>NC_133138.1:90722722-91322722 GCF_048418815.1 Hemitrygon akajei | reverse complement strand
GAAACTGAAGGGAACCAATACCACGGCAGGGAGGTTTGCAAAGGCTACTGGGGAGAGTTTAAACTAGAATTGCAGGGGGGTGGGAACCGAACTGAAGTGACGGAGGAAAGGGAGGTTGGCTCACAACTAGAGAAAGCTTAGAGACAGTGCAAAAGGGAGGATAGGCAGGTGATAGAGAAGGGATGCACTCAAATCAATGGTTTGAGATGTGTCTATTTTAATGCGAGGAGTATTATCAATAAAGTGAATGAGCTTAGAGTGTGGATCAGCACTTGCAGCTATGATGTTGAGACCATTACAGAGATTTTGATGGTGCAGGGGCAGGAATGGCTACTTCAAGTGCCAGGCTTTAGATGTTTCAGAAAGGACAGGGAAGGAGACAGGTATATGGAGGAATTTAAAGTGGAGGGTTATATGGGAGGCAGGGTTTAAGAGTTGGCACAACATTGTGGGCCAAAGGGCCTGTACTGTGCTGTATTGTTCTATGTTAAAAGAGATGGGGGCGTGGCACTGTTGATCAGAGATAGTGTCACGGCTGCAAAAAAGGAGGAAGCCATGGATGGTTTGTCTACGGAGTCTCTATGGGTGGAAGTTAGGAATAGGAAGGGGTCAAATAACTCTACTGGGTGTTTTTTTATACACCACCTAATAGTAACAGGGACATCAAGGAGCAGATAGGGAGACAGATTCTGGAAAGGAGTAATAACAGAGTTGTTGTGGTGGGAGATTTTAATTTCCCAAATCTTGATTGGCATATCCTTAGAGTGAGGGGTTTAGATGGGGTGGAGTTTGTTAGGTGTGTTCAGGAAGGCTTCTTGGCACAATATGTAGATAAGCCTACAAGAGGAGAGGCTGTACTTGATCTGATATTGGGAAATGAGCCAGGTCAGGTGTCAGGTCTCTCAGTGGGAGAGCATTTTGGAGATAGTGCTCACAATTCTATCTCCTTTACCATAGCACTGGAGAGGGATAGAAATAGACAAGTTAGGGAAACATTTAATTGGAGTAAGGGGAAATATGAGGCTATCAGGCAGGAACTTGAAAGCATAAATTAGAAACAGGTGTTCTCAGGGAAACATACCAAATGTTCAGGGGATACTTGTGTGGGGTTCTGCGTAGGTATGTTCCAATGAGACAGGGAAGTTACGGTAGGGTACAGGAACCGTGGTGTACAAAGCTGTTGTAAATCTAGTCAAGAAAAGAAGAGCTTACGAAAGGTTCAAAAAGCTAGGTAATGATAGATATCTAGAAGAATATAAGGCTAGCAGGAAGGAGCTTAAGAATGAAATTAGGAAAGCCAGAAGAGGCCATGAGAAGGCCTTGGCAGACAGGATTAAGGAAAACCCCAAGGCATTCTAAAAGTATGTGAAGAGCAACAGGGTAAAACATGAGAGGATAGGACAAATCAAGTGTGACAGTTGAAAAGTGTGTTTTGAACCAGAGGAGATGGCAGAGGTACTTAATGAATACTTTGCTTCAGTATTCACTACGGAAAAGGATCTTGGCAATTGTAGGGATGACTTGCAGCGGACTGAAAAGCTTGAGCATGTAGATATTAAGGAAGAGGATGTGCTGGAGCTTTTGGAAAACATCAAGTTGGATAAGTCTCCAGCACCAGAGGAGATGTGGCGGACTTTTCTACTGCGGTGGGGGAGCTATACACACATGAGCACTGGGCAGAAAGAACGGAACTAAAACCCCGCAACCGGGAAACAATCTCTCTTTACAAACAGCTTTCAGTAGCGGGAGTATTGCTATATTACCATTATCCTAATTAGTATTACTTATTTTTATAATGCTCACATTACAACAGTATTTCTGTATTTATTTTTCATTTTTTTTGGGATTTACTGGGAAAGTCTCAAAGATCGACTGGTTGGCGACCACTACTCTAGAGTATCAGAAGCTAAGAGGAGATATGATGGAAGATTTTTAAATTATAAAGGCATAGATGGTGTAGACAATCAGAGTCTTTTCTCAGAGTGAAAATGGCAAACACCAGAGTGCATGCTTTTAATGTGGGGGGGGGGGGGGGGGATGGATTTGAAAGATGCTGTGAAGGGCAAGTGCTTTTTTTTGACATGGGGGTGGCAGGTAGAGCTAAAGTGGGAACAGGCAGTTTAGTGAAATTTAAGAGGCTTTTAGATTGAAACAGGGAATGGGAGATGTTTAGCATAAATGTGGCATCAAGATAGGTACATCATGTGCCAAATGGCCTGCCTGATGCTGTATTTCTATGTTCAAATCCTATCAGTATGATGCTGAAAGTAAAATCAGACGAGGTTAGGTCAGCAGAGCAGCCTCTCTAAAGATACAGTATATCAGTGAAAAATATGGGCTGTTATATGACATTTATGAAACTGTTAATGTGAATTTGCATTCATTCCTGCTGTAGTGGGATAGAAATCTATACCACCAGACTAATAGTCCAGGTCTCTGGTGATTTGAATTTGCATGCTTGAGTTAAGCACCCAACATATCAACTACATTATCATACCTCCAATTTGCATTATATAATTCAACGGCCCAAATGGCTTTCTTCCAATCTTCAGTATAAGAGAAGCATGGAACACAGAAAGAGTCTATTCTGTATTAGTGTTGGTAGCAAAAGAGTGACCCAATGATTAACCCAAGACTATTGCAGCATTCAAGTATACATTCAACTCCACCATGAAAGCAATTGATGATTTTGCTTCTTACATTGTTATATTTCTGTATGATGCTGAAGGAGGCCATTCAGCCCAACAGCTCTGAGTCAGTCCTATCCTTCCACATTTTTCCTCTATAGCTTGTCCTCTCACAGGTTCAGTAACTCGACCTCAGTTCTCCTGACCCCACTCCCCACTTCTGGCACAATTGTAAGATGTGGCAGGAAGTTGGAAAACACTGGGGAAAAACACACAACCAGGAAATGAGATCACTGGAGTTAACTGCAGCAGAGCTCTTACGAAAAGCAGGGATCATTTATTCTCCACAAGGGTAATTAATTTCTGGAGATCTAAAAATGAAAGTACTAAGAGCGCTCAAAAATTCATCAGAACTGGAAAAATGAGGAAAATGTATGGTTGAGGTTGCAAAGAGGGGAAAAGAGTTGATAGAAAGGGAGAATTATCTGTGACACGGAGCAGAACAAAATTGTGAAAGAAGCAATTACTTCAAAGCCAAAATAAAACCAAATCAGAAAATACAGCCAGATTTGTGCAGAGAGGAAAGGGTGGTGACCTGAAGCAGTCACATCAATTTCATGCCCTGAGAGCCTTAATGCCCCAGATGGAAAATAAGGTGGTGTTGCTTATGCTGGGCATCACTAGAGCAACAAAGGAAGCCAAAAAAGTGGAAGAGAAAATTGAAGTGACAAGCAATCGGAAGCTCAGGGTTGTCTTGCAGGCTGAGCAGCAATGCTGGGCAAAGTGATCATGCAATCTGCATTTGATCTCTCCAATATAGAAAAGAGCATACTGTGAGCACAGAATGCACAGCCAAATGTATTATGAAAAAGCAACACATATAAACAAGCTGGAAGAACTCAGCAGGTCGGGCAGCATCCGTAGAAACGAGCAGTCAACATTTCGGGCGAAGACCCTTTGTCAGGACTGAAGAGGGAAGAGGCAGGAGCCCTATAAAGAAGGTGGGGGGAGGGTGGGAGGGAGAAGGCTGGTAGGTGCCAGGTGAAAAACCAGTAAGCGGAAAGATCAAAGGATGGGGGAGGGGAAGCGAGGGGGATAGGCAGGAAAGATGAAGGAGGAATGCAAGGGGAAAGCACTATGGGTAGTAGAAGAAGGCAGAATCATGAGAGAGGTGATGGGCAGCTGGAGGAGGAGGCAGAGTGAAACTGGGATGGGGGAAGGGAGAGGGAGGGTATTACTGGAAGTTGGAGAATTCAGTGTTCACCGTAAGTTGGAGAATTCAATATTCAGTTTCAATCTGCCTCCTCCTCCAGCTGCCTATCACCTCTCTCATGATTCTGCCTTCTTCTACTACCCATAGTGCTTTCCCCTTACATTCCTTCTTCACCTTTCCAGACTATCCCCCCCCCCCCCCACCCCTCGATCTTTCCTCTTTTTGGTTTTTCACCTGGCACCTACCAGCCTTCTCCTTCCCACCCTCCCCCCACCTTCTTTGTATGGCCCCTGTCCCCTCCCTCTTCAGTCCTGACAAAGGGTATCGGCCTGAAACGTTGACTACTCATTTCCACGGATGCTGCCCAACCTGCTGAGTTCCTCCAGCATGTTGTATGTGTTGCTTTGACCACAGCATCTGCAGTGTACTTTGTGTGTATTATTTCCTGGGTCCAAGCAATGATAGCTAAAGAGAAGCCTTCCAATTGCCACACAGAACATTGATACATACCACCAAAGTGCGTAGACATAAAGTACTTGCTGGAGCACGAGGATCAAGGGCAGCTTGCAGGTCCCATACTTTGATTTTGCTAGAGGGAGAAGAAACGCAAAGCTAAGTGTTAGCAATGAAATCTATCTAAACCATTGCACATAGTCATCAAGTTTAATTCTCATTTCATTTTTCAATCTTTTTATTGATTTTCAAATAAAGAATATACAAATCAGAGCAGGAGTTTAGCAAACAGATAATATAAAAGACATATAAACAGCAATAATAAAAACAGAAAGTATATAATATCAAAATCAAGTAGGTAAAATATTATATGGCAACACAAGTGAATCTGCAGATGCTGGAAATAAATAAAAACACAAAATGCTGGCAGAACTCAGCAGGCCAGACAGCATCTATGGGAGGAGGTAGTGATGACGTTTCAACCCAAAACGTCGTCACTACCTCCTCCCATAGATGCTGTCTGGCCTGCTGAGTTCTGCCAGCATTTTGTGCTTTCAGGTAAAATATTACGCTGTTATATATACAATGGTCCAAAAAAAACTACAACTCCTCATAGCAATCATAAAAAAAAGATTGGAAATTTTATTTGATAAAGGAAAAAACCCCACTAACTAAACTGAAACAAAACAAAGAGAAAGAAAAAAGTAAGAAAAAGAAAGATTGGGCAGTCCAATTGAGGATAAAATTTAAAAAAGAGAGAGAAAAAAAACATCCTTCCAGTCATCTCCGAACCTTCACGGATAAGGATTTTCCCCAAAGAGAATAAAGAAAAATAAATAAATAAATAAAAAATTAGATCATGTGAAAATATTGAATAAAGGGTCACCAGACTTGTTCAAAATTAAAGGATGTATCAAATGTCCTGCTTCTAATTTTCTCCAAGCTTAGACATGACATGATGGAGGAGAGCCAATAAAAAACAGTAGGTGGGTTAGATTCTTTCCAGTGTAGCAAAATAGCTCTCCTAGCCAGTAACATTGAAAAAGCTATCACATGTTGAGCGGAAGCAGACACTTTACTTGCTTCCTCTGGAATAATCCCAAAAATTGCTGTAAGTGAATTAGGTTGAACATCCATATCTATAACTTTAGATAATATTCCAAACACATCCCTCCAAAAATTGTTTAAACTTACACATGACCAAAACATATGAGTTAGAGTAGGCACTTCTGCGTTACATCTGTCACAAATAGGGCTTATATTAGGAAAAATATGCGCCAATTTATCTTTAGACATATGGGCCCTATGTACTATCTTAAACGGAATTAAAATATGGCGTGCGCAGATAAATGAATTATTGACGAAATAATAAATTTTACTCCATTGATTGTCTGAAAGTGAATGTTGAAGTTCTACTTCCCAGGTGCGTTGAACCCTATCATTAGGTGACATGCGAGCATTCATTAACTGTTTATAAATGATAGCTATTAATTGTTTTTGAAAAGGTTTAAACTGAAAAATAGCATAAGCCAAATTTAAAGAGTAGGCCGAGGGGTAATTCGGTAAAAATTCACATAAAAAAATTCCTAACGGGGGGACGTCACGTGATGACGTAGGATCGAGACGCTGGAACCCGGCTCTCCCGTAAAAAGTTAATAAATTAATGTCTAAATGAAGAAAAGTTAGTCAGTATCTTCTAAAAGTTACTTATAAACTACTCCGGACTGTGTCAAGCAATGCCTCAAAGAAGGAAGATGAAGAAAACTAATACCGGGAAGATTACGCAAGTTGGAACAAGAGCGGGGCCCACGTCTGCCGAGGTACCCCGGTCTCAGGTACGTTGTGCCACCGGCGAGGCGGAACAAGAGACCGCGGCAACAATGGCCATTCCTGAAGGGAAGGGTCATCGTGAATTGCGCAAACCCGAAGGACGGAGCATGCGCAAACGGAAGCAACAAGAACTACAAAGCCCAGCTACCACTGCAACTGAAAGTGATAGCGAATCGGAGGGAGAGTCAAGTGTCTCGGAAGGATCAGATGAAGAAGAAGCTAAAAGTCCTTCTAGAAATATAGAAAAGACTTTGAGGCAAATAATGCGTAAATTAGACACATTAAAAATAATTAAAAATAATCAAAAAAGACTCGAAAAAAAAATGACCAAAATGGAGATTATGCTTGATAAAATGACAAAGAGACAGGAAAAAATGGAAAAAAGAATTACGGACTTGGAAATTACAACGGAGGACATGGTTGAAAGAATGGACAAAATAGAAAATGAAAATGCTGCTTGGGCATCAGAAAGAAAACAATTTATGGAACAAATTGATAAGCTTGAAAATTTCAGTAGACGAAATAATATTAAAATTGTTGGACTTAAAGAAGATATAGAAGGAGAAGACCCAATAAATTTTTTTCAAAAATGGATCCCTGAAAAGTTGGAAATGGAAGGAGAAACTCCAATTGAGATCGAAAGAGCGCATAGATCCTTAAGGCCAAGACCTCGAGCTGATCAAAACCCACGATCAATTTTGATAAAATGTTCACGATACCAAGACAAAGAAAAGATCCTGAAGGCTGCCGCCCAAAGTGCCAAAAATAGAAACGGGCCATTGATGATAGCAGGAAAACCAGTCCTTTTTTACCCTGATATAAGTCACAACCTGTTGAAGAGGAGGAAGGAATTTAACCCAGTGAAAAAAGCCTTATGGGTAAAGGGTTACAAATTTACAATGCGTCATCCAGCAACACTGATAATTTTTTCGGAGGAAGGAAAAAAATTTTTTCCCGATTATCGAAAAGCGGAGGAGTTTGTACAAGATCTTCCATCTATACGCTATGAAGATAGACCCAACGAACAGAATTGATGGACATTTATGGATATTATAGAAAAGGGGAGCAAAATTTTAGAAATACTAAATGAGAATGGTATTTCTTTTTTTTTCTCTTCTTATACATATACGTTTTTGTGTTGCGGGGGGGCTGGGGAGCTTTGGATCGGTTACTGCGGGATTCACGTGTGTAATCATGGCGGTTGCCATGACCCGTACAGCAGAGGGGGGGTAATGTTGTGTTATTTTTCCACAACATTAGTAGGGGGGTATTTTGTTTTTTTCTTTATATTTTAATTTTCTTCTATCTTTTAGCCTGGATGATTGGGGGGGACACACATAGCAACACGGAGATTTTTATAAAGATTTCCCAAGATACCATGAAAGTGGAAAGATTAGGTATTATTATAGATTGGAATAATATAATAAAAAAAAAATAATGACTAATCTACTAAACTTTTTAAGTTTTAATGTTAATGGGCTTAATGGGCCAGTAAAAAGAAAAAGAATTTTAACATATATTAAAAAAATGAAAACAGATATAGCTTTTTTACAAGAAACTCATTTAACGGACACAGAACACCAGAAATTAAAAAGAGACTGGGTTGGAAATGTTATTGCAGCTTCATTTAATTCAAAGGCGAGAGGAGTTGCAATTTTGGTTAACAAAAATCTACCAATTAAAATACAAAACATATTAATTGATTCGGCGGGGAGATATCTAATTATACACTGTCAAATTTTTTCAGAACTATGGACCCTTATGAACATTTATGCACCAAATGAAAATGATGTAAAATTCATACAGGAGGTCTTTTTGAATTTGGCCAACGCACATGATAAAATATTAATAGGTGGAGATTTTAATTTTTGTCTAGATCCAGCTTTAGATAGATCAACAAAGGTTGTTACAAAATCAAAAGCAGTAAAATTAACTCTATCATTGATGAAAGACTTAAATCTGATTGATATATGGAGAAGAATTAATCCAAAAGAAAGAGATTATTCATTTTATTCAAATAGACATAAAACATACTCAAGGATAGACTTTTTCCTATTATCAACAAATATTCAAGATAGAGTGAAAAATGTGGAATATAAAGCAAGAATACTGTCAGATCATTCTCCTTTAATAATGACAATGATAATGACAGATAAAGAGGAATCAGTTTATAGGTGGAGATTTAATTCAATATTATTAAAACGTCAAGACTTTTGTGATTTTATGAAAAAACAGATTCAGTTCTTTTTAGATATAAATTCACATTCAGTTGATGATAAATTTATAGTGTGGGAAGCAATGAAGGCATACTTGAGAGGTCAGATAATAAGTTATACTTCTAAAATTAAGAAGGAATATATGATAGAAATAGATCAATTGGAAAAAGAGATTACGAAATTAGAAAAAGAATCCCAAAGAAATATGACAGAAGAAAAACGAAGACAACTCATTAACAAGAAGTTACAATATAATACGCTCCAAACATATCGAACGGAAAAAGCAATTATGAGAACTAAACAAAGATATTATGAACTAGGTGAAAGATCACATAAAGTTCTTGCATGGCAGCTAAAAACAGACCAGACTTCTAAAACAATAAATGCAATTCGAACAAGAGTAAATAAAATTACTTATAAACCTTTAGAAATTAATGAAGCTTTTAAGAATTTTTACTCTGAGTTGTACAAATCAGAATCACAAAACGACAATGTCAAGATAGAAAGGTTTCTATCACAAATAACTCTTCCAAAATTAAATACGGAAGAACAGAAGGGATTAGATATGCCTTTTACATTGAAAGAGGTCGAAGAAGCCCTAGGATCACTTCAAAGTAATAAATCTCCAGGAGAAGATGGTTTTCCGCCTGAATTCTATAAAAAGTTTAAAGATTTATTAATTCCTCCTCTTATGGAGTTAATACGCCAAGCGGAAAGAACGCATAAACTTCCAGAATCCTTTTCGACAGCCATTTTAATAGTATTGCCAAAAAAAGATAGAGATCCTTTAAAGCCATCATCATATAGACCGATTTCTTTATTAAATACTGATTATAAAATAATAGCAAAAATCTTATCTAATAGATTATCTAAATGCTTACCAAAATTAGTACATATGGATCAAACAGGATTTATTAAAAATAGACAATCAGCAGATAATGTAACTCGCTTATTTAGTATAATTCATTTAGCACAGAAGAGGGAGGAAATGAGCGTGGCAGTTGCTTTAGATGCAGAAAAAGCATTTGATAGATTGGAGTGGGATTTTTTATTTAAGGTATTGGAAAAATACGGATTAGGAGTATCCTTTATAAAATGGATTAAAACCTTAAATACTAATCCCAAAGCTAAAGTAGTGACAAATGGTCAAATTTCAACACCATTTCAGTTAACAAGGTCAACTAGGCAAGGTTGTCCATTATCACCTGCTTTATTTGTGTTGGCGATAGAGCCATTAGCTGAACTGATCAGAATGGACCCAGATATTAAGGGTTTTAGAGTTAACCAAGAAGAATACAAGATCAACTTATTTGCTGATGATGTTCTACTTTATCTAACAAACCCAGTGCAATCGTTGCGTAAATTATCCTATAGATTAGAAGAATATGGGAAAGTATCAGGTTACAAAATAAACTGGGACAAAAGTGAAATTTTACCTCTTACTAAAGGAGACTATAATCAATGTCGATCAATAACCCAGTTTAGATGGCCGGCAAATGGTATAAAATATTTAGGTATAAGAGTCGATAATGATATAAAAAACATATACAAATTAAATTATTTACCACTATTGAAAAAAATTCAAGAAGATCTTGATAAATGGATGGTATTACCAATAACATTAGTAGGTAGAGTAAATACCATAAAAATGAATATATTCCCTAGATTACAATACTTATTTCAATCACTACCAATACAATTACCCCAGAAGTTTTTTCAAGAGCTGAATAAATATGTGAGGAAGTTTCTTTGGAAAGGTAAGATGTCAAGAATATCGTTGGAAAAATTGACATGGAAATTTGAGCTAGGAGGGTTACAACTTCCAAATTTTAAGAATTATTATAAAGCAAATCAACTTAGATTTATTGCATCCTTTTTTGAGAAAGACAAACCGGCGTGGATCAGAATAGAACTAGATAAAATAGGAGAAAACATACCAGAAGACTTTATATATAAATGGGAATCTAAATGGATACGGGAAAAGAAAGAATCTCCTATATTAAAACATTTGATTGATTTATGGAATAAGATAAATGTTGACGATGAGACAAAGAAATCCTTATTAGCAAAGAGATCTTTAATCCAAAATAGACTTATTCCTTTTACAATGGATAATCAACTTTTATATAATTGGTTTCAAAAAGGGATTAGATATATAGGAGATTGTTTTGAAGGAGGTATATTAATGTCATTTGATCAATTAAAGAATAAATATAAAGTATCAAACAACACTCTTTTTTGTTACTTTCAACTAAGGGCTTACTTAAGAGAAAAGCTAGGTCAAACAATGTTACTACCGAAACCCAATGAAATAGAAACTTTAATTCAAAAAGGAAAGATTAAAAAATTTATCTCTTGTATGTATAATTTGATTCAAAAACAGGCAATTAAACAAGGAGTCCATAAGTCAAGACAAAAATGGGAAAGTGATTTGAATATCAAAATTGAAGAAAAAAACTGGTCAAGACTATGTCTTGAGAGTATGACAAATACAATAAACGTTCGATTAAGATTAGTGCAATACAATTTTTTACATCAACTATATATTACACCACAAAAAATAAACAAATTAAACCCAAATCTATCTGATCAGTGTTTTCGATGTAACCAAGAAATTGGTACTTTTTTACATTCTACTTGGTCCTGCTCCAAAATTCAACCTTTTTGGACAAATTTAAGAGTTTTACTGGAACAAATCATTGGAATACAACTTCCACACAACCCAACATTACTTTTACTAGGTAATATTGAAGGGATAAAACCGATAGCCAGATTGAATAAATATCAGAAAGAATTTATAAAAATTGCATTGGCAGTAGCCAAAAAAGCTATTGCAGTGACTTGGAAATCGGATACATATCTAAGTATAGATCGTTGGAAGAACGAAATTTATGGCTGTATTCCACTTGAAAAAATCACTTACAATTTAAGAGATAAATATGAAACATTTTTGAAAATTTGGCGCCCTTATTTACAAAAGACAGGATTAAATATATAGGTGCTCCGAAGATGAAATAATTGGTTACTTGGGGAAAGAAATAAATGCATACACCAAAGTTATTACGAACTCCGTGGAGCGTGTGGGGATCTTCCAATATCCAGGCATTCCTTTTTTTTTCTCTTTCTTTTTTTTTAGGGATGTTAGGGGGGAGGGGTTAAGGGGAGGGGGGCTGGGTAACATTTTTTTTCTCATACACTTTTATTTTGTAACTATTTGAAAACAATAAAAAAAAGTTTTAAAAAAAAAAAAAAAAAAAAAAATTCCTAACCAGTAAATATCTGAAAAAATGTGTATTAGAGATATCATATTTATCCATTAACTGTGAAAAGGACATTAAACAGTCTTGTAAAAACAAATCTAAAAAAGTTTTTATTCCCTTAATTTTCCACATTAAAAAAGCCTTATCCAAAGTTGGTGGTTTAAAAAAGAAATTAGAATAAATATTACTAGAAAGTCGAAAATCATTTAATTCAAAAAATCTACAAAACTGAAACCAAATTTTTAAAGAATGTTTAACAATAGGGTTGAGAGCTTGTCTACCTATTCTGGAGAGCGAAAACAGAAGGGGAGCTCCTAATAAAGAAGCTAAAGAAAACCCCGTTACTGAATTTTCCTCCAAAATTCCAGTACTACGTGATAGTGATGGTAAGAATTGGAGGAGGTGGCAGTTGAATGCGTGGCTGAGGTGTTGGTGCAGGGGGCAGGGTTTTAGGTTTTTGGACCATTGGGATCTCTTCTGGGGAAGGTGGGACCTGTACAGATTGGATGGGTTGCACCTGAACTCGAGGGGGAGCAATATCCTTGCAGGTAGGTTTGCTAGCATGGTTTGGGAGGGTTTAAACTAATTTGTAAGGGGGGTGGGACCCAGAGCGATAGAACAGTGAAAGAAGTGCATGGAGTAAAGCCAGATCTAACATATAGAGAGGCTTTGATGAAAAAGCAGAATAAAGGGTGTAAAGGTAGTAAGGTAGAAGGGCTAAAGTGTGTGTACTTCAATGCAAGAAGCATCAGGAACAAAGGTGATGAACTGAGAGCTTGGATACATACATGGAATTATGATGTAGTGGCCATTACGGAGACTTGGCTGGCACCAGGGCAGGAGTGGATTCTCAATATTACTGGATTTCAGTGCTTTTAAAGGGATAGAGAGGGGGGGAAGGGGAGGAGGGGTGGCATTACTGGTCAGGGATACTATTACAGCTGCAGAAAGGGTGGGTAATGTAGCAGGATCCTCTTTTGAGTCAGTATGGGTGGAAGTCAGGAACAGGAAGGAAGCAGTTACTCTACTGGGGGTATTCTATAGGCCCCCTGGTAGCAGCAGAGATACCGAGGAGCAGATTGGGAGGCAGATTTTGGAAAGGTGCAAAAATAACAGGGTTGTTATCATGGGTGACTTTAACTTCCCTAATATTGATTGACACTTGATTAGTTTCAAGGGTTTAGATGGGGCAGAGTTTGTTAAGTGTGTCCAGGATGGATTCCTGTCATAGTATGTTGACAGGCCGACTAGGGGGAATGCCATACTAGATCTAGTATTAGGTAATGAACCGGGTCAGGTCACAGATCTGTCAGTGGGTGAGCATCTGGGGGACAGTGATCACCGCTCCCTGACCTTTAGCATTATCATGGAAAAGGATAGACCCAGAGAGGTCAGGAACATTTTTAATTGGGGAATGGCAAATTATGAGGCTATAAGGCTGGAACTTGCGGGTGTGAATTGGGATGATATTTTTGCAGGGAAATGTACTATGGACATGTGGATGATGTTTAAGGATCTCTTGCAGGATGTTAGGGATAAATTTGTCCCGGTGAGGAAGATAAAGAATGGTAGGGTGAAGGAACCATGGGTGACAAGTGAAGTGGAAAATCTAGTCAGGTGGAAGAAGGCAGCATACATGAGGTTTAGGAAGCATGAGGTTTAGGATGGGTCTATTGAGGAATATAGGGTAGCAAGAAAGGAGCTTAAGAAGGGGCTGAGAAGAGCAAGAAGGGGGCATGAGAAGGCCTTGGCGAGTAGGGTAAAGGAAAACCCAAAGGCATTCTTCAATTGTGTGAAGAACAAAAGGATGACAGGAATGAAGGTAGGACCGATTAGAATAAAAGTGGGAAGATGTGCCTGGAGGCTGTGGAAGTGAGCGAGGTCCTCAATGAATACTTCTCTTCGGTATTCACCACTGTGAGGGAACTTGATGACGGTGAGGACAACATGAGTGAGGTTGATGTTCTGAAGCATGTTGATATTAAGGGAGAGGAGGTGTTGGAATTGTTAAAATACATCAGGACGGATAAGTCCCCGGAGCCTGACGGAATATTCCCCAGGCTGCTCCACGAGGCAAGGGAAGAGATTGCTGAACCTCTTGCTAAGATCTTTATGTCCTCGTTGTCCACGGGAATGATACTGGAAGACTGGAGGGAGGTGAATGTTGTCCCCTTGTTCAAAAAAGTTAGTAGGGATAGTCCAGGTAATTATAAACCAGTGAGCCTTATGTCTGTGGTGGGAAAGCTGTTGGAAAAGTTTCTTAGATATAGGATCTATGGGCATTTAGAGAATCATGGTCTGATCAGGGACAGTCAGCATGGCTTTGTGAAGGGCAGATCGTGCCTAACAAGCCTGATAGAGTTCTTTGAGGAGGTGACCAGGCATATAGATGAGGGTAGTGTAGTGGATGTGATCTAAATGGATTTTAGTAAGGCATTTGACAAGGTTCCACATGGTAGGCTTATTCAGAAAGTCAGAAGGCATGGGATCCAGGGAAGTTTGGCCAGGTGGATTCAGAATTGGCTTGCCTGCAGAAGGCAGAGGGTCGTGGTGGAGGGAGTACATTCAGTTTGGAGGGTTGTGACTAGTGATGTCCCACAAGGATCTGTTCTGGAACCTCTACTTTTTGTGATTTTTATTAACGACCTGGATGTGGGGGTAGAAGAGTGGGTTGGCAAGTTTGCAGACGACACAGAGGTTGGTGGTGTTGTAGATAGTGTAGAGGATTGTCGAAGATTGCAGAGAGACATTGATAGGATGCAGAAGTGGGCTGAGAAGTGGCAGATGGAGTTCAACCCAGAGAAGTGTGAAGTGGTACACTTTGGAAGGACAAGCTCCAAGGCAGAGTACAAAGTAAATGGCAGGATACTTGGTAGTGTGGAGGAGCAGAGGGATCTGGGGGTACGTGTCCACAGATCCCTGAAAGTTGCCTCACAGGTAGATAGGGTAGTTAAGAAAGCTTATGGGGTGTTAGCTTTCATAAGTCGAGGGATAGAGTTTAAGAGACGTGATGTAATGATGCAGCTCTATAAAACTCTAGTTTGGCCACACTTGGAATACTGTGTCCAGTTCTGGTCGCCTCACTACAGGAAGGATGTGGAAGCATTGGAAAGGGTACAGAGGAGATTTACCAGGATGTTGCCTGGTTTAGAGAGTACGGATTATGATCAGAGATTAAGGGAGCTAGGGCTTTACTCTTTGGAGAGAAGGAGGATGAGAGGAGACATGATAGAGGTGTACAAGATATTAAGAGGAATAAAACAGCCAGTGCCTCTTCCCCAGGGCACCACTGCTCAGTACAAGAGGACATGGCTTTAAGGTAAGGGGAGGGAAGTTCAAGGGGGATATTAGAGGAAGGTTTTTCACTCAGAGAGTGGTTGGTGCGTGGAATACACTGCCTGAGTCAGTGGTGGAGGCAGATACACTAGTGAAGTTTAAGAGACTACTAGGCAGGTATATGGAGGAATTTAAGGTGGGGGGGTTATATGGGAGGCAGGGTTTGAGGGTCGGCACAACATTGTGGGCCGAAGGGCCTGTAATGTGCTGTACTATTCTATGTTCCAACTGTAACCATGAAGGGCGATCTTGGTCATCTATATCATAAATCCAAAAAGTAATATAATGAATATTAATTGCCCAATAATAAAATCTAAAGTTTGGTAAAGCGAGTCCTCCAGCTTGTTTTGGTTTTTGCAATAAAAGTTTATTCACTCTAGAGCTTTTATTATTCCAAACATAAGACAAAATCAGAGAATCTATTTTATCAAAAAATGTTTTAGGAACAACAGAGGGAACTGCTTGAAATATATATAAAAATTTCGGTAGAATAACCATTTTTATAGCATTTATTCGACCTATCAATGACATCAACATAGGTGACCATTTAGAAAGCGCCTGTTGAGTATATTCAACTAAAGGGAAGAAATTATACCTATATAGGTCTTTAAAATTTTTAGTAATTTTGATACCAAGGTAAGTAAAATGGTTTTTGGCAATATTAAAAGGTATTTGATCATAGTAATCAGAATTATTAATAGGAAATAATTCAGTTTTATGTAAATTAAGTCTATATCCAGAAAAAATACCAAATTCCATAAATATAGATAACTTAACAGGAATAGATTTCCTAGGATTTGAAATGTAAACTAATAAATCATCTGCATACAATGAAACCTTATGTAATTTATCCCCTCTCCTAATACCCTGCACAGAATCAGAATCCTTAAGAGCAATAGCAAGTGATTCTAAAGCCAAATTAAATAATAACGGACTGAGGGGACAAACCTGACGAGTACCTCTATATAATCTAAAATAAGGAGACTTTTCATTATTAGTTAAAACCGCAGTTACCGGGGCATGATAAATCAATTGAATCCAGGAAATAAATCCTGGATCAAAATTAAACCTCTTCAAAACCTGAAATAAGGCCATTCCACCCTATCAAAGGCTTTCTCTGCATCCAAAGATACAATACATTCAGATTCTTTGGCTGAGGGGGAATAAATGATACTTAACAATCCTCGAATATTAAAATGTGAGCACCTATTTTTTATAAATCCTGTTTGATTGTTTGAGATAACATTAGGCAAGATATTCTCAAGCCTATTTGCTAGAATCTTAGAATTTTAAAATCTACATTCAGTAAAGAAATAGGTCTATAGGATACACATTCCAGTGGGTCTTTTCCTTTTTTTGGAATCAATGAAATTAGTGCCTCATAAAAAGTTTTAGGAAGGTTCCCAGAGGTTGTAGAATCAGTAAACGTTTGATGAAGATGTGGTATAAGCATTTCATGAAAAGTCTTGTAAAATTCTACCGAATAACCATCAGGTCCCGGAGCTTTACCTAATTGCATAGAGGATATAGCCTTGGCTATCTCCTCTTGTTTAATAGGTGCATCTAACATATCAACATCTTGAATTGAAATCTGAGGTATGTTTAACCTTTGCAAAAATCTATTCATAAAAATAGTGCTATCAGAGAATTCAGATTTATAAAGATTAGAATAGAAGTCCATAAATATCTTATTAATTTCATAAGGATCTAGTTTCTGTTTTATCTGGTCGACGAATTTTTAAAATCTGTCTTCTGACCATCCCAGCCTTTAAATGACCCGCTAAAAGCTTAACAGATTTTTCCCCATATAAAATATGGGGAAAATAAAATAAACTTTTAGATTTAAAAATTTGCTGTTCAATTGGAAGATCAGAAGCAAATCATACTGTGATTGAAGTTCGACCCTTTCTTTATATAGGTCTTCAGTAGGTTTAGCTGAATATGCTTTATATATCTGTTTAATTTTATTAATAAGCACTGACAATTCAGCTTTAGTTTTCTTTCTCAAGGCTGCTGAATATGAATTAAAGTCACCACCCATGATCAGCTTATATTCATTGAGATTCGTTAACTCAGAAATAAGTTTCTTAAAAAAAATCAGAATTATCTACATTAGGTGCGTATACACACACCAGAGCTACCTTTTGCTCGCATAATAAACCAGTAACAATTAAATATCTTCCAATCGAATCAGTAGTAGTATTAAAGTGTACGAAAATAATTTTTGGACTAAGAAATATAGAAACGCCTCTTATTTTAATATCCAACAGCGAGTGCAACAGAGGCTAGTGTAAACAGATTCCTCCGTTTTCTTGGTTTGTTCCGTTTGCTCCATTTCAGGAAAAGTCTTACTGCTTCTCAGTTGAATACCTGAACGACTTTTTTCAGCCATTGTAATTAAGTCGTAAATCCTTCAGTAGAAATAATAAGTCCTTCAGTAGGAGTAATAAATCATCAAAACTAAAAGGGATCTGTTAGTGGGATATAAAATATATTAAAAGAGAGAGCTGCTAGGAATGCGACCTACTCCATATGCTACAAAATGGAGATCGTAATTCTCAACTACTTCTGTGTGTAGTCTTGAGGATAACTTCATGGAATGCATTCAATACAAAACACTGGTGAACCAATTCAAACAGAGAACAGATTGTTTTAGACCTGATCACTTGTATTGAGATGTGATAGATTTACTATTTCCAAGTTAAGGATCCTTTGGTAAAGAGCACAACATGATAGTGTTTTACAATGAATTGGGAAGACAAAGCTGAGGCAAGGGGAACTAATAACTGATTATTTTGTATCTGTCCTCACATTGAAAGACACTAAAATCATTCCAGGAAAGAAGGAAAAGGAAGAACTTAAATCAGCTATTAGTAAAAAATATATTAATTAACCGACTGGAGACCAAAAAACCCTTTAGGTCTCATGGGTTATTAAGGTAGATGTTGTGGTTTCTACTTCTCAAAATTCCAGATGTCCTGAAAAGATTCTTCCAGACTGAAAAATTTCAAATCATGTAACACTATTTATGAAAGAAGGGAGGCTAGTTAATATCAGTAATCCACCTAATGTTGCAAATCATTATCATAAGTGTAGCAATAAGACACGTAGAAACAAACTACGATAAAAGAGAAGCTGTGTGGCAAGATGGAACCTGATCCCTTTTTTCAGTCTCAGTTCAAGGATTGAGTCTATTAAAATGAATATACTGCCCAGACTGTTATATCTCTTTCAGACCCTACCAATAGAGATTAATCAAAATCAATTCAATGAATGGAACAAGATGCTACCAAGCTATATTTGGCAGGGTAAAAGGCCTAGAGTTCATCTCAAAACTTTGCAATTAGCAAAGGAAAAGGGGGGATGGGGCTTGCCTTCTCTTAGAGATTATTATTTTGCAGCGCAGTTGAGAGCTGTGATATGTTGGTGCAACCCATCATATGACGCTCAATGGAAAAACATTGAGGAGCAGTACTTCCCATCCCCATACAAGCAATTTTGGCTGATAACAACCTGCAAAGGTACATAAATACTATTGATAACCCTTGGGTGAAATTGATTCTTAAAATATGGAAAACTACTATAAAAGAATATAATCTAGAGGGAGATATTGCAACTCTTAAATGGTGTGCATATGACTCTGATTTTACACCAAATGAACTGGATGTTAGATTTAAGGACTGGACAGCTAAAGGAATAACAGTTCTTTGCAACATAATGAAAGAAGGAACACTGCTCAGTTTTGAAATGCTTAAAGAGAAACACTTATTAGAAAAACAAGATTTTTAAATTGGTATTTACAGATGCGACAATATGTTAATAAGACGCTTAAAAATGTAACCAAGGCAAATACATGCTTGATAGAGCTCTTTAGAAAAGCATATAATTCAGATAACTGTAGTAGAATCATTTCAAACATGTATAAGGGGTTGTCAAATCTTAAGACACACACGACTTCATACATTAAAACAAAATGGGAGAAGGAAGGAGGGATAATTATATCTGAGGAAGAATGGACAACAATATGGAGATATCAATGGAAAGTGTACCAATTCACAGAAATGGAGTGAGTTTGGATGGAAAAACTTGCTAAGATATTTTATTGCACCCTCTCAGAAATCCCATTATGATAGTAACCTCCCTAGACTGGACTGCCAACACAGATGCCTTGTGCAGGAAGGCACAGAGTCGACTGTACTTCCTTAGAAGGTTGGCGTCATTCAATGTCTGTAGTGAGATGCTGAAGATGTTCTATAGGTCAGTTGTGGAGAGCGCCCTCTTCTTTGTGGTGGCGTGTTGGGGAGGCAGCATTAAGAAGAGGGACGCCTCATGTCTTAATAAGCTGGTAAGGAAGGCGGGCTCTGTCGTGGGCAAAGTACTGGAGAGTATAACATCGGTAGCTGAGCGAAGGGCGCTGAGTAGGCTACGGTCAATTATGGAAAACCCTGAACATCCTCTACATAGCACCATCCAGAGACAGAGAAGCAGTTTCAGCGACAGGTTGCTATCGATGCAATGCTCCTCAGACAGGATGAAGAGGTCAATACTCCCCAATGCCATTAGGCTTTACAATTCAACCGCCAGGAGTAAGATATGTTAAAGTGCCGGGGTTGATTGTATTTAATGTATTTAAGTAAACTACTTAAGAACTTTTTAAAAGCTATTATTAATGCTTTTTGAGAGAGTGATTTAGATGCATATCATATTTTTTTTTTACTGAGTTAAGTATTGTATGTAATTAGTTTTGCTACAACAAGTGTATGGGACATTGGAAAAAATGTTGAATTTCCCCATGGGGATGAATAAAGTATCTATCTATCTATCTATTTGCTGGAGAAATTGTAGAAATTAAAATGCAAATCATTATCATATTTTTGGGACTGCCCTGTTATCAAAAACTATTGGAGGGGGATACACAATGCCCTACAAGACATCTTTAAATATGAAATACCCTTGGAGAGTAAGACCATATATTTTGGATATATACCTCAAGAATGGTCGAAAAGAGATAAATATTTGGTGGCTGGTAAAAAGACTCTTACTAGGAAATGGTTATCACAGGAGAGCCCAACTTTAAATACATGGATGGAAATTACAATGGACATTTACAAAATGGAGAAGATTACAGCATCTGTTTATCATAAGCTGGAACAATTTGATTCATACTGGGAAAAATGGTTTAACTACATAATGCCTCACAGGCCTGATTTTATTCTCACAAATCAATGAATCTGTTGAAAATAAAAAGATCACTCCCTACTCCCTAGTTCTTTCCTTTTGCTTGTTTTTTCTATCCACTCTTTTCTATAAGAGTATACCCAGATAAATACTTTGTGGAGATTTTGTGATATATATGATTATATGATATATATGTACAATGTCTGAAATACATCTTATGGAAATGTTTGCTTGATGAACTTCAATAAAAAAAATAAATTACAAAAAAAAAGAGAAGCTGTGTGGCTAAAGTTGTGCTTGACAATTTATTGGAGGCCATTGAGGATGATTAAAAGCATTGCACAAGCTGCTGTGTAAAGTGTTACACTACAAAGGGATGCAGTTTCGAGTTCACATTGGAATAGATGGGTGATTAATTAACTGACAAAAACCAGATGCCTACAGGAAAATTTAAAAAACCACAAATGTTGGAAACCCTCAATAGGTCAGGCAATATCCATGGAGAGAGAAAATCAGAACTGATCTGAAACTCTGCTCTGATTAAAAAGTCATTGTCCTGAAAACAGCCGTTGCACAATGTGCTGCGGACGGCCACCCTTTTCTGATTTTAATTTGGACATGGGACTTATTTCAGATTGACTAGTTGTAACTATAGGTATCACAGAATCCTCAGGTGCAACTGCAAGAAGTAGTTTGTCAATCCTTTGCAATTGCCTGGTTTCTGCATTGATTACTCATAAGATGTGGTCTGATCTTCATCTAGGTCACAATAATAGAAAAACACAATATGCCTAAACTACAGTGGCTATAAAAAGTATTCACACCCCTTGGAAGTTTTCATGCTTTATTGGTTTACAACGTCGAATCACAGTGGATTTAACTTGGCTTTTTTGACACTGATAAACAGATAAAGACTTTTGTGTCAAAGTAAAAACAGATCTCTACACAGTGATACAAATCAGTTACAAATAATTGATTGCAAAAGTATTCACCCCCTTTAATATGACATACCATGTCATTACTGGTGCAGCCAATTGGCTTTAGAAGTCACATAATTAGTTAAATGGTGATCACCGTGTGCAGTCAAGGTGGTTCCACTGATTGTTGTAAAAACAGTCCTGTATCTGGAAGGTCCAATTGCTTACCCAGCAGTATCCCGGCAAAAACTACACATTGAAGACAAAAGAACACTCCAAGCAACTCCACAAAAAAGTTATTGAAAAGCACAAGTTAGGAGATGGATGTAAGAAAATTTCCAAGGCACCAAATATCCCTTAGAGTACAGTTCAGTCAATCATTAAAGAAAATAGAAAGAATATGACATAGTTGTAAATTCACCTGGAGCAGTTCATCCTCAAAAAAACTGAGTGACCATGAAAGAAGGGGACTATCAAGGGAGGTCACCAAGAGACATATGACAACTGTAGAGGAGTTACAAGCTTCAGTGGTTGAGATGGAAGAGACTGCGCATACAACTATTGCCTAGGTGCTTCACCAGCCACAGCTTTATGGGAGAGTGGCAAAGAGAAAGACACTGTTGAAAAAAAAAACTCACATGAAATCTCAGCTAGAGTTTGCCAGAAGGCATGTGGGAGACTCTGAAATCAGCAAGACGGTGGTTTTATGGTCTGATGAAACAAAAATTGAGCCTTTTAGCCATCACACTAAACGCTATGTTTGGCATAAGCCAAACACTTCACATCATCAAAAACACACCTTCGCTTCCATGAAGCATGGTGATGACTGTATTGTGCCGTGGGGATGCTTCATTGCAACAGGCCCTGGAAAGCTTCTGAAGGTAGAGGGTAAAATGAATGCAGCAAAATACAGGGAAATCCAGGAGGAAAAGCTGGTGCAAGAGAACTGTGACTTGGGAGAAGATTTGTTTTCCAGCAAGACAATGACACCAAGCATAAAGCCAAAGCTACACAGGAATCGCTTAAAATCAACAATGTTAATATCCTGGAGTGACCATGTCAGAGTCCAGACCTCAATCTAATTGAGAATTTGTGGCTGGACTTGAAAAGGGCTGTTCACTCACAATCCCCATGTAACCTAACAGAGCTTGAGCAGCTTTGTAAAGAAGGGATTGGAAAGCTGATAGAGACCTATCCACACAGACACAAGGCTGTAATTGCTGCAAAAGGTGCAACTACGAAATACTGACTTGAGGGACGTGAATAATTACGCAATCAATTATTTTTTTTATATTTGTAATTAATTTAGATCACTTTGTAGAGATCTGACACGAAAGAATCTTGATCACTATTAAAAAGAGCCAAATTAAATCCACTGTGATTCAATGTTGTAAATTAAAAAAAGAACACAAGAATACATTGGTTGTTAAAAACTTCACATTTCTCTACCGATTCCATTTGCAATCACTTCCATAATGGGACATTTTGTACAAGGATACCCAAATTCAGCATGAAGGCATAACAAGAAATTGGGAAAGCAATTGGAATATTGATCCTAATTCCAAGAATGGAGAACAAATGCCCTACTGGAGTTGCATAGAACTTTGGTAAGGTCAAACCTGTGCATGGTTATGGTCTCGTTTAAAATACTTTCCTTGAAGGAAGTGCAGTAAAGCTTCACCACACTGATTCCTTGGTCAACCAGACTGTATTATGACAGAATGTTTACAAACTGAATCTATACTCTCCAAACGCTTGAAGAGGGCCTGAGAGGACAGATGTCCTGAGAATGCTCCCTTGTGGGGGAATTAAGTATGGTGTAATCTTGATATTAAACAGATTTCCCTTTCATCTTAACCTGAGATGGTATTTCTGCTCTTAGAAGCCTATATCACTGTCAGGGAATAAAATGATCCTAAATTATGGTGAGAAAAAGGGAGATTAGATATCAGAATGTATTGCTTTTTCCAGAAAGTCACTGTCCTTCAGAACAAATTACCAGGTGTGTAGTTGATATAGATACAAAGCTAGAATGCGAGTAAAACTAATGAGCCACACAGAGATAACAAGTTACTAATTATGAAGATTCTTGGGTGCTTTTCTTCTAGGATATACTGAAAATAGATTTTGTTTCCCTTTATTTGCCTCCCTGTACATAACAAGATCTAAGGAAATGTGCAAGAAAACTGCACTATGGATTATTTTTGTGAAATATTAATAATAATAGTAACGATAGAGATCTAGAAAATTATAAGGCTAGCAGGACGGAGCTTAAGAATGACACTAGGAGAGCCAGAAGGGACCTTGGTAAGCAGGACTAAGGAAAACCCCAAGGCATTCTACAAGTAAGTGAAAAGCAAGAGGACAAGACATGAGAGAATAGGACCAAGTGTGACACTGCAAAAGTGTGTATGGAACCAGAAGATAGCTTAATTAACACTTTGCTTCAGTATTCACTATGAAAAAGGACCTTGACGACTGTAGGGATGACTTACAGCTTGAGCATATAGACATTAAAAAAGAGGATGTGCTAGAGCTTTTGGAAAGCATCAAGTTGGATAAGTCACTGGGACCGGACAAGATATACCCCAGGCTACTGTGGGAGGCGAGGGAGGATATGGCTGAGCCTCTGGCGATAATCTTTGTATCATCAATGGGGACGGGAGAGGTTCCGGAGGATTGGAAGGTTGCAGATGTTGTTCCTTTAGTCAAGAAAGGGAGTAGAGATAGCCCAGGAAATTATGGACCAGTGAGACTTACTTCAGTGGTTGGTAAGCTGATGGAGAAGATCCTGAGAGGCAAGATATATGAACATTTGGAGAGGCATAATGTGATTAGGAATAGTCAGCATGGCTTTGTCAAAAGCAGGTCCTGCCTTACGGGCCTGATTGAATTTTTGAGGATGTGACTAAACACATTGATGAAGGTAGAGCAGTAGATGTAGTGTATATGGATTTCAGCAAGGCATCTGATAAGGTACCTCCATGCAAGCCTTATTGAAAAAGTAAGGAGGCATGGGATCCAAAGGGGCATTGCTTTGTGGATCAGAATTGGCTTGCTCACAGAACGCAAGGAGTGGCTGTAGACAGGTCATATTCTGTCTGGAGGCCGGTGACCAGTGGTGTGCCTCAGGGATCTGCTCTGGGACCTCTTCTCTTCATGATTTTTATAAATAACCTGGATGAGGACGTGGAGGGAAGGGTTAGTAAATTTGCTGATGACACAAAGGTTGGGGTGTTGTGGATAGTGTGGAGGGCTGTCAGAGGTTACAACGAGACATTGATAGGATAAAAAACTGGGCTGAGAAGTGGCAGATGGAGTTCAACCCAGTTAAGTGTGAGGTGTTCATTTTGGTAGGTCAAATTTGATGGCAAAATATAGTATTAATGGTAAGACTTTTGGCAGTGTGGAGGATCAGAGGGAACTTGGGGGCCAAGTCCATTGGACACCCAAAGCTGCTGCACCGGTTGACTGTGTGGTTAAGGTGCTATATGGTGTATTGGTCTTCATCAACTGTGGGATTGAGTTCAAAAGCCAAGAGGTAATGTTACAGCTATATAGGACCCTGGTCAGTCTCCACTTGGAGTACTGTGCTCAGTTCTGGATGCCTCACTACAGGAAGGATGTGGAAACTATAGAAAGGGTGAACAGGACATTTACAAGGATGTTGCCTGGATTGGAGAGCATGCTTTACGAGAGTAGGTTGAGGGAACTTGGCATTTTCTCCTTGGAGCAACAGAGGATGAGAGGTGATTTGATAGAGGTGTACAAGATGCTGAGAGGCATTGATTGTGTGGATAGTCAGAGGCTTTTTCCCAGGGCTGAGATGGCTAACACGAGAGAGCACAGTTTTAAAATGCTTGAAAGTAGGTACAGAGGAGATGACAGGGTTAAGTTCTTTTTTACAGAGTGAGTGGTGAGTGCATGGAATGGGTTGCCAGCGATGGTGATGGAGGCGGATACAATAGGTCTTTTAAGAGACTCTTGGATAGGTACGTGGAGCTTAGAAAAAGAAAGGGCTATGGGTAACTCTAGGTAATTTCTAAAGTAAGTACATGTTCGGCACAGCATTGTTGGCCCAAGGGGCTATATTGTGCTGTAGGTTTTCTATGTTTCTATCTTAATAAGCAGCAGCCACTTAATGAATTTTCAGTTACAGAAAAAGCAAACTGCAAAAAACAGTGAATAATAGAAATCTAAATCGAAACCAACTTGCAAGAGTCTTGAGGTAAGCTAAACGTCACCTTCTAACCACAGTATCCACTTTTCAAAAAAAAACTCTCATGCCCATATAGCAGTCTGGTACATCCCCAACATCAAGAACCCTTTTCTTTCCATACTCCACAATTAGTGCTTACTATTTGATTACATACCCATCATAAGCTCCACTCACGATCCTTTTGTTATCAAATCGAATACATCGAACTAACTCTTCATGTCCTTCTAAGACTCGTAGACAGGCACCACATTCTATGTCCCATAACCTGCAACAAAAAACACCAAGATCACAAACAATTTCAGCATTTTACCACATTTCATTTTTTTTGTAATTTTGAAGTTCATCACCAAATATTTCAATGAGATGTATTTCAGACATTGTACATATATATCATATAATCATATATGTCACAAATCTCCACACAGTATTTATCTGAGGTATATAGCTATAGAAAAGAGTGGAAAGAAAAAACAAGCAAAAGGAAAAAACTATGTACAAGTAGGGAGTGATCTTTTTGTTTTACAACATATTCATTGATTTGTGAGAATAAAATCAGGCCTATGAGGCATTATGTAGTTAAACCATTTTTCCCAGTATGAATCAAATTGTTCCAGCTTATGATTACCAGATGCTGTTATCTTCTCCATTTTGTAAATGTCCATTGTAATTTCCATCCATGCATTTAAAGTTGAGCTCTCCTGTGATAACCATTTCCTAGTAAGAGTCTTTTTACCAGCCACCAATAGTATATTCATTAAATATTTATCTCTTTTCAACCATTCTTGAGGTAGATAGATAGATATAGATAGATAGATACTTTATTCATCCCCATGGGGAAATTCAACTTTTTTTCCAATGTCCCATACACTTGTTGTAGCAAAACTAATTACATACAATACTTAACTCAGTAAAAATATGATATGCATCTAAATCACTATCTCAAAAAGCATTAATAATAGCTTTTCAAAAGTTCTTAAGTCCTGGCGGTTGAATTGTAAAGCCTAATGGCATTGGGGAGTATTGACCTCTTCATCCTGTCTGAGGAGCATTGCATCGATAGTAACCTGTCGCTGAAACTGCTTCTCTGTCTCTGGATGGTGCTATGTAGAGGATGTTCAGAGTTTTCCATAATTGACCGTAGCCTACTCAGCGCCCTTCGCTCAGCTACCGATGTTAAACTCTCCAGTACTTTGCCCACGACAGAGCCCGCCTTCCTTACCAGCTTATTAAGACGTGAGGCGTCCCTCTTCTTAATGCTTCCTCCCCAACACGCCACCACAAAGAAGAGGGCGCTCTCCACAACTGACCTATAGAACATCTTCAGCATCTCACTACAGACATTGAATGACGCCAACCTTCTAAGGAAGTACAGTCGACTCTGTGCCTTCCTGCACAAGGCATCTGTGTTGGCAGTCCAGTCTAGCTTCTCGTCTAACTGTACTCCCAGATATTTGTAGGTCTTAACCTGCTCCACACATTCTCCATTAATGATCACTGGCTCCATATGAGGCCTAGATCTCCTAAAGTCCACCACCATCTCCTTGGTCTTGGTGATATTGAGACGCAGGTAGTTTGAGTTGCACCATATCACAAAGTCCTGTATCAGTTTCCTATACTCCTCCTCCTGTCCATTCCTGACACACCCCACTATGGCCGTGTCATCAGCGAACTTCTGCACATGGCAGGACTCCGAGTTATATTGGAAGTCTGATGTGTACAGGGTGAACAGGACCGGAGAGAGTACGGTTCCCTGCAGCGCTCCTGTGCTGCTGACCACCGTGTCAGACCTACAGTCTCCCAACCGCACATACTGAGGTCTATCTGTCAAGTAGTCCACTATCCAATCCACCATGTGAGAGTCTACTCCCATCTCCGTTAGTTTGTGCCTTAAGATCTTGGGCTGGATGGTGTTAAAGGCACTAGAGAAGTCAAGGAATGTAATCCTCACAGCACAACTGACCCCATCTAGGTGAGAGAGTGATTTGGGCAGCAAATACGTGATAGCATCCTCCACTCCCACCTTCTCCTTATACGCAAACTGAAGAGGATCCTGGGCGTGCCTGGTTTGTGGCCTCAGATTCTGTATTATCAGCCGCTCCATGGTCTTCATCACGTGCGACGTCAAGGCAACAGGTCTGAAGTCATTCAACTCCTTTGGTTGTGGTTTCTTCGGTACCGGGACAATACAGGATGTTTTCCACTGTCTGGGTACTCTTCTCTGCTCCAGGCTCATGTTGAAGATGCGCTGTAGTGGTTCTCCCAGCTCAGTTGCACAGGCCCTCAGTAATTGTGGGGAAACTCCATCCGGTCCAGCCGCCTTGCTGGTACAGATCTTCCTCAGTTGACCTTCCACCTGTGCAGCCGTAATCCTGGGCGTGGGCAAGGTCTCCTGTGAGTGGCTATTTTCCTGTGAGGGAAGTAAGCCTGGTGTGGATTTCTGCGGTGAGGATGAGATTGTGCTGTCGAACCTGTTGAAGAAGTTGTTCAGCTGGTTCGCTTTCTCCACATCTCCACTTATGTTCGCCCCCCGCTTTGCACCGCATCCGGTGATGATCTTCATCCCATCCCACACCTCCTTCATTTTGGTATATACCCAAAATATATGGTCTTACTCTCTAAAGGTATTTCACATTTAAAGATGTCTTGTAGGGCAATGTGTATCCCCCTCCAATAGTCTGGGCAGTCCCAAAAAATATGATAATGATTTGCATTTTGATTTCCAGAATTTCTCCAGCAAACAGGGAGGTTACTATCGTAATGGGATCTCTGAGAGGTTGTAATAAAGTATCTTATAAACTTTTTCCTTCCGAATTCCCTCCATTTCTGTGAATTGGTACACTTCCATTGATACCTCCATATTATTGTCCATTCTTCCTCAGATATAATTATCCCTCCTTCCTTCTCCCATCTTGTTTTAATAGAAACATAGAAAATAGGTGCAGGAGTAGGCCATTCGGCCCTTCGAGCCTGCACCACCATTCAGTATGATCATGGCTGATCATCCAACTCAGAACCCTGTACCTACTTTCTCTCCATACCCCCTGATCCCTTTAGCCACAAGGGCCATATCTAACTTCCTCTTAAATATAGCCAATGAACTGGTCTCAACTGTTTCCTGTGGCAGAGAATTCCACAGATTCACCACTCTCTGTGTGAAGAAGTTTTTCCTCATCTCGGTTGTAGAAGGCTTCCCCTTTATCCTTAAACTGTGACCCCTCGTTCTGGACTTCCCCAACATCGGAAACAATCTTCCTGCATCTAGCCTGTCCAATCCCTTTAGAATTATATACGTTTCAATAAGATCCCCCCTCAGTCTTCTAAATTCCAGTGAGTATAAGCCTAGTCGATCCAGTCTTTCTTCATATGAAAGTCCTGCCATCCCAGGAATCAATCTGGTGAACCTTCTCTGTACTCCCTCTATGGCAAGAATGTCTTTCCTCAGATTAGGGGACCAAAACTGCACACAATATTCTAGGTGCGGTCTCACCAAGGCCTTGTACAACTGCAGTAGAACCTCCCTGCTCCTGTACTCAAATTCTTTTGCTATGAATGCCAACATACCATTTGCCTTTTTCACCGCATGCTGTACCTGCATGCCCACCTTCAATGACTGGTGTACAATGACACCTAGGTCTCGTTGCATCTCCCCTTTTCCTAATCGGCCACTGTTCAGATAATAATCTGTTTTCCTGTTTTTGCAACCAAAGTGGATAACCTCACATTTATCCACATTAAATTGCATCTGCCATGAATTTGCCCACTCACCTAACCTATCCAAGTCACCCTGCATCCTCTTTGCATCCTCCTCACAGCTAACACCGCCGCCCAGCTTCGTGTCATTCCCAAACTTGGAGATGCTGCAGTTAATTCCCTCGTCTAAATCATTAATATATATTGTAAACAACTGGGGTCCCAGCACTGAGCCTTGCGGTACCCCACTAGTCACTGCCTGCCATTCTGAAAAGATCCCGTTTACTCCCACTCTTTGCTTCCTGTCTGCCAACCAATTCTCTATCCACATCAATACCATATCCCCAATACCGTGTGCTTTAAGTTTGCACACTAATCTCCTGTGTGGGACCTTGTCAAAAGCCTTTTGAAAATCTAAATATACCACATCCACTGGCTCTCCCCTATCCACTCTACTAGTTACATCTTCAAAAAATTCTATAAGATTCGTCAGACATGATTTTCCTTTCACAAATCCATGCTGACTTTGTCCGATGATTTCACCTCTTTCCAAATGTGCTGTTATCACACCTTTGATAACCAACTCTAGCATTTTCCCCACCACCGATGTCAGACTATCCAGTCTATAATTCCCCGGTTTCTCTCTCTCTCCGTTTTTAAAAAGTGGGGTTACATTAGCCAGCCTCCAATCCTCAGGAACTAATCCAGAATCTAAGGAGTTTTGAAAAATTATCACTAATGCATCCACTATTTCTTGGGCTACTTCCTTAAGCACTCCGGGATGCAGACTATCTGGCCCTCGGGATTTATCTGCCTTTAATCCCTTCAATTTACCTAACACCACTTCCCTACTAACATGTATTTCCCTCAGTTCCTCCATCTCACTAGACCCTCAGTCCCTTACTATTTCTGGAAGATTATTTATGTCCTCCTTAGTGAAGACAGAACCAAAGTAGTTATTCAACTGGTCTGTCATGTCTTTGTTCCCTATGATCAATTCACCTGTTTCTGACTGTAAAGGACCTACGTTTGTCTTGACCAATGTATGAAGTCAAATGTGTTTTAAGATTTGACAAACCCTTATACATGCTTGAAATAATTCTACTACCGTTATCTGAATTATGCTTTTCTAAATAGCTCTATCAAGCACGTACTTGCCTTGGTTACATTTTTAAGAGTCCTATTAACATATTGTTGCATCTGTAAATACTGATAAAAATCTTGTTTTCTAATGTGTTTCTCTTTAAGCATTTCAAAACTGAAGTGTTCCTTCTTTCATTATGTTGCAAAGAACTTTTATTCCTTTAGCTGTCCAGTCCTTAAATCTAGCATCCAGTTTATTCAGTGTAAAATCTGAGTCATATGCACACCATATGCACACTGGAAAGCAGCCAGTGAGTGAGTAGGCCAGTGAAGGAGTGGAGATTTGAGGCTTTGACTAGAGATTCTGGCAGTTTTGGCAGTTGAACTGTGCAATAAAGTCAATCAAGATTTGAATAGCTCAGACTCAGCAGAAAGCAGCTGATTGGGCAATTGAGGTCAGGTGACCAAGCAGTTTGAAAAGCTCAAACAAATAAATAGAGGGGTAGCTGAAGCAGAGCGGCCAGTGAGTGAGTGGGCCAGTGAAGGAGTGGAGATTTGAGGCTTTGACTCCAGAGGCTTCGACGAGAAGAGGCTGAGGATGAGCTTCACTCCAAGTGAGGTAAGGCCGGGTAAGTTGTTTTCAAAGGAGAAAGTTTCAAAAGTTGAGGCAAGTATTGGGTAGGTCATGGCAGCTGAGATCGGCCCCGTGGTTTGTTCATCCTGCAGCATGTGCGAAATCAGGGATACTTCAAGTGTCCCTGACGACTATGTGTGCAGGAAGTGTGTCCAACTGCAGCTTCTGGCAGACCGCATTGAGCGTCTGGAGCTGTGATTGGATTCATACTGGAGCATCCACGATGCTGAGAAAGTCGTGAATAGCACGTTCAGTGAGTTGGCCACACCACAGGTAAAGGCTACACAAGCAGAAAGGGAAGGGGTGGCCACTAGACAGCGTAGCAGTAGGCAGGTAGTGCAGGAGTCCCCTGAGGTCATCTCCCTCCTAAACAGATATACTGTTTTGGATACTGTTGGGGGAGATGTCTCATCAGGGGAAGGCAGCAGCAGCCGAGTTCATTGCACCATGGGTGGCTCTGCGGCACAGGAGGGAAGGAAAAGGAGTGGGAGAGCTATAGTGATAGGCGATTCGATTGTAAGGGGAATAGATAGGCATTTCTGCGGCCGCAAACAAGACTCCAGGATGGTATGTTGCCTCCCTGGTGCAAGGGTCAAGGATGTCTCTGAGTGGCTGCAGGACATTCTGGAATGGGAGGGTGAACAGCCAGTGGTCGTGGTGCACATAGGTACCAACGATATAGGTAAAAAAAAAAAACAGGATGAGGTCCTACAAGGTGAATTTAGGGAGTTAGGAGATAAACTAAAAAGCTGGACCACAAAGGTAATAATCTCTGGATTACTACCAGTGCCACGTGCTAGTCAGAGTAGAAATAGGAGGATATTTCAGATGAATACGTGGCTTGAAAATTAGTGCAAGGGGGAGGGATTCAAATTTCTGGGGCATTGGAACCAGTTCTGGGGGTGGTGGGGCTGGTATAAACAGGACGGTCTGCACCTGGGCTGGACTGGAACCAATGTCCTAGGGGGAGCGTTTGCTACTGCTGTTCAGGAGGCTTTAAACTAATGTGGCAGGGGGATGGGAACAAGTGCAGAGAGACAGAGGGGTGTAAAATGAGGGTAGAAGCAAAAAGTAGTAAGGTGAAAAGTAAAAGTGGCAGGCAGGCAAATCCAGGGCAAAAAGCAAAAAGAGCCACTTTTCAACATAATTGTATAAGGGCTAAGAGTGTTGTAAAAACAAGCCTGAAGGCTTTGTGTGTCAATGCGAGGAGCATTCGTAACAAGGTGGATGAATTGAATGTGCAGATAGTTATTAATGAATATGATATAGTTGGGATCACAGAGACATGGCTCCAGGGTGACCAAGGATGGGAGCTCAACATCCAGGGATATTCAATATTCAGGAGGGATAGACAGGAAAGAAAAGGAGGTGGGGTAGCATTGCTGGTTAGAGAGGAGATTAACGCAATAGAAAGGAAGGACATTAGCCTGGAGGATGTGGAATCGATATGGGTAGAGCTGCATAACACTAAGGGGCAGAAAACGCTGGTGGGAGTTGTGTACAGGCCACCTAACAGTAGTAGTGAGGTTGGGGATAGCATTAAACAGGAAATTAGAAATGCGTGCTATAAAGGAACAGTAGTTATAATGGGTGACTTCAATCTACATATAGATTGGGTGAACCAAATCAGTAAGGGTGCTGAGGAAAAGGATTTCTTGGAATGTATGCGGGATAGTTTTCTGAACCAACATGTCGAGGAACCAACTAGAGAGCAGGCCATTCTAGATTGGGTATTGAGCAATGAGGAAGGGTTAGTTAGCAATCTTACCCTTGGGTAAGAGTGACCATAATATGGTGGAATTCTTCATTAAGATGGAGAGTGACATAGTTAATTCAGAAACAAAGGTTCTGAACTTAAAGAAGGGTAACTTTGAAGGTATGAGACGTGAATTAGCTAAGATAGACTGGCAAATGATACTTAAAGGGTTGACGGTGGATATGCAATGGCAAGCATTTAAAGATTGCATGGATGAACTGCAACAAATGTTCATCCCTGTTTGGCAAAAGAATAAACCAGGCAAGGTAGTGCACCTGTGGCTGACAAGGGAAATTAGGGATAGTAAAGAAGAAACATATAAATTAGCAAAAAAAAACGGCACACCCGAGGACTGGGAGAAATTCAGAGACCAGCAGAGGAGGACAAAGGGCTTAATTAGGAAAGGGAAAAAAGATTATGAGAGAAAGCTGGCAGGGAACATAAAAACTGACTGTAAAAGCTTTTATAGATACGTGAAAAGAAAAAGATTGGTCAAGACAAACGTAGGTCCCTTACAGTCAGAAACAGGTGAATTGATCATAGGGAACAAAGACATGGCAGACCAATTGAATAACTACTTTGGTTTTGTCTTCACTAAGGAGGACATAAATAATCTTCTGGAAATAGTAAGGAACTGAGGGTCTAGTGAGATGGAGGAACTGAGTGAAATACATGTTAGTAGGGAAGTGGTGTTAGGTAAATTGAAGGGATTAAAGGCAGATAAATCCCGAGGGCCAGATAGTCTGCATCCCAGAGTGCTTAAGGAAGTAGCCCAAGAAATAGTGGATGCATTAGTGATAATTTTTCAAAACTCCTTAGATTCTGAATTAGTTCCTGAGGATTGGAGGGTGGCTAATGTAACTCCACTTTTTAAAAAAGGAGGGAGAGAGAAACCGGGGAATTATAGTCTGACATCGGTGGTGGGGAAAATGCTAGAGTCGGTTATCAAAGATGTGATAACAGCACATTTAGAAAGAGGTGAAATCAGATAGATAGATAGATAGATAGATACTTTATTCATCCCCATGGGGAAATTCAACATTTTTTCCAATGTCCCATACACTTGTTGTAGCAAAAACTCATTACATACAATACTTAACTCAGTAATAATATGATATGCATCTAAATCACTAACTCAAAAAGCATTAATAATAGCTTTAAAAAAGTTCTTAAGTCCTGGCAGTTGAATTGTAAAGCCTAATGGCATTGGGGAGTATTGACCTCTTCATCCTGTCTGAGGAGCATTGCATCGACAGTAACCTGTCGCTGAAACTGCTTCTCTGTCTCTGGATGGTGCTATGTAGAGGATGTTCAGGGTTTTCCATAATTGACCGTAGCCTACTCAGCGCCCTTCGCTCAGCTACCGATGATAAACTCTCCAGTACTTTGCCCACGACAGAGCCCGCCTTCCTTATCAGCTTATTAAGACGTGAGGCGTCCTTCTTCTTAATGCTTCCTCCCCAACACGCCACCACAAAGAAGAGGGCGCTCTCAACAACTGACCTATAGAACATCATCAGCATCTCACTGCAGACATTGAATGACGCCAACCTTCTAAGGAAGTACAGTCGACTCTGTGCCTTCCTGCACAAGGCATCTGTGTTGGCAGTCCAGTCTAGCTTCTCGTCCAACTGTACTCCCAGATACTTGTAGGTCTTAACCTGCTCCACACATTCTCCATTAATGATCACTGGCTCCATATGAGGCCTAGATCTCCTAAAGTCCACCACCATCTCCTTGGTCTTGGTGACATTGAGACGCAGGTAGTTTGAGTTGCACCATATCACAAAGTCCTGTATCAGTTTCCTATACTCCTCCTCCTGTCCATTCCTGACACACCCCACTATGGCCGTGTCATCAGCGAACTTCTGCACATGGCAGGACTCCGAGTTATATTGGAAGTCAGATGTGTACAGGGTGAACAGGACCGGAGAGAGTACGGTTCCCTGTGGCGCTCCTGTGCTGCTGACCACTGTGTCAGACCTACAGTCTCCCAACCGCACATACTGAGGTCTATCTGTCAAGATTTGTAAAAGGAAAATCATGTCTGACAAATCTTATAGAATTTTTTGAAAATGTAACTAGAGGAGTGGATAGGGGAGAGTCAGTGGATGTGGTATATTTAGATTTTCAAAAGGCTTTTGACAAGGTCCCACACAGGAGATTAGTGTGCAAACTTAAAGCACAGGGTATTGGGGGTATGGTATTGATGTGGATAGAGAATTGGTTGGCAGACAGGAAGCAAAGAGTGGGAGTAAACGGGACCTTTTCAGAATGGCAGGCAGTGACTAGTGGGGTACCGCAAGGCTCAGTGCTGGGACCCCAGTTGTTTACAATATATATTAATGATTTAGGCGAGGGAATTAAATGCAGCATCTCCAAGTTTGGGGATGACACGAAGCTGGGCGGCGGTGTTAGCTGTGAGGAGGATGCTAAGAGGATGCAGGGTGACTTGGATAGGTTAGGTGAGTGGGCAAATTCATGGCAGATGCAATTTAATGTGGATAAATGTGAGGTTATCCACTTTGGTTGCAAAAACAGGAAAACAGATTATTATCTGAACGGTGGCCGATTAGGAAAAGGGGAGATGCAACGAGACCTGGGTGTCATTGTACACCAGTCATTGAAGGTGGGCATGCAGGTACAGCAGGCGGTGAAAAAGGCAAATGGTATGTTGGCATCATAGCAAAAGGATTTGAGTACAGGAGCAGGGAGGTTCTACTGCAGTTGTACAAGTCCTTGGTGAGACCGCACCTAGAGTATTGTGTGCAGTTTTGGTCCCCTAATCTGAGTAAAGACATTCTTGCCATAGAGGGAGTACAGAGAAGGTTCACCAGATTGATTCCTGGGATGGCAGAACTTTCATATGAAGAAAGACTGGATCGACTAGGCTTATACTCACTGGAATTTAGAAGATTGAGGGGAGATCTTATTGAAACTTATATAATTCTAAAGGGATTGGACAGGCTAGATGCAGGAAGATTGTTTCCGATGTTGGGGAAGTCCAGAACGAGGGGTCACAGTTTAAGGATAAAGGGGAAGCCTTTTAGGACCGAGATGAGGAAAAACTTCTTCACACAGAGAGTGGTGAATCTGTGGAATTCTCTGCCACAGGAAACAGTTGAGGCCGGTTCATTGGCTATATTTAAGAGGAAGTTAGATATGGCCCTTGTGGCTAAAGGGATCAGGGGGAATGGAGAGAAAGCAGGTACAGGGTTCTGAGTTGGATGATCAGCCATGAATGGCCTACTCCTGCACCTATTTTCTATGTTTCTATTTAAGAATTGCAATATCTCCCTCTAGATTATATTCTTTTATAGTAGTTTTACATATTTTAAGAGTCAATTTCACCCATGGGTTATCAATAGTATTTATGTACCTTTGCAGGTACAATCAGCCAAAATTGCTCGTATGGGGATGGGAAGTACTCGCTCCTCAATGTTTTCCCATTGAGCGTCATATGATGGGTTGCACCAACATATCACAGCTCTCAACTGTGCTGCAAAATAATAATCTCTAAGAGAAGGTAGGCCCTATCCCCCCTTTTCCTTTGCTAATTGCAAAGTTTTGAGATGAACTCTGGCCTTTTACCTTGCCAAATATACCTTGATAACATCTTGTTCCATTCATTGAATTGATTTTGATTAATCTCTATTGGTAGGGTCTGAAAGAGATATAACAGTCTGGGCAGTATATTCATTTTAATAGACTCAATCCTTGAACTGAGACTAAAAAAAAGGAATCAGTTTCCACCTTGCCACATCTTCCTTAACTTTTTTGTATAAAAGCTGATAATTATGTTCTGATAATTTTGCCAAATCTTTTGGCATAATGATGCTCAAATATTTGAAAGACTGTTTGCCATGCCCCGGGATATCTACTTTCAATTTCTCTTGGTGGGCTATAGTTATATGAAAGTAATTGGGTTTTATCTATATTGATCTTGTATCCTGATAATTGACCATATTGTACAAAGGATTGCATCAATTTAGGTAAAGAGTATGTTGGTTGCCTTAGATAGATCAAAATGTAATCCGTGTAACAAGCCAATTTATGCTCTGTCCCTTTAATAGTAATTCCCCTGATATCTTCAGTCTGTCTGATGTATTGAGCTAATGGTTCCAGATATAATGCGAAGAGTAGCGGTGACCATGCACAACCCTGTCTCGTGCCCCTTTCTAGGGTAAGACTAAATATCCATTGATTTTAATCCTAGCAGTAGGGTTGTCATATAGCATCTGTATAGTTTTAATAATTGTGTCTTGGAAACCAAATCTCTGTAAAATTCTGTAAATAAAATTCCAATTAACCGAATCAAATGCCTTTTCAGCGTCCACACTTATCACTATTGCTTCGATTTTATTTTTTTGCATAAGATCCATAATGTGAAGTGTCCTTCATATATTGTCTTGTCTTTGGCGTTGTCATATAAAACCTGGCTAGATGGGAGATGCCAGAGAGTAGTGGTGGATAACTGTTTGTCAGGTTGGAGGCCGGTGACTAGTGGTGTGCCTCAGGGAACTGTATTGGGTCCAATGTTGTTTGTCATATACATTAATGATCTGGATGATGGGGTGGTAAATTGGATTAGTAAGTATGCAGATGATACTAAGGTAGGTGGCGTTGTGGATAATGAAGTAGATTTTCAAAGTTTGCAGAGAGATTTAGACCAGTTAGAAGAGTGGGCTGAACGATGGCAGATGGAGTTTAATGCTGATAAGTGTGAGGTGCTACATTTTGGTAGGAATAATCCAAATAGGACATACATCGTAAATGGTAGGGTACTAAAGTCGAACAGAGTGATCTAGGAATAATGGTGCATAGTTCCCTGAAGGTGGAATCTCATGTGGATAGGGTGGTGAAGAAAGCTTTTGGTTTGCTGGCCTTTATAAATCAGAACATTGAGTATAAGAGTTGGGATGTAATGTTAAAATTGTACAAGGCATTGGTAAGGCCGAATTTGGAGTATTGTGTACAGTTCTGGTCACAGAATTATAGGAAATATGTCAACAAAATAGAGAGAGTACAGAGGAGATTTACTAGAATGTTAACTGGGTTTCAGCACCTAAGTTACAGGGAAAGGCTGAACAAGTTAGGTCTTTATTCTTTGGAGCATAGTAGGTTGAGAAGGGACTTGATAGAGGTATTTAAAATAATGAGGGGGATAGATCGAGTTGACGTGGATAGGCCTTTACCATTGAGAGTTGGGGAGATTCAAACAAGAGGACATGAGTTGAGAGTTAGAGGGCAAAAGTTTAAGGGTAACACGAGGGGGAATTTCTTTACTCAGAGTGGTAGCTGTATGGAATGAGCTTCCAGTAGAAGTGGTAGAGGCAAGTTCGGTATTGTCATTTAAAGTAAAATTGGATAGGTATATGGACAGGAAAGGAATGGAGGGTTATGGGCTGAGTGCAGGCCAGTGGGACTAGGTGAGTGTAAGCGTCGGCATGGACTAGAAGGGCCGAGATGGCCTGTTTCTGTACTGTAATTGTTATATGGTTAAATGGTTATATGATCGTTACGTATCAGTATGGGTAGAAACTCCTCTAATCGTTTGGCCACAATGGAGGTAAATAATCTATAATCTACATTAAGAACGGACGTTGGTCTAAATGACCCGCATTCCATTTTATCCTTGCCTTCTTTCGGTATAGCTGAGATTATCGCTTCCTTCCAACTGAGTGGCATTTGTGCCTTTTTTAGAGCCCAGTTCAGTGTGGGGAGTAAAACAGGAATTAACTCATTTTTAAATTCTTTGTACCACTCTGGCATATACCCAATCTGATCCTGGTGACTTGTTTAATTTAAGCCTACTAATTGCAGCTTTTAATTCAACTTCAGTTATGTCAGCAGTCATCGTTCTATTTTGTTCTTCGCTTAAAGTGGGTAACTCTGGAGAATTCAGGAAGGTGTCAATGTGGGTTATGCTTCCACCTGGAACTTTGGAATATAGAGTTTTGTAAAACACTTCAAAAGCTTCTTGAATTTCACTTAGCTTATTTTTTTTAATCATTTTTGTTCTTGGATCCCTAATTCTATGAATTGTATTTTCTGCTATCTGTTTTTTTTGCAGTTTCCACACCAGTATTTTGATAGACTTAGATCCACTTTCATAATGTCTCTGTTTCAGAAACATTTAAGTTTTGATTTCTTGCATAGTCAAACTATTAACTTCATTCCTAATTTTTTTTATTTTCCCCTGATGTATCCTGTGCCAAATTCAATTTGTTTTTCTCTAGTTCCATCAGCCTATTTTTTAATTCCTCTAATGTTTTATTCCTTATTTTTTTCTTATATGAAGATATCTCTATAATTTTCCCTCTTAAGACAGCCTTCAGAGTATCCCATAAACTGGGAGGTGAAACCTCTCCATTATCATTGAATTCTAAGTAGAGACCAATTTCTTTTTTAATTTGTTCCTTAAAGTACAGATCATTGAGTAGACTTGAATTTAGTTTCCAAATAGTATTCTTTGGTTGTAGGTCAAAATCAACAGATAAATATATAGGTGCATGGTCACTTGCATCTATTGTCCCAATTCCACAGGTGTTTATTTTGTTTTTTCCAAATGTTATGAAATAGTCTATTCTTGTATATACAGAATGGGGAGCAGAATAATGAGTGTAATCCCTTCTGTCGGGAAAAAGGTCCCTCCATATATCAATTAAACCAACATCCTCAAAAAGTGTATTAACTTTCTTATGTAAGGATTTTGTTTCATAGATTTTTCTATTGGAACAGTCTAACTTTGGTTGTAATTGTAAATTTAAGTCTCCCCCACATATCAGGAGACCTTCTGTTTCCGCTACCATAATATCAGTAATTTTCTGAAAGAAACCAATATCACTTCCTGGGGGTGGGTATATATTCAAAAGAGTAACTGAATTTCCATCTATATTCCCCCTTACCAGAATATATCTGCCCTCCTTATCTCCCATTTTGAATACTTTTCCAAAATTTAGCTTACTTGAGAAAAGAATAGCAACTCCTCTCCTATGTCCTGATTTATATGAGGAGAAAAACAAATTAGTGAAGCCCATTCTCTTTAGTTTTCTATGCTCATTATTACTTAAATGAGTTTCCTGTAAATATACTACAGGGGCTTGTTCTTTTTTTCATTTTGGATAAAATTCTATTATGTTTGATTGGATTAAATAGCCCATTGACATTAAAAGAAATGAATTTTACTTTGTCCTTAGCCATCTGTATTTATCTGTCAATGTATCATTGAAATTAGCAGAATAAAACTTAATCGATCTACTCCCTGAACAAATAAGAACCAAGAAAAGCAAATAATAACAAAAAGGGCAACGAACGTGTGTTTCCAAGGTTGAGGTCTCTAGTAGATGACCCTGCATTGAGCTAGAGGAAATGTCTAGCTGTGGGGGATAACCCATCCTACTTGTGAGTTGAGGGCCCCCATTGCAGTATCATAAAAGTCAGTGAACAAATCCATTACACAGAAAAGATTTCCCTGTGTACTGCTATATATATATATATATATACAAACCCCATTTCCAGAAAAGTTGGGATATTTTCCAAAATGCAATAAAAACAAAAAACTGTGATGTTAATTCACGTGAACCTTTATTTAACTGACAAAAGTACAAAGAAAAAATTTTCAATAGTTTTACTGACCAACTTAATTGTATTTTGTAAATATACACAAATTTAGAATTTGATGGCTGCAACACACTCAACAAAAGTGGGACAGAGGCATGTTTACCATTGTGTTACATCACCTTTCCTTTTAATAACACTTTTTAATCATTTTGAAACTGAGGATACTAATTGTAGTAGATTTGCAATTGGAAATTTTGTCCATTCTTGCTTGATATAAGACTTCAGCTGCTCAACAGTCAGTGGTCTCCGTTGTCTGATTCTCCTCTTCATGATGCGCCATACATTTTCAATAACAGATAGATCTGGACTGGCAGCAGGCCAGTCAAGCACACGCACTCTGTGTCTACAAAGCCATGCTGTTGTAGCCCGTGCAGAATGTGGTCTGGCACTGTCCTGCTGAAATAAGCATGGACGTCCCGAGAAGAGATGCTCGCCTTGATGGTAACATATGTCTCTCTAAAATCCTAATATACGCCTCAGAGTCAATGGTACCTTCACATACATGGAACTCACCCATGCTGTGGGCACTGATGCACCCCCATAGCATCACAGATGATGGCTTTTGCACCTTTCGCTGATAACAATCAGGATGGTCGTTTTCATCTTTGGCATGGAGAACTCAACACCCGTTTTTTCTGAAAACTAGCTGAAATGTGGACTCATCTGACCAGAGCACATGGTTCCACAGTCTTTCGGTCCATCTGAGATGAGTTCGGGCCCAGAGAACTCGCTGGCGTTTCTGCATAGAGTTGATGTATGGCTTCCTCCTTGCATAATACAGTTTCAAGTTGCATTTCTGGACGCAGCGACAGACTGCGTTAAGTGACAATGGTTTTCCGAAGTACTCCCGAGACCAGGTGGCTATAATTGTCACAGTAGCATGACGGTTTCTTCGGCAGTACCGCCTGAGGGCTTGAAGATCACGAGCTTTCAACAGTGGTTTCCGACCTTGCCCTTTACGCACTGAGATGTCTCTGAATTCTCTGAATCTTTTCACAATATTATGTACTGTAGATGTTGAAAAACCTAAATTCTCTGCAATCTTGCATTGGGAAATGTTCCTTCTGAACTGACTAACAATTCTCTCTCAAATTTTGGCACAAAGGGGTGAGCCACAACCCATCCTTGCTTGCAAAGACTAAGCCTTTGATGGACGCTACTTTTATACCCAGTCATGATACCTCACCTGCTACCAATTAGCCTGCTTAATGTGGAGTCTTCCAAACCGGTGTTACTTGAATATTCTGTGCACTTTTCAATCTTATTTTAACTCTGTCTGAACTTTTGTTGAATGTCACATATCACAGATTTTTATCTTTATTGCATTTTGGGTGTGGGTGGGTGTGAGTGTGAGTGTGTGAGTGTGAGTGTGTGTGTGTGTATGTGTATTTGGTTTAAATTTTTCTTAGTAAGGTTCACCCTGACCCCACCCCTGTCCCCCGTTCCAGTCAGCTGGTGGCACAGTGAGATCAACGCTGGGCTGGAGAACGGAGGTTCCTGAGTTCGATTTAGTGACAGACTGCTCCCGTGCCGGGTTGATGTCGATCCAGTGACTCCCGTACCATCCGAGCCAGGTTGATGTCGAGCTCGCAACTCGACCTTGTAAAAAAAAACATTGCCACCTCCAGTTTAAATTCCCACACAGAATATTGTGGAGGATCAAATACCCAAACCCAGCACAGCTGCCACTCGTCCTATTTAACCTGTCTTAGTGCAGACCTGGGGAATTCAATGCGGTGGTCCTTAGGACCCAGCGGACCTCGGGAGCCAGCTGAGCTCGGGACCTGCTGCCCGCAGTGTTTCTGTTTCATTGACGGGAAATGATCACAATTGAAAATAAAGCGTTTGGAAAGAGGTGAAACGCCATCGGTCATTGGAAAAGCGTTAGGCTACAGTCTGTCAATGATTGGAACAATTTTAAAGGATAACGGATAAAGTGAGAATAATGGAGCACGTAAAAGGCCCTGCCCCGATGAAAGCTACAATTATTACTAAGCAACGCAGTGGTTTAATTATTGGAATACAGATGTTTCTTAAGTGTTCCATATGCATAGAAAGGTAAAATATATACTATATACTAAAACAAACGTTTGACTAACTGACGCTAAATAATGCCAGATGTACTTGTTCTGACTTGCATACAAATCCGACTTAAAGACGATCTCAGGAACGGAACTTGTATGTAACCCGGGGACTGCCTGTATACGCACACATATATATATTCTCATTTTGGTGGGGAAAAAGGAGTAAGTGAACGAATAAAGAAGAATAACTGAGTAATATAAAATCCACATTATAATAAATATTTCTCAAGATAGGTATATCACCGTCTACTTTTGCTTCCGTTTAGCTTCTTGACATTTTTAAAGTTAGCCAAACCTTATGGCTCTTCTGGAGGGGGGTGAGGGCTGGCTGCCTTTGGAAAACTCCCAGTCTCTTCCTGCCATACTTCTCTCGCCCTCCTCTTGTCTCCTGCTTTCTCAATTCTCGCACTATTTCCCAAGCAGAGCGGGATAATTCCTCTGCCAGGCTTTCCCTCGGTTTGATCACGCTGACGGGGCAACCCTCTGGCCTTCATGTCTGTAGTCACTTCTTCCACTGTCTGATTCAGTTGGATCCCATCTTGATAAAACACTCGAAGTTTAGCAGAGTACGGAGTTTGAAATCTAATCCTTTCTTGCTTTAGTATTCACTTTACTTCAGAGTATTCTTTACATTTCTGCAGGACCGCGGTGGGGGGGGGGGTAATCTTGATCGAAATATATTAATTTATCGTCTAAAAACACCCTCTTCTTACCCCAGGTCATTCGTAGAATCTCCGCCTTGGTACCGTATTGAAGGAATTTAATTACTATAGAGCGTGGCTTATCTTCTCTGCCTTGGGTAGGCTGCGGGACGATCGCGCAATGCGCCCTCTCAATTTCCAGCTCCATAGTCGAGGGAAGCTCCAGCGCGTCCCACAGCAACTTTCCTACAAACTCCGTCATAGACAAACCCTCCGCTCCTTCAGGAACGTTGTATATCCTGATATTTTTCCGCCGTGATCTTCCCTCCTGGTCAAGCAGTTTACCTTCTTGTTGATTTAATATTTTTATCATCTTACTTAGCATCTGTTCCACGTTTTGCACGCAATCTTCCACCTTCTCAATTTGAGTCTCTGCCACCGCTATTTATTGACATTGGCGAGCTCTGACTTAATATCATGTAGCTGCTGTTTTATACCTTTTTGGAACTCCCGTGTCTCTTTCAAAGTTTTGATCACATTTGCAGCTTTGCCTGAACAAGGCCCATCGTCAGCCTCGCTAGCACGCGGTCGGGTAGGAGAGCCGCTCACTGTACCCCTCTCATCCACAGGCTCCGCAGTGTTGCTTATTTTATTTCCATTCTTTTTCCCCATTCTTGCCCCTTATCAGTTCAAATACTTTCGAAAAATCCTATATTTGATGGGTTAACGGGGCAAAATATGCGTTTTTTCCGGAGGAGCTATTGACTTAAGCTGCCATTCTCAACAATGACATCACCAGAATGTCATTTTAACATATTTCAAAAGATCAGATGGCACTGGACCCACAAAAATACTGCGTCACTGAGCACAACTTGCACCGCTGATATTTAACTGTACATTTATTCTCAAATGAGTTTCTTAGATGTTGGAAATCAAAGAACTGCAGATACCGGAAATCTGTTAAGATATATTGCTGGACAGCACTGTGTTAAAATTAACCAGATGAAACATCAACAAGAAACCTGACAACATTTACAAAATTTTTAATATTATCATCAACCTGGATAAAATAGGAACAGGATGAACAAAACCTGCAGAAGCTTACCGGTCACTTCAAGTTTCCACTTTTTTGAATTTAATCCTATGATTTTATTTTAGCATAATAGAACACATGGATTATTGGATGAGAAACAGAGGGTCCGCCTTGTAGTTTTTCTATCCCTCTCATAGCAATTATACATTAATAGTTAATTTGTTAACCAATCACAGCAACCAGGACTCTAAGAGAGTCTGCAGCTGAACACGTTATACTGGGAAGACTCCCAATAGTAGAAAGCAAACAACTCATAACCACAGTTTGCATCAAGCTACTCATATACTACGGCACAAAATGTCATTATCAGTTTAAAGGGAGTGTGGGAACCACAGCTACAGTGAGTGGGAAGAAACAATGGCAAACAGTAACAGCTGAGTCAGATGTTGAACCATCAGAACTTCCAAATGGTCAAACAGCAGATTATCAGAGTTTTATTATAATGTACTTGGTCCTCCACTTTATGGAATGTCTTTAAATTCAATAAAACTGAAGAGATCCAATGGGCCTGCACCTGATCCCCCGAGTTTTTCTTACTTCAGTGCTGCACAGTGCGCACACAAAGAATGGAAGACTTTACCACACACATTAGCAAGCTGGTGCTTTTCTATAGTAAGTAGGATGATGGTCCCATGTTTGCATGCATATTTGTTTTAAATTTACTCTCTTTCAAGTTCAGGCAGTGTTTTTTCCAATTGCTTGGACTAATCAAAGCAATCAATATCTATCAAGTAGTCTATAACTGTGGATATAGGATACTGGACATAACTCCATAGTATAAAGATAAGAACCATCTCTGTGATGATCTAACTTTCACTACATACCGTAGATTCCGGACTACAGAGCGCACCTGATTAAAAGCCGCTGGGTCTAATTTTAGAAATAAAATCAATTTTTTACTTGTAAAGGCCGCACCGGATTTTAGGCCGCACCGGATTTTCGGCCGCAGGTGTCCCACGTTGTAATATGAGATATTTACACAGAAAGATATTACACGTGAGGATTTTTTAACTTTTAATTAAATCCATATGGTAACAAAAACAAATACATATTGCAAATGCTTTTTTTCGAACCGTGCCCGTAACGCGGCTACTTTTAAATATACGTTGCGTATACTTCTTTACTGAACAACATTCCAATATCTCCTAACGACTGGTAAAAAATATATATACTGCAGCCTACCAGGAAAAGTTATTGATCGCCTTTAACTTAAAAGCAGCGTTTTCGCTCCGCCGCTCCCCCCCGCCGTCCCGTTTATCGCAAACGGCATTTAAAAGCAGCGTTTCGCTCGGGTCTAATGCCCCCTCCTTCCCGTTTATCGCAAACCGGTATCCCACAAGACGCGGCGAAACCGGGTGTGACGTCATAGCATCCCGCGATGTAGAACAGAAAACAAATATAGTTAAAACTCTTCTAACTTTAACTAGAAAATGAATTACTAAGCGAAAATATTATAAACTAAATAACTGCCATAAAGGCAGCACAATGCTTTTCTTCGAGTGTTTTCCATGTTGATGAGGGTGAGTACAAATGACTGATTTACAATAATTTAATTGTGAAAGTGCGCTTGATTTATCGTACAATTTCATTGGACCTCTGTGAACTACTCATCAATTTTATTGGTCTACTGTTACGAGGCAAAATGTTTTTGGCGGCATGAAAAAAAATAATGCATTAGCCGCTCCGTATTAAAGGCCGCAGAGTTCAAAGCTGTTCAAAATGTGGGAAAAAAGTAGCGGCTTAAAATCCGGAATCTACGGTAATCAGAATAAAGGAAATTTTGTTGCATGGACAAATAATTCAAGATGGTGCTGATAAGTGACAACTGTGCGTGGAACTCATGGGAATCATCAAATATTCCCATTTAGAACTACAGCTGAAATCCACAGTCACAACCATGTGCACTTCTGTACGCAACATTGTTTTAAGACTTTAAAAATCTATTGATACTCAAAAATCACAGATCCCAAACTGCAAAATCTGTGAGTGCAGTTCCCCTTTAAGAAAAAGGATGCAGGGAATGTGTGCTGGGCTATAGGTACGATTGAAACACAGAGGCCTTAGACTCTCACTTCTGACCATCCTCTGGTGAATGTACTCTGTCTCTGGAAAATAAAACTGAAAACCTCAGAACAAGATTGTAGAACTTAGTAAACTTTGTTTTATAGAGACGTGGCTGACCCCAGCCATTTCAGATGCAGTGCTCCAGATGGCTTCAAAATTCTCCACAAAGACAGGTCAACTTCTCAGGCTTCTAAAGGTGGAGGAGGAGGTGTACATTTATGATTAACTTATTGCCGTGCATAGACATGGCGGTTCTGCCTCAATCCCACTCACCGGACCTGGAAATTCTAGTGGTCAGTGTAGTCCAATTTATCTGCTATGGGAGTTTTCCTGGTAGCAGTGTATATTCTACCGACAAGCAGGCAGTGGAGAAACTGAGCACTGTGATTAGCAGTCATGAAACAGCGCACTCAGATGCCTTCCCGATTATTGCGGAGGAATTCAAGCAGGACAATTTGATAAAATTTCTGATAAACTACCAATATATCACCCGTAGACCCAGAGGACCACTGTTATACTACCATCTGGAACGTTTACTGTGCTATCCGATGCCTATACTTTGGAAAGTCCGATCACCTGGCTGTACTTCTCCTGACATGTAGGCAGAGACTAAAGACTGTAACACTACTAGTGAGTACCAAGAAGGTATTGTCAAGGCAGGCAGAGGAGCGCTTATACGACTATTTTGAGCCGGTGGAGTCAAGTCAAGTCACTTTTTATTGTCATTTCGACCATAACTGCTGGTACAGTGCATAGTAAAAATGAGAAAACATTTTTCAGGACCATGATGCTACATGGAACAATACGAAAGCTACACTGAATTACGTAAAGCAACACAAAAAAGTACACTAGACTACAGACCTACCCAGGACTGCATAAAGTGCACAAAGCAGTGCAGGCATTACAATAAATAGTAAACAAGACAATAGGCACAGTAGAGGGCAATAAGTCTGGTGTCAGTCCAGACTCTGGGTATTGAGGAGTCTGATGGCTTGGGGGAAGAAACTGGCACAAAGGACGATATTCAGGGATTCAACTTTGAATCTGAATGAATACGCCACATGTATCACAACTACATCTGTGCGAATCCCTGTAGCATCTGGTGACCCTGTGATCTCTGTCTTGGAGGCCGATATCAGAACACTGTTCAAGCCGTCAGACCCTGACAGTGCATCCCGCAGGGCACTGAAAACCTGTGGCAATCAGCTAAAGGAAGTGTTCAAGGGCGTTTTCAATCTCTCACTGCTGCAATCAGAGGATCCCAACTGCTTCCACATGGCGACAGTCATACCAGTGATGGTGAGCTGCCTGAACAATAGTGCCAAGCTGCATTCACATTTATTGTGGTGAAGGGCTTTGAGAGTTTGGTCATGGCCAAATAAGAGAAAATCTGCAGATGCTGGAAATCCAACCAACACATACAAAATGCTGGAGGAACTCAACAGCCAGGCAGCATCTACAGAAAAGGAATACAGTTGATGTTTCAGCCGAGACCCTTCATCAGGACTGGAGAAAAAAAGATGAGGAATCAGAACTATAAGGTGGGAGGAGGGGAGGAAGCAGAAAACGTGGTGTGTCAGATACACAACTTCCAGATCTGTTCACAAGCCTCTTGATTCGGACCTTCTGAGGACCCCAGGTACTCACATTCAAATGACTGCTTCTCCCACCGTGTTCCATGCGGCAAGCTTTCCACATCCTCCTCTCTCCCTCCTCCTTACTCTGACTCCATCTTTTTTTTCCCTCCAGTCCCGATGAAGGGTCACAGTCGAAACGTCAACTGTACTCTATTCCATAGATGCTGCCTGGCCTGCTGAGTTCCTCCAGCATTTTGAATGTGCTGCCCAAGCAAGAACCTGGACCCACTGCAATTTGTGTATCATCACAATAGGCTTACAGCGGACGGCTCTCCACTCTGCCTTGGATCACCTGGACAATAGCAATACCTATGTCAGGCTATGTTATTGATTACAGCTCAGTGTTCAACACTGCTTTCTAATTAACAAGCTCCAAAACCTGCAACCTATGTAACTGGATCCTTGACCTCCTCACTGGAAGACCATAGTCAGTCTGGATCAGAAATAATATCTCCTCCTCACTGACAATTAAAAGTGGTCACCTCAAGGATGTGTTTAGTCCACTGCTCTACTCTCTACACCCTAAAATGTGTGGCTAGGCACAACTCAAACACCATCTACAAATTTGCCAATGACACAGCTATTGTCATCGAAAGATAAATAAGATTATAAATCTTATTTACAATGTAGAAAAAAAACGTAGAATATTGAGGGGAGATTTGATAAGAGTTGTACAGAATTATGTGAGGTACAGGTAGAGCAAATGGAAACAGGCTTTTTCCACGGAGGTTTAGTGAGACTACAACGAGGAGGGTTAAAGGTGAACATGAGTGGGAACTTCTTTACTCAGGGTGGCAAGTGTGTGGACCAGCACAAGTGGTGGATGCAGGTTCGATTGCAACAGTTAAGAGAAATTTGGATGGGTATATAGATGGGAGGAGTATGACGAGCTATGGTCCGGGTGCAGGTCAATGGGACTAAGCAGATTCATGGTTTGTCATGGACTAAATGGACTGAAAGGCTTGTTTCTGTGTTGTAATGTTCTGTGACTCTATTGCCAGCAGAATTTCAGATGGTGATGAGGTGTAAAGGACTGAGATAGATAAGCTGGTTGAGTGATGCTGCAATGAAAACCTTGCACTTAATGTCAATAAGACCAAAAGAATTGATTGCAGACTTCAGGAAGGGAAAATCAATGGAACACACACCAGCCTTCCTTGAAAAGATTGGCAGTGGAAAGGATGAACAGTTTCAAGATCCTGGTCTCAACATACCTGAAGATCTATCCTGTCCCCAAAATATTGATGTACTTACAAAGAAGGCATGACAGTGGCTATATTTCATGATGAGTTTGAAGAGACTTGGTATGTCACCAAAGACTCTCACAAATTCCTACAGATGTACCATGGAGAGTATTCTAACTGGTTACATCATTGTCTGGTATGGAGGGGCCACAGCTTAGGGTCAGAAAAAGCTGCAGAAAGTTGCAAACTCAGCCCACTCTATCATGACATTTTCCTCCCCAGCATCAAAGACATCTTAAAAAAGTGATGTCTCAAAAAGGCGGCATCCGTCATTAAGGACTCCTATCACCTAGGACATGCCCTCCTCTTATCACTACCATCAAGGAAAAGTGCAGGAGCCTATAACACATTCAACATTTCATTTACAGCTTCTTCCCCTCCACCATCAGATTTCTGAATGGACAATGAAATCAACATGTACACTACCACACTTTTTTTGCTCTCTTTTTGAACTACTTACTCAATTTAATTTTTTATATATATTTATGGTAATTTATAGATTTTTAAAATTACATTTTGCATTGTACTGCCACCACTAAACAACAAATTTCATGACATATACCAGTGATATTGAACCTGATTCTGATTATATAGAGTTGTACAGTACAGACAATGGCAGTGAGTTCCAGATATCATTCACTTCCCTGTGGAAAATCTTTACCCTCAGATTTTCTTTAAAATTCCTTCATCTCACAAGCCTGCACCCTCTTGTTTTTGATACCTCAGCCATAGAGGAGAAAAAACAATTCTAACTATCTAGATCTTCTGTGCCTCTTCACAAACAAGAGAAAATCTGCAGATGCTGGAAATCTGAGCAACACACAATGCTGGAGGAACTCAGTAGGCCAGGCTGCATCTGTCAAAAAAAGCTCAGTCCAGATTTCAGGCCTAAACCCTTTGGCAGGAAATTCGACTGTGATTTTTTCCATAGATGCCGCCTGGCCTGCTGTGTTCCTCCAGCATTTTGTGTGTTTGTCTGTGCCTCTTGTAATTTTATGTAACTCCAGCAGTTAAACATTCTTTGTTCCAGAGGAAACAAACCAAACCTATCCAATCTCTCTCAATATCTAAAATCCTTCAGACCAGCAACAGCCTAGTGATCCTCCTCGGCACTCTCCCAGCTTTAATTGCCAATGTTTCTAACATCTAACATCATTACACTTTCCCTCCACCCTTCCTCCTGTAACTCTTTATTTTTATGTACCACAATCATACCAATTGGTCATACTGAAAAAGAGTCGGTCAGTTACCCACAGCTAAGAATCCCGATAATTCAGTATGGCTTTTGTGGATGTGAAGGTAAGAATTAGATTAACCATGGGCTCTCACTGAGGTGAATTGCCAATCAATATTCCATCTGTAAATCTTCAAATAAAGATCAAAGTTTAATAATGAACGGAATGGAAAATGCACATAGAAGGTTCTCCAACACAATGTAAAGACGGCAATGGGGTGTGTAGAGAGGAAAAGTTTACTTTTCCAACCTATTATTACAGCACATGTGTAATCTGTCTATAGTGAGATCTATGCTTCCACTACCATGATACATGGTATTGGAAACATGGATGCATAACAAATAATGTTGTCTTCCTTACATACCATAATCAGAAATAAACAGCAGAGAAGCTCATGATGTTTTAAAAACAACTTAGTTATTCTCATTCCACTATACCCCTATTTCATAGCCCTGAAATCTGTATGCATGTACATCAGTCATTCTATATAGATAAACAAGAATGGTAAACAATTGATTCTACCTTATGGTGTTGTCGGAGGAGCCACTGACAACCAATCGGTCCCGGTACTGAAGGCACGCTATTCCACGTTTGTGGCCGTTCAAGGTACGTACAAATTCACAAGTGCTTGTGCTCCACACCTAAACAGAAAATGCAAAAGGTACACTATGAAGTCAACAGGAACAGGGAAAGAAGAAATAAAGAGCAAGTAGACAGGCCACATGGGTACAGATTAGAAACAAAAAGTGCCGAGGGTCTATTACAGACTTTCCCATAGTCAAAAGGAGATAGAGGAACAATATGTAAGAATTTTTAAGTGAAGCAAACCTCCATAAAAACAGTATAAATAAGCCGGTTCTAAAATCTGCAGACAAATCATCACAAACTCCACACTGTAAAACCCATCTGCATCAAAAACTGGAAAAGGAAATGTGATTGTGTACGATTGTGAAATATACTTAACAAGTCAATGAGCTAGAGGGTGACAACCTTCTGTGTGTAAATTCCTTTGTGCGCTAGTAGCAAAAGATGTGTGTGCGCACATCTTAGAGGAGACATTACATAGAACCCATTCAAAGAAAACATCCAACACCCAAAGCTCAAGAAAGGAACATATTGTGCAAACAGCAAAAGGTGAGTGAACATATGAAATATTAAACATCAAACCAGGAGTGCTCAGGTTAACTCTGTTCAGTTCGCCACTGCTAGCTAACTGCAAGCCACAGAGCCAGTGTTCGCCAAAGTGTCCCGATCAGACCACTCAACAACAGCAAAATAAACCGGAAACATTTGCAACATAAATCTCAAAGTCCCCAAAACAAGCCAACAGCCACAAGCCTTGCTGATCAATCCTTGCAAATTGGAACCCAAAGCTTCTGCACTTTTCTCTGACAGCAGCTGGTGAGTAGGAGAGGAAGACAGATCAAACACAGACAAATGTGCCGAATACCAGCCTGCCCTTTTCTCTTGTCCTCATCGACTTCATCCTTTGCTTGATGTCTCAATGAGAGAAGCAATGGAGCCAATTGTGAGCTCCCTGCCTTCAGGGTGCACACTTTGCTTCCAATCTCACCAAACTCCCTCGAAGTCAGCAAAGTGCCAGATTGCTCAATCGGCCCAAAAAAAGCACACGATCAAAATGTAAATCACGGGCTCCAAATGCATGCAGCTTAGCAGTAGAATTATGTTAGAAAGAAGAAGCAGTTTTGTAAACTGTGTGCAGGATGTCGCCATTGGTCACTGGCGCTACCTTGTCAGAAAAGGAATGTGGGGCGTGGGGTGCCAGAAGAGTCTTTGGTTTAATAACATAAAACTGAATGTGTTATCCTAACTGAAACTGCTGTTGGCTATGTACATCTTCCAGCATGAAACACATTTCCTGTATATTTCCTTTTAACCCAAGCACCCGACTTCCAATAGACCCTTTTGTTAGCTGCCAAGTGTTTGTATTGTGTATTAAACTTAGCTAATCATTGCCAGGATTGTATGAGGAGGAGCAATTCTGCTGGGCTTAGAAATAAATTGAATTCTAACATTCTTTCTAGTAAGGCAAAACACACACTTAAGAGTAAAATAATACAACCGGATATAGGAGGAAATTTAAACTCACTTTAATAGTTCGGTCACCCGATGCCGATACAATGTACTTGTCATCAAAGTCCACCACATTGACTGCTGCCCGATGGCCAACCAGGACTCGTCTCAGAGTGATATCAGTCGGAGAGGCCATGTCCCACACAGCTATAGATCTGTCCTTTGAGCATGTAACCATCAATCCATTACTGAACCGAAGGTGCAATACTGCTTCATTGTGATGTATCAACGTATTCAGAACCTCCGCTGTATTCACATCCCAGACCCTAAGGTAAGCATATATTTGGTTAGGAAACATCACTGAACCAGCAATTTACAACAGGATTACACTGCTTAAGATTGCAATGAATCTCAAAATACCGAAAAGAGTATGATGAAGGAAATAGATCCTGTAAAGTCCTCTGTGGATGTGACATAGGTTATTTCAGAAAAATCCAGGAAGTTTTATTAAAACTATTCCTCAAGTGCTCCTGCAGTTTTGCAGGTGAAATTACTCCCATATTTGTGTCAGACAGGAGATTCCACGATAGTGAAGATTTGCTTTGTTTGTCATATGTAGACTGAAACATACAGTGAATTGTGTTGTTTGCATCAATGACCCACACAGTCAGAAGATATTTTCAGAACAGCCTGTAAATGTCACCATGCTTCCGGTACAACACAGCATGCCCACAACTTACTAACTCTAACCTGTACGTCTTTAGGAAAAACGTACAAAATCTTTACAGACAGCAGCAGGAATTAAACCCCAATCATCTATCTGATCACTGGCACCGTACAGCATTATGCTAACCACCTGATGACAAAGGAATTAAATATTTCCAAAATGGGATGACATATAACTTGAAAGAATCTGCAAATGTCAATATCCCATTTTACTTGCTGCCCTTCCAGATGGTAGTCATGATTTGGAAAGAACTGCCAGTATGGTCTATATGAGAAATTGCACATATTTCACAGATGATATACACTGGATAATCAGAAGGCTGATGCTGGAGGAACTGAACAGTTATAATTGTGGGTGTGGTGCATTGGACTCATACTGGATCAGGTTAAAATTCTTGAAAGTTGTTGGAACATCACTCATCCAGGCAAGTGGAGAAAATTCCATTTCACTCCTGCCCTGTTCTTTCTTGCTGGTGAAAATGCCCTTGGAATTCAAGAGGCAGATCACTTGCTAGTTTTGACCTGTTCCTGCATTCAGTCTTTATGTGGATAGGTTAAACTTCAATTTGTGTCATCTGTGGAAAAAATATGTACATGTTGCTCATCAACCTCAACGTTGCCCAAGTCTTGCTGCATGCTTACATGGATTGCTTCATTTTCTAGCAGTTGTGCACAAAACTAATCAGTGTGCAATCAAGAGCAATCATTCCCACTCTGGAACATAAGATGGGACTATAGTGATGAAGCAGTGAAGAAGATGAGGTTTGGATACTAGAGCAAGCACGAGGAAATCTGCAGATGCTGGAAATTCAAACAACACACACAAAATACTGGTGGAACACAGCAGGCCAGGCAGCATCTATAGGGAGAAGCACTGTCGACGTTTCAGGCCGAGACCCTTCGTCAGGACTAACTGAAAGGAGAGATAATAAGAGATTTGAAAGTAGTGGGGGGAGGGGGAAATGCGAAATGATAGAAGACCGGAGGAGGGGGTGGGATGAAGCTAAAAGCTGGAAAGGTGATTGGCGAAAGTGATAAAGAGCTGGAGGAGGGAAAGGATCATGGGCTGGGAGGCCTCGGGAGAAAGAAAGGGTGGGGGGGAGCACCAGAGGGAGATGGAGAACAGGCAGGGTGATGGGCAGAAAGAGAGAAAAAAAACAAACAACTAAATATGTCAGGGATGGGGTAAGAAGGGGAGGAGGGGCATTAACAGAAGTTAGAGAAGTCAATGTTCATGCCAGCAGGTTGGAGGCTACCTAGCCGGTATATAAGGTGTTGATCCTCCAACCTGAGTGTGGCTTCATCTTGACAGTAGAGGAGGCCATGGATAGACATATCAGAATGGGAATGGGACGTGGAATTAAAATGTGTGGCCACTGGGAGATCCTGCTTTTTTTGGTGGACCGAGCGTAGGTATTCAGCGAAACAGTCTCCCAGTCTGCGTCGGGTCTCACCAATATATAAAAGGCCACACCGGGAGCACCGGATGCAGTATACTGCACCAGCCAACTCACAGGTGAAGTGTCGCCTCACCTGGAAGGACTGTCCGGGGCCCTGAATGGCGGTGAGGGAGGAAGTGTAAGGGCAGGTGTAGCAGTGCTTCTTCCTATGGATGCTGCCTGGCCTGCTGTGTTCCACCAGCATTTTGTGTGTGAGGTTTGGATACTGCTCTGAGGAATTCTATCAGCAATGTCATGGATTCGAGACAGTTGGCTTCCAATGACTACCTTCGTCAGGAATGACTCCTAAGGTTTTCCCCTTATGGCCCATTTACTTCAATTTTACCAAAGTCGAAGGCTGACTTGTCAAAAGCTCAGTTCTGGTTCATGTTTGTAATGTGCAGGCAAAAGTTAAACATTAATGAGCAATAAAGTTCCACAATAACAAGGTCAATGGCATTGTTGATGATAGAGATTTGACTGATATTTCCTCCTTTTAAGTGGTAAGGCAATTCTGGGCATTCTTTCCAGATTTTCAGACTAATAGCAGTGTGTAATGTCACAGTTATTTCAGAAGCAGAGTGGGGATGTCTAATCTCATGGCCTTTTGTTATTTCCAGTATTTTCAACTATTTCTTAACATTGTTTGAATTCATTATCTGAAGCCTGGCTTCTATCATGGCAGAGTTTTCAGGAGGAAGACTGAAGATGGCTCAGGTACTTTAGCCTTATTTATGGCATTTATGTGCTGGACTATGAAATTGTTCAGGATAGGTACGTTCTTTAAGTCACGTCCTCCACAAGGATTGTAAAATGATGCATCTCCGACAGATTGATAGTGAGAACAAAATGAAGCAGATTTATCCCCACCATTCATTCACTCACCATTTGCGATAGAACCCAGTCTAAAAACATCCTTTACCACATAGCCATTCCGTCAATGGTGATGCTACCAAGTCACTCTTAAGGAATGACATTAAAGACTTCACTCTGTGCCCTTACTACTTGCTATGCTTGCTGTTCAACATGGAAAAGTACTGATTTATCCGCAAAGATTCATCTATAGAGGTTATCAGGGTCATTAACAGGCAGTTTCTTTGCTGAACCCATGACACATTTAGTTTCAAATAAACAGAGGTTCCCTACTCCTGTATTATCAGTGTGTTATCACTTCTGATCGATCCATCTAGTGATAGGACATGATACCCTGGTGACTTAGATTGCTTTTCAAGACTATCCATTTCACGGTCACTATTATGAAGACTAGCATTTTTTAAAAGACAAATCTAGGTTATTTTGTTGCACAAATTTAAGTTCTTCTGTTGTCATAGTGAAACTTGAATTCATAGTCTTGGAGTGCTACTTTATATCTTCTTAAATTCATGTTGAGTTTCCACATCTTACCTCACTGTGGAGTCTGATGACCCAGTAACAATAACTCGCTCATCATACTGCAGACAAAGCACAGAGCCTGTGTGACCTGTTAATATCTTCAAACATTCCAATGACTGTTTATCCCAAATCTGCAGCAACCAACAAAAGAATACAAGACATCAGGAAATCTAAGGCATATGATTTCCCCTATATACATAATCACATATCCAGACAATATAGCAAAAAGGAAATGTCAATATACTTGAATTTCAAATTACAAAATCTTAAATTTCCTGCATCTGCAACAGATGAACAGTATTTTTCTAAAAGAACAGCATTTAAAATGTTCACCTCCAGACATAACCCATTACTTTGCTCAATGTTTCAGTGAATTTATCCAAGAACATGTTTAACACTAGGTGGTAAAGGTGACATTCGAATTATCCTCTGCGTTCTCATATTACGAAAGACCAACACGGTGCTAAACCCATTTGCATTCAATTGTTTCGTAGAATATGTTGGAATTTGTCCCAGATTGGCCTTTTCTCCTACAATAAGTGAATATCCTGACACTCCTGCAAATAATGCAGAAGAAAACTTACTTCACAGGAAGAAGCTATTCAGCTCATTGAGCCCATGCCTGTCAAAATAAAGCTACCCAAATTAATCCCATCATTTTGGACCAGATCTGTAGTCTTGTAGCTCATAACTCTTCCAAGCTATCTTAAATCTAGTGTTTCAGCCTCTCCCAACCTTTCAAACAATTTGGTCCCAAACCCCCAACTACCCTCCAGATGTAAAAAAATTTCCTCATCTCCTCTCTAATAATTCTGCCATTAACTATAAATCTGATAGTGACTATTATCTGCTATGTAGCCCCCCTCATTATTTTAAACTCAATTAAGTTTCCCCTCACCCTAAACTGTCCTGAAGAAAACAACCCTAATCTATCAAATCTTTCCTAGTAGTTACAATTTTCAAGTCCCAGTCGAGTCCTTGTACATGGACCCAAATTATCTCCTGAGCAATCAGATCTTCCTGTAATGTGGTGACCAGAATTGTATGCTGCACTCAAACAATTCCTGCATTGTCTCTCTGTTCTTACATCCTTTGCCCTGGGTAATAAGCAAAATTATCCTATTTAGTTCTTAATAACTATCTGAACCCTAACTTTAAAGACGTGTGGGCTTACATTCTGGATGTTCCTCCACATCATTCAATATCCTTTCAGCTACCGTGTATTCTCTTGCCTTGTTGTACCTCCTTGGCTGCGCAGCCCCAGTCTCAATTCCCTTGATGAAATTCCATTTGCTACTTTTCGCCCAACTAACCGAACTAGATACATTGTCTTTATTTTTTAAACAATATTTTATTGAATTTTACATATATTTCACATATACAAATAAACAATAATAATAATTAAACTAAATAGTGAAACATGTCCACACGTTTTTCGCAATCAAAGGAAAAGAGACATAACATTTCACATATTTCACATATTTAATAAAGAAATAAAAACACATCAGAGAAAAAAACACAGAAGCACTCAATAACACACAGCTATTTCAAAATGACTATGCACCTTGACGTCCGAGAAACCCCAATAAAGGTTTCCACACCTTTTCAAATTCTCCTGCCCTACCCCTGGTTATGTAAGTCAGCCTCTCCAATATAATACAAGATGCCATCTCCTTCACCCATACATGCATGAGATGGTATATCTATTTTTCTCCAAGATAAAGCTATCATTCTCCTGGCCTATACGAGTCCAAAGTCAATTAAAGTTGACTGTTTTGGACTAACAGTAAAGTTCTTTGGCTATATACCTAGTACACACATTTTTTCTTGGTGAGGCACCTTTACTCCAACAATCTTAGATATAGATAGATTAGGTAAATTGAAGGGATTAAAGGCAGATAAATCCCGAGAGCCAGATGGTCTGCATCCCAGAGTGCTTAAGGAAGTAGCCCAAGAAATAGTGGATGCATTAGTGATAATTTTTCAAAACTCCTGAGATTCTGAATTAGTTCCTGAGGATTGGAGGCTGGCTAATGTAACCCCACTTTTTAAAAAAGGAGGGAGAGAAAAACCGGGGAATTACAGACCGCTAGAGTCGGTTATCAAAGATGTGATAACAGCACATTTGGAAAGAGGTGAAATCATCGGACAAAGTCAGCATGGATTTGTGAAAGGAAAATCATGTCTGACGAATCTTATAGAATTTTTTGAAGATGTAACTAGTAGAGTGGATAGGGGAGAGCCAGTGGATGTGGTATATTTAGATTTTCAAAAGGCTTTTGACAAGGTCCCACACAGGAGATTAGTGTGCAAACTTAAAGCACACGGTATTGGGGGTATGGTATTGATGTGGATAGAGAATTGGTTGGCAGACAGGAAGCAAAGAGTGGGAGTAAACGGAATCTTTTCAGAATGGCAGGCAGTGACTAGTGGGGTACCGCAAGGCTCAGTGCTGGGACCCCAGTTGTTTACAATATATATTAACGATTTAGACGAGGGAATTAACTGCAGCATCTCCAAGTTTGGGGATGACACGAAGCTGGGCGGCGGTGTTAGCTGTGAGGAGGATGCAAAGAGGATGCAGGGTGACTTGGATAGGTTAGGTGAGTGGGCAAATTCATGGCAGATGCAATTTAATGTGGATAAATGTGAGGTTATCCACTTTGGTTGCAAGAACAGGAAAACAGAATATTATCTGAACGGTAGCCGATTAGGAAAAGGGGAGGTGCAACGAGACCTGGGTGTCATTGTACACCAGTCATTGAAGGTGGGCATGCAGGTACAGCAGGCGGTGAAAAAGGCAAATGGTATGTTGGCATTCATAGCAAAAGGATTTGAGTACAGGAGCAGGGAGGTTCTACTGCAGTTGTACAAGGCCTTGGTGAGACCGCACCTAGAATATTGTGTGCAGTTTTGGCCCCCTAATCTGAGGAAAGACATTCTTGCCATAGAGGGAGTACAGAGAAGGTTCACCAGATTGAAACCTGGGATGGCAGGACTTTCACATGAAGAAAGACTGGATCGACTAGGCTTATACTCACTGGAATTTAGAAAATTGAGGGGGGATCTTATTGAAACATATAAAATTCTAAAGGGATTGGACAGGCTAGATGCAGGAAGATTGTTTCCGATGTTGGGGAAGTCCAGAACGAGGGGTCACAGTTTAAGGATAAAGGGGAAGCCTTTTAGGACTGAGATGAGGAAAAACTTCTTCACATAGAGAGTGGTGAATCTGTGGAATTCTCTGCCACAGGAAACAGTTGAGGCCGGTTCATTGGCTATATTTAAGAGGAAGTTAGATATGGCCCTTGTGGCTAAAGGGATCGGGGGTATGGAGAGAAAGCAGGTACAGGGTTCTGAGTTGGATGATCAGTCATGATCATACTGAATGGCGGTGCAGGCTCGAAGGTCCGAATAGCCTACTCCTGCACCTATTTTCTATGTTTCTATGTTTAGTCTGAACGACTGTTTTCCAGTATTTTTTTTAAATTTAGGACAGTCCCTTACATAGTGAAACAGAGTACCCTTTTCTTCTAATCTAAACATTTAACACAAGTGTCTGGGATGTCAGGGGTCCAAACGGTTCAGTTTGACCAGGGTAATTTAAGTTCTCATTAACCATTTATACTATAATAACTTCATTCTCATATTGATTGATTGTTTTTGGGCTTTTAAGCATGCCATTTCCCACTCAGTTTCTTGTATGTCCTCTTGAACATCCACTCTCCATGCCTCTAGCCTGTCAATGGTGGACTCCTTATCATATGACATCAAAGCTGTATAGAATAAAGAAATCTGACTCCTCCCCTTTAGGTTTAGAAGTGTGAGATTTTCAAGATGTGATAGTGGTGGTTCAGATATTAAATACTTATATTTTGATAATATGAAATGTCTCAGTTGCAAATATTTTAAAAAGTGTTTTTTAGGAATATGGTATGTCTGACACAATTGATCAAATGTAATAAAAAGGTCCTCTATTTTCTGCACACCTTTGTCTGCTCAAATTCTGAAACCACCAACTGCTCTTCCTGCCCTGAAGTACGTACTGCCTCATATTGGGGAGAAGCGAGAGATGGGAAGAATATCTTTAATATGCTGATATGCTTTATACCAGACGTCAATAGTTTTTTTTGAGGAAAGGGTTCTCGGTTGTTCTGTTCAGATTTCTTAGGTCTGCAGAGTACAGACAGAGCATTAATGGGAGGTTTGGTACTGATGGCTGTTCAATATTCACCCAGGCTGGAAGGGCCTCCATTGAGAAATAAAATATTGCAGCATGTAACCAAGCAGACCAATAATACCATTTCAGGTTCGGGAGCCGTAACCTCCCCTTTCATAAGGCAGGTATAGCAATAATACCATTTCCAGTTGGGGAGCTGTAGGCCTTCTCTTTCATAAGGCAGGTATAACAGCCCAAGTCTCAGTCTAGATTTTTTATTAGTCCAAATGAATTTACCAAAAATACTATTAAGCTGTTCAAAAAATGATTTTGGTAGTGTGAGAGGAAGTGATTGAAAAAGGTATAGAAATTTTGGTAATATATTCATTTTGATCATGTTTATATGATCAATCATTCATATGGGCATTGTTATCCATCAATCCAACATCTCTTTCACTTCGTCCACTAGTGGGTCATAGCTTGTTGGGACAATCGTTTTAATTTCAGGGGTAATTCTGACACCAAGGTAGGTAAATCCTTCCTTTGCATTTATAAATGGGGTTTTTATGATGGCTTCAGTCTTTCTTCTTTGTTCAAAAATAGTATTGATGATTTTGAGTTGTTAATGTTATAACCAGAGAACTGCCCAAACAATTCAATCTGTTGCATTAAGTTTGGAACACTGATGGATAAATTTGTTAAAAAAAAGAATCACGTCGTCAGCATACAAGGATATTCTATGTTCCTGTTCTCTCAGCTGGATGCCCAACAGGCCTGTCTGCGTTCTTATTGCCATAGCCAGGGGCTCTATGGCCAGTATAAACAACATTGGTGACAAAGGGCGAATAGATCGCTCCAAGATGACTGGTTTAGAAACTATATTATTTGTTAACACACTGGCTATTGGGTTTGTATATAAAATCTGAATCCATTTAAGGAAGTTCTTTCCAAATCTAGGCAACACATTAAATAAATATGGCCATTCTATTCTATCGAAGGCCTGCCGAGCATCCAGTGATAATACTGCTGTATCTTTAGTGTCAAATTTTTCATGAATTATGTTAAGAGCTCTTCTAATATTATGGAATCGTTGGCGTCTTTGCACAAAACCATTCTGATCATTATGAACTAGATGTGGGATACAAGGATCCAATCTTCTTGATAAGGCTTTACAAAGTATTTTTGTGTCCAATCCAATTAGACTTATTGATTTAAATGAGGAAAGTTCTGTAGGAGGTTTACCTGGCTTCAAGATCAACGTTATCATTGCCAGCCTTAAACAGGGTGGGAGTGTTCCCTTTCGATAAGATTCATCATACATATTTAAGAGTGGGACTAGTAATTTTTCTTGAAATGTTTTGTAGAATTCAATGGTAGGCTGTCAGGCCCTGGCACTTTACCACTGTTAATATTTTGGATAGCCTGTGATAACTCTTCAATTACTAAACCTCTATTTAACTCCCTTTTTTGCATCTTCTGTCAGTGTTTGGAATTGAAACTGATCAAGAAATATGTCTCATTCTTCTGAGGCTTGGGGGCATTCTGATCTATATAGATGTTCATAAAATTCTCTAAAACTCTTATTAATTTCCAATAGGTCTACTGTTAGGCTTCCTGAAGAGATTATTATACTGTTAATTGCTCTATCAGACTGTATATTTTTAATTCTCCATGCCAAAAGTTTCCCAGCTTTTTCAGATACACTGTCTTTATAAAAAAACTTTCACCTCACTGACAGCAATTTTTTCTTATGAACAACCTTTATGTCAAATTATTAATACAGTGGATTCTGATTAATTAGACCATAGGTTAATCAGAGCAGCTGCTAAAACAAATTGAGAAAATGTGTCATCTAATTGGGGCAGGAGACTGTTGCCGAACATCATCTAGCTAGCATCACTCATGTGCATGCCGTGTGGCTGTTAGACACTATACCATTTTAGAGTAAACTTTTTTTTTTGTAAATAGCATCACTATGTATTTGTGTTAAAAAGAAGCAGTGAATTTACCACTGATAGCCGGCGAGGAATAAGCAGCAATATAATTCAGAACTGCATTGATCACTGCATTTTCAAGCTTTTGGACTTGGAAATGCCAGAATCAACTGGGAGTAGAAATGAAATGATTTCACTACTTCAACAAGTTAGGAACTACGAAATATTTGAAGAAATCGACAATCATCTCGAATGTTACCTTTGGTTCCCACTGGACACTCAGCTCTCACCCGGGGCTCCAAGCAGCTGTTTGCATGCGACAGTGTCCATACCCCAGTACACCGCTCAAGGAGCTGGCTAAGCCAGGTGAGGATAGCCAGCAGGTCTCATACCTCTATGAGATAGGAATATGCCTGTCCTAGCATGTCCGCTGTCCACACCACCACCAACCAATAATTGAGAATTGGGAGCTATAGGGAACTGGCACAGCAGATATGTTGAGGGCCGAAGTAGATCAGCTGTTGCACTGAACGAAGTGGTAGACTTGAAGTACTGAGGGACCTACTGCTGCTCTTATGCTCAGACTGAAACATTTCAAAACCAAGGCACTACTCCAGGACACAAGATCAAAGGATGGGGAAACATGAGCAGGCCATTCCACCCCACATGCCAGTTCTGCCATTCATTAAGATTGTGGCTGACCTTTAATCTTTTTGTCACTAGCCCTTACTAACCCCATGTCTCCTGATTTCCTTAAAATCAAACTAATATATTTAGCACATGAGCTTCCACGGAAAATTAAAGTGATTCACTACAATGTGGGCAAAGAAAGTTCCTCTCAGAGTGACTCCTTATTCTGAGACAGTCCTAGATGGGGAATTGTATCCCTTTAAGAGTTAAGAATCCCAGCAATCAATCTGATGCTTCAATACACTGTCTCCTGCGAAGAGGGAAGTAGGGTGGGAGTTTTGTTAGGCAGGGAACCCAATCTATATATAATATTACAAGTGCAGTTTCACTAGGATTCTACATAATTGCAGTCTTTATTCTTCTACTCAAACTCTCCTGCAATAAATTCCAACATACCATTTGTGCATCTAAACATTAATTTTCTGGTGATTCTTGTACAAGGTGCCCTAAAGTGTCTCTGAAAAGGAACATTTGATTTTTCAACATTCAAAAAATGCACTTTCTACTTTGCTATTTTCACATTTTACACCTTATATGCCATTCACTTGTCCTGTATATATCCCCATGACATTGTTTTGCATCCTCCAGACAATACAAGTACCCACATTGTGCCACCGTCTGGAACCCAATTTTTAATTCAAGAAACATAGCCTGTTTAATTCTATCCTGCTTCTTCCATTAACCAATCCCCAATCCATGTTAGTGTATTATTTCCAACATCATATCCACTGGTTCCTCCTTATCATATTAAAATCTCAATAAAGGGCTAATAGATTTGTCAGGCCTGCCTTCTACTTCTTGAATCCAAACCTTATTTTCTAAATGTCCAGTTCCATGTCATTAGTACAAGTTCCAGTTTTTCCCTACCACTGACACCAAGCTAAACTTTACTCAGGAAGGGTTTCTGTGTCTTCTTTAGTCTGTCCCTATGAAATATTTGTTTAATTGCTCTGTTGTTCCCTTATTCAATATCTCAAGTGACCCAGATTAATTTTTGCTCATCAGGACTAGATGCTCAGCATATCCTTCTTACATGCCTATAAAAGTTTTCAAAATCTGATTTTATGTTTACTGCTACTTTACTCAAGTTCAAGTTAAAGTTTACTGTCATCTGACTGTAACATTACTCTGGAACATATAATGCACACAGCACACAAACCCAAAATATTACCATAAATAGGTTAATAAAGTATAATTCAAAATGCATGCAGCACAAGTAAAAAGTAGAGTATACAGTAAACAGCACACTGACCAAATAACAAGACCTCAGTAGTGTTAGGATATTTATTAGTCTCACAACCTGAGCGAAGAAGCTGTTACACAGGATAGCAGTTCTAATCCTGATGCTACTGTACCTCCTTTTTGACAGTAGTGGGTCAGAGACTGTGGGATGATGTTCGGGCTCCTCAGCAACACTCCTGGCAAATGGGGGGGAAGAGACCCGAATTATTCTCTTGGCAGTTTTAACTATCCTCTGTAGGGTCTTGCAGTCTGATGCCTTGCAAATTTTGTACCACACAATGATGCATCAAGACAGACACTTTCGATGGTGCTCCTATTGAAAATTGTTAGAATGGAGGCAGGAACCTTGCAATCTCCTCAGAAAGTGTAGATGTTGCTGTGTCTTCTTGACTAGCGAGGAAGTGCTGTGGGTACAGGTTACCTCAACTGTTGTGTGTACCCTCTCTCCACAGCAGAGCCATTGATGTGCAATGGAGAATGGTCAATCTGTGTCTTCCTGAAGTCCACAATCATCTCGTCTTGTGCATGTTGAGGAGACGTGTTGCTGTTCTCGCAACATTTAACAAGCCTCTCAGCATCCTCCCTGTATGCTGACTTGTCACTGTTGCTGATACTAACTGAAGTATAATCAGTAAACTTGACAATCTGAGCCGAATCTGGCAGCGCAGTGAACAGCAGTGGGCTGAGCACACAGTTCTGAGGGTCACCAGTGCTCAGCATGATGGAGCTTGAAATGTTGCTGCCAATTTACACTGACTGGTGTCTTTCCATTTGGAAATCAAAGATCAGTTACAGAAAAGGCTGTTGAGTCCCAACGATGCCAGTTTACCCACCAGACTCTGAGGGATCATATTAAGCACTGAGATGAAGTCAATGAACAGCATCCTGGCATATAAAGCATTGCTTTCTACGTGGGACACAACAGAGTAGAGGGCTGAGGCTATGGCATTATCATTGACTGGTCTGAGCAGTAGGCAAACTGGAAAGGGTCCAGTGTAGCCAGAAGATGGCATTTTATATGCTTTTGGGCCAGCCGCTCAAAGGACTTCATGATTATTAAAATCAGTGCCATTGGGTAGTTATCATTTAGGTCAATTACTATTGCTCTCTTGGGCACCAGAATGGCGGTGGCTGCCTTCAAGCCTTCAGGACAGTGTACTGTTCTACTTTCCACTTCATTTTTAATTTCTTGATCCTCCGCTGCCAAATTCAAATGTTTCCTAACACTCATGTGTATTGCTCTTTTGGTTTTAGATAAATTTTCCTTTAATCTATTTTTAACTTCTCTTGCAATAGACATCCAGACCACTGGATTGTTGTGCTATGAAGGGGAAAGGGGGGGGGGGGGGGTGTGCCTGTGCGTCTGTGTATTACATAGCTGTAAATTATCTTTATTATGTTATTTGTTGTAGGTTCCCAATCAGTTACAGTAAGTAACATCACACTTTAGTTTGCTTTGTTTAGGCATGGTTTTAGATATCAAATTTTCATACAAATCCTATTATAAACACTTATGTATTACCAGATTATATAGATCTAAAACACAAGGACAATATAGAAAGGGAAGAAAATACATTTGAAAAGCCAAGCAAAGCACAATATTTTGCACTGGAATAAATGGGTGTTTGCATATTAAAATGACAAGACAATTCCAATCATACATTATTTTCAATACTCACTTTAATTGAGTTATCCCTCAGACCACTGATTATTTTCTCATCATCATACTGAAGACAGTATACACCTTTGCTATTTTCTGACCGACACTGGATTCTCTGAAGATTATGCCGTCCACACCTCCAATTGGATTCTATAGTCTTGAGTAAGAAAGAGAACAGTTTTAAGTGTCATTAAATGCTAGTTAATGTATTAGGTAATAATTTAATCTAATCAGCCTGACAGTTTATCCATTAAAGTGACCTATTAGAAGTTAAAAGGCTGTGCCAAAACAGCTACACAATACCTCACTTGGTCACAAAGTTTCAAAGTCATGGTTATGATGTGAAAGGAATTTCCAAAGCAGTCATAAATCTTACAATTTCATTTTAGCTCTGCCTGGCGATGTCATGCCTGAAGATTACTTCGTATTGCTTCCAAGATGGTATTTTAATATTTTACATGCATCTCCCTTTAAGAAATCGTTAGAGAATTGAATGGATATAGCAGGCAACTCACTTAGCTGTTCACCAGAAAATTTGGCTGGATCTCAGAGAGCACTTAGGTTGCACTCAAAACTGCCAAAGGTGTTCAGTATTCTAGAATCAACCTGCAAAAATTACCGTTTATTTTCTGTACTGCAAATCATTTTCTTCCCCTTTCTTTCACCTCAACTACAATCATCAAGCATCTCATGAATTTGCTCTTCATTCCTGTTCCACTGAGTCAAACTTGTAATATTTGTACTGTCACTGTCCTAAGCTTTCATGTTCTTTAAGATTTTCCTTCCATTGTATCCTATGGAAAGACATCTTATCTGTGTATCAAACCTACAACTCACAATTTTGCTCCCACAATTCCTCTACTCACTCAAATTTCCTTACTAGATTGCTAAGCAAGCTAATTATGTTACCAGTTATCCCTCCATAGGGACAGTACACTTCCCCTTCAAATCCGCCATAATTATTGATCACATCTGAAAACAAATTTTGTATCATTTTATCCCAGCAAGCTACCACATCTTTTCTAAACACACTTTCTTCTCTAAATTCCTTCAACGTATTATAACCCATCACATAAGCTAGTGTCCTGATCAAAGTCAAAAATAACATATCTGGACAAATGTGGCTTTTCAACCTGCCTACGGTCTTTGACACTGTATCCATCTGTTTCCATTGCTTCTTCATTGTCTAATCGGACATTTGGTTCCAGTCTTTTCCCAAGTTAAAATATTAAAGACTAGCTTTATTTGTCACATGCACAACGAAACCTACAATGAAATGCGTCATATTATATAAACGACTAACAGTCTGAGAATTGTATTGAGAGTAGACCACAAGTGTTGTCACACATTTGGTACCAACATATGATGCCTACAACTCACTAACCCTAATCGTATGTCTTTGGAATGGAATATGGGAAGAAACCAGAGCACTTGGAGGAAACCCACTGCACTAACCCCTCTGCTACCATGCAGGACTGGCTTATTCTCCGATAGCAGTACCTTTGATGTACTAGGCTCAAACTTGGCCACTCATTTGTATGCTGCCATGAAATTCAAAAAATTGAGTCAGTTTCCTCATGATCAGAAATTTTATTTAGCTGATTCTTGGGTTAATGAATTAAACAACTCCAGCAACAACCCTTTGCCAGGGAACTGGTTGAAACTAAGATGGTTCATAAGCTTAGTTCCATGCTTGATTTAGATTCTGTGTCAGGACACTTCAGATTCCTGTACTTATGGGAAAGGGCATGTATGTCAGATAGTCTCTCTTACTATCTTTTCTTTCAGTTAGTCTTGACGAAGGGTCTCGGCCCGAGACATCGACTGTACTTCTTCCTATAGATGCTGCCTGGCCTGCTGCGTTCCACCAGCATTTTATGTGTGTTGCTTGAATTTCCAGCATCTGCAGATTTCCTCATGTTTGCATTTGGAAATTTGCAGATGTCTGTTTTCCCTGTCATACACACTACACAGTAAAGATTTCACGTGGATTGACAGGAAGAACAGGAGTAATGTGTAGATCATGGGGAGTGGGGGCTGGGGTCAGAAATGCAGAAGAGATTGTGGTCCTATGAAGATAAACCTAATGCCCTCAACCTTTCACAAGAATACAGTTATCTCTATTTTTGTCACTGACTGTAACACCCTTTCTTTGATTACTTATTTGAGTTAACAAAGGAATTTGGGCTTCTTCTTGTATTACTTGCCAACAATCAATTCTCAGTCACTTTTTGCCCTTCTTATTGTTTGAGACAGGGCTTTGTACTCTACATTTTTAACTCTGTTCTACACTGTATTTTGAATCCTAACATTTTCATCATATTTTTTTCTGCACCATTTTAACTTTTAAATGTTTATCCATCAAGGAAGCATTTGATGCCCCTATTTTTATCCTCAAGGAAACGGTGCCAATGATTAATTCATCTCCACATTATTCAAATTTGGTAGCAGATTTCCCATTAGCTTCCTGAAGATAACCCTCTTGTAATGAAATCTTTTCACACTCGATAAGATCTTATCTTTTCCATAACTATTCTAAACCTGATCACTGTTCTCCAAATGTTGTCCCATTAGACGTGCATGTACTGATACTCACATGTATCAGTATTGCAGTGGAATAAAGGGAATTACAGAGGCATGAGAGAGGAGTTTGCCCAGATGGATTGGAGGGGGATATTGGCAGGGATGATGGCACAGCAGAGATGGCTGAAGTTTCTGGGAATGGTTCACAAGGCACAGGATAGATATGTCCCACAGGGGAAGAAGTTCTCAAATGGCAGGGTAAACAACCGTGGCTGACAAAGGAAGTTAAGGACTGCATAAAAGCCAAGGAAAGAGCATATATTGTAGCAAAAGTGACTGGAAAGTTGGATGATTGGGAAACTTTTAAAATGAAACCAAAGGCTGCAAGTAGGGAAAATATTAAATATGAAAGCAGACTAGCCAGTCCAATAAAATAGCAGGATACCAAAAGATTTTTAAGTTATATAAAGAGTAAAAGGTGAGATCTGATATTGGACCACTGGAAAATGATGCTGGTGAGGTAGTAATGAGGATCAAAGAAATGGCAGATGAATTAATGAGTACTTTGCATTTGTTGTCACTGTTGAAGACACTAGCAGTGTGCCAGAAGTCCCAGAGTGTCAGGGAGGTGTAGAAACATAGAAAACCTACAGCACAATATGGGCCCTTCAGCCCACAAAGCTGTGCCGAACATGTCCTTACCTTAGAACTACCTAGGCTTACTCATAGTCCTGTATTTTTCTAAACTCCATGTATCCATCGAGGAGCCTCTTAAAAGACCCGATCGTTTCCACCGTGAGTGCCATTGCTATTAGAAAGGAAAAAGTGCTGGACAAATTCAAAGGTCTTAAGGTGGATCAGATGGACTACATCCCAGAATCCTGACAGAGGTTGCTGAAGAGATAACAGATGCATTGGTCATGAACTTTCAAAACTTGATTCTGGTTTGGTCCTGGAGGACCGGAAGACTGCAAATGTCACTCCACTCTTTAAGAAGGGAGGAAGGCAAAAGAAAAGAAATTATAGGCCAGTTAGCCTCTAACCTAGTGGTTGGGAAATTGTTGGGACCATTATTAAGGATGAGGTTTTGAGGTACATGGAGACTAATGATAAAATAAGTCAAAGTCAGCATAGTTTCTATGAAGGGAGATCTTACCTGACAAATCTTTTAGAGTTCTTCAAGGAAGTAACAAGCAGGGTGGACAAAGGAGAGGCAGTGGATGTCATTTAATTGGATTTTCAGAAGACATTTGATAAGGTGTTCTAAATTGGAAGAATAGGCAAAAAAAAGTGGCAGATGGAACACAGTGTTGGAAAATGTATGATAATGCAATGTGGTAAAAGGAACAATATTGCGGACTAGTATCTAAATGGAGTGAAGGTTCAAACATCAGGGGTGCAGAGAGAGTTAGGAGTCCTCGTTCAAGACACCCAGAAGGTTAATTTACAGGTTGAATCTGTGGTAAAGAAATCAAATCCAATGTTGGCATTTATTTCACTGGGAACTGAACATAAAAACAAGGAGTTAATGATAAAGCTTTATAAGACAATAGTCAGGCCGCACTTGTAGTATTGTCAACAGTTTTGGGCCCCTTATCTCAGAAAGGATGTGTTGTCATTGGAGAAAGTCTAGAGGAGGTTCATGAGGATGATTCTGGGAATGAAGGGGTTGACATATGAGGAGCGTTTGGCAGCTTTGGGGGCCTGTACTCACTGGAATTTAGAAGAATATGCAGGGGGAGTGGGAATCTCATTGAAACCTACTGAATGCTGAAAGGACTAGATAGGGTGGATGTAGAGAGGATGTTTCCTATGACGGGATATCCAGAACTAGAGGGTACAGTCTCAAAATTGAGGGGTGACCCTTTAGAACACAGGTAAGGAGGAATGATTGGGTTATGAAGGGTCTCAACTTGAAACATTGACTATACTCTTTTCCATAGATGCTGCCTAGACTACTAGGTTCCCTCCAGCATTTTGCGTGAACCGCTTTATGCTGTCATCTCCAGTTTTCTCCTGCTTTCTAAAGACGTAGAGTTAAAGTTAGGGTTTTGAAGTTGTGGGCATGCTACATTGGCACCAGAAGCATGGCAACATTTGCAGGCTGCCCCCATCACAATCCTTGCTGATTTAATTTGATGCAAACAACTCATTTCACTGCATGTTTCGATTTTTCAGTGTACATATGACAAACAAAGGTAATCTTTTGACTCTTACTTTCAAAGTGTGAATAAAGAAACTAACATTATGTTTTATGCATTAAATAGTTCTGGAGTTTAAACACAAATCAACACAATCTGCTTTAAAGCTGCTGATTACATGAGAATCCATGATTCTTGGAAACCTGAAATTAAACAAAACAAGCCAGGATGTCGCTGGCAACAGATATAAAGTTTATCTATATAATAGAGATAATGGGTCAATGTTTCAGGTATTGAAGAGCTGATGCATGTTTCCTTCCTTTTTGCTGTAAGTAATGTCAGTACAGGTTTCCCCCACTATTCAAAGGTAGAGCGTTCCTATGAAATGGTTCGTAAGCCAGAATGTCATCAAGTGAAGAAGCAATTACCATTTTTTATATGGGAAAAATTTGTGAGCGTTATAAGACCCAAAAAATAACCTACCAAATCATGCCAAATAACACACAAAGCCTAAAATAGCAGTAACATATAGTAAAAGCAGGAATGATCTGGTAAATACACAGCTTATATAATGAAGGAATACTTTTCTGCAATTATTGCAGCGCTGTCCACCGCAGCAAAAATCTCACGCAAGCGCTCCCGGCAGAAACACTCTTTCCAGTAACCTTTAAGCTATGGAGCTACCAAATAACACATAAAAATACACAGCCTATATAAAGTAGAAATAATGTATGTACAGTGTAATTTCACTTACTGGAATCGAGAAGAGAGCGAGCACACTGATGATGGTGCATTAGGCTGAGTCGTCGGAGGTTGGGATGGTGGGAGGTAGAGGAGACTGGGGTGTCATCTCATCGTCGTCTGTTTCCATCAGGGCAGGCAGGTCACCTTCTTCTATGTCTGCCTGCCTCGATGTCGAAGGTCGAGTTTCGTCGTCTGCTGTGGCTGATGTGGAAGGCTTGAAAAACGACAGTATGCTTGACTGCCTAGCCTCGCGTATTTTTCTATCATACAGTTCTTTGTAAGCACTCAAACCATCCTTCAAATATGCCCTAAACCTACGTACCCTTTCAAAATTAAAGTTGTACTTTTCTGCAATCATTGCAGCGTTGTCAATTGCAGTGAAAATCTCACGCAATTGCTTCCTGTTCAGTTCCTGGACGTCTTCACTTTTGGGCCGTTCGCTACTGAATTCAGCTTCAATTGTTATCCTTTCCTCTTCATCTCTCAGTTTTTGGTCATGGGATGCCAAAACCTCTTCAACATCATCTTCTTCACTTTCAAAAACCCTTAGCCAAACTCACTATATCCTTACTTCGTTCACCACGATCGAAACGCTTAATTATGTCTAGTTTTACGCTAAGTGCATCACCCTTACGCACTCTTTTAGGCTTTTCCGATACCTTAGAACTCATCTTGCTAACGGATACATAAAATAAATCGACATAAAGCACAGATGCTCACAGGCACATGTTTAAGCAATGCCAACTAGAATGCAGTTCCAGGGAGGAGCTTGGCTGCTGCCTTTTTTTCATGACAGTGAAAACACCGTCTGTTAGCGAAAACAGGTACTAATGTAGGTCTTTCGTAACAGCAAGGTGTCGTAAAGCGAAAGTTCGAAAAACGGGGGACACCTCTACCTTAAAACTTTTTATTTTGATTCTATCAGCTAAGAGTGTTCATTTGACATGGTTGCAGCAAGGGTAGCCAAGAGTAACCATGGATATAAATAAATTCAGTATTTAAAAAAGCATGTTTGAAGTATTTGATTGATATATCTTAACGTAGTGAATATGTACATTCTTCAGCTGATATTCTGACATTCAAGAGGAACAAAATAGGACTAATTCATGAACAGCACTGAAAGCTGGGCTGATGATTCAATTTGGTATTAAGCTATTAAGAATTTATGACTGTAACTCTTTGTCACTCTACTGGCATAGTTAATCAACAAGTCTCAAAATAAATGGAACATCTTGGCATATTTCCAAATTGACTCTAGAAACAGTTCAATAAATCTCAGTAAAGCAACTCTCCTGAACACCTGATTTAACACTGATATGCCTTCAATTTGCATTATGGGTTTCACTTCTCATGCCACTCAATCTCACGTGACACTTGCAATATGGAGTGTGCCACAGGATCTTTAAATAGGTCAGAATTAAGCAAGTCTTCTGTCATTCAAATCAGGACTGCAATACCTGAACTGATAAGAGGCCCACTAATCAGGAACAAAGGTGATTGATTAGTGATGTTTTGGATGATAGATGGGGTACAGTAACACTGCATTTAGCTAGTAGCCAAGTTCTGCATTAATAATCCCACAACACAAGTTTAAACTCCACCACAATAGCTGGAGAGTGTAAATTCAAACAACTTATCTGATGATCACTGGACAAATTAATCATTAAACAGGTGGCCCCCATTTTTCAAACGTCCGCTTTACGACAGCTCGCTGTTACGAAAGTCCTACATTAGTACCTGTTTTCGCTAATCAAAGAGGATTTTCGCTTTTACGAAAAAAAGATGCCCACTTTATATGTGTGTTTACCCCGAGAAAGACTACCATGACCGTGAAGCCTTCTGCGGGCAGTTGTGTGCGCATGCCTATACAACCTTATGTGTGTATGTGTGTAGGCGTGTATAGATGTTTTTTCTCCACATCTATTTTGGCTCACTGTTTTCCTGATTTTGATAAGTGAAACTACACCGAACATACAATATTTCTACTTTATATAGGCTGTATATTTATCATATCATTCCTGCTTTTACTATATGTTTGTGTTATTTTAAGTTTGTTTTGTGTTATTTGGTTTGATTTGGTAGGTTTTTTTGGGTCTGGGAACACTCAAAAATTTTTCCCATATAAATTAAAGGTAATTGCTTCTTCGCTTTGTGACATTTCGGCTTATAAACAGTTTCATAGGAACGTTCTATCTTGGACAGCGGGGGAAATCTGTATAAAAAATATCAGATTCACTATGTGCTTCAGGGAAGGAAATCTGGCATCATTTACCAATCTAGTGCCACATGCAACTCCAGAGCCATCTTAAAGATTGTTTAACTGTCTCCTCAGCTTAGCAGCAATTACTAATAGACAAGTACTGCTGGCACTGTCAATGAAATCCAAATTCCAAGAACAAACACACAATTAATTTTAGAAGTATTTGCAGCCAGTGACACAAAACTGACAGTCTCTGATGAGCAGTGGTGTCCTTATATGTCTCTGATACTAGCTCATTACACACCTTCTTTCTTTACATATTTTATGTGATTTTTTCATTACTTTCAGTGTTTTCTCACCCCATTTCCCATACTTCGGAAAACTTATCCAGTGAGTTATCTGTAGGGCCCTAACGCAATTTAAAAATTAACAACAAAACAATATGAATAGATTTCTTTTTGCCTTACTACAGTACTTGCATTGCAGCTGAAAAAGACTGCCAAAATTAGTGACTAGTCTTTGACCCATTCACATACATGTATGTTAAAAGGAGTGGAAGATAATAGATTGCTGAATGAATATAATTCTAGAATATAAAAGCAGACTTATCATGAAACAGGGTGGCACAGGTGCAAATTTCAATATGATGACTCGTTGTAATTCTATTTGACCCTGATTTGATTTCAAGCATTGTAGGAAATTTCATGCAGTTTTTCGCAACCAAAAAAATCTCACTGCACTGTAAATTAACACAGCAATGGGAAGACAGCCCACACTTCACAAAGGAGGAGACGATTTTTTTCCTGTCAAGCAGAATTTAACTTGGCAAAGGACAGAAAACAGATGTTAGAACAAAGAAATAACATTAGTTTAGGTTAGGGAAATCAATCCTGGGTGGGCAGGATAGAAAGAAACGGATCCCAAACATTCAAACCTCAGACACCTTTCAGTATTGACTCTGCTGCAATACATTTGTAGAATACCCATGAGCTTCAAGATACATTGCAACACTGGATTTGAACTCTTCTATCAAGTCACTATTCACCATGAGGAAACAAGGAGGTGTCATTTATTTAGTGCACTCTCCTAAACTATAGCCATCTGCTGTCAATCATATATTTTGAATATAAACTTGCTGGCAAGAGAAAAAAACATTCTCACTTTCATGTCTGTTCCAAAACTGCACAACACAGATACTATACAGCCTGGGAAAAAATGTACCAGACATAGGAAAACTACTATGCCAAGATCTCAAGTCTTTGTTCATTATTCATTAAGAAAAGCATGACCATAGATACTAACACAAATTTGCATTAAATCAACCAGCTAAGGAACTATATTAGTGTATAGGGAAATCACACAATGAAAGGGACATTGCTGCCCATAATGTGCCACGTTATTAAAAGGAGCTATCAACTGTCTCTGATGAACTGATCACAGTAGTAGAGGGTTCATGAACTGTATTGGGATCTATAAAGTTATATGGAACAGCTGGTTGATCAGATCTGATGAAGTGAAGTATTGTAGAATGTAGCCAATGTCATGCATGAAAATAGCAAACAACCATAATCATAAATTTTATTAATTAGATTCAGATAACATTTCCTGGTTTGAAACACTCTTGCACTGAAGAGTCTGACTAGATTTTGCACTGGAATGTCAGCCATGGAATTACAGTTGATGTCTTGAATCCTGAGACACAAAAGAGCTATGCACCAGCCTGACTAGCAATTACAATTATAGCCTGCTATTTCGATCTCAATCAGTGTAACTTATACAACTTTTGTAGAAGCGTATAGTAAGAGTTTTGTGCATAAAGAGATGGAAGGAAGGTTTAATTAAAAAAGAAAAGATTTTGATGCTAGTTAGCCCAATATACACCAAAAACTGAACTTCATGAATACCTAAAGCAGCTGGAAAAATTACACAACTTGTGTTTGAAAAGAAAAAAATAGTTTTTCACAAATTTCATTTTTGTTTTGAATCTATGGAATGCCAGTATAGTAGTAAAAAAGACCTTGGTTAATATCACAAAACCACATCAAGAGTTTATAAGTTTACCTACATCATAAAAGATGTATGTTTTACAAGGTACGTCTTTATGGATAAAATTTGTATTTACAACACACACCAAAGCCAATTTGCTTTAACCGAACAATAAATTTCACACAGCATTTCAGACAACAGCTGTGTTTGTAAAATCACACAAGTTTATTTAAAATTATTTAATTCAGATTGACCCGATGGAGAGTTTCATAGGATAGCTGTTATCAGCCTTTTATTGATCGGGACTAACACTTATGCAATTTGGAACCTCTTCAAGTTTGTTCTACAAAGACAGGTAGAGCTGAAGGAGGTACCACTCAGCACTCATTAAATAAGTTTCCATTCATGGTGTAAAAAATATATAATCAGACTTTGAGCTATGAAGTGCCAATCATACCACCAACCCTTTCTTGCTGGCTGGATGTTTAATGATTTCAGTGTTAAGCATCCAAGCATCAACGCCAGGACATTTAGCACAGAGGAGTGAAGTGTGGAAGGGATAACATAGCACAAGGGGAGGGCTGAGAATGACAATGGCTCAAGGGTGCAGGACACTCCAATGAATGTTTGGGCTAGAAGGGGAAGGGGGCATAATTGTAAAGTCAAAATGAGGAAAGGCAGGATAAACCAGGCCAAAGTGGAAAAGAAGAAAGAGAAAGCAAGCAAGAGTAGGTAGGTTGGGAAAAACGAGCATGTACTGTGTGGGTACAGTGAGGTATGAACCTATGTGCAATGTATACAGTATGGATTCAGTTTCCAGATTTCATCTAATTAAGTTCGATGGCTATCCTCAATTGTTGCTCCATATGCGATTTCAAACACCGCACATGACAGACTTGTGTTAGTGTTTGAAAAATTATTTATTTCTTTGCTGATTTTGAAATATATGCCATGTGCTTTCATCTTCATTTCAGACAGATCATGTGTTTGAGAAAACATTTCAAAATATTATTTTTCCATTTTAATCATAACAATATTTCTGTTCCTTTAAATGTAGTACCATTTCATTGGCACTGGTTATTAGAATAAGCCACTCCTCAACCTGATACTGAATTATCAGCTAATGTTGCACTCAAAAGCCCAAATGGTAAATACAAGATCATGAGATACAGAAGCAGAATTTGGCCATTTGTCCCATCAAGTCTGCTCCACCATTTCAACATGGCTGACCCAATTTCCCACTTAGCCGCAGTCTCCCTGTATACCTTCATGCCCTGCTTAAACAAGAATCTGCCTTAAGTATACAAAAAAGACTTAAATATACATAAATATATAGAAAACAATGTCCCAGAAATTGTAAGCTTGCTGTACCAGCAAACTATACTACCGCATCAACTCTACCATGGGGAAAAACACAGGCAAAGGAATAAGTGGCAAGCAACATTGATAGCACAATATAATACATTAGGAATACCAAAACCTGCAAAAGTATTGTACAGCATTCAAAATTCAGTATCCCATCACAAATTTAGATCATAAAGAAATTGAGAACATTTCCCATATTTTCATATACAGTTCTGAATTTGGATAACCATACCTCTATATCCTGGATGATCTTTGGGTATAATCCTCTGTAAAATGAATTTGGTGGGCCATCTGCAGGCCTATTTTTGAACAGGTATTGTTCCCTGGAAATGAAAAACACAAACATGTTTATTGCTTGCAAAGTTTGATGTTATTGCTGGCTAATATATACATTTTAATTTGAGTTCATTTAATAGCAGGAGGAATTTGGAAGTCGTCGTTGTAATGGACCAGCTAATGAGTAGTGACCATACTTTTAGGGTTCCCAGTGTTTTTTATGCCATGGGCCCCTATAATTAACCAAGGGGTCTGAGGACCCTAAGCTGGAAACCACTAGTTGTGTTCCTTTCCCCAAGGTGAAGACAGACAAACCTACTCAAAGTAATACCAAATCCCCAGTCACTTGTGGACTGAAATTACATGTTGGTGTCACACAAGAGTTAGCAGTACCTTAAGCATTTTTAGTAGTTTAGAAGCACTGATATCGTTCAGTGTTACTTCACAATGATAGTTACAAAATTGGTCTGGAAATACTTCATGCTGGTTTATGGAATGAAATTAACAAAAACGGATCCAGGCTTAAAAGGATGACTCCCTTATCCTGAAACCATGTCTCCTTGATTTTGAGTCTTCCTTTCCTAAACCAAAGGAACCATCTTCTCACCATTTACTCTAGCCAGTCTCCTCACAAAACTTTTCCTTCTGAGACCAACATTTTTTGCCTTCTAGATTAAAGCACATAAAGTGTTCGAAAAAATTATTAAATACGCTTAGGGTTTCTGCACCTAGCCTTTCAGACTAAGTTCCAGAGCCATTTGTCTTTTTCTGCAATCCTAACATATTTAATTTATATCATTGAGTCACTGACTTCTAAGGGAAATACATCTTTTCCAATCACAGCACATGCTACACACACAAAATACTGGTGGAACACTGCAGGCCATGCAGCATCTATAGGAAGAAGCACTGTCGACGTTTCGGGCCGAGATCCTTCGTCAGGACTAACTGAAAGAAAAGATGGTAAGAGTAGGAGGGGGAGGGGGAAATCCAAAATGATAGGAGAAGACAGGAGGGGGTGGGGTGAAGCTAAGAGCTGGAAAGGTGATTGGCAAAAGGGATACAGAGCTGGAGAAGGGAAAGGATCATGGGATGGGAAGCCTCGGGAGAAAGAAAGGGGGAGGGGAGCACTAGAGGGAGATGGAGAACAGACAAAGAGTGATGGGCAGAGAGAGAAAAAAAAGGAGGGGGGAAATAAATAATCAGGGATAGGGTAAGAAGGGGAGGAGAGGCATTAATGGAAGTTAGAGAAATCAATGTTCATGCCATCAGGTTGGAGGCTACACAGATGGAATATAAAGTGTTGTTCTCCAACCTGAGTGTGGCTTCATCTTGACAGTAGAGGAGGCCATGGATAGACATATCAGAATGGGAATGGGAGGTTGAATTAAAATGTGTGGCCACTGGGAGATCCTGCTTTCTCTGGCGGACAGAACATAGGTGTTCAGCGAAACGGTCGCCCAGTCTGCGTACGGTCTGTCCACCAGAGAAAGCAGGATATCCCAATAGCCACACATTATAATTCCATGTCCCATTCCCATTCTGATATGTCTATCCATGGCCTCCTCTTCTGTCAAAATGAAGCCACACTCAGTTTGGAGGAACACCTTCTATTCCATCTGGGTAGCCTCCAACCTGATGGCATAAACATTGATTTCTCTAACTTCTGTTAATGCCCCTCCTCCCCTTCTTACCCGATTCCTGATTTATTTATTTCCCCCCTCCTTTTTTTTTCTGTCTCTGTCCATCACTCTTTGCCTGTTCTCCATCTCCCTCTGGTGCTCCCCTCCCTCTTTCTTTCTCCCTAGGCCTCCCGTCCCATGATCCTTTCCCTTCTCCAGCTCTGTATCACTTTTGCCAATCACCTTTCCAGCTCTTAGCTTCACCACTCCCCCTCCGTTCTTCTCTTATCATTTCGCATTTCCCCTTCCCCCCCCCCCCACTTTCAAATCTCTTACTATCTCTTCTTTCAGTTAGGCCTGATGAAGGATCTCGGCTCGAAACGTCGACAGTGCTTCTCCCTGTAGATGCTGCCTGGCCTGCTGCGTTCCACCAGCATTTTGTGTGTGCTGCTTGAATTTCCAGCATCTGCAGATTTCCTCGTCACTGCACATTCTCCTCAATTTTGAGAATAAAGGGTAGGTCATTTAGGACAGAGTTAAGGAAAAACTTCTTCTCCCAGAGAGTTGTGGGGGTCTGGAATGCACTGCCTCGGAAGGTAGTGGAGGCCAATTCTCTGGATGCTTTCAAGAAGGAGCTAGATAGGTATCTTATGGATAGGGGAATCAAGGGATATGGGGACAAGGCAGGAACCGGGTATTGATAGGAATTGATCAGCCATGATCTCAAAATGGCGGTGTAGGCTCGAAGGGCCGAATGGTCTACTTCTGCACTTATTGTCTATAATTTCATAAATCTTCATTAAATCTCTGCTTAGCTTTCTCTGCCCCTTAAGCTTTCAATCTATCCTCAAGTAATGTGTCTACCTCTGCTTGCCATCAAATGGTTTTGTAGAATGTGGGAGCCAGAACTACATACAGTATTCAAAGTGTGCCCAAACTCATGATGAATGTGGCTTTAGCAGGATTTTTCTGGTCATATACTCCATGCCTCAGCAGGTAAACAGTAGTTAAAGCAATTCAAACAAAATATTTTGACATTTGCAGAGATGTCACTTTCTAATTTTATTAACCAAAAACAGAATGGTATGGAGGGTGGGAGTTTGGGGGGGGGCGGGGTAGTACTAATAATAGAATAATATGAGAGACACTAATAAAATAAACCAAAGCCAAGTTTAAATCTCACCATAACAGCCAGAGATTTTAAATTGTGTTAATAAAATGAAATCTGGAGGAAAAGGTTAGTAATCTAGGCCATTAAAACCCATCCCATTACCTTTTTTTTTTAAACAGCAAAGACCCTTACTTGGTTATGACCTTGTCATCTGATCTACTTGTGTTAGACCCACAAACCATGTGCTTGACACCAAGTCACCCTCTGACGACCAAGCAAACTTCTCTTTCCAAGGAAAGTCTTAGAAGAGAAGGGAGACAGAGGTTGGGGAAGGAAACTCCTGTGTATAGCCGTAATTACCAGTCATAAGTATCTCATGACTAGCCACTTTGAACAATGTGCTACAAAATGTTTACTGCATGCTGTCTGAACTCACCATCCCCTCCTCTCTGCAAGTCCCCTCCACAGTGGGTCCGTGCGTACCATTCTTTCAATGAGCTTTTTCCACAGCATTCCCTCACCAATTACCCGCTGCCATTCTTTGCACACCACCTCAGCAGCACACAGTGACTTGGCATCCAGGTATGATAGAATGTTTTCTGCTATATGGTCCAATCCTTGGGCTGTAAACACATTTGAGAAAAGCACATCAATTAAGGAGCAGTCCAGTAATTAACATCTTTAATTAAGGCATTTTAATGCAAATAAAAATTTATACCATGAATTCTTTGCTTCATCACTGCTCTCGATTGCTACCCACTAGTCACAACTTCATGGTATAGTGGCTACGTTTGAAATGTGCTGTATTATGAGTCACAATGACAATTTCAATAACTGAGTTTCACATTTGTTAATCTACATTGGAACACTAAATTTTTCATCCCAGGGTTCAACTCATGGAACAGAAAATGTCAAACAGAAAATCTGCAAAAAAAAAGTGATGATGGCTATAGAACAGAGAAGCCAGCCCTTTGGCCCATCTGTTCTTTGCTGAAACATTAATATGCCTAGTCCCATTGACCTGCACCTGGGCCATACCCCTCCAATCCATGTATCTAGCTAAATTTATCTTAAATTGACCCGACATCCACCACCTGCAATGGCAGCTCATTTCACTTTCACCACCCTGAGTGAAGATGCTTCTCCTCATGTTCCCCTTAAACATTTCACCTTTAACCTATGACCTCCAGTTGTAGTCTCATACAAAAATACCCTAAATACCCTTCATAAATTTGTACTCCTTGCCCACTGATTCTCATTCTGGCAAGATGGTGACGCGGCTGGTCACAGCAGCTTCTACAGGGTCAACAAAAGGTGCTACTGTTTTTATTTAAACGTATGTCTAATGATCACAAGCTCCTACTACATGTTAAGAACTCAAAGGACTGCAGGTCTACACCATCAACAAGTTTCTCGCTGACAGAGATAATAAAGGAGCTGTGCAATGTGCTCCTACCTGAGTCGATGAAGGCTCTCTTGCATTTCTTATACTCAAATACCTCATTTGTTCCTACCTACCTATACCTGATATGCACCACCTCCTTTTTCTTAACCAGGGCCTCAATAGCTCTCGAAAACCAAAGTTCCTTAAGTCTGTTATCCTTGCCTTTTATTCTGACAGGAATAGACAAACTATGAACACCCAAAATTTCACTTGAAGCCTCCCACTTGCCAAGTACACCTTTTCCAATCCGTGCTGGCTACATCCTTTCTAATACTATCTAAATTAGCCCTTCTCCAATTTAGAATCTCAACCTGTGGGGAGTGGTCGCTCTGTGCCCTCCTGAAGTCAACAACCATCTCTTTTGTTTTGTTCACATTAAAAGACAGGTTGTTGGCTCAGCACCAGTCTGTTAGCTGCTGCACCTCCTCTCTGTAAGCTGACTCGTCGTTCTTTCTGATGAGACCCACAATGGTCGCGTCATCGGCGAACTTGATGATATGGTTCGAGCTGTGTGTTGCAGCACAGTCGTGGGTCAGCAGAGTGAACAGCAGTGGACTGAGCACACAGCCCTGGGGAGCCCCCATGCTCAGTGTGATGGTGTTGGAGATGCTGCTCCCGATCCGGACTGACTGAGGTCTCCCAGTCAGGAAGTCTAGGATCCAGTTGCAGAGGGAGGTGTTCAGGCCCAGTAGGCTCAGCTTTCCAATCAGTTTCTGAGGGATGATTGTGTTGAATGCTGAACTAAAGTCTATGAACAGCATTCGAACGTATGTGTCTTTTTTGTCCAGGTGGGTTAGGGCCAGGTGGAGGGTGGTGGCAATGGTGTCATCTGTTGAGCGGTTGGGATGGTACGCAAACTGCAGGGGGTCCAGTGAGGGGGGCAGCAGGGTCTTGATATGCCTCATGACGAACCTCTCAAAACACTTCATGATGATGGATGTAAGTGCAACTTAATGTAACAACTAAGTGCAACAATGGTAGTCATTTAGGCAGGACACCGAAGACTTCTTCGGCACGGGAAGATGGTGGCGGCCTTGAAGCACGTTGGAACGGTGGCACTGCTCAGGGAGATGTTGAAGATGTCAGTGAGAACATCTGCTAGCTGGTCTGCACATCCTCTGAGCACTCTACCAGGGATGTTGTCTGGTCCAGCAGCCTTCCGTGGGTTGACCCTGCACAGGGTTCTTCTCACATCGGCCACAGAGAGACACAGCACCTCGTCATTCACAGGAGGGGTGGACTTCCTCGCCGCCACGTCATTTTCTGCCTCAAACCGGGCATAGAAGTTATTCAGCGCATTTGAGAGGGAGGCATCACCTGCACAGTCAGGTGATATTGTCTTGTAATTGGTGATGTCCTGGATGCCCTTCCACATGCGCCGCATGTCGCCGCTGACCTGGAAGTAACTGTGGATTAGCTGGGCGTGTGCACGCTTTGCCCCTCTGATGGCTCGGGACAGTTTGGCCCTTGCTGTGTTTAAAGCTGCTTTGTCGCCTGCTCTGAAGGCGGAGTCACGGGACCTCAGCAATGAATGCACCTCTGTGGTCATCCATGGCTTCTGGTTGGCACGTATAGTGATGGTCTTGGACAGAGGAACATCATCAATGCACTTGCTGATGTGGTTGGTCACTGATGCTGTGCACTCCTCTAAGTTGGTAGAGTCGCCATCGGTTGCAGCCTCCCTGAACATGTACCAGTCAGTCTTCTCAAAGCAGTCTTGAAGAGCAGAGATGGCTCCTGCTGGCCAGGTTTTCACCTGCTTCTGAACTGGTCTGGAGCGCCTGACGAGTGGTCTGTATGCTGGGATTAGCATAACAGAGATGTGGTCTGAGTATCTGAGGTGGGGGCGGGGCTCTGCCCGGTACGCGTCAGGAATGTTTGTGTAAACCAGGTCCAATGCGATCCCCCCCCCCCCCGTTGCAAAATGCACATTCTGATGGAACTTGGGGAGCACTGACTTAAGGTTCGTGTGGTTAAAATCACCGGCGACAATAAACAGACCATCAGGATGTGCAGTTCGCTAATAGCCCTGTACAGTTCACAGAACGCCTCCTTAGCATTAGCGCTGGGGGGAATGTAGACGCTGAATATAAGGACAGAGGTGAATTCCCGTGGCAAATAAAATGGTCTGCATCGAACTGCCACAAACTCCACTAACGATGAGCAATGTCTGGAAACCAGCACAGAGTTCTTACGCCATTCCGTGTCGATGTAAACACACACACCGCCACCGCAGAACTTACCGGAGACAGCTGCATCTCTGTCTGAATGAAACAAAGCTAGCCCATCTAGCTGGATGGCAGCGTCTGAAATCCCATCAGTGAGCCACGTCTCTGTGAAGACATATGCAGAGCAAACTCTGTACTCCCGCCGAGTATTACGTTGGAGTTGGATGTAGTCCATTTTATTGTCCAGGGAGCGGACATTGGAGAGCAGAATGGACGGGAGAGCCGGCCGGCTAGGGTTTGCTTTTAGCCTGGCACAGACCCCTGCCTTTTTGCCTCGCTTCTGCTTCCTCGCACATCATTTTCATCGTTTCCATCTCCGGCTACCAGCATCAGGCAAGTCCGAGGATTGTAGGCCCATTCTCCTCAGCAAGCTGACGTCGCGTAATTCAGCCAGCAGATCTTTGTGGAGGTTTGCTTTTGGGCGATCTCTGTATTGTAGTAGTATCTGGCGATGGTAGATAGCCGCTCTGTTATCCATGTGCCCTAATCGAAAATTGTGTATCAAACTTAAAATAGAAAATTAAATTAAAGTAACACCAGGTCTGAAAGGCCGCTGCTGCCGTGCCGCCCCGCCTCATCACTTGCACTATGTACTACAATGAAGGAAACTTTACTGAACACATCTGACAAACTTTTTCCTATCCAGCCTTTTACAGTATGGGAGAGCCGGTCAATATGTGTAAAGTTAAAATTGCCTACTATCACCACCTTGTTCTTTGCAAAAGCCTGCATTCTCAACAAATTTGGTCCTCTAAATCCCACGGACTGTTGGGTGGTCTAGAATATAATCCCATTAATGTACTCATACCTTTCTTATTCCTCTTTTCTACCCATAAAGCCTCATTAGATGAGGTCTCCAGTCTGTCCTGACTAAGCACTGCAAAACATTTTCCTTAACTTGAAATGCCACCTTTAATCCCTCTCCCTCTATCACGTCAAAAGCAACGGAACTCAGGAACATTAAGCTACCAGTTCTGCCCCTCTTGCAACCAAGTCTCACTAATGGCTACAATGCCATAATTCTACCAGCTGATTCATGTCCTAAGCTCATCTGCCTTTCCTATGATACTCCTTGCTTTGAAATATATACAGCCCAGAACATTAGTCCCACCATGCTTGTCCCTTTGATTCCTGACTTTGTATGTATGCTTAATAATATTTTTCTCCACAACTACTCCCCAGTCTGCTCTGGTGCTCTAGTTCCCAACACCAATCCCACCGCCACCCTGCCCCAGTACAGCACTAGCAAACATACCCCACAGGATATTCTTCCTCCTGCAGTTCAGGTACAAGCTGTCCATTTTGTATGTCCCTCCTTTCTGGAAGAGAGCCCAATGATAGAAAAATCTGAAGCCCTCCCCCCTAAACCAACTCCTTAGCCATGTGTTAAAGTCAAGTCACTTTTATTGTCATTTCAACCATAACTGCTGGTACAGTGCATAGTAAAAATGAGACAACGTTTTTCAGGACCATGGTGTTACATGACACAGTACAAAAACTAGACTGAACTACGTAATAAAAAACAACACAGAGAAAGCTACACTAAACTACAGACCTACACAGGACTGCATAAAGAGCACAAAAAAAGTGCAGGCATTTACAATAAATAATAAACAGGACAGTAGGGCAAGGCGTCAGTCCAGGCTTCAGGTATTGAGGAGTCTGATAGCTTGGGGGAAGAAACTGTTACATAGTCTGTTCCTGAGAGCCCGAATGCTTCGGTGACTTTTCCCAGACGGCAGGAGGGAGAAGAGATTGTATGAGGGGTGCGTGGGGTCCTTCATAATGCTGTTTCCTTTGCCGATGCAGCGTGTAGTGTAAATGTCCGTGATGGCAGGAAGAGAGACCCCGATGATCTTCTCAGCTGACCTCACTATCCGCTGCAGGGTCGTGCGATCCGAGATGGTGCAATTTCCGAACCAGGCAGTGATGCAGCTGCTCAGGATGCTCTCAATACAACCCCTGTAGAATGTGGTGAGGATGGGGGGGTGGGAGATGGACTTTCCTCAGCCTTCGCAAAAAGTAGAGACGCTGCTGGGCTTTCTTTGTTATGGAGCTGATATTGAGGGACCAGGTGAGATTCTCCATCAGGTGAACACCAAGAAATTTGGTGCTGTTTACGATCTCTACCGAGGAGCCGTCGATGTTCAGCGGGGAGTGGTCGTTCCGTGCCCTCCTGAAGTCAACAACCATCTCTTTTGTTTTGTTCACATTCAGAGACAGGTTGTTGGCTCTGCACCAGTCCGTTAGCCGCTGCACCTCCTCTCTGTAAGTTGACTCGTCATTCTTGCTGATGAGACCCACCACGGTCGTGTCATCGGCAAATTTGATGATATGGTTCGAGCTGTGTGTTGCAGCACAGTCATGGGTCAGCAGAGTGAACAGCAGTGGACTGAGTACACAGCCCTGGGGAGCCCCCGTGCTCAGTGTGATGGTGTTGGAGATGCTGCTCCCGATCCGGACTGACTGAGGTCTCCCAGTCAGGAAGTTTAGGATCCAGTTGCAGAGGAAGGTGTTCAGGCCCAGTAGGCTCAGCTTTCCAATCAGTTTCTGAGGGATGATTGTGTTGAATGCTGAACTGAAGTCTATGAACAGCATCCGAACATATGTCTTTTTTGTCCAGGTGGGTTAGGGCCAGGTGGAGGGTGGTGGCAATGGCGTCATCTGTTGAGCGGTTGGGGCGGTACACAAACTGCAGGGGGTCCAGTGAGGGGGGCAGCAGGGTCTTGATATGCCTCATGACAAGCCTCTCGAAACACTTCATGATGATGGATGTAAGTGCAATGGGATGGTAGTCATTGGGGCAGGACACTGAAGACTTCTTTGGCACGAGGACGATGGTGGAGGCCTTGAAGCATGTTGGAATGGTGGTGCTGCTCAGGGAGATGTTGAAGATGTCAGTGAGAACATCAGCTAGCTGGTCTGCACATCCTCTGAGCACTCTACCAGGGATGTTGTCTGGTCCAGCAGCCTTCCGTGGGTTGACCCTGCACAGGGTTCTTCTCAAGTCGGCCACAGTGAGACACAGCACCTGGTCATTCGCAGGAGAAGTGGACTTCCTCGCCGCCACATCATTTTCCGCCTCAAACCTGGTGTAGAAGTTATTCAGCGCATTTGGGAGGGAGGCATCACCTGCACAGTCAGGTGATGTTGTCTTGTAATTGGTGATGTCCTGGTTGCCCTTCCACATGCGCTGCATGTCACCGCTGTCCTGGAAGTAACTGTGGATTAGCTGGGCGTGTGCACGCTTTGCCCCTCTGATGGTTCGGGACAGTTTGGCCCTTGCTGTTGTTAGAGCTGCCTTGTCGCTTGTTCTGAAGGCGGAGTCGCGGGACCTCAGCAGTGCAAGCACCTCCGCTGTCATCTATGGCTTCTGGTTAGCACGTATAGTGATGGTCTTGGACAGAGTAACATCATCAATGCACTTGCTGATGTAGCTGGTCACTGATGCTGTGCACTCCTCTAAGTTGGTAGAGTCGCCATCGGTTGCAGCCTCCCTGAACATGTGCCAGTCAGTGTGCTCAAGGCAGTCTTGAAGAGCAGAGATGGCTCCTGCTGGCCAGGTTTTCACCTGCTTCTGAACTGGTCTGGAGCACCTGATGAGCGGTCTGTAGGCTGGGATTAGCATAACAGAGAGGTGGTCTGATTAACTGAGGTGGGGGCAGGGCTCTGCCCGTTATGCGTCGGGGATGCACATTCTGATGGAATTTGGGGAGCAGTGACTTAAGGTTTGCGTGGTTAAAATCACCGGCAACAGTAAACAGACCATCAGGGTGTGCGTTCTGCTAAACTATATAATCTTCCTATTTGTGGCTTATCACATGGCATAGGTAGCAGTTCTGAGATCAGAATTAGAGGTCCTTGTCCTTTAACTTAGCACCTAACTTTGCAAGACCTCATAATTCATACTACCCATTGCTACTGACGCAGACCACAACCTCTGGTTGTTCACCCTCCTACTTAAGAATGCTGTGGACTCAATCGGAGATGTCCCTGACCCTGGAATCTCACAAAGTGCTGGAGGAACTCAGCAAGCCAGACAGCATCAATGGAAAAGAGTACAGTCGATATTTTGGGCCGAGACCCTTCGGCAGGACTGGAGAAAAAATGCTGAGGAGTAGATTATAAAGGTGGGGGGAGGGGAGAGAGAAACACAAGGTGATAGGTGAAACCTGAAGGGGGAGGGATGAAGAAGCGTTGGAAAGTTGATTGGTGAAAGAATACAAGGCTGGAGATGGGAGAGTCTGATAGAAGAGGACAGAAGGCTATGGAAGAAAAAAAATGGGGGAGGAACACCAGAGGGAGGTGATGGATGGGCAATGAGAAAAGGTGAGAGGGGGAAAAGAGGATTGGAGGGGTGATTACCAGAAGTTCGAGAAATCGATGTTCATGCCAGCAGGTTGGAGGCTACCCAGACGGAATATAAGGAGTTGGTCCTCCAACCTAAGTGTGGCCTCATTACAATTTGTGGAAGAGGCCATGGATAGACAAATCGGAATGGGATGTGGAATTAAAATGGGTGGCCCATTTCTAGTGGGCAGAGCATAGGTGCTCGGTCTAAGCAGTGTCCCAATCTCCGTTGGGTCTCACCGATATACAGGAGGCCTCATTGGGAGTCCTGGACACAGTATGTGACCCCAACAGATTTCTAGGTGAAGTGTCGTCTCACCATGAAGGACTGTTTGGGGCCTTGAATGGTAGTGAGGGAGGGCAGGTGTAGCACTTGTTCCACTTGCAAGGATAAGTGCCAGGAGAGAATTCAGTGGAGAGGGACAAATAGTCAAGGGAATTGCGTAGGAAGAAATCCCTGCAGAAAGCACCAAATGGGAGGAGAGAATGATGTGCAAGGTGGTGAAATCCTGTTGGAGATGGTGGTAGTTGCGGAGAATTATATATTGGACGCAGATGCAGGTGCGGTGGTAGACAAAGACAAGAGGAACCCCATCCCTGGTAGGGTGGCGCGAGGGTGGAATGAGAGGAGACCAGCATGAAATGGAGGCAATGCAGTTGAGGGCAGCGTTCATCCCCCTCTCTCACTTTATATCCTTGTCCGCCCATCACCTCCCTCTGATGCCCCTCCCCCATTGTCTTTCTTCCATGGCTTCTGTACTCTTCTCTCAGACTCCCCCTTCTCCAGCCCAAAATCTCTTTCACCAATCAGTTCCCCAGTTCTTTACTTCATCCTGCCCCCTTCAGGATTCACCTTTTACCTTGTGTTTCTCTCTCCCCTCCCCCCACCTTTCAAATCCACTTCTCAGCCTTTTTTTCTCCAGTCCTGCCGAAGGGTTTCAGCCCAAAACGTCGACCTTACTCTTCCACAGATGCTGCCTGGCCTGCTGAGTTCCTCCAGTATTGTGTGTTGCTTGGATTTCTAGCATCTGTAAATTTTCTCTTGTTTGTCATCAGGGTATCTCGTTCTACTCCATAGAACCTCCTCTCTGATTTCCTAACCAAAAAGTCCCCCATCACTACAGCTTGCCTCTTCTCCCGCATCTCTTCTGAGCCACAGTGCTAGAGACCTGACCACTGTGGCTTTCATCTGCTCGGTCATTTCCCCAACAGTATCCAAAATAGTATACCTGTTGCTGAGGTGAAGCACCCACAGGGGTGCACTGTACTGGCTGCCCTTTACCCCTCCTGATGGTCACTTAGTTAACCATGTCCTACCTCCCTGTATGTTCTATCAACCCCTCAGCCTCCCAAATGATCCAGTGTTCATTCAATTCCAGCTCCTTAACACAGTCTGTTAGAAGCTGCAGCTGGATGCGCTTCCTGCAGGTGTGGTCATCAGGAACACCAGAAGTCTTGCTTTCCCACATCCTGCAAGAGAAGCATTTCACTATCCTGCCTGGCATCCCCACAATTATAAATTCACACCTCTCATAATCCTCGATGAGCCAAAGCCTCAACCCCCCTCCCCACCCTCTCACACAATGGCCACTCCGCTTAAACCTGACCTTTTCATTGGATCTTGCCAAGTGCCTAAATATACGCAAATCCAGGGTCTTCTCGGGAACTGTCGCACATAAAAAGTGACGACTGCCCCCAGTCACTCTCTCCCTCTACACAACCCATTGCCTCTTTGGGGATGGGGTGCACAAAAAATGATGATAATAATAATCATCTCTATTACCCTGTGCTGCAATCAGGCTCAAATAAAATTGAAACTACATCCTGCTGTAGCCTGCTTCCTCCTCCTCTGTTTGGAAAGTTCATGGAAAAAGTCAGCTTTCCTCTTTTGACCAATTAATTTGAACTTAATTTGCATGGAGCCCTCAAGGAGGATTTTTTTTAATTGACAAAGATTGTTCCTAGATTGTCCAAAGATTAGCCTATAGAACATGGACACTGCAATGCATAGGAGATGTAAACCATAGAATTGCCTATGAAATAAACCAACTTCCTTTGTTATGGAACAGCATACAGGTTATTTAACCAGCTGACAAAAGTTCTTGCCATCTTCTAAAATGCACTTTCAGTTTCTAAATCTGAAACAAATCTGTCTGTGCTTTTACAGGTACAATTGAACTTCCTGTCTTTACTTAAGATTTATGAACCTGGCCACTTGAAACTGTGTCATAGAAAATGTAAGTCATTTACCCAGAAGTACCTTTGCCAAGTGAATAGTAACTATCCAGCCTAATCCCATCTCCCAGCATTAAATCCACAGCCCTAATGTGTTACTATTGATGGTGAGGATGTGGTGAGGACCTACAAGTACCTGGGGGCTGCACCTGGGTGACAGCCTTGAATAGAGCACCAACGCAGAGGCTGTGTACAAGAAGAGCCAGCGTCACTTCTACTTCCTGAGGAAACTGAGGTCCTTTAGAGTAGGCAGGCCTCTCCTTCACGTGTTCTGTCAGTATGCTGTCATCAGTAAGTTCTTCTATGCAGTGGTGTGCTGGGACAATGGCATCAATGCGTATGATGCCAACAGGCACAATAAACTGATTTAAAAGGCTGGCTCTGGTTTTGAAGTCACACTGGAGGCTGTGGTAGATCAAAGGACTCCACAGAAAATCCTGGTAATTCTGGACAATGTTTCTCACCCTCTGCATGCCACCTTGGCTGAAAAGAGGAGCACTTTTAGTAATCAACTAATACAACTGTGCTGCTCCGAAGAGCACTATATGAAGTCATTCATACCCTTGGCCATTAGGCTCTATAATGAGTCAACTTACAACTGGAGTAATGATTACCCCTTCCTGTTAGACTGTTTGAGGTAACTTACTTTTTATGCTTTCTTACTTCTCTTCTAATATTTGTATATCTGTGCTCTTGTAATGCTACTGTAACTTACTATGGGATCAATAAAGTATCCATCAAGTACTGCTTATAGTCAGTTAGACAGCACAGAAACAGATCCTTCAAGCTTAACTTTATTCATGTAGATAAGCTATCTTCTGGATCTAGTCCTTTCTACCTACATTTCAATAGGGTCTTTTAAGAAAAGCCTCTTAGATAGGTACATGGAGCTTAGAAAAATAGAGAGCTATGCACTAGGGAAATTCTAGGCAGTTTCTAGAGTAGCACAACATTGTGTGCCGAAGGGCCTATAATGTGCTGTAAATTTCTATGTTCTATGTTCGCCCGTACCCATCTAAAACCTTCCTATTCATTCACCTGCTCAAATGACTTTTAAGATCTTCTAATTATACACACTTATTCAGATTCAGTTTATTGTCATTTAGAAACCACAAATGCAATGCAGTTAAAAAATGAGACAACGTTCCTCCAAAATGATATCACAAAAGCACATGACAAAACAGACTACACCAGAAAATCCACATAACGTTTGGCAATCCCCAATCCAGAGTCCGGAGAGGCTGCTGCGTATTAATATCGCGCTACCATCTTAGCGTGTTCCCCGGAAAGGAGCTCCAAATCTACCAGACAAAACAAGACCAAAAACTAAAGCTACAAGACCTGCACAAAACCACATAGTTACAACATATAGTTACAACAGTGCAAACAATAGCATAATAGATTTTACAAAAAGACCATGGGCACAGTAAAAATAGTCCAGAGATGTTAAAAGACTATAAGTTCGAAAGAAACCACCACACAGTTTCCACAAGCCCTCAGGGTCTCGATAGACTCGTCATTCCACGCAGGCAGCAGTTCCACTTTCTCTGCAGTTTGTTCCATATACCCCCACTCTAAGTACAGAAAACGTTGCTCTTCAAGCCCCCTTTAAATGTGATAAGGGTTTCTACCTATATTTTCCTTCTGTGATCGCTATTTTCTCATTTTTAACTCATTTGTGAAGAGGAATGTGCCTTTCCAGCTCACGTAATTTTGTAAATCACAATAGGATCTCCTCTTACCCATCTCTGCACCAATGAAAACAACCCCAGATTATCTAAATTTTCCCAGTAGCTACAATTGTCCATTTCTAGCAGCACCCTAGTAAATTTCTCTGCATCCTCTCCAGTACAATCATATTTTATTTGAACTGAACTATATACAATACTCAAGCTCTGGTCAAACTAGGGTGGTATACCATTTCAACAAAACATCACTGCTATTTCATTCTGTGTTGTCACTTGAAGGAAAATAACTCTATGATTTGTCAGTGGTCTTTGGGGTACTGCAAGTCTGTCTTTATTGATGCTTTGTGGAGGGTGCAGATGCTTTTGCTGGTGGGGGAGGGGTGTTGTCACTTTGCTGCTGCTTATGCGTGGGAGGAGAGAGTTGGTGGGGGCTTTGGGGTTCTAACATTTAACTGTCATTCATTTTTTGGAGTACTCCTCTGTTTTCATGAATGTTTGCAAAAAAAAATAATTTCAGAATGTATATTGTATATATTTCTCTGACATTAAATGTACCTAGTGAAAAGATACTTGGACAGGTACAAAGATAAGAAAAGGTTCAGAACAAGAATTCCCAACCTTTTTTTAATGCCATGTACCCCGACTATTAATTAAGGAGTCCATGGACAGCTGGTTTTGAGGGATACACGGGTAAACGGGACCGAAAGACCCATTCTCATGCTGGATGACTCTGACTCTAATTAGCCTTGCCTATCCGACTAACACTAAGTGCACCATTCACATATTACACACCCGCCCCACCAGAACTGGGTAGCACTCCATTTGCAAGCAAAATCAGTATTATTTCTACAACGTATTTAATTGCTCTAGCAATATGCATTCATTTTCTTGACGACCACAAATTTTCAATATTACTGGTCCTATCATTTGCCACATTTGAGAACCTCTGGCTCAATCAGATAGGTACAAAATGCCAGTTTCCCATATAGGATTATAATTAATGTCCCACATCCGACATTAGTGTGTGGCTATATCTTGTTAGGAAGTGCAAGTCCTGGAGCAATGTTTAATTGTTGAGAAAAGCCAAGACTTCCAAGGGCCAAAAGTTGTATTGTTACGTACCCGTGGGTATCTTGTGACTGTCACATGACCAGGATGTAATTGAAGCTCTGCTGGGCATGATGTAATAGTCTTGTGATGGTGGAGTGATGTAATTTTCCTGCCAGTGAGAGGTCATGTGATGGCCTGTTTCAACAGGTATAAAAGGGGAACTCCTCCCTGTGACGCAGGTCAGTTCATGGTTTAATTCGTCAGTGATTCCGTTCTGCTGTGTACTTGATTTTATGACGCAGTTCTGAAAATCGCTGCCAGTTAAAGTCCAGTTGGAGAGTGAAGAATTTATCAAAGTTCGGAAAACCCTAAAGATCGAGAAAAGTTGGTGTTGTCGCTGGTAAACAAGTTCAACCTTATTTAATCCTCCTTCGGACTGAATTAGTAACCTGCACCCACGTTAGAGCAGAAAGGACTGGGACAGTGAGTTATTCGCCAAAAGGAAAAGGTCAGTGCCTTTAAGCCGTTTTATTTCTTCATCGTAAATCCTTCGGGCAAGGCATACTTCGGCTGGGATCAGCAGTAATGTCATGAAAGAGAATTTATTACTTCAAGGAAAGTCTCTCTTAACTGACTGTAAATCATTTTGGACTTTTTGCAATACTACTTTAAAAAACTGAGTTCGCATTTCTCGCTTTAAGAACTGTTTGAGCTGCCGTATAGCAGCCGACTTCTGATTAAGTTAGTCGTTTGTTTACTTTTGGGGTTTTTTTTTTAGCAGCGTTTAATAAATGTTTTATTTGTTATAAAAAACCTGTCTCAATTATATATTCATTGTTGCTGGATCGTAACAGTATAAGGTAATGACAGAAGGCTACAGGAAATGCAAAGCATTGGTGCTCACACCTGAAGAAATAAAAATGAAAAGTAGGGATTATGTTAAACTTAAAGGTCTTTAGATTGACTGCACAAGTACCGGGTAAAGTCTGGATTTGATATTAGTAATGAAGAGAAGCACAGGAGGAGGATGAAAATTTATTGAATGGTATTAGGTTAGAGCCCATACCAAGCTGTGAGACTAGGGTCCCTTAATGTAGAAAAAAGGAGCAAGGGGCAACTAAAACAGCACAAATAAACTGCATGTCAAGTAAGCACAAGTTTAAAAGCCATTCAACATAAAACAATAAAATGTAGTGTAAAATATTGAGCAATAAACTGACCAAGTTGCACCAAGCTAGAAATATGAAAAGATGCCAGCGGCAATCTACACATCAGAAAGATGACCATCTAGACTGTGCAGTTGGTACATTTAACCAGTTTTAAATTAAATAATTTAAAAGAACCGACTTTTAAGTGTATCAAGCTTGTGTTGAATTATAACACAAAAATACAACTGCAGATGCTGTGGATCAAAGAATATGTACACAACGCTGGAAGAACTCAGCAGGTCAGGCAGCACCCGTGAGAAAAGAGTAGCCAATGTTGCGGGCCGAGACCCTTCAGCAGGATGTGTTGAATTATATTTCGTATTAGGCAGCCGTCAGGTAAAAGATTGATTTATTGCTAGCAGGGTGGTAGATGATAGTGGTATCAGCATAAAGTAATCTATGATAAAGACACCTCTACTTTTCCTCAAATAACCTTAAAACTATCTAGCCATCTGTATAACTCAAATTGGTAATATTGTATCTGCACTTGAGTTATGATTTATTGGTGTTAATAACTGTTTTCAATAAATTACAAAGAGCTCTTGTGAGAACAAGAAGAAAAAAGCAGAACACCATCAGAACTCAGAAGATCTGTGCAGGCAAACTGTGTAAAGCAATTTTTGGTCATGACAACCGCGAGAAAAGAAGAAATACTAGTAAATGGCACTACAGGGGGACTGTTGGGTATAGGCTGTTAGGTCATTGGTGAAACCAAAGGTGGAGGGGAAGAGGGAGATAACAGAAGTTAAAGGAAGAAGAAAATTAGGTGGGTGGGCGAGTGTGTGAGAGGAGAAAATTCAGTGCTCCAGATTCCAATATCTTCATTTGTCTCCTTGATACCACTTGCCATTCAATAAGATCTTTTATTTCAGCATAACCTTTTTTGCATTGACATTGAACTATTTCTAAGGACTAGAACTTGCTTTCATATATATTAATGGTCAATAAGACAAAGGTCCCTTTTTATGCCAAGGACCCCTACCATTAGCCAAGGGGTCCATGCAATTTAAGAGGAACTTAATCAATATCCGATTATAGTGTGAAACTCACAATGACACAAAGTTAAATTGATTGGCATAAGCACATTTTAGGGAAATGCAATAAACGGTGTGGATGGGGTAGAATAGAATAAAGTGATACATTTATGATCAGAGATGGTATAGGAGGAAACTTGCCTGTAACACAAAACACTGCCATGAATCCAGTGAATTGAATGCAACTAAACATATGTGCAGAATGCCTACTTTCAACTTTTTTTCCTTAAGAAACTAGACAGGTGTTTCTAAACACCTATCTAGTTTCTTATGAAAAATCAAAAGAGCACTGAAGGTACCCAGCAGGTCAGGGAGAACGTTTACAGCATTTTCTGTTTTAATTTTCAGCTTTACAGTGTTTAGAATTTTCACTTTTCAATTGTTATACACCTTTGCACAGTCTAACAAGTTTTATGAAGCAAAAATGCTCCTAGTGGACTAAATATACTAGGACTACAAGCAATAGTGACTGCCTTTGATTTCAGGCACAGTTCTGTGGCAACATTCGCAGCATAGATTTAGAAGGTTGTGAGTTCAAAAACTGAAATACATTATTTACCAAGGGAATATAGAAACATCATGATACCATTCAAAAAACAGAGAAGTTCTCCCCTACATCTAAAGCAAAATCTCTCGCACAATCAAGACCATTAAAATAAATGTCCTGACAAAGAGTCCCGGCTCGAAACGTCGACAGCGCTTCTCCCTATAGATCCTGCCTGACCTGCTGCGTTCCAACAGCATTTTGTGTGTGTTGCTTGAATTTCCAGCATCTACAGATTTCCTCGTGTTTGCCCATTAAAATAAATCTCTCTTTGGTGTTCAGGGAACTTTGGCTGTTACCTTTCCTACATTACAACAGAGAATGCACTTCAACACTACTTAATTGGCTGCAAAGTGCTGTGGAACACTAAGGCTATGAACAGTAAAACATAAATTCAAAGCCATTCATTTTGCTTTGTATTGATTGCCAGCACTAACAAACTTAACCACAGTCTTAATCTGGTTTATGCTGCTTTTAGGGCTCTCCAGTGATCTCCATCAGGATTTTCTCACTGCATATCACAGACTGAATATTAAAGTAGTTTTTGATTTATTCAGCTGCTATTAGTGTGTTGTCACCAATCGACTGACAGTAACACATTCCAAGAAACTTTGCTACAAAACCAAACTACTTCGATGATTTAACATATGCTTAATTCATCATTTCAATGATTCCTGGTCATTGCACCAACAGTAACAGACCTGTCACCACCAACACTCCATCTCAGTCACACACTCTCCAAAGGCAAGCCAAGTTACCAAACACTGCCAGATGTTTTCAAAGATCATATTGAGAATAACCTACCAAAATACCACTACGTTTCATGGTAATCCTAGAAGCAATGAGCTGAAAGTCTACACATAGTCATATTCATTATAATGTCAAAATCTTTTGGCTAATACAAATCTACAGTGCTTTTGTAGCTAGCAGGACATTCTGCGCTTAAACTTCCTTCCTTCAGCTTGATGAAGTTACTGTTTTCCATTTCAGTGCCAGACAAGCTATCAATGATCAACTGCCATATCAAGGCATGATCCCCAATCTGCATGGGGAGGTTTTATTATTTGTTCCTCAAAGCAAGGTTGCCGGAGTGAAATACCACTTTCCCCTGCTATAAGGTGAGGGTGTTGGTGGTAACGTGTGGCAAAAAATTGCTGCTTTATTTTCAGTTCATGACACCATCTTGGCAACGTTGGACTAGAATGAAAAAACCTGCAGTTCTCTACATGCACAGATCTTCCTGGTTCCATGGTAAGCGAGGGTTAATGAGGTGATTGCCAGGTGAAGTGGCTTGAACTGCCGCGTTGTATCTCAATAAACAAAACTGCTCTCATCCCAAGTGGAAAGGGCAAAGTAAGAACAAGAAACTCCCACCGCAATACAAAAATTTTTCTTATCCTCTCAATTGTCAGACATGTAACTAATTGCATTCACCTCAAGCAGGAAAGCTGATTTTACATTTATTCACAATTCCAAACTGTTTAACGTCATTACCAGTACACACGTGTAAAGGAGAACAAAATAATTGTTACTCTATTTACGGTTTCAGTAGTGATCAATTCCCCACAATACAACTTAACCATAAATGGATATCTCAAACAAAAATTAGATGCAATATACAAAGACAAAAAAATGTACAAAATATTCAGCACATCAGGTTACACCATTCAAGATGGAATACAAATGGAAAACAGCATTTGTGCTACACAAGTGCTAGATGGTGGAAATCTCCAACAATAAACTGACTTTAACTGCATAGGCAATATCATCATGGAATTATCAATTATTCACATATAGTATTGTACAAGTCTTAGGCACATATAAAAAAAATTGCTATGAAGCGAAGATGTTTTCAAACATAATGAAAAGTTGCTAAATATTAATAAATTTACTACAAAAAGTAGTCACACCTGCCCCAAAAGAGGTCCCAAAGATCCAGAAACTTGAATCCCTGCCCCCTGCTCCAATCCCTCAACCACGCATTTATCCTCCACCTCATTCCATTCCTACTCTCACTGTCATGTAGCACAGGCAGTAATCCCGAGATTACTACCTTTGCAGTCCTTCTTCTCAACTGCCTTCCTAACTCCCTGTATTCTCCTTTCAGGACCTCTTCCCTTTTCCTACCTATGTCATTGGTACCTATATATACCACGACCTCTGGCTCCTCACCTTCCCACTTCAGGATATCGTGGACGCGATCAGAAACATCCTGGACCCTGGCACCAGGGAGGCAAACTACTATCCGGGTCTCCTGATCGTGTCCATAGAATCACCTATCTGATCCCCTAACTATCGAGTCCCCTATTACTACTGCCTTCCTCTTCCTTTCCCTACCCTTCTGAGCTACAGGGCCGGACTCTGTGCCAGAGGCGCAGCCACTGTTGCTTCCCCCAGGCAGGCTGTCTTCCCCAATAGTACTCAAAGAGGAATACTTATTGTCAAGGGGTACAGCCACTGGGGTACTCTCTAGTACCTGACTCTTCCCCTTCCCCCTCCTAACCATGACCCACCTGTCTGCCTCCTGTGGCCCCGGTGTGACCACTTGCCTGTAACTCATGTTAATGATAGTGAAGTTACTGGACAGTATGGATTTGTAAGTGGAAAAACATGGTCAAATTAGGAAATCCATTCAAAATGAATTCCTTCACTGAAAAGTACAGTGTATTTGTTTCATATATTCAAGTATGACCTTTACAGAAATGTCGGTCTGCAACTTTTACAATGAGTACATCACAAACATAGCATGCAACATTCCCTTCTCCAGTGTGGCTGCTCCAGGTGAAGCCAAACCATCCAAGGAAACTTCAGTCCATTGTAAATGTCAAGTGTAGACTGGTGTTACCAAAGCATCTGTAGGCTAAATGTCCCAAAATGAACATTTGATCCTAAATAAATTTGTACCTATCAACACAAACAATCCCTTTATCCCCAACCCTGTCAAGTACACTTGATCCTGGCAAACTACATCTTCAAAACTAAGCGAAGGGCACCAAGGAAAGACCAGTAAATGGAGATGAAAATTCTTGAAGGCTATAACAAAGAGCATGTTTCTCCCGGCAGCGGAGTCCAGATCCAAGTGTCACAGTCTTCAAATAAGAGAAAGGCCATTCAGGAGTCAGTCATGCCAGGAGGAACTTCTTCACTAAAAGGATAGCAAATCTTTGGAGTTTTTTTTTATCCTGGAGGGTCAAAGAGTCTCAATGAGTTAATTCCAAACAGGCAGCAAGCAACAGGATTCTGCACAGTAATAGAATCAAGGGGACTGTGCTGAGAAAACGCAATAAGGTAAAAAATCAGTGATGACCAGAAGGGCCTATTCTTAATTCTTGTGTTTTGTTAGACCAGGTATAAAATAGATGACTGTGCAGCTGGAAGGTCTCGGCCTGAGATGTTGACTGGACTCTTTTCCATAGATGCTGCCTGGCCTGCTGGATTCCTCCAGCATTTTGTGTGTGTTGCTTGGATTTCCAGCATCTGCAGAATTTCTCTTGGCTGTGCAGATTCAATGGCTGGCACTTTAGGAAGTGGGAAGGCTGCATTTATTGTCTATCCTTAGGCATCATTAAGACAGCAATGTAAGCTATGTTGGTGTCCCTGAAGTGCATTTATATACAGTTCTTATATTCCTCATTGCAACTTTTAATAAGACTCTCTTCCATCTCCCCTTCAGTTTAAAGTAACAAGTAAATCTGAAGTACTACCTCAAGAAATACTTTTCTTTCACGGCAGTCTCCTGAACTCTCCCACAAAGGGGCAAATAATAAACATAAGGAAAGAAGATTGATTATCTTAGACATGAAGAGGAATCAGTAAAGTCTTTGGCAGCTATTATAATCAAACTAGCAGCTTGGTGTTGGGAGCTTTAATAACTGCAGCTAGTACTGGCCCTTCATATCTCACCCATCATCTTCAGACTTAATTACACCAGAGATTAATTAACTTATTTAAACCAATTTACTCAAAGCTGCCCTTTTCTCCAAAATCAGTTCAGTCTATCAAAAGACTTGTATTTCAGTTGTGTACACGGTTAAAAAAAGGAAAACCGTTATGAACCACTGAAATGAGTTTTTTTAAAAAAACAGTAGAATACTGGGAGCATGATATATAGATGATAATCTCAGATACTCCAAGATTCAACATTACATTAGACTACAGACCCTCTCCATTCAATTCAACACTAAATGTCACATGCCATCACAAAGACAGGGTCAGGCCCACACACCTTCAGAAGAGGCTAAGATCTCCATATCAACACCCAAGGCCCACACAATTCCAGTAAGGTGGTGGCAGGCTTGGATGCAGTGGCCTCTGAGTCCAAACAAAAGATGTAATTATTCATCCTGAATGTCCTTATTATGATCACAAGACACTAATGGATATGAAGGACATCAAGTATCATACGTCATGAATTGCTGAAATTGTTGCACACCATATTGCAGCCTGCTTCACACAGGGAAGGAGTCAGAGGCAGTGCATGATGCAACAAATGGTGGAAATGTTTGGTCTGGACGTTTTTCTTGTGATTCCACAACTCTGTTCGACATTGGTATGTCGATTACCACGAGTACAATTCACTGGTTCATTGGTGAGACTAAAAGCAAGGGAGCTGCGTTGCCTCGGTTGTTGTACGGACATGGCCCTCATGCCTCACAGTTGTCTGCTGTGGCTGCCAGCGAAGGACACAGCAAAGCTGGCTGTGTGCTGCTGGTTCTGTGCTGGGTTGAGAGCTGTCTCCTCCTGATGACACTGCCTTCCAGTGTTTGCTCCTGGGAAGACAAGCTGGATTGTGTTAGTGGCTGTACTTGAGCAAGATAAGGAACTGCAGCATGTTCTTGTAGAAACATGGATCCATGCACCATCAATCTACAGGCCATGACACTCAGCGACAGGGACTTTTTTTTTTGTAACTGCATTTTTCTACTATCATAATTATAATGTGCGTGACTGCTGGTACTGGGTTTTGCACTTTGGCCCCCAGAGGAATGCTGTTTTGTCTGGCTGTGTGGTTGAATGACAATTAAACTTGAACCAGAAACATCCAAGTAGGTTGTAAGACCATCCCTGCAACTTAATATCAGAATGGAATGATACAAGAACACTCATTCCAGCTGCATGTCACTGCCCATTCTATATTCAAAAAATCATCAGAAATTATTGAGGTACCTCACTCTAGACATCCATCTTAACACCACTGCATTTCGGAACATAATTAGATAACAGAACTTGCAACAACAAAGGGAATGTCTCAATACCAGGAATGGACAGGTAGATCATATTAGTATGACAACAGGGCTACATCAACAACCTGCATTTAATCACCCCCTTTAATGGATGAAATGCCTCAATGCATTAACAAAGAGATTTTATAAAACAAACATTTGACAAAGTAATATAATAAAACCAACATCAGGACTAGGTCTGGCTAAAGAGGCAAGTTTTAAAGAACTTAAGTAGACACAGAGCTGTAGAACTGAAAGTGCCAAGCTCAGAAACAAGGCAGATGGCAGCATGGCCATCCAAAGGTAGGATTTTTTTTTAAATCAGCTTCTCCAGTACTGGTAGGAGAAGTGCAGATCTCTAAAGGATGGTTAGGAGAAGAGGATTACAGAAAAAGAGGACAGGGAAGCAGCATGCTTTATGGGGGTTTGGTATGGAACCTCGATGAGGAATTTAAAATCGAGCTGTCCAATACAGGATGTATACAAGGATTAAAGCTAAGGCAGTGAGATCAAGCTGAATAATAACAGCTTACTGCAGAACCACAGGAGTGGAAGAAAAGTGAGTCAAGAAAATTTCCTTTTGGGTGAGTGTTAAGAAAAACCATTGCAGATAATTTGATAAGTAAAATAGGAACAAAGAAAATTTGATTGTACTTATTTAAGGATCCTAATATTTCAAGTCCAAACTATACAACCTGGATAGGAAGCTGCCAGTGCATGGATTTTTTTTTATGTGGGATAGCTGTAAAATATCAGCGAGCACACAAGAAAACTTGATAAATATGAATGCAGACTCTTCCAAAGCCTTGTGAAAGAGTGTAGTAATTGGAGGATGGGCAGAGGACTTGGGAAAATGTAATTTTTTTAGATGGGTACCAAATGGCTCACAGAGACGTGGTGGATGATAAGATCACTTTTGTACTTCATCTTTAACCCTCAGATGATTTAACCTCCTCAACCTGCTAGGTGAATCCAGAAATACCCCAATCTCTGGGTGAATAAGTTCCCATACATTTCAGTTTTAAATTGACCATCTCTAATCTTGTAACTGTCCCCTTGCTCAAAGTTTCCACCAGGAGAAACAACTCAATATCTACCTTATAGTTGCTCTATTAAAATAAAAAGAGGTTTTTACACTCAGCTGATCCATGGAAAATGGTGTGGTTAAGTCTGTTGAAGATTACATAAAAGGTCAATAATAATAAGTTCACCTACAAAGATGATAACAAATAATATTATTTATAACTAATTATATTTTAGTATCGTAAAGAATATACTGTCATTGGAGAAAATCCAAAGATTTATTAGGCTGATCCCAAGAATTGCCATACAATCACAAGCATTTTAAGGAAATAAATCTATTTTCTTTGGACTTAAGGAGACTGAGGGGTAGCCTTTTTAAAGAAACAAAATCCTAAAAGAGCATAACAAGGTATTTATTGCAAAGTTTTGATAAGTGGGAGAGTCTGAATGAATGGACGCAGGACAAGATTAGGTGTCAGTCACTTAATACGATCACTTGGGTGCCAGTGTAGAGAAGTGGTTAGTGCAATGCTATTCCAGCTCGGGGCATTGGAATTCAGAGTTCAAATCCAGCAGTCTGCAAGGAGTTTGTACATCCTCCCCGTGAACATCCTTCCACAGTCCAAATGTGTACCAATCAGGAGATTAATAGGTCATTGTAAATTGTTCTGTGATTAAGCTAGGATTAAATCAGCAGGCTGCTTGGGTGGAAGGGCTGTACCTCTAAACAAATAAAAATAGAAATAAATACAGAATATGTAGAACTTCATTGCTCAGAGAATGCAAAATCTGTGGAACACTCTACCCTGATGACCCATGGGTATATTTAAAGGAGAGATACATAATGTTTGAAAGATTAGGAAATTAAGAGCTTGGGAGTACTGGCACAGAAAAACAGATGAGCCCTGATCTGATCAGCCATGATTAGACTGAATGATGAGGCAGAGACCAAGAACCCTACTCCTGCTCCAATTTAAGTGCTTATGTCTTATTACAAGTTGGAGAGCTTAAAACATGGAACACAGGAAAGTGGGCAAGGGCTTAGGGTAGCATGTTACAACTTTGGATAGAAGATTGGGAATTGCTTCTCATCTTCAATGAGTTTCAAATTAGAGCAGATATATTTCAGGGTTGACAACAACATGTTTGTAAGTCATAGTCATAAAGCAATATAGAATGATACAAAACCTTCAGCCCAACAAGCTCATGCCATCCACAGTGCCCAATCATCTAGGTTCAATTTCCAAAGTTCATTCCCTTCCATGAACCAATCCAAGTGCTTCTTAAATGATAATAATGTACCTGCTGCTCATTTTCGCTGGCAGCTTACTCCCTCAAGTCCCTTACAGATCTTTTTCCCTCACCGTAAATTTATGCCCCCTAGTTATGGACTACTCAACATCGGGGAAAGAGATTGCTACCATTCACCTTATCTATGTCTCTCATTATTTTATAAACCTTTGTTAGGTCGCCCCTCATTCACCTAAGACCGAAAGAGTAAGGACCTAACTTGGGTCAACATCTACCTATAACTCAAGCCCTTAAGTAGTATAGGCATCTTCAAATATTCTCTGCACTCTACACTTTAAACAGTACTTCAAGTGCAGCTTCACCAATGACTTAGACAAATGCAACATATTGTCCCAACTCCTATATTCAAAGCATTTACAGATGAAGGCTAGCATGTAAAGGCCCTTTTCACCACACTGTCTACCTGTGGTGCCGTTTTCAAAAATCTATCACTTGTACTCTCAGGCCCCTCTGTTCCATTACACTCCCTGGTGCCCCACCATTCACAGTACATCCTACACTGGTTTGTCTTTCTAAAATGCATCATTTCACATTTGTATTGAAATCAATCTGCCACTCCATGGCCTACTTCCCCAACCGATCAAGCTAAATCGGGTACAGCAACGATGGAAGAGGAAGAATTAAGCAGTACTTGAGAGGAACCCATTCACAAAATCAATGAAGCTGAGGGAGTCAGGTAATCAACAGTTTAGTCAGAATAAGAATAAGATGGCTCTAATGGATAGGAGGTGGAATGGAGTTCAAAAACCATCAGCACAAGTGCCACAGTGAATATTTAGGAAGGCTTGATTAAATGAGTCTAGGGAAACTGAAGTAAGAAAGGCAACCGAACAGAGAAGTTTAACAGAGAGCCCTTTATAATTGTAGCTGGAGTTCAAGTTGGAGCAGACAGTGAAGGATGGTTTCAGAATAAACTTTAAAGCGCAGAAAAGTAACTGGGTGTGTCTATACATTCCAGTATCACTTCTGATTAACAATCAGGTTTAACAAGGAAAATCAGGACCCACTCATACTTAATACCACAACAAAAGGTTAAAATAATTTTGTTTTGCCAAACGTATTGAAAACTCATCCCTTAATTGATTGGGAATGGCTTTATTCATTAAGAAAAATAGGCTTAATGAGACAAGGTCATTAAGAATAAGGGTTTGGACTTAGCAAACAAGTAGTTGCTGAAAAATTATGAGTGCGTAGGATTTTGTGAATAAAACATGAGAGTCATTTTATATGCTTAACAAAAGCTACAGTCCTTTACTCCCATTGACAACTAAACTAAAAGCAGTCGCCTTACACTGATGTCATTACATCAGACACCATTTTAAAGTGAACACAACTCAATGACAATTGAGAATTATGCAGAACAGTTTCTATTATGAACAATGTAGTCATCTGTCACCCATACATTACCCTACAAGTGCAAGGTAAAGCAGAAGCTTTGTCTGGGATGGATATTGAAAAAGAAATATAGATTTCAAGAGGAAATACAGTCGGCCGTCCTTATCCGCTCGTTCCGCACACGCAAATTTAACCAACCGCGAATCGAGAAAACCCGGAAGTGCTCTTCCAGCACTTGTTGTTCGAGCATGTACTGACTTTTTTTTCTTGTCATTATTCCCTAAACAATGCTGTATAACAACTATTTTACATAGCATTTACATTGTATTATGTAATATAAGTAATCTAGAGATGATTTAAAGTATATGGGAGGATGTGCGTAGGTTATTGTGGATCGGGATCGAAAAAGATCGGAAGTTCTCTTACTAAGCAAGTCGGAACAGGTACATCCAGTATTATTTAGCGTCAGTTAGTCAAACGTTTATCTTAGCATATATTTTACCTTTCTATGCATATAAAACACTTAAGAACGTATGCTGCAATGCAGGGCTCGGGAACGGAAGTTCCTGAGTTCGACCCAGTGACAGACCACTATCAAGTGCGCTCTCCATCCGTACTTGGTTGATGTGGAGGATCAAAAACCCAAAACCCAATAATTAAACCACTGCATTGCTCAGTAATATTTGTAGCTTTCATCGGGGCAGGGCCTTTCCCACTTTATCCTTTAAAATTGTTCCGATCGTTGACCAAATGTAGCCTAACACTTTTCCAATGACCGATGGCGTTTCACCTCTTTCCACTCGCTTTATTATTTCCACTTTATTTTCAATCGTGATTATCTTCGTGAACAGAAACACTGTGGATGCAGAGCTCCGCCACCGGGTCCTAATGTCCACCGCACTGAAACAGGTCTGGGGTCTGGGGTTCCGCTGGGTCCTAAGATCCACCACATTGAGACAGGTTGAATAAGGGACTTGAGCATCCATGTTTTTTGGTATCCGCGAGGGGTCCTGGAACCAATCCCTCGCGGATAAGGAGGGCCGACTGTATAGTGCAAAATGAAAATCTGTTAAAATAATTGTACAGGTTTCCCCCCCGCAATCCAAAGGTAGAGCGTTCCTATGAAACCGTTCGTAAGCCTAAATGTCATAAAGCGAAGAAGCAATTACCATTAACTTATATAGGAAAATTTTTTTGAATGTTCCCAGACCCAAAAAATAACCTACCAAATCAAACCAAATAACACATAAAACCTAAAATAACACTAAAATATAGTAAAAGCAGGAATGATATGATAAATATACACCCTATATAAAGCAGAAATATTGTATGTACAGTGTAGTTTCACTTTTCAAACTCCGGAAGACTGCGTGCCAAAATCGATTTGGAGAAAAAAAGTCGGCATGTACACACGTGCACGTACACACCTATGCACGTACACGCATACGTACGCACATGCATACGCACATACACGCATGCACAAACAACTGCCCGCACAAGGCTTCACGGTCATTGTTGTCTTTCTCGAGGTAAGCACACGTATAAAGCGGGCGTCTTTTTTTCGTAAAAGCGAAAATCCTCTTTGGTTAGCGAAAACAGGTACTAATGTAGGACTTTCGTAACAGCGAGCTGTCATAAAGCGAACGTTCAAAAAACTGGGGACACCTGTACCTATAATAGATAAAACACTAACAAAGTCAAAAGGCTTGATCATTTCATTGGTCACTTGGGTTATCTGCTGAGAGAGGTTCAATGAAAGAAGAACAGTGAATATGGAAGACAACGATGACTGTTAAAGCTGAAAACATCCAGGATAATAAAGCACTGAATGGATCTCATTGTTTTAACTCTTCCCTGAAAGATAACCTAGATCTGCCCCACTATGTGGCTAAGCACAGCTCCAATGCCATCTGCAAATTCACTGACGACATAGTATTTTCTTGGATGAATCAAGGGTAATGATGATTACTGCAGTGAAGCAGCAAACCTGGATGAGTGATGCCATGACAACAGCAGCAAAACTGAAGAGCAGGCTGTTGACTTCAGGAGAGTAAGGAAGGTGAACATGAACCAGTCTACATTCGACGATTAGCGTAAGTCATTTGTTTGAAATTCAGAGGCATGACAGTGCCTCTGACCACACTTAGATTGGAGGAACACCACCTCATATTCTGTTTGGGTAGCTTCCATTCCAATGGTATGAACTTTGATTGCTCTAACTTCCAGGAATGCTCCCTCCTTCACCATTTCCCATCCCCTTTACCCTCTCTCCTTGCCTCCCCCGGTGCTTCTCCACCCCCTCCCCCTTTTTTTCTTTCTTCCATGGCCTTCTGTCTCTTTCACCAACTTCCTAGCTCTTTGCTTCATCCTTCCCCCAAGTTCCACCTATCGCCCGGTGTTTCTCTCTCCCCTCCCCCAACCTTTCAAATCTACTCCTCAGCAATTTTTCTCCAAGTCCTGAGAAAGGGTTTCGGCCCAAAACGTCAACTTCCTTTCAACCATCCGGTTCTCCAATTAGGGAAAAGCCTAATTATCATTATAGTTATCAACATCATGTCCACTATGATCACAATGCAATAAAGCAGGTGACTCTTTTTGTTCTAATTGCATTTTTTCTTGTTAAAATTGTCTATAATTTAAGTTTAATTGATGTTTTATTGTGCAGACTATTTATATGATGCTATGTATCTGAGATGACTCTGCAAGTTTCTCATTGCCTTCATGCATGCGACAATAAACCTGACTTCACATCCAAGTAGACAATAAAGAGCAATTCAAAATAAACTATTAGCAATATTACAAGATGAAACAAGAATGGTGGGAGGTTGACAGAGTTGTAAATAAAAAAAATATATAAATCAAGACAATTGTGAATGGAGTAAATGCTGGAAAAGTCAAACTTGGTGAGGAAACTTTACTAATGAGATCAACACCTGCCCCCCTCCAGTCCCCACTTCGCTTTATTCTGGCAACTTCCCCTTCCTTTCCAATCCTGAAGAAGGGTCTCAGCCCAAAATGTCAATTGTTGACTCATTTTCATAGATGCTGCTTGACCTGCTGAGTTCCTCCAGCATTTGTGTATTACCCATCTAGATGTCTGTCTAAACCTAGTCAACATGAAAGTGAAGAAATAAACTAGACATATTTCTTTCCTAAAAATGAGAGAAATCAGTATTGGGAAAGAGAGAGGGAGGATGATAGGAAACAATACACAGAATCAAAGAGTGATGGTTCTACCTCTGATGGCTGCAATGGAACAGACAAGGAGACGTTGTCAATAAATATCGGTGGGCAGTATATAACAGAACGAAAGGAGGGAGGTGGGCTCAATGAAGAGGCTCAAGTCAGAAGGTTGAGAAGCTGAGCGAGGAAAGCATGGCAGAGTTCCCTATCTTGATAAATCTGATTCTGATATAGACTAAGAGTGGGAAAATGAGAAGGGCAGGGGAGGGAGTAGGAAGCACCAGAAAGGTGTTCTGTAATTAATAATAAACCAATCATTTAGAATCAGATGACCTTGTCTGGTGTCTCAGAGCTGGGAGCGTCTGCGCCCACGCCATATCCCACCCCTGGCACTCCTCCTCTGCCACCTGTCCCACACTCCTCTCACCAAATTCACCATCACCATTCCCAACATCCTTTGCTCCAACCAGATTTACAAACTCACACTCTGCTTCACATCAATGATGAAATGTCAGCAGTCTGTGCTTCCAGGTAAGACATTTCTACTTGAACTTAATCCCATTAATCAGCCGAATTAGAGTAGAATGAACCAGTATTGCAACCTCAAAGCATTTAACTCACAAAGACAGAATACAAAGAAAAATCAAAGCCTTTACGCCTAGGATTACCATGTTTCTATTAATGTAGAACAATAATATTCCATGTTAAGGAACTTCACTATAGAAGACTTTCCCCCCCAATTTCAGTTGGCTCTTATGCCCAGATTTATTTTAAAACTCAATTCAAAAGTTTTCTATACACCCTGGAAGGTTTGGATTTACAGTCACTGCACTATCATCCCCATTCTCTGGATTGCCAAACTACTCAGCTAACTCACTCTGCTTCCAGGCACAACTCTTCCCTACAGTCCTCTCCAGATCTGTCCATCTACAGGTTGATATTGCTAAATTTCCTATTCTTACTTCCCAATTTTTTATTTGTGTAATGTACGTTCTTTTTCATTATATAAAAGTTCCCAGGCTAAAGAAAGTGTCAATGAACACGGCAGTAGATGCCCTCTCCCTACCCAAGAAAACACTAATATTTCAGTTTATATATACAGGAAATATAGCAATTTAAGAAATGTTCTATGAGTCTAAATATTTCTTTAGTCCCACTCTTAATATTCAACATCAGAAACCTTTCCATTGATACAAAATATTTCAAATGCTGATGCTTATTCTGGCTGGTCACCCGTTTTCCTTCTAGAATATTTGCTCACTGTTAATGCTTCAGCACATTGAAATAAATGCTCCACGTAGCCAAACATTGATCAGGTTGGTCACTGTGCATGTGGCACCAATGAAACATCAGCAGTGTACACCATGTCTAGCACACTGTAATCAGGCAGTGAATTTCAGGCTGCAATACTTGGATGGAAAGGGACTATGTGGAGAAGCACAGATATCCTATGGAGATGCAAGCTGATCTCCTCTTCAGACCCAGATGAAGCCAAGAGATGTAGATGATGGAAATCTGATGAACCAGATACTAGTTAATACCTGACTGATGCACATTTGGGAAAGAGAAGATTGATGTAAAAAAAAAGGAAGTAAAGGAACCCAACATATACAACACATTTTTAAAAATAAATCCTGATTAACTATAGCACTGCAAACAGCATCCATTAGAGCCCAGCTGCTTGAGTTAACCATACTTTTATTGGCAGAACACTGTCACCACATCAATTGCTGGTTAGTACATTCTGAAAAATTGAATTTACAGTGAGGCTATGGATAAAGAAACCAGTTGATTCCAGATGTGACTATAATGCTAATGTGCGAAAATCTGCAAGTACTGAAATGCCAAAATAACACACAAAATGCTGGAGGAACTCAACCTTCCTGATGAAGGGGCTCGGCCTGAAACATCGATTGTTATACTCTTTTCCATAGACGCTACTTGGCCTGCTGAGTTCCTCCAGCATTCTGTGTGTGTTGCTATGGCTATATTACTATCAGCTCAAATGTACTATCATTCTGTTATTCCAGCATCAACTCGCCTGAACAAAGATAGTTGAACAGTCAACTCCTTATAGGACAAGAATCCCAAAAAGAGTGTAGTGAATATAAAAAATGTTAAGTGTCAGATATTCTTTCTTATATACTAGCTTAAGCTTGAGCCTTGCAAAATTGTTACTTTCCATGACACAAGGTGAATGTGGTTTTAAAAAGCTGTTGCGAGGAAAAATGTCAACTAATGCTGCCACCTCCTGGATCTCTGATGAAGTGCACACAGTACTGTTCAAGCTCCCTAGCTATCCCAACATTCTTAAACACAATAAAGACTGCAGATGCTGGAAATCCAAAGCAACATACAAAGTGCTGGAGGTACTCATCAGATCAGGCAGCATCTACGGACATGAATAAACAGTCAACATTTCAGGCTGTGACCCTTCTTCAGGACTGAAAAGGAAGAGGAAAGATGCCAGAATAAAAAGGTGGAGGCAGGGGAAGGAGGATAACTAGAAGGTGATGGACAAAGCCAGTTAGGTTGGAAAGGTAAAGGGCTGGAGAAGAAAGAATCTGTTAGGAGAGGAAAGTAGACCATAGGAGAAAGGGAAGGGGGGAGTGGAGGATAGGCAGGTGAGAAAGGGCAAGAGACCAGAGTGGGGAATAGAATAAGATGGGTTTGGGAAGGGAGAAATTTTTCTACCACAAGGAGAAATTGATATCAACGTACAGAGCGGAGGTCCAGAACTTAGTGAGCTGGTGCTCAGAGAACAACCTGTCTCTTAATACAGCAAAGACTAAGGAGCTAATTATCAACTTTGGAAAGTCACAGGATGATGAGTACACTCCAGTCTACATTGACGGAGACGTAGTGGAGAGAGTGTCCAGTTTCAAGTTCCTGGGAAAACACATCTCAGAAGACCTTACATGGTCCACTAACACCACAACAATTTTTCCTCAGGACACTGAAGAAAGTTGATCTACCTGAGCAGGTGCTGGTGACCTTTTACCGCTGCACCATAGAGAGCATCTTAACATACTGCATCCCTGTGCGGTATTTCAAGTTGTACAGCAGCTGATAGGAAAGCACTTCAGCGCACAGAAGATCATCGGGACACAGCTCCCAGCCCTGGAGGACACTTACAGCTCACGCTGCCTAAGGAAAGCTACAAGCATCTATAAGGACAATACACACCCATGCAATCATCTGTTTGAACTTCTTCCGTCTGCCAGACGTTATAAGATTTTCTATGCCCGCACTTCCAGACTAAAAAATAGCTTTTTCCCCCACAGCTATAATTGCTCTGAACCAATTGATCAAGCATCATCCATAAATTTGTTATACTGCTACTTTTAATACTGGTTTTATGGCTATCATGCATCTGAGTTGCATTTTTGTACTGCTGGACATTGCTTGTACTGGCTGGTTACTTGATTTTATTTATTGTATATTTATTTTATGGTTGTTTTATAGCATTGAGTACGAGTGTTGCAAACTCATTTTCGCTGTATTGGTGCATGACAAATTGAACTATGCAATGACAATAAAGATACTTCAATTTCAATATTCATGCCATTCGATTGGAGGGTTACCCAGACGGTGGTGTCACCTTGGCACAAGAGTCCATGGACAGACATGTCAGAATGGGAATGGGAATTAAAATATGTTTGGTCAAACAGAGGTGCTCAACGAAGCGGTCCCTAATTTACGATGAATGTAGAGGAAGCCGCATCGGGAACACCAGACACAATAGACGACCCCAATACATTCACAGGCGAAATACTGCCTCACCTGGAAAGACTGCTTGGGTCTTTGAGTGGAGGTGAGAGAGGAGTTGATCAGCAGTAACACTGAAGCAATTCAGATGAAATTAAATGTTTCCATCATGCTCTGGTCCAAATGGAGTAATCAACGGACATTGCAATTAGTTAAACATATAGCGATAACAAGACACTCTGAATGGACTATTTTTAAAAGAACAGACTTTCAACAAGGTTGGCACCATTTAATACACAGACTTTGTGTGAGCATTCCTATAACACCCACAACCCGCTGTCAGCAGGAAAAACACAATAGTACTTTCTGGCCTATAGTTTAGAATTCCACTTTATCTAACAGCAGAACTCTTTTCAAACCCAGAGAAATGTAATTAATATTGCATCCTGGTGAGTGTAAACCTGTACACATGAATAGGCTCAATTTCTAAAACACATTGTGATAAAAGCACAAACCTTTCAGTGACCCAGGTAAGCCTATGGAAAATCAGTACAGGAAATAAAAGGAAGGAGGATTCGATTCTGAAGTTGGGGTTGACGGCCGAGAAACCTTTAAGCTATGCTGTAGCTCTGCATCTGATCTAACTCTGCCTTGAATTACAGAGCTGAAAGATGCCCTCTAATTTGATGTGCTTTTATTTCGGAATGGTGGATCTGTGTCTTCTTGTCAACCAGCTGTATGTTGTACTACTTGCAACAGATTCACACTGAAATTGCTACATAGCAGCACAAGTGTAAGCTACAGATGTCTAGTCTCTGCTATGAGACTAGATATCTTTCTGAGCCATGAAAAACAAGAAAAACTGCAGACATTGGTTATCAGAAATAACAGCAGCAAATACTAGAGATCTTCAGCAGGTCACGCAGTTAACGTTTCAGTTCCAGGGCCCTTTGTCAAAACTAACAGAGTTCTAGCAAGCAACACACACAAAATGCTGGTGGAACGCAGCAGGCCAGGTAGCATCTGTAGGGAGAAGCACTGTCGACGTTTCGGGCCGAGACCCTTCGTCCTGACAAAGGGTCTCGGCCCAAAACGTCGACAGTGCTTCTCCCAAAAGATGCTGCCTGGCCTGCTGCATTCCACCAGCATTTTGTGTGTGTTGCTTGAATTTCCAGCATCTGCAGATTTCCTCGTGTTTGAGAGTTCTAGCAAAGGGTCTTGGGCCAGAAACCTCAACTTTCTCTTTCCACAGATGCTGCCTGAACTGCTGAGTGCTTCCACTATTTTCTATTACCTTCCTCAGGTAATTAATGAAGGGAAAATCTGGTCAATTTCTGGGTTAGAGGCAGACAAGTGCAGTGAAATGAAATACCAGTTGACAAGCTAAGAGAGAAAAGACAATCATCTCCCACATTACATTAAAATATAACAGCACAGGAACAGGCACTTATACCCATGATGTCTGTTCTGAGAATGACACCAAATATTCTTATATTCTTTCAGAAACTTCAGTCTTTTAAAACCAATTCTTATATGTAACTATTCACTAGCCTTTACTTACCACATTGTTTCAACTAAGTAAGTGTTGCTCAATGTTAATTTTAAAAACTGGATAATCAAGTTATTTCAACCTTGATCTGTGATCTTTTGTCTGCCATCAGCTTGACATTCATTTTTTTTTAATTAGGAGGTACAGTCAATTAAAGAACATCCAGGATCAGTATATCAAAGTGACATATTGCTATCTGAGGGAATCAGAAGGGGATCTTGTTCACTCAGAGGGTGGTGTGAGAGTGGAATGAGCTACCGGTGAAAGTGGCTGATGCAAAATCAATTGTAATATTTAGAAGTTTGGATAAGTACATGGATGAGAAGGGCAATTGTATGGGTGCAGGGTGATGGAACTGGGCAGAAAACCAGGATAGCACAGACTAGATGGGCCTATTTCAGTGCTGTAGTGCTCTGTAACATATTAAAACTTTCTACAGATATACATTATATTATCTAGCCATAGTGCTTTAAGTAACTTTCAAGTTATCTTTCAAGTAATTGGACAATGTTTCTATTTAATGTTAACTTCACTCTTTTACAATTGTTACATACCCCATGGGTATCTTGTGACTGTCTTATGACCGTAATTGTAATTGAGTATCTGGTGAGCATGATGTAATGGTCTTGTGATGGTGGGGTGATGTAATTTTCCCGCCAGTGGGAGGTCACATGATGGCCTGTTCCAACAGGTATAAAATGGGAAAGCCTTGCTGTGACACAGGTTAGTTCGTTGTTTAATTCGTCAGTTACTCCGTTATGCTGCGTATTCGTCTCATGACGCAGTTTTGTTTTAAAGTGGAGTTCTACTTTCTACTGTAAATTGTGCTGGCAGTTTTTAAAATCACTGCTAGTTATGTTTGATGTAACTTCGATTTAATTTTAAAGTCTAATTATTGCAGAGTGAAGATTTACCGAAGTACGGGAACCCGAAGGCTTGAGTAAAGTTGGTGTCATCGGTGGTAATATAGGATCAACCTTATTGAATCTCTGTTCAAAGAGATAGTAACCTGCATCCGAGATAATCCCTGCTGTAAGAGCAGAAAGGGTTGGGCGCAGTGTTATTCGCCAAGGAAAAGGTCAGTTCCTTTAAGCCGTTTTTATTTCCTTCGTCGTGAATCCTTCGGGCAAGGCATATTTCGGCTGGGATCAGCAGTAACGTCACGTCGTCGAGGAATTCGTTACTTCAGGAAAGCCTCTCCTAATTGACTGTTTCGCATTTACCACTTTAAGAACTGTGTTCGCATTTATCGCTTTAAGAACTGTTCGAGTTGCCGTATAGCAGTTAACTTCCGGTTAAGTTAATTGCTTTGTTTACTTTTCACTTTTTTTTATTGAGTAGTGTTTAATAGATGTTTATTTGTTTATAAAACTGGACTCAATTCTATATTCATTATTGCCGTATTGTAACACAATACAATTCCTTTTGCTGTTCCCTCCAAAAAAAAATCCCCTCAGTTAACATTCCTTCCAAACGCTGATCTGGGCATATGCTCAGAAAATCAAAACAGAACTGCAGATGCTGGAACTTGGAATTAAAAACAGAAAATTCTGGAAACTTCACTAGGTCAAACAGCCTCTGTGGCAAGAGATACAAAGTTAACATTGATTCCTCATCAGTGCTGCTAGATGTTTTAATCCAACACTCCCCTCCATTGCCTCCTTTTGGCATCTTCTGCTTCAAAAGTAATTATTCATCCACACCAATATTCCCCCTCTTCTAACCATTCCTTTCCCACTTTTCTTGCAAATTAAGACTTAACTATTTAATTATCTGATTTCCCGGTCTTGATGAAATATTTTTGAATTGAGTTTTTACTTGTTTTCTTTTCCACATATATTGCCTAATCTGGTCACCTTTTTTCCAGCATTGCCTGAGTTTTACTTTAGTTTTCTAGTACATACAGTTTTTTGACTCAAATTCCTTCCCTTTGCATTCCTCCTGAGTACCATGACTTCACAACTCACCAGGCTGCCATTTATCATGCTTTACAACTATGATTGTGCATTATATCTTACACTTTCACCCTTCTCCATTTAGTAAAATAACACCAATAACAATAACTCATTCTCTAATAATTTTCCTATTTTCTCTCTCACATGCACAAGTTATTCAATCTTACCTGGTAAAGCAGTGATGAAATCCCTCTGCAACATAGGTTTCAGATAGGAGTTAATATGTCCATGCTGGTAATGACACATCCGGGAGATTAGGTGCTCCACAAATTCCACCTGATCTGATTCAGACCATTGGTCAAAGTACTTAATACACAAATCCTTCTCTTTCTCGTAGTTTCCTGATGGCCTCTTTCTGGGGACGATCATGGAAGGGGGCCCATTTGTGATCTGGATTCATTTGTCAGAAGAAAGGAAACAAAAACATTATTGGCACTTAGACTGAAGTTTGAGAGAAAAATCAATATAGATGCTTCAATACTAAACTGCATTAGACTTTTTGCATTATGCTGGGGGGGGGGGGTGGTGTGTGTGTGCGCGTGCGTGCGTGTGCGCGCGCGCGCGTCTGCCTTCCATGGGGGGCTGGGGGGGGTCAACATCTCAAGGATCAAGTAAATTAAAAATTATATCTTTGCAAAACATTCACATTACAGAATGTATAGCACAAGAGGTAATGCATATGAAACATGCAATATTTATAAACTCTTTAAATCACTACTGCAAGCTCGGCATATAAAGCGAAAACAATTTATCAACATCTATATTCGATACATTGCATGTCTTACAGATGTTAACAAAAACAAATCATAGCTGCCAAGCAAAGCTATCATGCTGTGAAGCAAAGAGACCAATATGATATTGATCTGGTCTTACACCTCTCCACAGTGTTATACCAGGAAACTAGGTCAAGCAGCTGAACAGCCAGAAAAGCACAGCACAGATCACTGAGTTAGCTGATTTCAGGCAGGTCAACAGAGCACAAATAGCTGTCATGTCTCCTCCAGAACAAGAGAAAGCAGGAAACACATCTAATGATTTCAGGATGTCACTGACAATTTTAATTTATTTTTTGCCCCAATTCTAACCCTGCCAATTACATTTAGCATTACTGTATGAGGAAAAGCACCAGCAAATACATGCACAGCATGACCCACAAGTAGCAATAAAAACAAATGAGACAAAGGAGAGCGAGGGTAGCTGAACAGCAAATGTTTTGTTCAAGGAAAAGTGCCCTGTACTTCAGAAAGACAGCAGCTTCAAGCACGCTGCAGACCACCTCTACTCTCCACTGAAGCATTTCCTAGATTGTACGCTCAAGGCCCTGGAACAGAGTTGATCACGTTGAGGTGTGAGCACTGCCAGATGGTCATGATTACGGCCATAAATGTGTGAGTGACACCAACTGAGGACAGGGTTCCTAATACATAGATGCTCACATATATGGTGGAAGTAGAGGGATCATATTCTTACTGAAACAAACTTTAGTACGTATTAATCCTGTCAGAAGCACAAGTGGTCGGAAGGAAAATCTTTGACAGATTGAACAGTAGTTTCCGCACAAAGAAACATTTTACATTAAACAGGTGTTGGTTTTGGTGTTAATGAGCAGCACAGAAAAATAAAGGATAATTCTAATTAAGATGCTTATAATGATAAAGGAATTCAATAAGATACAAGGAATAGCTTCTTCTCATGGCCCTGGGAAGGTGGAGTGTTGGAGAGTGCATCTGAAGCAAAGGAAAAGAATCTTAAAAATAAATCAGATTGTTTAAAAGGGAAATCAGAATCTTCTAAAAATAAATGAAATGGAAACTAAAACACTCTCCAAAGCTGAGTCAATTGGAGTTTATAGATGTCCCTCTATTCTGTGCCCTCTGGTCCTAAATTCCCCCACCACAGGAAACATCATTTCCATATCCAGTCTATCTGGGCTTTTCAACATTTGATAGGTTTCAATGAAATCCGCCCCCCCTTCTAAATTCCAAAGAGTAAAGGCCCAGAGCCATCAATTGCTCCTCATACAATAACCCTTTCCTTTCCGGAATCATTGTTATGAACGTCCTCTGAACCCTCTCCAATGTCTACACATCTTTCCTAACTAAGGGGCCCAAAATTATTCACAATGCTCCAAGTGAGGCCTCACCAGTGTCTTATAAAGCTTCAACATTACTGTCATATTCTAGTCTTCTAAAACATTCCATTTCCCTTCTTCACCACTGACTCAACCTGCAAGTTGACCTTTGTAGCTCACACTTTTGAATTTTCTCAATTTAGAAAATAGTCTATTCCTTCTACCAAAGCACATGACCATATACTTCCTGACACTGTATTCTATTTGCTAGTTACTTGCCCATTTTCCTAATTAGTCCAAGTGCTTCTGAGAATCATCAACAATACCTACCCCTCTACTTAGACTGTATTGTGCAGAAACTTGCCATAAAGCCAGCAATTCTGTCATCTAAATCATTGTCATACAATGTAAAAAGTGGTCAAAACACTTGTGGAACATTACAAGAATCAGCCAATGAGAAAAAACTCATTTTATCCCCACTCTTTGCTTCCTGACAATCAGCCAATCTCCTATCCATGTTGGTATCTCCCTGTAATACCATGGACTCTTGTTAAGAAGCCTCGTGTGAGCCACCTTGTTAAATGCCTTCTGAAAATCCAAATATACCACATCCATCGATTCTCCTTTGTCATCCTGCTTATTATTTCCTCAAAGAATTCTAATACATTTGTCAGGCAAGATTTTCCCTTAAGGAACCATGCTGACCGTGACATGAGGATACAGAGTGGGGTTGGAGAAATGGCAGATGGAGTTTAATCTGGGCAAGTGTGAGGTTTTGCATTCTGGGAGATCAAATGTAAAGAGAGAGTACAATTAATGGCAGCATCCTTAATGTTGATGTACAGAAGGATCTTGGTCCACGGATCCCTGAAATTGGACATGTAAGTCAATAGGCGGGAAAAGTGTGTCACGGACTTGCCTTTCTTTGTCAAAGCATTGACTTCAAGAAGTCAGGAAGACTTAAACAGCTCTGGTTAGCCGTATTTAGAATATTGCTTTCAATTCTGGTCACCCCATTATAAAAAAAGACATGGAAGCTTTGGAGAAGGTGCAGAAGTTTACCAAGATGCTACCTGGATTAAAGGACACATGCAAAAAGGAAGGGGTCGTTTTCTCTGGAACGGTGAAGACTGAGGGGAGACCTGATAGAGACACAAACAGAATAGACAGCTGGTATCTTTCTCCCTGGGTCAAAATGTCTAATTCAAGTGGGCATGTATTTAATGTGAGAGAGGGTAAAGTCATAGAAGAGGTCTTGAATACAAGAGCAGGGATGTGATGCTGAGGCTTTATAAGGCACTGATGAGGCCTCACCTTGAGTACTGTGAACAGTTTGGGTTCCTCAAGAAAAGATATGCTGGCATTGGAAAAGGTCCAGAAGCGGTTCATAAGGATGATTGGGGAAATGAAATGATTATCATAAGAGGAACATTTGATAGCTCTGGGTCTCTACTCACCAGAATTCAGAAAGATGATTGGGGCAGGTGGATCTCATTGAAGCTTTTTGAATGTTAAAAGGCCCAAACAGTAGATGTGGAAGGGATGTTTCCCATAGTAGGGGAGTCTAGGACAAGAGGGCACACCCTCAGGATAGAGGACAGAGATATGGAGAAATTCCTTTAGCCAGAGGGTGGTCACAAGCAGCTGTGGAGGCCACGTTGTTGACAGAGATTAAGAGGTTCTTGGTTGGACATGGCATCAATGGGAGAAGGCTAGGGAATGGGGTTGAGGGGAAAAAGGACTAGCCATGATTGAATGGCAGAGCAGACTCGATGGGCCAAATGACCTAGTTTGGTCTTATGGTCTTATAATGGCCATACATTGCAGTTGGCAGGATATGAACATTAATGTGCCTCACACACTTTTAAGTTGTGGCCTCAATTATTCACAGTACAAATAAAGTGACACAAATGCTGGAGGAACTCAGCAGGTCAAGCAGAATCCATGGAAATGAATGAACAGTTGACGATCTAAGCCAAGGCCCTTCATCAGGACTGAGAAGGAAGTGAGAAGACACCAGAGAAAATTATATGTGGGGGGGAGGGGGAGGGGAAGGGGGCTAGCTAGAAGCCGGGTGGGTGGGGAAGGCCAAGAGCCGGAGAAGAGGGAATCTTATAGGAGAGGAGAATGGACCATAGGAGAAAGGGAGGAGACCCAGGGGGAAGTGATAAGCAGGTGAAAAGTAGTAAAAGGTCAGAGTCTGGAATAGAAGAATTGGTGGGGGGGGGGGGGGGAGAAATTGACTTTCATACCATCAGGTTGGAGGCTACCTAGGTGGAATACAAGGTGTTGCTCCTCCACCCTGAGGGTGGCCTCAGCTTGGCACAAGAGGAGGAAATGGCCCAACATGTTGGAACAGGAATGGGAATCGGAATTAAAATGTTTGGCCACCAGCAAATTATGCTTGTGGCAAATGGAGCAGAGATGCTCAACAAAGCGGTCCCTCAATTTACAATGAGTCTCATCAGTGTAGAGGAGGTCACATCAGGAGCACCGGCCACAGTAAACAACCCCTGCAGATTCACAGGAAGAGTTGCTTCATCTGGAGGGACTGTTCTGAGCTCTGAATGGAGGTGAGGGAGATGGTGTATGGGCAGGTGTAGCACTTAGGCTGCTTGCAGGGATAAGTGCTGGGAGGAAGATTAGTGGGATGGGACAAATGGACATGGGAATTGAAGATAGAGCAATCCCTGCAGATGGCATGGGGGGGGGTGGGGGGCTAAAGATATATTTAGTGCTAGGTTCCCTTTGGAGAAGGTGGAAGTTGCGCCCAAGATGGCACCTGTGTACAGCGCTCCGACAGTCAACATCTTCTGGATAGACCACAAACTATTTCATTTCTTCTATGTTTGTTTTTCATCTTGAATGTGTTTCTGGAACTGTTGGAGCCCGTGATTTGTAGTTTGGAGATTGTTTGGGTGGTCTAGTGCTTTGCTGTCTCCGAGAGAATTCCAAGAGGCAGAGGTGACAAATGCGAGCCTCGTGTCAAGGAGGCTGCAAGGAGTACAAGTCAATGATTGACAATTAAAGCTTCCATTGTTCCAGGTGCCATGGCCACCCCTTGTTTCTGGAGAAAGTAGGAGGAGCCAAAGGAAAAATTGTTGAGGGTGAGGACCAGATCTGCCAGACAGAGGAGGATGAAGATGGGTTGGGGGGGGGGGGGGGAGAAATGGTTTGTTCTTTTGTTAAAAGAGTAGTGGAGAGCTTTGAGGCCTTCTTTATGGGGTATAGAAGTGTATAGGGACTGAACATCCATGGTGAAAATGAGGTGGTCATGGTCAGGGAATAGAAAGTTACTGAGGAGACTGAGGGCATGAGAAGTGTCGTGGATGTAACTGAACAAAGGGGGATAGAATGGAATCAAGATACAAGGACACAAGTTCAGTGGGGCAGGAGCAGACAAACAACAGGCCTAAAAATATGATGGATTTCCGGTTAATTGGGATACATAAGGACCAGTACATTTTGGTCTAAGTGGCTACCCTAATTAGCTAAAGTTTCATGGAAACCGTTAAAAAGTATTTTTAAAATTGTGTACTTAAATGAAATACAGAACAAATCAGAACACTACCAAACATTACTACAGTACTATAACTCTTATTAGTTCCTATTACATATTGATGGATGGATTCACCTGTGTCATTCTTTTGACTAAATTAACAAAATCAACGTAAACACCTAATGCAGATAATGATGGACTGCCTTCATACAACGCTGTCGATGACTACATCCTCTAAGTTTTCATTTTCATTGCAGCATTCAAGATGATTGACAACACATTCAAATTCTTCACAGTTTCTAACTTGAAATAGTAAAATCATTTCATTTTCACTCTCAGTTGTTTCTGGCATCTCCAAGCCAGAATGCTTGAAATTGCAGTGAGCAAAACACCTCCAAATTATCTTACTGCTATTTCTCAATAACTAACAGTAACAAAAATTGCTACTTTTTGAACACAAACATATGCAACTGATGCTAGTTAGAAACTGTTCCGCAAGTGTCCTGCCACAATTAAGCAGCATAGTGCCCCAAATAAACAAAGGAAATCCCATCATTTTCTTGTTTAGTTTTTGTTCTTTAAGACTTGTCTCAAATAAGCAGTTGTCCCAATTAACTGGAATCCACTGTATTACAATAGTATAGAAAGCTATACTGAAGAATTGCATCAACTTCAAGAAAAACAGCAATAAAAGCACTTAAAAGCAGAAATGTTGAATACCCAATCTATTCCATTCTATAAAAACTTTATCAGTAGTAGAGGGCAGAAAAAATTACAAAGAATGGGACTAGAAAGGGAAAAATGAGACAATCCAAAAAACTTCCTAAATTGCAACCAGATTCTCCAAGTATGTTTAAGAATTGGGTTATCAGTAATTTTACTGAAGGGTAAAGGAAGAGAAGATCCAAGAAGAGAAATAATTGAGGCATTTTTAACCGATTGAACTTCTAGTAAAGTCCATGGTGGGCAGTCGTCTCTATTGATATAATATGACCAGAATGTAATATTCCTTATATTACCGTAGATTCCGGATTTTAAGCCGCTACTTTTTTCCCACATTTTGAACAGCTTTGAACTTTGCGGCCTTTAATACAGAGCGGCTAATACATGATTTTTTTCATGCCGCCTCGTAAACATTTTGCCTCATAACAGTAGACCAATAAAATTGATGAGTAGTTCACAGAGGTCCAATGAAATTGTACGATAAATCAAGCGCACTTTCACAATTAAATTATTGTAAATCAGTCATTTGTACTCACCCTCATCAACATGGAAAACACTCGAAGCATTGTGCTGCCTTATGGCAGTTATTTAGTTTATAATATTTTCGCTTAGTAATTCATTTTCTAGTTAAAGTTAGAAGAGTTTTAACTATATTTGTTTTCTGTACTACATCGCGGGATGCTATGACGTCACACCCGGTTTCGCGGTGTCTTGTGGGAAAAATGCCGTTTGCGATAAACGGGACGGCGGAGCGAAAACGCTGCTTTTAAGTTAAAGGCGATCAATAACTTTTCCTGGTAGGCTGCAGTATATATATTTTTTACCAGTCGTTAGGAGATATTGGAATGTTGTTCAGTAAAGAAGTATACGCAACGTATATTTAAAAGTAGCCGCGTTACGGGCACGGTTCGAAAAAAAGCATTTGCAATATGTATTTGTTTTTGTTACCATATGGATTTAATTAAAAGTTAAAAAATCCTCACGTGTAATATCTTTCTGTGTAAATATCTCATATTACAACGTGGGACACCTGCGGCCGAAAATCCGGTGCGGCCTAAAATCCGGTGCGGCCTTTACAATTAAAAAATTGATTTTATTTCTAAAATTAGAGCCAGCGGCTTTTAATCAGGTGCGCTCTGTAGTCCGGAATCTACGGTAGTTGCCCAGTAATAGAATCTGAAATTAGGTAAAGCTAGACCACCATCTTTATATTTCCTTTGAAGAAAGACTTTGTTCAGCTGGGGTTGTTTATTATTCCATATGTAAGAACAGAGAATTGAGTCCAAAGAGTCGAAAAAACTCTTCGGAAGAAAAATAGGCAATGCTTGGAAAAGAGATAAGAATTTAGGTAACACATTCATTTTAATAGAAGTAATACGGCCAAACAAGGATAAAGAAAGAGGAGACCATTCACTAAATAGCCTTTTAAGGTAACTCAGTAGTGGAATAAAATTAGCTTTATACAAATTTTAAAATTTTTAGTAATAGTTACTCTAAAATAAGTAAACTGATTAGTCATAATTTTAAACGGAAGATTGGTGTTTATTGGTATCAGGTTGTTTAAAGGAAATAATTCACTTTTATATAAATTCAACTTATAACCTGAGAATCAACTAAATTAAGAGAATAAAGAAAGAGTGGAAGCTAAGGAGTCATTCACATTAGAAATAAAAAGTAAAATATCATCTGCATATAAAGAAATTTTATGAATAGTATTACCTCAGGTGATAGCTGTAATATCCTTGGAATTACGGAGTGCTATGGCTAGAGGTTCTAGAGCCAAAGCAAACAACAGAGGACTAAGGGGACAGCCTTGTCTAATAGCTCGATATAGGTTAAATGGTTTAGAGAGTTGAGAATTAGTAAGAACCTGAGCTGCAGGTGAGATATATAATAGTTTAACCCAACGAATAAAATTAGGTCCAAATTTAAATTTTTCTAAAGTCTAAATTTTTCTAAAATAGATTATTCCATTCCACTCTATTGAAGGCTTTCTCTGTGTCTAAAGATAATATACATTCTGAAACCTTGTTAGAGGGGGAGTCCATCACATTTAATAAACGCCGAATGTTAAAATATGAATAGCAGTTTTTAATAAATCCAGTCTGATCCACTCGTATAATTAATGGTAAAATATTTTCAAGCCTGCGGGCTAAAATTTTAGACAGAATTTTAGTATCTACATTAAGTAAGGAGATTGGTCTATAGGAGGAACATTCAGCAGGATTTTTATCTTTCTTCAAAATAAGTGAAATAGTTGCTTGATAAAAGGATTGCGGAAGTTTACCTAATTTAAAAGATTTAGAAAAAAACAGCGGATAATTGAGGTATAAGTAGTTTAGAAAAGGTTTTATAAAATTCACAAGGAAAACCATCTGGTCCTGGAGTTTTACCAGAGTGCAATAGCTTTGGCAATTTCGGCACATGAAATGGGTTGATCAAGTTGGGACAAGGTAGGATCAGAAAGTATTGGAGTATCAATTTTGCTAAAGAAGCTGTGCACTTCTGTGTCATCTGAAAAGAAATCAGAACTATAAAGTCTTGAATAAAATTCTCTAAAAGTATCATTAATTTCAAAGAGATCCGAAGTCTTGAAGCCGTCAATCTTAACAATCTCTGTAATTTGTCTAACTATTGAAGACTAATTGATTGGCTAACAATTTACCTGATCTGTCTCCATGAATATAAAATTGACTTTTATTACTTAGCAGGATTTTTTCAACTGGATATGTCAAAAGAGTCATATTTAGCCTTAGTTTCAACTCGTTCTTTATATATATGCGGGTCATGGGAGGTAGCATACTTTAAATCCAAAGCTTTCAATTTCCATGCTAATGCATCTCTTTCTCCATCGGCTTTTTTCTTAACACTAGAGGAATAAGAGATAATTTGTCCTCAAATATAGGCTTTGAAAGCCTCCCAAACAATCAAGATAGAAGTCTCTTCCTGGATATTCTCCTGGAAAAAAAAATTAATTTGCTTCTCCAAAAAGTCTAAAAAATCTTTATCTGATAATAAGGTTAGGTTAAAGCACCAGGTTCTATTTATTGTAGATCTAACAGGTAAAGCTAATACAAGAAGAACAGGAGCATGATCAGACAATATGATCTCTTTATATTCACAGGATTTAACTGAAGACATCATGTGTCTATCAACAAAAAAGTAATCAATTCTAGAGTACGTATGATGGACATGCGAGAAGAACGAGTATTCCTTTCTCTGTGGGTAAACAAAATGCCAAACATCCACAATATCACACTCTTTCAAAAAAGAATTAAAAAGTGAAACTGATTTACTAAGAGCAGAGTTTTTATGGTGAGAACGGTCTAATAGTGAATCTAAACAAAAGTTAAAATCCCCCCCCCCCATAATTAAGGAATAACGATCTAAATCAGGAAGAAGGGAGATAAAATGTTGAAAAAAAAGGATTGTCTATATTAGGGGCATATAAATTGGCAAATACAATTGGTTTATTTTCTAGACTTCCTGAGAATATAACAGAGACCATTTTTATCAGAAATTACGCCATGTACAGCAAAAGGGATTTATCATCTATAAAAATAGAGACCCCTCTTGATTTGACTTGAAATGAGGAATGAAACTGCATTCCCTTCTATTTAGTAAAGAAACATAAAGTGTCTTCATGTCGAAGATGAGCCTCTTGGAGGAAGAAAATTTGAGCTTTAAGTTTTTTTATATAGGCAAAGATCTTATTACGTTTCAAATGATTATTGAGACCTTTTACATTAAAACTAAGAATTTCAAAAGTGAAATCCATCATATAACATAAAAATAATCATACAAGAGAGTAATAACAAACATCTCTCGAGACAAATTAGCGACATACACATAGTAGACCCAAATGGCTTCGAAAAAGGTCCCCAACCCCCCTCCCCCCACCCAAAGATGAAAAAACAGCTAAGCGAGACTGCCTACTAACCCTATAATGCCTAACCCTAGCAATCACTGGTTATGAAAAAGTGTAAATAAAATGTTGTTATTTCAACTGTCTTTTTTAAAAAAAAGGAAAAAAAAGGAAAGAGAAAAAAAATTAGAAGTAAAGAAACCATAAGAATACTGAGAAGTTATAAACAAATAAAAATATAGACATAATAATGACATATGTAACCTGTAGCTAAATAAAAAGATAGTGGACTTCAACTCAATAGATAAAGAGTATAACCAAGTAATGTATCAAATTCAAAGTAAAAAAAATACAAAAACCTTAAGAGGATAGAAAAAAGTGTAAAAATTACTCCAATACAAGAAATACAAAAATTTTTTTTAAAAAGATAAAAAAAACCATGAGTATAGAATAATATTCATAAACTCATTTAAAAGAAAACTTCACAAAAAATACAAAGAAAAACCTTTAAAGGGCAGATAGTAACAGGAAGTACCCAGAATAAACCTGTATTAACAGAAGAGAAGAGTCTGCCATTAAAAAGTTTCAGGGAAAAAAATTCAAACGTAGTACTAAAGTGAAAAAAAAATATCAAAAACACATTTTAATAGTCATTAAGTCTGTCAAACTTGTTTTTTAGAAAAGGTTTCAGCTTTTTCGAGGGAATTGAACCACTTTTCTTTGCCATCGGGAGAGGTAACTTTTAGCTGCAGTCCCCCATACCTCAGCAGGTGTCCAGCTTGGACTTATCTGGATACCAACGGTTAAATTGAGAAGAAAATTACACTAAAATTAGACATTTCAGGAAAAGTAACGGATAATCAACTTGTCCTTTGCTGTTGTATGCCATATTACCAATTAGTTTCCACCAAACTCAAACAAATCGCAGGTCAGCCTTTTACACCTTTATTATGGTGCAATGAAAAGATAAACGTAAACTGAAACAATGTCCCTCAAAATGAGAGCAAATGGTGATTACGACACTCAATGTGCTGCCCAGTATGGGAATATTTTAGTTATACAATTAAATTAACCAGTTTCTGAGTGATATCTGTAGATTCACCACAGTAAGCCAATGACTATCAGCAACTTGCACCTCCTTACTAGAATAGCAGCACCAGACACATGGAGAATTATGACCAAGCAATAATAGAGAAAGGAAATGACAACTCTGATAGTAAATTGCCTAAATTCTCACAGGGACTTCCTCAGAACAGAACAACAGGTCATCACTACATCCACAATGACCCACAAAGAGAAAAGGCAGGCACAGACTTGCACACCTTGACGGTGGTGTCAGTTCACACATCAGCAGCAAATGAGCATCCTGTGAAGGAAATTAAGTAACTCATTTTGAAAGTTCTAAACTACAGCCTTAGTTAACTTGGCTGCAAAGTTAACAAATTTCACGACATATGCCGGAGATATTAAACCTGATTCTGATTCCTGCCCTGCAAACAACGACACCACACTAGCCAAGGAGCTAAACAGCTTCTTTGCCCAGTTTGACAGGGACAATAGTGAACCAGTGATGAAGCCACGTCATTGGGTGTATTTAAGGCAGAGCTGTTAAGTAATTGATTGGCCACGGCATCAAAGGTTATGGGGGCAAGGCCAGGGAGTGGGACAGAGTTAGGGAGGGAAAAAAGAGAATTAGCCATGATTGAATTTGAATGGTAGAGCAGACTCAATGGGCCAAATGCTCTAATTTTACTACGTTTATGGTTTACTCAAACGGTGAAGCAGTGGAAAGGGTGTCCAGCCTTAATTTTAAAAATTTATTATTTATAGAGAATCAGTCTTCGAGTTAAGCCACCCAGCATTCCCTAACTGAAGCCTAGCCCAATCACAGGACAATTTACAATGATCAATTAACCTATCAATTGGTATGTCTTTCGACTACGGGAGGAAATTGGAACACCTGAAGGAAACCCACATAGTCACATGGAGAACGTACAAACTCCTTACATGCAGCAGCGGGAACTAAACCTGAGTCACCTATACTATAAACTGTTGTGCTAACCACCACACTACTGTGCCCTCCCTCTCGGGAGTGACCATCTCAGAAAAGCTCTCTTGGACCACCAATACCTTGAGAGTAGGGAAGACTCAGGAGCATTGTGGGCAAACGGAAGAAGGCCCAGAAAGCTCCGGCCAAATGACAGAGGGCGGAGCAGAAGGAGAATGGAAAGAGAAGGGCAGGGACCACACAGCCCCCAGTAACCTGTCCACTTCGGAGGGGGAAGGAGTTGGGGGAGGCTAGCAGCAGTCCCGGCAGAGGAAACGGCAGACAAAGCCAGCGGAGAGGAGAGAGAGTGGAGAAAGTCTGCTGGCCACCCTTCCAGTACAAGCACAGGAGGCAGAGACCACCAGAGACCCCCAGCTCCGGGAACCCAGGAGCGGAGCCATGTCTGGCGCCCCACAGCCTGAAGGGACAGCAGGCCTGGGAGATAGTATTGGAGTATAAAATATTATGGAGTATAAAACTTAATGCTAAAAACTATGTGGAATGCTAGAACGTATATGCTAGTGAGAGGTGGCTGGGAGAGGTCGTCAGCTTTGAAATTGGCTATGTGCTAAACTTGTATTATTTGCTGTGTAACCAAAACTGTGTGAAATGCTAAAAGACAATGGTGTGTTAATATATGCTAATGAAAGGTAGTCAGCTTTGAAGTTTGCTATGGGCTCTGCATGTATCCAATTGAATGTAGACGACAATGGTGTGGTAATAAAAGGTAGCTAAGAGATGTTTTGCTTTGAACTTGTCTGCTGTGTAATTAAAGCTATGTAGTCAGCCTTGATGTAGATTAGGTAGTTTGAACTTGTTATTTGAAATCTTAAGAATGTAAGAGACAATATGTGTTAATAAAAGGTAGCTAAGAGATGTAGACTAGAACATGAATAAGTCAATAGGTAGAAACAATAGGGACAAGATAGTACGTGTGATATGCAACTATAGCAACGGGTCCAGGAGATTGCTTTAAAAAGCTGCTGTGTCCGAGAATCGGGAGACAGTCAGCAACTAGCTCAATGACTGTCTCAGCTTTGATTTGCAGATTAAAGTTTAACCTTTCTTGAAGAATCTTCTGCGTCTCCTGGTCATTTGTAAAGCACGAAAAACCACGACATAATTGGCGTCACGAACAGGATCGGGTAGAGACCCGCGGAAGGGAAACGGCAGATTGGGAATGCTTCCCGGTCCTCTAGGGACCCCCACAAGGCTAACAGAATTAAGGGTGCACCCAAAACAAAAGGAAAGCGCTTTTTGCGACAATTTGGACTAAGAATTCTGTTGGCTTTGAGGAGGTCTTGGAGTCTCGGAAGTGTGGAACCGCTGCCAAAGGGTCTCTCCGGTCCAAAGAATCTGGCAGAATTGGGGGTTAACGGAGGAGGCTCAGAGGATTGCTCAAGAACACTGCAGTGAGGGTAAGTACAAATAAGTTAATACGTTAAGAAAAAGTCCTCGTGGTTACCGCCTTAAGAGAGAAGGGTCTGCTCGGGCGAGGTGTTAGAATAGAATTAGGGTAGAAAGTCCTCGTGGTTACCGCCTTAAGAGAGAAGGGTCTGCTCGGGCGAGCAGTTAGAATAGGTGTAGAATTAGAGAAAATAATATTATCCAGTAAACAAACTGTGAATCTCTGAAATACCGTAACAAGAGAGAATAACATGACAGGTAAAGGAACAGCAGTAGAGATTCTGAGCAAAAAATTCCCATTTTTTCAAAATGAGATCACAAAAACTTCAGAAAAATGGGAAAAAAGAACCAAAAACCTGGTCACAAAGTGGCCAAGAGAAGGAACATTTGATGTAAGTTTGTGCGAAGAAATGGAGGGACTAATTAAAAAGTACAAATCAAAAGATAAATCCAAGAAAAGAGAGCAAAAAAGAGAACGAGAAATGGAAGTGCTAAAACTCTTTAGAACGGAGGGAGAAAGGCTGAGGAGGACAGGTAGAATATTGATTACAAGTGAGGAAGACACTAAGGTGCTGGAGAAACAGCCTGTTAGAGAGACAGAGAGAGAGAGAGAGAAAGGTACAGTGAGAAGCTGGCTTCAGCTCTGTACCCGGATGCGAAAGAAACAGAAACCCCCCCCCCCTATAATGAGGAAGGAACCCCTAAGCAGTGCCCCCTGCTAACGGGAACAGTAAACATACAGGGAGAAGTACAGGTTTGGGATAATGAGGAGAAAAAACAATATGAGAAGGAAAAAGCGGCGATATGGCAGGAGATACAGGCAGAAAAGATAAAGATAGAACAGGTACAGAGAGAAATGCAAGAACAGACTGAACGGATGATATACTTGAGAGAGGCAAAGGAATATGAGGAGTACCGATTGTACCAAAGAAATAAACAGACTAGAAAAGGTGACTCATTGGAGGAGCAAGAGTTAAGTAGAGAGAGAGAGAGAGAGAGAGAGAGAGAGAGAGAGGATGTGAGAATTTGTGGGGAAGAGGTAGGAGGCATAACCCTAGAAGGACAGAAGGAGACAGATGGGGAGTCAGGTGAGGAGGAAAGCCAGGGCAGGTGGGAAGGAGGAGGAAGAATGATGCCGTTGTTAGTTAAAGGATCAGGACAAGTGCAGTATATCCCTTGGGGATCCCAGGACCTAGAAGGGCTGAAAAACACTCTGCCCAATTTACATGAAGGAGCAGGGAAATGGATTAGAGCCTTTGAGGAAGAAACAGCAGGACGATTATTGGCTATGGGAGATTTGAAGGCACTGTTGATAAGGTTGATGGGAACCTCCAAATTTAACGAATTAATGGAAATGGCTGGCATAGTAAACTCGAACGACCCAAGAACTGATGGAGACGGGTTTGACAGAGTAAGGCAGAGGGTATGGCAGGCCCTCAGAAAGCTTTATCCACCCAAAGTGGACCCCAAAGCCTTAAAAGGGGATCCACTGGGAGATACTGAAAACCCAGCAGCCTACGTAGAAAACCAGTTGAAAAGTTGGAGACTGGAGACTGAGCAAGAGGCGGAGAATAGCTTATTTATGACCTCACTGTTCCGACATAGCATTTTGGATGCAATGCCGCCACAAGTAAAATCCAAACTGGAGGAGGTGGTTGGGCTAACGTCAAACCACAAGAATTTAGAGACCACGTAGTCCATGCCGTTGAGAAATACCGGAAAGACAAAGGTTGGCTGAGCAGCAGGAAGAGGTGCAAAGAAAGTTAACACAAATGCAGCTCGAAGAACTCAAAAAGAAGGAAAAAGAGAAAAATAAAAAGATGCTGCCAACAACCACCGGTTCGAGTACAGCCATTGAACTGGACAAAACACTGCTATATGGAGGGGCCGATCATACTGTAAGACAAGGGCTGGAAAACCCCATGCCAATAATTAACTTTGAGGGAGCATCACCACAAATGTTCTATCAGGAACAAACTAAATTCAAACAGCCCAGACAGGACTGGAAGTCCCAAGGAGGGGGACAGAGGAGCTATGGGCAAAGGGGAGGCAGATGAGGAACCCATAGTTCAGGTTATGTTAGAAGGGCAACTGACACCAATGATGATAGATACTGGAGCCACGTACACTTGCATACAGCCACAGTATTCCCTTCACCTTCCCATGTCAGGAAAGTTTATTAAGACGGTAGGGTTTTCGGGGAAAACACAGTTAACACAGTGCACGGCTCCAGTGCGGTTGAGAATGGGAAATAAAGAAATTGTTTTGCCGGTGCTAGTATTTAAAGGAACTCCGATTAATTTGTTAGGCAGAGATGCCTTGTTGAAACTGGAATTAAAATTAGAATGCACCAGAAATGGGCTGAGTGTGGAAAGAGCAGGGGCTCAAGTGATAGTGCGAGAAGACAAGAAAGCTAATGTCTTTTGGATAGGAGACATCGCAGACCAGATTCAGGAAACCTGGGAAAAATGGAAAAAGGGCGTGCAGGCTGTATTACCTAGGGCTGTAATGCCCAAATCTGAGCTACATTGTACAGTGATTTTTGACGAGACTCAGAACAGGGAGTTAGAGGAGAGATGGCACCTAGAGGCATGTACCCAGCAGCACCTGGAAGGGGAGGCTGTGATAATTGGAAAGCAAGGGGCAGCTTTACAAGTTAAGTGGAACACCTTTTTAGAAAAATGGTACAGGATACCGGAGGCGGTGCCCCACGTAACGTTGGTGATAAATAAGGGATATCAGTCTTAAGACTTAGGACCTTTAGTCAAGAGTGCTGAAACCGTAACAGTGTGGAGCAAAATTACGCCAGAGGTGTGGATATCAGAAGACAATAACTGTATTAAAATAATGGTAAGTGTAGATATGGTAGGGGCAGTGAGAGAGGTCGAAATAACTCCCCAACCACACTTGCCCGTGCTGGGAAAGGAAAGAGGCCAGCAGAAAGATAAAAGGTTAGATGAGTTGCCGTCTATTCTGTGGTCACAGCATGACACGGACGTAGGGAAAATAAAAACAGCTAGTCCGGTGGAAATAAGGCTGAAAAGGGGAGCAATTCCACCCAGGAGACCACAATACCCTCTAAGACCAGAAAATAAAGAAGGAATAGCGTCGACAGTGCAGAGGTTGCTTGAAATAGGAGTGCTTAAAAGAACAAACAGTCCATGCAATACCCCGTTGTTGCCGGTATTAAAAGCAGATAAATCTAAGCGGAGACTGGTGCATGATTTGCGAGCGGTAAACGATGTGGTAGAGGACTGGCCAGCAGTAGTCCCCAACCCACACAGGCTTTTGACTAACGTTCCACCAGAAGCAAGTTACTTTTCAGTGATCGATTTGTGTTCGGCTTTCTTCAGCATTCCTCTGGCCAAGCAGTGTCAGTATTACAGTATTTGTTTGCATTTACTTACAGAGGTGCTCAGTATACCTATACCAGAATGCCGCAAGGATTTAAACATTCACCACACATTTTTAATCAGGTATTGAAGGCAGACCTAGAGGGCACGCCATTGGAAAGTACATTGTTACAATATGTGGATGACCTGTTGATTTGCTCCCACAGCGAGGAACAGTGTAAGCAGGACACTGTAACTCTGTTAGAGAAGCTAGCGCACGGAGGACATAAAGTATCCAAAAAGAAACTGCAATTCTGCACACAGCAAGTGGAGTACTTAGGCAGGGTAATATCCAAGGGAGTGAAGGCGATAGCACCAGATCAGATTGAGGCGATAGCTAAGGCCCCAAAACCCCAGACTGTAGGGCAAATGATGACATTTTTGGGAATGGCAGGGTACAGCTCAGATTGGATAGGAGAATATGCTGAGATTGTGGCAGCTTTAAGAAAGATAATGAAAGAAGCAGGACATACAAATTTAAACAATGGCTTACAGTGGAATGGAGAGGCTGAGATAGCTTTCAATACTATTAAGCAGGAATTGCAGTCAGCACCACAAAGTAGCAGAACAGCTGGACAAAGGGAAATTTGTGCTGACGCCAGCCAGGATAGCAGCGTATCAGATGCTATTGACATTTCCTGACATAACCATACAGAGATGCACTACCAGTAATATAGCCGATTTTGTCCCTTTAGACTATGAAGGAGAACCCCATGATTGTGTAGGGAAGACGATGGCATTTGCCAAATTGAGAGCAGATTTACGGTCAGAGCCACTAGAGGAGATAGATAAAACGGTTCTGTTCGTAGATGGCCCTTGTTATAGGGATTATGATGGAAATCACGCAGGATTCTCAGTGGTGCAGCAGGATCAGTCGAGCTATAAGATTATTAGGATGGAGTCCTGTCCCCAACCGTGTTCCGCCCAACTAGCAGAACTCAAAGCCCTGACAGCTGCGTGTGAAATGATGGAAGGTAAGAAAGTAGACATCTATACTGATTCAGCATATGCTCACGGAGTATGCCATTTGTTCAGGGCAGTGTGGAAGCAGAGAGATTTTTTTAAAAAGTAGCGGAGATCCCATACAACATTGTCAGCAAATTCTAGACTTAATAAAAGCCATAATGAAACCTAACGCATTGGCTATAGTAAAATGCCAGGCACATAAAAAGGGAAACGATGTAATAACAAAGGGAAATCAAGCTGCAGATGAGGCAGCTAGAAAAGCGTCTGGATGTACGTCAGCCGTTAATACCCCCCAGTGGATGTACGTCAGTCGTCATTACCCCTCAGTGGATGTACGTCAGCCGTCATTGCCCCCCCAGTGGATGTACGTCAGCCGTCATTGCCCCCCAGGTAAGCCTAACTCCAGAACCTGACGTGGAGGACCTAATTGAAATACAAGGTAAGGCAACTTTGGCAGAACAGACAATGTGGAGAAAAAGGGGGGCCAAGCAGAACCCGGAAGGCTTGTGGAGCACGGAAGACGGTTTGTTGGTAGCGCCCACCCCTCTACTGACGATTCTGATTTCAGAAGCGCATGGGATGGACCATTGTGCAAGGGGGAAGTGATAAGGGAAATAAAGAAGGATGGTTTTTGGTCACCTTATTTACAGGCTTCAGTGGACTTTGTCTTATCATAGTGCGAGGTATGCGCACAAAATAATGTTCGGAAGGGAATTACAACCCCAAAAGGTCATATTCCTGTACCTGAAGGACCATTTAAACATTTAGTGATCGATTACGTAGACATGATAAAGACAGTGGTAAAATTCCTGACATATGAAGTGATCCCAAGGTTTGGAATACCTTACAGAAGTTAGCTCAGACAATGGTTCAGCTTTTATCCAGAAAGTGGTCAAACTGGTACTACAGGCGCTGAGGATAAAGCAAAGGTTTGGATGTGTATACCACCCTCAGTCGCAGGGCATGGTAGAGAGAATTAATGGAACCCTGAAAGCCAAACTAAACAAAATTTGTGCAGACACTAAACTTAATTGGGTCGATGCTTTACCGTTAGCATTGATGAGTTACCGCCTGTAAACTAATCGAATAACATGCCTGACACCGCACGAGATGCTCACTGGGAAGCTATCATACCTGTGATAGGGGTAAGCAAAAATGTTGAATGGATAAACTATACATACTACAATCAACAGAGGTTCATCAACTACACCGATGCACTGGAGGCCTTAGGGCAACAGCTGGATGCAACTAGCAGGGTGGCGTGGCAAAACAGGTACTGGATTGGCTTTTGGCAGAGAAAGGGGGTGTGTGTGTAATGTTTGGAGAACAATGCTGCACTTTCATACCGAACAATACTAGCCCAGAAGGGTCTTTCACCAGAGCAATGAATAAGTTAAGGAATCTGCGGACGGAGGTCAAACAGAATGCAGGGTTCGGACATCAGTTCTTTGATTGGTTAGAAAGTAGACTCGGAGGATGGGGAGCATGGATGACTAAAGTAGCAATAACTGTCAGTATTGTATTGTTGAGCTGTGTGCTTGTGCTGTGCTGTTTTCTTCCTTGTCTCCAATCTCTTGTAGTGCGTGCTGCAACCAAACAATTTCCGATGCTCGTGACGATTGCTGAAGCTAGCGTAGTGGAGACAGAAACACCGAAAATGTATCGTTACAGCCTACAACACCTGCAGGATGAACAGGAGCAAAACGACAGTGTGGGAGTAGATTGTAAGGGCTTTTGAGTCTTTTTCCCTGTCTCAGGTACAAAGGGACAGGTTTTTGGCTCAGCGGCCCAGGGTAACAGGGAGAGAATACTTTGAGGTCTTGGTGCAGGAAATTTTAGTTTAACCCGAGATTTGGGAATAAGTGCTTGAGTTTATTGGGGCTTTTGTGCGCAGACTCTTAGTCTTCTCTCTCTGTGTGAGTGTGAGACCCAGAGGGGTCTCAAAGGGGGGATATATTGGAGTATAAAATATTATGGAGTATAAAACTTAATGCTAAAAACTATGTGGAATGCTAGAGACAATGGTGTGTTGGTATATGCTAGTGAGAGGTGGCTGGGAGAGGTCGTCAGCTTTGAAGTTGGCTACGTGCTAAACTTGTATTATTTGCTGTGTAACCAAAACTGTGTGAAATGCTAAAAGACAATGGTGTGTTAATATATGCTAATGAAAGGTAGTCAGCTTTGAAGTTTGCTATGGGCTCTGCATGTATCCAATTGAATGTAGACGACAATGGTGTGGTAATAAAAGGTAGCTAAGAGATGTTTTGCTTTGAACTTGTCTGCTGTGTAATTAAAGCTATGTAGTCAGCCTTGATGTAGATTAGGTAGTTTGAACTTGTTATTTGAAATCTTAAGAATGTAAGAGACAATATGTGTTAATAAAAGGTAGCTAAGAGATGTAGACTAGAACATGAATAAGTCAATAGGTAGAAACAATAGGGACAAGATAGTACGTGTGATATGCAACTATAGCAACGGGTCCAGGAGATTGCTTTAAAAAGCTGCTGTGTCCGAGAATCGGGAGACAGTCAGCAACTAGCTCAATGACTGTCTCAGCTTTGATTTGCAGATTAAAGTTTAACCCTTCTTGAAGAATCTTCTGCGTCTCCTGGTCATTTGTAAAGCACGAAAAACCACGACAATAGCAAGCCCCCAAGCAAAGAACCAGTACTGCCACACCCAGGGGAGGATGACCTGCAGTTCCTGAGCCCACAGAAGGTGAGGACCTATTTCCTAGATTACAATATATACAATACAATATACAATATTTATTCCAAACATTACCAATACAACTGCCGCAGAAGCTTTTTCAAGAGTTGAATAAATGTGTGAGGAAGTTTCTTTGGAAAGGTAAGATGTCAAGAATATCGTTGGAAAAACTGACATGTAAATTTGACCTAGGAGGATTACAACTCCCAAATTTTAAGAATTATTATAAAGCAAATCAACTTAGATTTATTGCATCGTTTTTTGATGAAGATAAACCGGCATGGATTAGAATAGAGTTAGATAAGATAGGAGAAAATATACCAGAAGATTTTATATATAAATGGGAATCCAAATGGATACGGGAAAAGAAAGAATCTCTTATATTAAAACATTTGATTGATTTATGGAATTAGATAAATGTTGATGATGAGACAAAGAAATCTTTATTAGCAAAGAGAACCCTAATTCAAAATAGACTCACTCCTTTTACAATGGATAACCAACTTTTATATAACTGGTTTCAAAAAGGGATTAGATATATAGGTGACTGTTTTGAAGGAGGTATATTTGATCAACTAAAGAATAAATATAAAATATCAAACAACACTCTTTTCTGTTACTTTCAATTAAGGGCTTATTTAAGAGATAAACTGGGTCAAACAATGTTAATGCCGAAGCCTAATGAAATAGAAATTTTAATTCAAAAAGGCAAAATTAAAACATTTACTTCTTGTATGTATAATTTGATTCAAAAACAGACAATTAAACAAGGAATTCATAAATCAAGACAAAAATAGGAAACTGATTTGAATATTAAAATTGATGAAACAAGTTGGTCAAGACTATGCCTTGACAGTATGACAAATACAATAAATGTCCGACTTACAATACAATTTTTTTACATCAATTATATATTACACCACAAAAAATAAATAGATTAAACCCAAATTTATCTGACCAATGTTTTTGATGTAATCAAGAAATTGGTACTTTTTTTACACTCTACTTGGTCTTGTTTTAAAATTCAACCTTTTTGGATAAATTTAAGACTTTTACTGGAACAAATTATTGGAATACAACTTCCACATAACCCAATATTATTTTTATTAGACGATATTGAAGGGATAATACCGAAACCTAAACTGAATAAATATCAGAAAAAATTTATAAAAATTGCATTGGCAGTAGCCAAAAAAGCTATTGCAGTTACTTGGAAATCAGATTCATACTTAACTATAGACCGTTGGAATAATTAAATATTTAGCTGCATTCCACGATCTTCCGATATCTAGGCAAATCTTTCTTTCTTCTTTCTTTCTCTTTTTTTTCTCTTTTTTCTTTCTTTTTTTTAGATAGGGATGTTAAGGGGGGAAGGGTTAAAGGAAGGGGGAGGGCTAATATTAACTTTCATTACTCTAGTATTCTATTCATTTTATGTCATTCTCTTAAAAATTTAATAAAATATATATTTTGAAAAAAATTTGAGGACTTCACAAAGGCGGTGGGCATGATGACACAGGACTGCGGAGGTAAGGACGATGTGCTGCTGCAATAAAGAACTTTAAACCATGGCGGACATTTCACTGGCATCTATTAATGTGCGCAGCCTGAAGAGTACTGGGCAATGCGTCAGCACGATCTAGTACCTGGACACGGTAAAGGCCAACGTGACCTTCCTCCAGGAGTGCGGACTGCCACACCTCAGCAACTACCGGAGGTGGTCACGTTGGCAGACCCGGGGTTTATCGGTGTGGTCAGGGGGCAACGACTGTTGCACTTCCAGCCTGGGGATTCTGCTACGGGGAGGCAACTTCTCAATCACCCAAGTCACCTGGTAGCTGATGTCAAATACTGAGGCACTCTGCTCCGGCTGATCAACGTGTACGCCTCCCCCATGCGGAGCAAGCGGCTGGCCGTCCTCGAGCAGCTCCCACCGCTGCTGGTGACGTCCCGGCCGGTCGTTCTGGCCAGAGACTTCAACTGCACCATTGATGCGGCTGGACGATCCGACGGCAGGCTGGACAGTACCTCCAGACTCCTGATTGATACGGTAAAGACAGCCAAGCTTGGCGCCCCCACAGGTGGAGCGCAGCCACAAGCCACCTGGACACAACCGGACGGTTCAGCCCGCTCCCGGATCGACTTCCTCTTCCTGTCAGAGTCCCTCATGGTCAGATCCACTGACATCACGCCGGTGTTCTTCTCTGACCACTGCCTTCTGTGAGCCACCTGTCACCTACAGGAGGACCGGAAGGCAGGGAGAGGGACGTGGAAGCTGAATGTTAAGCTGCTGTCGCCAGAGAACATCAAGGAACTAGAGAAGGAGTACACAGGTTGGAGAACCTTGAAAGCCTTCTTTGATTCCCCGGTTCACTGGAGGGAAGCTACTAAGGAGAACATCAAGAGGTTCTTCATCCGCAAGGGTATCCAGAAAGCAAGGCAGGGGCAGAGAGAACTGCGTAAACTCCAGACAGAGTTGCAGCAACTCCTCCTTCTGCAGTTGAGGGGGTGGACGTCAGGGAGGAACTGCGGGAGGTGAAGGGCCGGCAGGCCCAGCACTTTGCCACCGAGTCCTCCAAGATCATCTTCCGATCAAGGGTCCGTGGAGCAGGAGATGTGCTTACGATTCTTCTTCCAAAAGGTGCACAGGAGGAGCTCTGTGATCCACAACCTTAAGGAAGAGGACGGCTCAATCGCGTCCTCGCAGACAGACATTCTGAGGATCTGCAGGTCCTTCTATGCCGGTCTGTACGGAGAAAAGGCCACAGACTCCACAGCCTCCCACAGCTTCCTGTCGTCTATCACGCAGGTCTTAGACGACGGCAAGCGGGAGAGTCTGGAGCAGCCACTGACCCTGGACGAGCTGACTGGCTCCGTCCGTTCCTTTGAGTCGGGTAAGACTCCCGGAAGCGACGGCTTACCGGTCAAGTTGTATTCGGCTTTGTGGAACCGGATGGGCCCCGACCTGCTGGAAGTGTACAACGCTACGCTCCTGGCAGGCAGCGTGTCAGAATCCATGAGGAAGGGCATCATCACCCTCATCTACAAGCAGAAGGGGGAGAGGGAAGACATTAGAAATTGGAGGCCCATCTCTCTCCTGAATGTGGACTACAAGATCATGTCCAAGGCTATCGCCAACAGGGTCAAGTCTGCACTGGATCCACCCGGACCAAACCTGTGCTGTACCGGGCAGGAAGATCTCAGATAGCCTTGCACTGCTGAGGGACACCATCGCCTACGTGCAGGACAGTGGGGGTGGACGCCTGCCTGGTCAGCTTGGACCAGGAGAAAACCTTCGACAGGATATCGCACACGTACATGGTGGATGTACTCTCCAAAATGGGATTTGGGGAGAGAATCCGGAATTGGATCAAACTGCTCTACACAGACATCTGTAGCGCAGTCCAGGTCAACGGGTGGGAAATAGACAGCTTCCCCATCAGGTCTGGAGTCAGGTAGGGCTGCTATCTCTCCTGTCCTGTTCGTGTGCTGCATAGAACCCTTTGCCGAAGCCATCAGGAGGGATGGGGGCATAAGAGGGGTGATGCTGCCAGGCAGTGGGGGGACCCAAGTCAAAACCACCCTATACATGGACGACGTCACCATCTTCTGCTCTGATATGAGGTCAGTTCACAGGCTGATCAGCATCTGCGAACAGTTCAAGCAGGCGTTGGGGGCCAGGGTCAGCCACATGAAGAGTTAAGCCATGCTCTTCGGCAACTGGCCCGACCAATCCAGCGTCCCCTTCACCATCAGGGCTGATCACGTGAAGGTGTTGGGGACCTGGTTCGGAGGGGCTGAGGTGTGCAACAGGAACTGGCAGGAGCGGACTGCCAAGGTTAAAAAGAAACTGGGACTGTGGGGAGGGCGCTCCCTATCAATAGCGGGAAAGAACCTGGTCATCAGGTGTGAGGTGCTCTCAGGGCTGCTGTACTTGGCGCAGGTGTGGCCAGTCCCCCGCTCCTTCAGGTCGGAAATCACCCGAGCCATCTTCAGATTTGTCTGGAGATCCAAGATGGAGCGGGTCAGACAGACCACCGTGCAGAAGTCCCTGAACAACGGGGCAAAAACGTCCCCTCCTGATGGCCAGCTTCGTGTGTGGCTGCATCAAGTTGTGTGTGGATCCCAAGTACGTGGGCACCAAGTACCACTATATGCCCAAGTTCTACCTGTCGCCCTGGCTACGAAGGATGGGTCTGGCCCCTTTACCGCACAACACCCCTGTCAGCTGGTCGTTGCCGCCATACCTGTCCTTCGTAGAGAAGTTCTTTCAGGTCAACACCTTTGACCACAGGGCCATCAGGCAGTGGTCAGCACGTAAGGTCCTGCAGGCACTGCAGGAGAAGGACGTGATGGACACAGTGGGGTGGTTCCCTGAGCAGACTGTCCAGTTCATCTGGCAAAATGCCTCATCGCCAGACCTCACCAACAGGCACCTGGCTGGCGGTGAGAGGGGCCCTTCCAGTTCGATTCCTCCTGTACGCCCAGACCATCGTCTCCACACCCCTCTGCCCACAGGAGGACTGCAGTGAGGAGGAGTCAGTGACCCACCTCTTTGCGCACTGTGGGTTCGCCGAGAAGGTGTGGAAGAGGATGGAAGGGACAGTGTCGAGGTTCATCCCCAGCAGCTACGTGACAGATCTACGTGATCTAATCTATGGGCTGTTCCCAGGAACACACACCGAGACCAACATCCGGTGCTGCTGGCAGATCATCAACCGGTGAAAGACGCTCTTTGGTCAGCCCGAAACTTGATGGTCTGCCAACACATGGAGATGTCCGCGGGAGAATGCTGCCGACTGGCACATTCTCGGCTGCAGGAGTACGTGCTGAGGGACGCACTCAAACTCGGTGCAGCCACCGCAAAGGCCCGGTGGGGAAGGACCACAGTCTAGGGTCCTTCTCCCGCGGGAGTTGAAGGGTAGGGGGTGGGGTGTATACCCCTGAACAAGTGTATGTAAATATGGAATAACAGAGTGCCACGTGGGTGGCAAAAGTGTGGGAATGTAAAGACTGTAATGGAAACATTTGTAAAGGATTGAGAGTCATTGAATGGTTTATTGTATATAATATTATTTTTGAATAAAGTATATTTTGTTTAACAAAAAAAGACTCAGCAGTGCCTATACTCTCTTAGGAGTTAAAGAGAGCAAATCTGCCTCTAAAAGCTGCTTTATCGATGTTTAATTGAGAGCATACTGACCTACCACATGCCAGTACGGTACAGTAGCTGCAACAAGATTGCCCAAAAAGCAATCAATGAGTGATTAGGTCTGCAGAGAATATTGCTGGGACACACAGATCATTGTTGGGACACAACTAGCAGATATGGAAACCATCTACAACTCATGCTATCTATAGCAGGCTTGCAACCACACAATGGACTCATCCCACCCTAGTAATCACCTGTTTAATCTCCAGCAGGAGGTACAGAAACATCTCTATAGACTGCAAAACAGCTTTATCGCCAAGGCCTGTCATGCAACTGAACAATGCTCCACCACCCACCTATCTCCCACAGGTACATGGACAATTTCTAATTCACAGTTATGTGTAATATTTGGGTTTTAAGGGGGCAGCTACCTTCATTTGATTTCAGAGCTTTGTTTTTTCCAGAGGTCCAATCAGCATTGGGAGCAGGACACTTTGAAGAGTTTACTTGCAGGTCGGCGAAGCGAGTATAAAAGGAGAGCGTCGCAGGCATTCAGTAATTCTAGAGGTCCAATCAGTGCCAGGAACAGAGCACTGCGAATTAGAGTAAAGAAGGGGCAAGTGGGGTAGCCACTGTTGGCAATAGGTCAGCAGTGAGAGTAGGAGCTTCAGGCTTTGACTCAAGAGACTTCGACGAGAAGCAGCTGAGGCCAAAGAAACAGGTTAGAAGATTTGGTCAGGGGAGTCTCAAGATGGCGCTTATGGAGTGAAGCGGTTTTAGGCATCGCTCCAATCCTTTTCCTTTTTTTTACCTACAAGCACCCCTTAATTGATCTTTTTATACCTTTTCTAAAGGGGTTCAGACGTATGAAATCTTTTTCAACTGTATGAATCATTTTCAACTCGTTGAAATGTCTAAAGCAAAGGAATTGAAACAGACGAAAGAACCATTAACTTTGGAAGCAATTGTGAAGCTTATGGACGACAGACTTGAAAAACTGGAGAATAAATTAACCTCAAAGCTTTCTACGTTCGATGAAATTTTAAAGACACTTGACGCAAAACTTCAATCACTTACACTGGATTCACAACAACAAGAAGCAAGTACTTTAGTTCTTGAAGATGCCGCTCGCCAGAGAGATCGCATAATTGAAACTCTGCAACAACAGCAAGCTTCAACTTCTCAACTGCTGGATTATTATAAATCTAAAATCACTGATCTTGAAAACCGCTCTCGAAGACAAAATCTCCGGATAATTGGGATTCCTAAAAATTTGAGAACGGTGATCTCACTGTATTTTTCTCCAAATTTTTAATGGATGTCTTCGGCTCAGAAGTACTGGATACCCCTCCAATAATCGACCGTGCACATCGCATTTCTCGTTTTCAATCAGATTCAGGTTTGAAACCACGACAAGTAATTCTCTGGATCCATTATCCTCATACCAAAGAACGTTTGATTCGGGCTGCCCGGAAAAAGGGTATGATCAGCTTTCAAGATTTTAAATTCCATATTCTGGAAGACTATAGTCCCGAAGTTTTAAGGGCAAGAATGGCTTTCAAATCGGTTATGTCGGAAATTCATCAGGAAGGCTACAAGCAAGCGCTGTTATTTCCAGCACAATTGAAGAGTTACTCTCAAAGATGGGACTTATCGGCTGTTCAAATCTCCAGCGGATGCTCAAAGATTCCTTGAAGAATAATACTTTTTTTTTTACTATGGGTTGACTAATGTAATAATTAGTTTATAGATTTGGATCTTTTATAAAATGATGATTTTTTTTACGTGATGGCTTACACGTATTTCTTACACACGGTAAAAGTCCGTTTTTGGCTTATTCTGAGTTTATTCTTTTTATATTATTATTCTGTTAGTTTTGAAAGTAACTCATTAGGGTTTTCTTTTAAGTCCATATACACTTTTTTATATTTTTAACGTTTAAATATTAAGATTTTTTAAAAATAAAAAACTTTTCTAAGATGTCGTTTCTTCTCCCCAAAAGACCTTAGTGCTTGGATACATCACATCCGTTTTGATGTGTCTGAATAAGTTTAAGGACTTTCTTTTAAAACACTAATACAATATTATCCATTTATGGGTTTTATCGTTTTAATTTTTTAAAAATCCTTTTGTTTTATATATAATACTAATTTTATACTTTAATCTTTGTTATACTAACCCTTTCTTATAATATGGGTGGTTTGTATCTTTTATTTAACTTTTTTGTTTGAGTTGCTGTCTTGAGACATGGGGGTAAATTTAGTATTAGATCGCTTGCTTACCTCTTTTTGGCTTTTTTCCTGGGGTTTTGAGGGTGGAGGGAGGGGGATTTTTCTTTTTGCTTGCTTCACGCTTAGTTTTACTTCATGGGCTGATTCGAAACTACAAAAATGGTTGGAGTGTCATGACTTCCGGTTCCTCCTTGAACTTACTTCCCTCTTCCGGATTCATGAGTTCATCTTTTTTTTTTAAACCTTGTGTTAATTGTAATAAATATTGGCAATATGGATACGATTATTAATTTTGTTTCTTGGAATACTAATGGTTTAAATCATCCGATCGAACGGAAAAAAATATTCAAAGTATTCCACAGAATGAATGCTAATATTATCTTTATACAAAGATAATATTCCTCATGTGAGGAAGGTGGATAGTCAACGTTTTTTTAGGTTTTGGAAAGGCCAACAGTATCACTCGAATTCCCAAGCCAAAGTAAGAGGCGTTTCCATTTTTATAAATTCTTCAACCTCCTTTATACACTATGAAACAATTTCAGACCCACAAGATTTTTGCTTATTACTGGTCTACTTTTTAATCAAAAAGTTGTTTTAGTTAATGTTTATGCTCCAAACACTGATTGTCCTGAATTTTTAAAGTGTCTATTTACATCCTTTCCTAATTTGAATCAGTACATGCTGATAATGGGTGGGGATTTTAACTGTTGTTTAAACCCTTCGATGGATAGATCTAAGCCCACCCAAGCTCTTCCGAATAAATCGGCCTCTCTTATTAATTCCTTTATGATTGATTCTGTAATTTCCGAAATTTGGCGTTTTTTACACCCCAATGACAAAGAGTTTTCATACTTTTCTCATGTTTATCATAATTATTCAAGAATTGAATTTTTTATTGATCACCATTTACTTACAGATGTTATTGATTGTAAATATGACTCCATTACCATTTCTGACCATGCACCTTTGAAGCTATCTATTAAGACAATGGACTCATCTACTAATGCTAAATCTTGGAGGTTCAACTCTATTTTATTGCAGGACTTAGACTTCCTTAATTTTATTAAACAACAAATTGATTTGTTTTTCTCAACAAATTCTACAGCAGAGATCTCTAGTGGAATTTTATGGGACACTTTTAAAGCATTTATTCGTGGACAGATTATTTCATACTCTGCTGGAGTTAGGAAACGAACTAATTCTAAAATATTAACATTGGTTGATAAAATCAAAGCAATTGATAAGATTTATTCAGTGACCCCCAGCAAAGAACCTTATAAAGAAAGAATTGAACTTCAAATGGAGCATAGTTTGTTATTATCCTCTTTGATTGAAAATCAGTTAATTAAATCTAGAACCCAGTTTTATGTACATGGAGATAAGTCTAAAAAATTATTGGCTAATCAATTGAAAACTGCTTCGGTTAAACGACAAATTACTAGGTTTCGTAAACGAGATGGCACTCTGACGATCGACCATAAAAAGATAAATAAAGCCTTTCAAGATTTCTATAATTCTTTATATCATTCTTTCTTTTTAAATCTTTTTATTAATTTTAAGAAAAACATAAGTGAAATATGAATACAAAACATTTGAGAGTACATAATTAATAGTTTAAACAGACAATCAGATATGTAATAATCAATATATAAAGCCTCCCAAACTCATAGTATTAATATAAAAGAATCGAAAAAGAGAGGGGAAAAAAAAACCCCAAAAAAAACTAAAAGAAAACTAACCAACATGGGCAATTGCATAATGTTAAATACATACAGTAGTGCCGATAACTCCGAACCTCCATCCAAATACTTAAGGATAATAACAGTAAGGTTTAGGATCAGACCATTTAACTCATATGAAAATGTTGAATAAATGGTCTCCAAGTTTCGTCAAATTTAACTGAAGAATCAAAAACCACACTTCTAATTTTTTCTAAACTCAAACAAGAAATAGTTTGAGAAAACCACTGAAATACAGTTAGCGGGTTAATTTCTTTCCAATTCAATAAAATAGATCTTCTAGCCATTAATGTAACAAATGCAATCAGTCGTTGAGATGAAGCGGATAGACGATTATTATCTATCATTGGTAAACCAAAAATTGCAGTAAAAGGATGCGGTTGGAAATTGATATTTAAAACTCTTAAAATGATATTAAAAATATCTTTCCAATAATTTTGTAAACAAGGACAAGACCAAAACATATGAGTCAATGAAGCAACATCAGAATGACATCTGTCACAAGTTGAATTAACATAAGAATAAAATCGAGCAAGTTTATCTTTAGACATGTGAGCTCTATGTACAACCTTAAATTGTATTAGGGCATGTTTAGCACAAATAGAGGACGAATTTACCAATGACAAAATTTTTTCCCATTGCTCAGTAGATATAGGACAATGCAATTCTTCTTGCCATTCCTTCTTAATTTTTTCTGATACATCTGGCTGTACACTCATAATCATATTATAAATGATAGCTACTAAACCCTTTTGACAAGGATTTAGGGCTAAAATTCTTTCTGTAATGTCCAATGGACATTCTTTCGAAAAAGACTTTAATTCATTATACAGAAAATTTCTGACTTGCAAATATCTAAAAAAATGGGTTTTAGGTAAATTATATTTATTAGATAGCTGTTCAAAGGACATAATGTTATCATCCAAAAACAGATCACGAAAACATGTTATACCTTTTGTTTTCCATAATAAAAAAGCTTGATCTATAGATGAAGGCCGAAAGAAGTAGTTAGATACTATAGGACATGACAGCATAAACTTATTCAAGCCAAAAAATTTACAAAATTCAAACCAAATTCGTAATGTATACTTGACTATGGGATTAGTTATCTGTTTATTCATTTTAACTAACGAAAAAGGAAGTGAAGATCCTAAGATTGAAATCAATGAAAAATTTTGCACAGATTTACATTCCAAATTTACCCATTGTGGGCAAGCAGACGTAGTCGATTCTTGTGTCCAGAATATTAAATACCATATGTTAACTGCCCAATAGTAAAATCTTAAGTTTGGTAGAGCCAAGCCGCCCTCCTTCTTAGGCTTCTGTAAATATTTTTTGCCTAGTCTAGGATTTTTGTTCTGCCACAAATAAGAAGATATTTTAGAGTCAACCATATCAAAAAAAGATTTAGGAATAAAAATTGGTAATGCTTGAAATAAATATAAAAATTTAGGTAGTATCATCATCTTAATGGCATTAACTCTGCCTACCAAAGACAAAGATAATGGAGACTATCTATTAGCAAGTTGCTTAATTTGATCAATTAAAGGCAGAAAATTAATTTTAAATAAATCTTTATGTTTTTTTAGTAATTTTAATACCTAAATAAGTAAAATAATCTGTAACAATTCTATATGGTACATGATTATAAACTGGAACTTGCATATTTAATGGAAATAGTTCACTCTTATTAAAATTCAATTTATAACCAGAAAAGTTACTAAATTGAGCGAGCAAAGAAGAAATAGCAGGAATAGATCTTTCAGGGTCAGATATATATAATAACAAGTCATCTGCATATAATGATACCTTATACATCGTCTCCCCACGGGTAATACCGAAAATATTGGGTGATTCACGAATAACTATAGCCAAGGGTTCTAAAGCAATGTCAAATAATAAAGGACTTAAAGGACAACCTTGCCTTGTACCACGAAATAGCTGAAAAAAAGGTGATCTTTGATTATTGGTAAAAACCGAAGCTAGGGGTTTATATTAATTTAATCCATGATATAAATTTTGAACTAAAATTAAAATGTTGCATTGTATTAAATAAATATGGCCATTCGACTCTATCAAATGCTTTTTCGGCATCTAAAGAAATGACACATTCTGGTATTTTAGATGAAGAGGTATAAATAATATTAATTAATTTTCTAATGTTAAAAGATGAATAGCGGTTTTTAATAAATCCAGTCTGATCTTCAGAAATAATTCGAGATAATATATTTTCTAATCTAATAGCCAAAATTTTACTAAAAATCTTAAAATCCGTATTCAACAAGGATATAGGCCGATAGGATGCGCATAGTGGGCCATAGTGGGGTGTGTCAGGAATGGACAGGAGGAGGAGTATAGGAAACTGATACAGGACTTTGTGTTATGGTGCAACTCAAACTACCTGCGTCTCAATATCACCAAGACCAAGGAGATGGTGGTGGACTTTAGGAGATCTAGGCCTCATATGGAGCCAGTGATCATTAATGGAGAATGTGTGGAGCAGGTTAAGACCTACAAGTATCTGGGAGTACAGTTAGACGAGAAGCTAGACTGGACTGCCAACACAGATGCCTTGTGCAGGAAGGCACAGAGTCGACTGTACTTCCTTAAAAGGTTGGCGTCATTCAATGTCTGTAGTGAGATGCTGAAGATGTTCTATAGGTCAGTTGTGGAGAGCGCCCTCTTCTTTGTGGTGGCGTGTTGGGGAGGCAGCATTAAGAAGAGGGACGCCTCACGTCTTAATAAGCTGGTAAGGAAGGCGGGCTCTGTCGTGGGCAAAGTACTGGAGAGTATAACATTGGTAGCTGAGCGAAGGGCGCTGAGTAGGCTACGGTCAATTATGGAAAACCCTGAACATCCTCTACATAGCACCATCCAGAGACAGAGAAGCAGTTTCAGCGACAGGTTGCTATCGATGCAATGCTCCTCAGACAGGATGAAGAGGTCAATACTCCCCAATGCCATTAGGCTTTACAATTCAACCGCCAGGAGTAAGATATGTTAAAGTGCCGGGGTTGATTGTATTTAATGTATTTAAGTAAACTACTTAAGAACTTTTTAAAAGCTATTATTAATGCTTTTTGAGAGAGTGATTTAGATGCATATCATATTTTTACTGAGTTAAGTATTGTATGTAATTAGTTTTGCTACAACAAGTGTATGGGACATTGGGGAAAAAAATGTTGAATTTCCCCATGGGGATGAATAAAGTATCTATCTATCTATCTATCAGTAGAGTCTTTATCTTTTTTAAGAATTAAAGAAATAGAAGCTTCATAAAAAGATTGTGGTAGTTTACCTATACTTAATGCATCTTTAAAAATTTTACAAAGCCAAGGAGAAAGTATGGAAGAAAAAGATTTTAAAAATTCTGTAGAAAAACCATCTGGACCAGAAGCTTTACCCAAATTCATTGAAAAAATAGCCTTTTCTATTTCAGACTCCGTAATAGGTGTATCCAAAAATACACTATCCTCAACAGTTACTTTTGGAATATTCAATTTCCTTAAAAATTCATTTATTATAGAAGAGTCCTTAGTACATTCTGATTGATATAAGGAATTATAAAAATCTTGAAAGGCTAATTCTTTATATCAATCAGAATTTGTTGAGGATTCTTCTATAATAGATGAATTTTTAAGAAAATTGAATATCCCAAAATTAATAACAGAGGATAGTGTATTCCTAAAATAAAAAAGGCTACTTTTTCAATGAATTCTGGTAAAGCTCCTGGTCCGGATGGTTATACTATAGAATTTTTTTAAATCCTTTTCCTCTATACTCTCTCCTTGGCTTTGTAAAATTTTTAAAGATGCGTTAACTATAGGTAAATTGCCACAATCTTTTTATGAAGCCTCTATTTCTTTAATTCTTAAAAAAGATAAAGACCCCACTGAATGTGCATCCTATCAGCCTATATCCTTGCTGAATACGGATTTTAACATTTTTAGTAAAATTTTGGCCACTAGATTAGAAAATATATTACCTCGAATTATTTCTGAAGATCAGACTGGATTTATTAAAAACCGTTACTCATCTTTTAACATTAGAAAATTAATTAATATTATTTATACTCCTTCACTCAAAATACCAGAATGTGTCATTTCCTTAGATGCTGAAAAAGCATTTGATAGAGTTGAATGGCCATATTTATTTAATACGTTGCAGCATTTTAATTTTAGTTTGAAATTTATATCATGGATTGAATTAATATACTATAAACCCTTGGCTTCGGTCTTTACCAATAATCAAAGATCTCCTTCTTTTCCAGTTATTCCGTGGTACAAGGCAAGGCTGTCCTTTAAGTCCTTTACTATTTGACATTGTTTTGGAACCTTTAGCTATAGCCATTCGTGAATCACCTAATATTTTGGGTATTACTCGTGGGGAAGGGACGTATAAGTTATCATTATATGCTGATGATTTGTTACTAAACATATCTGACCCTGAGAGATCTATTCCTGCTATTTCGTCCTTGCTTGCTCAGTTTAGTAACTTTTCTGGTTACAAATTGAATTTTAATAAGAGCGAATTATTTCCATTAAATATGCAAGTTCCAATTTATGAACATTTACCATTTAAAGCTGTCACAGATTACTTTACTTATTTGAGTATTAAAATTACCAAAAAACATAAAGATTTATTTAAAGTTAATTTCTTACCTTTAATTGACCAAAGTAAGTAACTTGTTACCAGGTGGTGCCCATTATCTTTGTCATTGGTTGGTCGAATTAATGCTATTAAGATGATGGTATTACCCAAATTCTTATATTTATTTCAAGCATTACCAATTTTTATTCCTAAATCTTTTTTTGATATTATTGACTCCAAAATATCTTCCAATCTGTGGCAGAATAAAAATCCTAGACTAAGCAAAAAATATTTACAGAAGCCTAAGAAGGAGGGTGGTTTGGCTTTGCCAAACCTGAGATTTTACTATTGAGCAGTTAATATTCGATATTTAATATTTTGGACACAAGAATCGACTATAGCAGCTTGCCCACAATGGGTAAATTTGGAATGTAGATCTGTACAAGACTTTTCATTGTTTTCAATTTTAGGGTTTTCACTTCCTTTCTCTTTATCTAAATTGAATAAACAAATAACTATAGTTAAACATACATTGCGAATATGGTTTCAATTTCGTAAATTTTTTGGCTTGAAGAAGTTCACCTTATCAAGCCCTATAATATCTAACTTTCTTTTTCGGCCCTCTTTTATGGATCAAGCCTTTATGTTACGGAAAACAAAAGGTATAACATGTTTTCGTGATCTATTTTTAGATAATAGTTTTATGTCCTTTGAACAGCTATCTAATAAATATAATTTACCTAAAACTCATTTTTTTAGATATTTGCAAGTTAGAAATTTTCTGAATAATGAGTTACAGTCTTTTCCGAAATTATGTCCATCGGACATTACGGAAATTTTTTTAGCTCTGAATCCTTGTTAGAAGGGTTTAGTAGCCATCATTTATAATATGATCATGAAAATACAGCCAGAAGTATCAGAAAAAATTAAGGAATGGGAAAAAGAACTTCATTTGTCTTACACCCACTGAGCAGTGGGAGAAAATTTTACAATTAGTCAATTCTTCTTTTATTTGTGCTAAACATGCCCTAATACAATTTAAGGTTGTACACAGAGCTCATATGTCTAAGGATAAATTTGCTCCATTTTATTCTTATGTTAATCCAACCTGTGACAGATGTCATTCTGATGTTGCTCCATTGACCTACATGTTTTGGTCTTGCCCTTGTTTGCAAAATTACTGGAAAGATATTTTTGGTATTATTTCAACAGTTCTGAATATCAATTTCCAACCGCATCCTATTACTGCAATTTTCGGTTTACCAATGGTGGATAATAGTCGTTTATCCCCCTCAGCTCGACGGATGATTGCATTTGTTACATTAATGGCTAGAAGATCTATTCTATTGAATCGGAAAGAAATTAATCCTCCAACTATATTTCAGTGGTTTTCTCAAACTATCTCTTGTTTGAGCTTAGAAAAAATTAGAAGTGTTGTCTTTGATCCTTCAGTTAAATTTGAAGAAACTTGGAGACCATTTATTCAACATTTTCATATGAGTTAAATTGTCTTTTACTATGTTATGTACTCGTGACACGTGACAGTGGTACCCTTGTCACGTGACTGGGGTTGAAGTTATACTGGACTTGAGGTAATGGTCTTGTGATGGTGGAGTGACGTCATTTTCCCGCCAGTAGAGATCATGTGACAGGTTTTTTTTTGTGTGTGTTTTTTTTTTTACACACAGGGTATAAGAGAAGGACCCCACCCTGTGGGGAGGGACAGTTCGTGGCAAGATTTGCCATGTTGACTTCATGCCACTGCGTGATTTAATGTGATGACGCAGTTTAGTTGAAAGACTAATGCCTAAAGTTTAAAAGGTCATTGCCAGCAGTTTCTTTACAATACTGCTAGTGGAGAGTGAAAATAGGAGAATCGAATTTCGACGGTGGAATGGGTTCGACCTTATGTGATCCTCATTCGGAAGGATTTCGTTGACTGTTCTCGTGTTAATCTCTGCGGGATAGCAGAAGATTGAGGACAGAGTGATAAAGGGAAGGTCAGTGCCTTTAAGCCGTTACGTTTCATAAAATTATTCGTGGGAAGAGTTCGACGCCGGGGATCGAAGGAAAACAACGTGGGAGAGAATTTAAATCGCCTTAAAAAGTCTCTCCTTTTAAATGGACTGAGCATTTTGAACTTTTGGCAATATCGCTTTAACCAACTGTTTTTGCAACATCGCTTTAAGAACTGTTAAGCTGCATCGTTTTAAGAACTGTTAAGCTGCCGCACAGCAGCTGTTTTCCGGTTACGTTAGTGCTTGTTTACTTTTGGGGGGTTTGTTTTCAGTGTTTAATAAACATGTTATTTGTTATAAAAACCCTTTGCCTAACTCACATATATTTATTGTTGCCTGAATACGTAACACCTAAACCTCACTTTTATTATCCTTAATTATTTGGATGGAGGTTCGGAGTTATTGGTACTACTGTATATATTTGACATAATGCAAGGGCCCATATTGGTTAGTTTTTTTCCCTCTTTTTTTGGGTTTTTTTTACTTCTTTTGTTCGTAATTACCATGAGTTTGGGAGGTTATTATATATTGATTATCATCTATTTGAATGTTTATTTAAACTATTAACTATGTACTCTCAAACTCTCTGTATTCTGTTTCATTTATGTTTGCTTAAAAATTAATAAAAAGATTTAAAAAGAAAAGAAGATTTGGTCATGGTTGCCATTATACAGTGCAGGCAGGGTGACAGATATGGCAGTGGAATGCTCCTCCTGTAGGATGTGGGAATTCTTGGCACCTGATAGTCTCCCTGATGCAGAAAGTGCAGTCACCTCCAGCTCTTGACAGACCTGGATGTCAAGAGCTGGATGAACTTGGGATCATCTGGGAGGCAGAACAATTGATAAATAAGACTTTTGAGCAGATGGTTACACCCAGGGTGCAGAATTCAGGGAGTAGATTGGTGAACACTGAGAGAGGTAAAGGGAGAAGGAAGTGAGTGCAGGGTCCCCCTGTGGCCATTCCCCTCAGCAAAAGGTATACCACCTTGGATACTGCTGAGGGGGATGATCTCTCTGGGCAAGGCAGCAGCAACTAGACTAATAGCACTGTGGTCAGCTCTGAGCCTCAGAAAGGAAGGGCAAAGTCAGGCAGAGCAGTCATAGAGAACTCCATAGTTAGGGGGACAGATAGGAAATTCTGTGGCAGCAAAAGAGACACAAGGATAGTGTCAATAAAAACGCAAACACGAGGAAATCTGCAGATGCTGCAAATTCAAGCAACACACACAAAATGCTGGTGGAACGCAGCAGGCCAGACAGCATCTATAGGAAGAAGTACAGATGACATTTCGGGTCAAGACCCTTCATCAAAACTAACTGAAAGAAGAGATAATAAGAGATTTGAAAGTGGGAAGGGGAGGGGTGAACTGGAAAGGTGATTGGCAAAAGGGATACAGAGCTGGATAAGGGGGAGGATCATGGGACGGGAGGCCTAGGGAGAAAGAAAGGGGGAGGGGAGCACCAGAGCGAGATGGAGAGCAAACAAGGAGTGATTGTGAGAGGGACAGAGAGAAGAGGGAGGGAAGGAGGGGGGAGGGGCATTAACTGAAGTTAGAGAAATCAGTGTTCATGCCATCAGGTTGGAGCTACCCAGACGGAAAATGAGCTGTTGTTCCTCCAACTTGAGTGTGGCTTCATCTTGACAGTAGGGGAGGCCATGGATAGACATATCAGAATGGGAATGGGACGTGGAATTAAAATGTGTGGCCACTGGGAGATCCTGCTTTCTCTGGCGGACAGAGTGTAGGTTCCAGCAAAACGGTCTCCCAGTCTGCATCGGGCCTCACCAACATACAGAAGGCCACACCTGGAGCACCAGACGCAGTACATCACACCAGCCAACTCACGGGTGAAGTGTCGCCTCACCTGGAAGGACTGTCTAGGGCCCTGAATGGTAGTGAGGGAGGAAGTGTAAGGGCAGGTGTAGCACTTGTTCCGCTTACAAGGATAAGTGCCAGGAGGGAGATCGGTGGGAAGGGATGGGGGGGACGAATGGACAAGGGAGTCACGTAGGGAGCGATCCCTGCGGAAAGCAGAAAAGTGGGGGGAGGGAAAGATGTGCTTGGTGGTGGGATCCCGTTGGAGGTGGCGTAAGTTACGGAGAATTATACGTTGGATCCAAAGGCTGGTGGGGTGGTAGGTGTGGACAAGGGGAACCCTATCCCGAGTGAGGTGGTGGGCGGATGGGGTGAGGGCAGATGTGCGTGAAATGGGAGAGATGCATTTGAGAGCAGAGTTGATGGTGGAGGAAGGGAAGCCCCTTTGTTTAAAAAAAGCAAGACATCTCCTTCGTCCTGGAATGAAAAGCCTCATCCTGAGAGCATATGCGGCAGAGACAGAGAAATTGTGAGAAGGGGATGGCAGTTTTGTAAGAGACAGGGTGGGAAGAGGAATAGTCCAGGTAGCTGTGAGAGTCCATAGGCTTATAGTCGATATCAGTAGATAAGCCAGCTCCAGAAATAGAGACAGAAAGATCAAGAAAGGGGGGAGGAGGTGTCGGAAATGGACCACGTAAATTTGAGGGCAGGATGACAGTTGGCGGCAAAGTTAATGAAGTCAACGAGTTCAACATGCGTGCAGGAAGCAGCACCAATGCAGCCATCAATGTAGCAAAGGAAAAGTGGGGGACAGATACCAGTATAGGTTTGGAACGGACTGTTCCACAAAGCCAAAAAAAGGCAGGCATAACTGGGACCCATATGGGTGCCCAAGGCTACACCTTTAGTTTGGAGGAAGTGGGAGGAGCCAAAGGAGAAATTATTAAGAGAAAGGACTAATTCTGCTAGACGGAGGAGAGTGGTGGTAGAGGCGACTGGTTAGGTCTGGAATCCAAAAAGAAGCAGAGAGCTTTGAGACCTTCCTGGTGGAGGCTGGAGGTATATAGGGACTGGACATCCATGGTGAAAATAAGGCACTGGGGCCAGGGAACTTAAAATCATTGAAAAAATTCAAAGCGTGAGAAGTGTCACAAACATAGGTAGGAAGGGATTGAACAAGGGGGGATAAAACAGTGTCAAGGTATGCAGAAATTAGTTCGGTGGGGCAGGAGCAAGCTGAGACAATTTATCTACCCGGACAGGCAGGTTTGTGGATCTTGGGTAGGAGGTAGAAATGGGAAGTGCGGGGTGTGGTAACTATGAGGTTGGTGGCAGTGGATGGGAGATCCCCAGAGCTGGTAAGGTTGATGATGGTGTGGGAGATAATGGCCTGGTGTTCCTTAGTAGGGTCATGATCGAGGGGTAAATAAGAGGAGGTATCAGCGAGTTGTTGCTGTGCCTCGGCAAGGTAGAGGTCAGTAAGCCAGACTACAACAGCGCCCCCCCCCCCCCCCCATCAGCGGGTTTTATAGTAAGGTTGGGATTGGTGCGGAGGGAGTGAGGGCAGAGCGTTCGGAAGGAGTGAGGTTGTAATTGGAACCAGGTGTAGTGAAGTCGAGACGGTTGATGTCCCGTAGGCAGTTAGCAATAAAGAGATCTAGAGGAGGCAAAAGACCAGAGCGGGCTGTCTGTGAAGTGGAGGAGGGTTGAAGACGGGAGAAGGGGTCATCGGTGGGGGTGGGACAGTCCTTGCCGAAGAAGTAGGCTCGAAGACGGAGCCGGTGGAAGAAGAGCTCAGCATCATGACGCACGCAGCACTCGCTGAGGTGTGGGCGAAGGGGGACAAAGTTAAGGCCCTTACTGAGGACAGACCACTTCGCCTCAGAGTGTTGAAGGTCAGAGGGGATGGTAAAGACCCGGCATGGATGAGAGCTGGGATCAGAGGGGGAAGGGAGGCTGGTAGTGTCAGTGGAGAGGGAAGGGTTGGGATAGTGTGTTGCCTCCCAGGTGCTAGGGTCCAGGATGTCTCTGAGTGGCTGCAGAATATTCCTGAAAGGGAGGGTGAGCAGCCAAAGGCATGGTACATGTTGGTACCAATGGCATAAGGTAGGAGAGGGGTAGAGATCCTGCGCAGTATGTTTCGGGAGTTAGGGTCTCCAAAGTGGTAATCTCCAGATTACTTCCAGTGCCATGAGCTAGTGAAGGTCAGAACAGGAAGATCAACAGAATTTTTTCAGGGGAAGGGATGTACAAGTGGAATGGACTGCACCTGAACTGGAGGGGAACCAATATCCTGGGAAGGATGTTTGCTAATGCTATTGGAGAAGGTTTAAAATAGATTTTCAGGGGGGTGGGGACCAAAGTGAAGAGGCAGAGAGTGGACCAGTTGGCACACAAGTAGTGACAGCTTGTAGGGTTGTAGGGAATTTATGAGGAAGGACAGGCAGACAATAGACCAAAGAAGCACTAAGCCAGATGGTTTGAGATATGTCTATTTTAATGCAAGGAGTATCATGAGCAAGGAGGATGAACTTAGAGCATGGGTCAATACGTGGAACTATGATGTTGTGGCAATTACAGAGATTTGGATGACTTTGGGGCAGGAATGGCTGCTGAGTGTGCCAGGCTTTAGATGTTTCAAAAAGGACAGTGAGGGAGGCAAAAAGAGGTGGGGTATGGCAATGCTAATCAGGGATAGTAAAACGGCTGCAGGAAAGGAGGAAGTCATGGAGGGACTGTTTACTGAGTCATTGCGGGAAGTCAGAAACAGGAAGGGGGCAATAACTCTACTGGTGTTTTTTATAGACACGCCCCCCCCCCCAAAAAAAGTAACAGAGACATTGAAGAGCAGATAGGGAGGCAAATTCTGGAACGGTACAGTAATAGGGTTATTGTGTTGGGAGATTTTAACTCTCCTAATATTGACTGGCATCAAGACCAAGGGGTTCAGATGGAGTGGAGTTTGTTAAATATGTTCAAGAAGGTTTCCTGACATAATATGTAGATAAGCCAACTAGAGGAGAGGCTGTACTTGATCAGCAATTGGGAGATGAACCTGGTCAGGTGTCAGATCTCCTGGTGGGAGAGATTCTTGGAGGTAGTGATCATAACTATCTCCTGTGCCATAGCACTGGAGAGGGAAGGGAGCAGACAATTTGATGAAACATTTAATTGGGGTAGGTTGAAATATGATGCTATTAGGCAGGAACTTGGGAACATAAATTGGGAGCAGATGTTCTCAGGGAAATGCATGGCAAAAATGTGGGAAACATTTGCATGGCAGTTTGCACAGGTATATTCCACCGACGGTAAAAGAACCATGGCGTACAAACAACGTAGAAAATTTAGTTTGGAAGAAAAGCTTACGAAAGGTTCAAGAAACTAGGTATTGTTAGAGCTCTAGAAAATTACAACGGTGCCAGGAAGGAGCTAGAAAGGGCCATGAAAAGGACTTGGCGAGCAAGATTGAGGAAAATCCCAAGGCATTCTACAAGTATGTGAAGAGCAAGATGATGAGCCGTGTGATTTTTGTAAATAACCTGGATGAGGAAGTAGAATGATGGGTTAGTAAGTTTGCTGATGATACTAAAGTTGGGGGTGTTGTGGATAGTCTGGAAGGTTGTCAGATGTTGCAGCAGGACATCAATAGGATGCAGAACTCGGCTGAGAAGTAGCAGATGGAGTTCAACCCAGATGAGTGTGAAGTGGGTCATTTTGGTAGGTCCAATTTGAAGACAAATATTAATGGTAAGATTCATGGCAGTGTGGAGGATCAGCAAGATCTTGGGGTCCATGTCCATAGGACACTGAAAGCTGCTGCACAGGTTGACAGTGTTGTTAAGGCGGCGTATGGTGTGCTGGCCTTCATCAGCTATGGAATTGAGTTCAAGAGCTGTGAGGTAATCTTACAGCTATACAAGACCTTAGTTAGACCCCACTTGGAGTACTGTATTCAGTACTGGTTACCTCATTACGGGAAGGATGTGGATATTACAGAGAGTGCAGAGGAGATTAACAAGAATGTTGCCTGGACTAGAGAGCATGACTTATCAGAATAGGTTGAGTGAACATGGCCTTTTCTCCTTGTTGTGATGGAGGCTGAAAAGTGACCTAATAGAGGTGTATAACATGATGAGACACACTGATTGTGTGGATAGCCAGAGCTTTTTCACAGGGCTGAAATGGCTAACACAAGGGGGCATAGTTTTAAGGTGCTTGGAAGCAAGTTTTTCCACACAGAGAATGGTGGGTGCATGGAATGCACTGCCAGCGAAGCTGGTAGAGGCATATACAATGGGGTCTTTTAAGAGGCTCTTAGATCGGTACATGGAGCTTAGAAAAATATAGGGAAATTATAGGCAGCTTCTAGAGCAAGTTACACGGTTGGCACAATATTGTCCGCCAAAGGGTCTGTTACATGCTATAAGATTTTCTGTTTCTATGTTTCTAAATCTCAGCTTTAATTCTTGATGCTATGTTACATTCAATCATTGTATTTTATAACATGGGCATGGGCTATACTTACATAGGGCAGCCAGTTTTTTTTAAAATGTTGAGTTGTTTATTTTTAATTCAGTTGGAACTTAGATGTCAGGTGCTATTTTACATTTAATCATTGTGTTTTTGGTAAATGAATTGCCAGTATGTTGATTTGCACTGAATCAAGTTGCACTGCAATTTTGTTGTCCTCAGCAATGACAATAAAGCTCTAGCTAAACTTGAGATCAAGAGATAAACACTTGATAGCAAAAATCTTTACCTAATCTTTTTTATGATCTACCTCTGCCACAAATGAATCAGATTGTGACAAATCAATTCTCTGTAATCTACAACGTGCAAAGAAAGGAGTCACTATGACCAGCCCATTCACCAAGCAATCTGCCGAACGTTCACATTTCAACACATTCTTACCTGCCATACTGTATTCTTCTTTGGGGACTCATCTTCATTCGGATCCTCCATACCCGATGTATTCTGAAATTTAAGAACAGGTAAAGAGAATTGCTTGGAGAAGTAACAGTCTAAGATGCAGAAGCCTTCCCACTTCAAAAATGCAGACAATCCAAAAAACCTTTCCATACACATTATTAACAACATGCACAGGTCTTATAGAGTCTCGGAGTGGAGAAACCAACCCTTAAAGCCAGCACACTTATGCTGACCTTCTTACCCAAGTGAATCCTGGTAAAATATACGGTGCTAATGACTTAAATTTAAATTATTCTTTCCTTCAATAACTTCAATTTACAATCAGCAGCTCATCTACACAATAGTTACTAGCACAGAATCAACCACTGCCAATAGTAATCATACCAAGATACACCCCTGAGAATATCATTTAGTTCCAGTGAGTACTCAAGTAATACTTTAAGTCCTAAGCCTCCTCTAGAGTCAAAGTTCTAGCAGTTCTTTATAGAAACAGAAATGCTATAAGAATTCAGCCAGTCAAAGAGCATGTGTGGATAGAGAAGCCAAAAAACATTCTGGGCCAGGGACCCTTCCTCAGAACTGGGAAGACTTAGAAGTAGGACTTGGTGATCCAGTAAAATATTACAAAGGTTTCCCATGCTCCATTATATTCAGTAAAATTCTACAAAACACTCAGAGCTTGGTGCATACATAGGTCAAACTACCAGAGAAGTTTGAGTCAGGTACAACATTTAAATGTCATTTGAACAGTAGATTGACAGGAACAGTTTAAAGATACAGGCAAATAGGGCTAGCTTTGATGGTTATCTTGGTCAGCGTGGATGAATGGTAATGAAGGCCCTGTGTCTGTGCTGTATTACAAGATATTTGACAATAACTACAAATAGAAGCCAGGAGGGATTTCCAAACCTTGATTCATACCATGAGCAACAGAAAGAACATTTTCAACATTTGACTTCTGACGAGCTGGTATGAATAACTTGTGAACATTCCCCTCTCATCTCCAGTAATCTTATCAAATAGCTCCATTTCCAAACAACAATTTAACAACCCTAGAAGAATTTAACTCCTTCCTACTCCAGGATACCAAACTTACAAAACAAATTCCATTTGTGGTTGATGGCTTTCATGCCGTATCATTATAACAACTTTGAAATTTTAACCCTTGTACAATACAGTATAGTACTGAACAGTATAGGAACAGATCCTTTGGCTCAAAATGTCTGTGATGCAACCATGGTGCAAATTAAACTGACCTCATCTGCTTACACATGGTCTATATCCCTCCATTCCCTACCAGTTCAGGTGCCCATCTATGAGTCAGTATGGGTAGAAGTCAGGAACAGGACGGGAGCAGTTACTGTACTGGGGGTATTCTATAGGACCCCTGGTAGCAGCAGAGATACCGAGGAGCAGACTGGGAGGCAGATTTTGGAAAGGTGCAAAAATAACAGGGTTGTTATCATGGGTGACTTTAACTTCCCTAATATTGATTGGCCCCCGATTAGTTCCAATGGTTTAGACCAGGCAGAGTTTGTTAAGTGTGTCCAGGACGGATTCCTGTCACAGTATGTTGACAGGTCGATGAGGGGGAATGCCATACTGGATCTAGTATTAGGTAACGAACCGGATCAGGTCACAGATCTCTCAGTGGGTGAGCATCTGGGGGGCAGTGACCACTGCTCCCTGGCCTTTAACATTATCATGGAAAAGGATAGAATCACAGAGAACATGAAAATTTTTAATCGGAGCAAATTATGAGGCTATAAGGCTAGAACTTGCGGGTGTGAATTGGGATGATGTTTTTGCAGGGAAATGTACTATGGACATGTGGTCGATGTTTAGGGATCTCTTGCAGGATGTTAAGGATAGATTTGTCCCGGTGAGGAAGATAAAGAATGGTAGGGTGAAGGAACCATGAGTGACAAGTGAGGTGGAGAATCCAGTCAGATGGAAGAAGGCAGTATACGTAAGGTTTAGGAAGCAAGGATCAGATGAGTCTATTGAAGAATATAGGGTAGCAAGAAAGGAGTTTAAGAAGGGGCTGAGGAGAGCAAGAAGGGGGCATGAGAAGGCCTTGGCAAGTAGGGTAAAGGAAAACCCCAAGGCATTCTTCAATTATGTGAAGACCAAAAGGTTGACAAAAGTGAAGATAGGACCGATTAGAGATAAAGATGGGAAGATGTGCCTGGAGGCTGTGGAAGTGAGCGAGGTCCTCAATGAATACTTCTCTTCGGTATTCACCAATGAGAGGGAACTTGATGATGGTGAGGCTGATGTTCCGGAGCATGTTGATATTAAGGGAGAAGAGGTATTGGAGTTGTTAAAATACATTAGGACAGATAAGTCTCCAGTGCCTGACAGAATATTCCCCAGGCTGCTCCACGAGGCAAGGGAAGAAATTGCTGAGCCTCTGACTAGGATCTTTATGTCCTCGTTGTCCATGGGAATGGTACCGGAGGATTGGAGGGAGGCAAATGTTGTCCCCTTGTTCAAAAAAGATAGTAGGGATAGTCCGGGTAATTATAGACCAGTGAGCCTTACATCTCTTGTAGGAAAGCTGTTGGAAAAGATTCTGAGAGATAGAATCTATGGGCATTTAGAGAATCATGGTCTGATCAGGGACAGTCAGCATGGCTTTGTGAAGGGCCAGGTCATGTCTAATAAGCCTGATAGAGTTCTTTGAGGAGGTGACCAGGCATATAGATGAGGGTAGTGCAGTGGATGTGACCTACATGGATTTTAGTAAGGCTTTTGACAAGGTACCACACGGTAGGCTTATTCAGAAAGTCAGAAGGCATGGGATCCAGAGAAGTTTGGCCAGGAGGATTCAGAATTGGCTTGCCTGCAGAAAGCAGAGGGTCGTGGTGGAGGGAGTACATTCAGATTGGAGGGTTGTGACTAGTGGTGTCCCACAATGATCTGTTCTGGGACCTCTACTTTTCATGATTTTTATTAATGACTTGGATGTGAGGGTGGAAGGGTGGGTTGACAAGTTTGCAGACGACACAAAGGTTTGTGGTGTGGTGGATAGTGTTGAGGATTGTCAAAGATTGCAGAGATACATTGATAGGATGCAGAAGTGGGCTGAGAAGTGGCAGATGGAGTTCAACCCAGAGAAGTGTGAGGTGGTACACTTTGGAAGGACAAACTCCAAGGCAGAGTACAAAGTAAATGGCAGGATACTTGGTAGCGTGGAGGAGCAGAGGGATCTGGGGGTACGTGTCCCCAGATCCCTGAAAGTTGCCTCACAGGTAGATAGGGTAGTTAAGAAAGCTTATGTAGTGTTAGCTTTCATAAGTCGAGGGATAGAGTTAAGAGTCGCGGGGTAATGATGAGCTCTATAAAACTTCGGTTAGGCCACACTTGGAGTACTGTGTCCAGTTCTGGCCGCCTCACTATAGGAAGGATGTGGAAGCATTGGAAAGGGTACAGAGGAGATTTAACAGGATGTTGCCTGGTTTAGAGAGTATTCATTATGATCAGAGATTAAGGGAGCTAGGGCTTTACTCTTTGGAAAGAAGGAGGATGAGAGGAGACATGATAGAGGTATACAAGATATGAAGAGGAATAGATAGAGTGGACAGCCAGCGCCTCTTCCCCAGGGCACCACTGCTCAATACAAGAGGACATAGCTTTAAGGTAAGGGGAGAAATGTCCAAGGGGGATATTGGAGGAAGGTTTTTTACTCAAGAGAGTGGTTGGTGCATGGAATGCACTGCCCGAGTCAGTGGTGGAGGCTGATACACTAGTGAAATTTAAGAGACTACTAGACAGGTATATGGAGGAATTTAAAGTGGAGGGTTATATGGGAGGCAGGGTTTAAGGGTCCGCACAACATTGTGGGCCGAATGGCCTGTACTGTGCTGTATTGTTCTATGTATCTCTTAAATGTTGCTATTGTATTTACTTCATCACTTCTCCATGCAACATGCCTCAAATCTCTATGCAAAAGACTTGCCTTTCACATCTCCTTTAAACTTTCCCCTTCTCACATTAAACCTATGGCCTTGCTATTTGACATTTCCTTTGTGGGGGAAAAGGAACTATCTACACCTTCCATAATTTTATATACTTCTACCACTCAGCCTCTGTGCTCCAATGAAAACAATCCAAGTTTTGCCAACATCTCCTTATAGCTCATTCTCTTTTAACCCAGACAACATCTTCTCCATCTTCTGCAAACCTCCATATCCTCCTGTAATCTGGTGACCAGAAATCCACACAATACTCCAAATGTGGCCTAACAAAAATTTTATTAATTGTAGGAAATGTTTGATTCATATTCATGCGGAGATGATTTTTACGACACAACACTCTACTATCACTCCTCTTGCTAATGAAATCAGTCCTAATAGGAATCAATACAGCATTATGTATAAAGACATCTCTGCCATGCAGGAACATGCCCTCCTCTAGTGTACTGGCAGTGTGGTAAGGCTCCCTGCAAGGACTTTGGAAGTGGTTAGCTGCGAGGCATGTAGCTCAGGAATATACCTTGGCCAGTATGATGATTGCAGGCAATTACAAATTGTTGGATCCCACCATCTCTCTAATCAGTTCCTTTTTAATGTGCCTCATCTCTTGGGCTGCACAGTTCCCCCAACCCACAAACTTCCCCTGATAACTTCAATAATGAGCATAGAGCAATACTACACAGCAAGACATGATCAGAGGTACCATAACATCTAAGCATCCTTGAACTTGTATCTCAGCCACCTCTCCTAGTCCATCCAACATAACCATCAAACAGCCTCTACACAACAAGCTGTGGGCAATGTGTTACTGTGAAAACAACAGCTGTAACTGTCATTAAATTTCTAGCACAGTATTACAAACCCAAGCAGATGTTTGTTTTTTATTGCAAAGTACATAGCAGGGGGCATACTTGCAGATGTACAGACAAGAGAACCATGAGCTCCATAATAAATCAATAGTGGAAGTACGGTAATTTGATACAGGAGTTATTACAACTGCCATACATTTGAGAAGCGGCATGCCAAGTGGGCAGTTTCATGCTGTAAAACATATGGCATTATTACAAAGCTTTGCCACGAAAGTTTCCCCAAAGTTGCTTGTAAACTACCTGGTCGAGATTGCTAGCCACATACAACAACTTTGTCATGGTTACGATATTTTCAGGGTGGGGAGGATCATCACACAATAACATCATCACTGCAATCATAAAGGTCATCCGCAGTTCCTCATACTCTTACAACTCCAGAATCAAGATGCTTAGAAGTATGCCTCATGTGGAGCAGTTTAGCACTGAACAGGCCATGACACCCATAATTTTGTATTCAAACATATTTATTATGCCCAGGTATATTCAAATAATTCACACACCCATGAGATCCTGCAGTAAAAGGTTCAATGCAAATGGTTCATGGGTTCAAGTAACAGAAAAGAATAAATTTGTATTCTATAGATCTGAAATCACATGGCAATGAAACAATACTAAATGTGCAAAAGGTAACTGCCAATTGGTACCACAGAAAGTACACAAGTAGTGAGATAAATGGCAAAATAACTTTCACAGTTGAGTTGCTTACAAACTACCAGCAATACAATGACAGAATTCCCCTTATAGCCTTCAAGTGGCACAGTTATAAAATCCTAGAGCAACGCAGCACAGATATAGGCCCTTTGGCTCAACCAGTCCACGGTGACCACAAAGTCTATCTGGCTGGTCCCAATTTCCTGCATTCACCCATATTTCTCCAAGCCCCATAGGATCTTTTACATTGACCCAAGAGAGTATACTTGTCCCCACATCATCTGAAAGGTAGCCATTTAATTGTGCAGCATGCACTCAATGCTGCACTGAAAGTTAACCAAGTGCCAGCAAATGAGTCTGATGAAAAGAAATATTCTACCATAGAGCCGGTACTGTAATCTTTAACAAAGGCTCCAAAAATACATGGCTTGATTTAGAAACAGGCAATTGATTTTAAATGTATCAAAGGAATTGCAATGCTGACTTTAAATAGCACAAAATGCACCATACAGAAAAATACGTACTAAGGACAGAGGGCTCAAAGAAGAACTGATATGCTTTTGAGATTGCCAAGAACTATTTCCACATTCTCTCCATAGAAGAGTTTTCATTTGGGTAAATGTGCTGAAAATACCAGAAATGGTCAGAATACACATTTTCTATCAGCAAACTATGAGGAAAGTCACAGAAAATGAAGAAAATTCTGTTTTTGAAGTTAGTAGACAAAACTACCTGCTCAGCAACAATTCTAAAATCCCACAAATTGTGGCTGCAGGAAAACAACAGCATTTTAAGTACTGGTATTTGTAATATTGGAAAAATTGCTGCTTTTACTGCCTACACACTACAATAATATTTCAGAATATGTAATTTCAAATTATTTCTTTGATTTCACAGCAGGCAAGACCATTACATTTAAATCTTCAATTGTTAAAATTAACCATATTCAATTACTGGCAGAATGATAAAATAAGTCAAAGTTAAGGGAAATCTTGCCTGACAAATCTTTTAGAGTTCAAGGAGGGTGGACAAAGGAGAGGCAGTGGATATCACTTACTTGGATTTTCAGAAAGCCTTTGACAAGGTGCCACACATGAGGCTGCTTAACAAGATAACATCCTATAGTGTTACAGGAAATATACTGGCATGGATAGAGGAATGGCTGACAGGCAGGAGGCAGAGAATGGGAATAAAGGGGACCGTTTATGGTTAGCAGTGACTAGTAGTGTACCTCAGGGGTTAGTGTTGGGACCACTGCTTTTCACATTGTTTGTCAATGATTTGGATAATGGAATTGATGATTTTGTGGCAAAGTTTGCGGATGATATGAAGATAGATGGGAGAGGTAGGTAGTGCTGAGGAAGCAATGCTTAGACTAATTGGAAGAATGGGCAAAAAACGTGGCACATGGAATACAGTGTTGGGAAATGTATGATTATGCATTTTGGTAAAAGGAACAATAGTGCAGACTATTATCTAAATGGGGAGAAAATTCAAACATCAAAGGTGCAGGGGGACTTTGGAGTCTTCTTGCAAGTCTTCCAGAAGATTAATTTACAGATTGAGTCTATGGTAAAGGCGGCAAAGAAAATGTCAGCATTTATTTTATTTAATGAAATTTAAGAGACTACTAGACAGGTATATGGAGGAATTTAAGGTGAAAGGTTATATGGGAGCCAGGGTTTAAGGGTCGGCACAACATTGTAGGCCGAAGGGCCTGTACTGTGCAGTATTGTTCTATGTTCTATGTTATTTCAAGAGGAACGGAATACAAAAACAAGGAGATAATGCTGAGGCTTTATAAGATACTGGTCAGGCCGCACTTGGAGTATTGTCAACAGTTTTGGGCCTCACATCTCAGAAGGGATGTGTTGTCATTTTAGAGAGTCCAAAGGAGGCTCACAAGGATGATTCCAGGAATGAAGGGGTTAACATATGAAGAGCATTTGGCAGTTCTCAGCCAGTTCAGTTCTCACTGAAATTTAGAAGAATGCCGGGGGGGAGGGGGGGTGAATCTCACTGAAACTTACCAAATGTTGAAAGGACTAGATAAGGTAGAGGATGTTTTTTATGGTAGGGGTATCCAGAACTAAAGGGCACAACGTCAAAGTTCAGGGGCGACCTTCAGCGGCAAGGAGGATTTTTTTTTTGGCCAGAGTGTGGAGTCTGTAGAATGCTCTGCCACAGACTGTGGTGGAAGCCAAGTGGTTGGGTATACTTAAAGCAGAAGTTGATAGTTTCTGATTGGTCAGGGCATCAAAGGATATGGCGAAACATACAAGGTTGAGTAAGACGTGGGATCAGCCGTGACAGAATGATGGAGCAGACTCAATGGGCGGAATGGCCTAATCCTGCTCCTATGTCTTATGGTTTAAGTAGGAACCAAGGACACAGAGGCAGAGAAGAGACTGGGCAGGCAAGTATACTGGCAAATGGAGAGATGACACAATGAAGGTCCTCGTGAAGGCAGACAGGTATGGTGGTACATCAATATAGAAAGATGAATGACCCAGAAGATTGGCAGAAAAGACAAGTGGTCTGTTGGATGGTTTGACTAGGGAACAGATTTTATACATATTTAATTGGATGAATATGCAAATGACAGGCCTCAATTTCCCCATTCTTTATTTCAGTTATCTTTAAAAAAAATCAATAAACTCTTTAGTATCCTGAAGAATTCAGTTATACTATAGCAAACCACTAGGAATCTTAAGTTCTTCAGGCTGAGACCCTTCATTTGCCATAATTGAACTAATCAAAGCATACACAATGTATTTGATATTTCTACCTTAGGAAAAAGACTGATTTTCTATGCCTCTCATAACCTCCATCAGGTCTCCCCCTTAACTGCTGATGCTCCAGAAAATAAAACAATTGAAGTTGTCCAACTTCTCTTTATAGCCAATACTCTCTAATCCAGGCAACATACAGACGAATCTCTTCTGCACCCTCAAGCAAGCAATGGGAAAAGGGAAAACGGTTAAAAAAAAACAAAAACTACTATTTCACCACAAAAACATCAACTGCTCTCTGCAGAGCACAGTATACCTAGAGTAAAAAGCTGACAGCAGTTTGGAGCTTTGCTATTGTAAAGACCATCCTCTATGTTTTGCAGATCTGAGAATAAAGGCCAAGTCAGCACAACTATGAACAATCTATGTTCACTCACCATCAGAGAAGGCCAATTTTCAAGAGTTTTGACATACAACAGGAATAGATTTGTGCAGTCTTCATGTCTGCACCCCAATGTTCGCTTGGCAGAAGACATACAATTAGCTGTATTGTGTTCTACTGCAGAATGCTGCAACATTCATGGACTCAGGGATTTAGACTATATCTTTTGTGAGACTATTTTACTGCTGTCTTATATGTACTATATGACTTGTGTTGTATATGACTGTTGGTACTGTGTAGTGCACCTTGCTGTTTCCTTTGGCTATATTCATGGGTATTTATGTATGGTTGAATGACAATTAAGTTTGAACTTGATGGGGAAGAATAAATTCATTTCAATTAAAAACATTTATACAACCCAGGACAATTAATATGTTCTATTCAAGGAAAAAGAATACTTCATATTACCTTTCAGGAGTCCAAAACTACACAAAGGGCATTTTTCTTTTGCTATTTTTGCAAAGTGCATGGCATCTAACAGATATTAATACAATTTTTTTTCTAAACAGTCACCCTTATTTTTGAATTTGTAATTAGAAAAGAGAAAGAAGAGCTAGCTGTTGCAGTGTAATTGGCCTTCCAGAAAGCCTTTACCCAACTGCTACAAAATAAATTACTAAACCAACACTGAGTACAGTCGGCCCTCCTTATCCACAAGTTCCGTGTGCACAAGTTCAACCAACGCGAATCGAGAAAACCCGGAAGTGCTCTTCCAGCACTCGTTCTTCAAGCATGTACCGACTTTTTTTCTTTTCATTATTCCCTGAACAATGCAGTATAACAACTATTTACATTGTATTAGGTATTATAAGTAATGTAGAGGTGATTTAAATTACCATACGGGAGGATGTGCATAAGTTATTGTGGATCGGGATCGAAAAAAATCAGAAGTTCTCTTACTAAGTAAGTCAGAACAGCTACATCCAGTATTATTTAGCGTCAGTTAGTCAAACATTTGTCTTAGAAAATAGTGTATATTTTACCTTTCTATGCATATAAAACACTTAAGAAACATATGTATTTCAATAATTAAACCATTGCGTTGCTTATTAATAATTGTAGCTTTCATTGGGGCAGGGCCTTTCTCACTTTTTTTAAATTGTTCTGATCGCTGACCAACTGTAGCCTAATGCTTTTCCAATGATCAATGGCGTTTCACCTCTTTCCGATCGCTATATTATTTCCACTTTATTTTCAATCGTGATCATGATTATTTTCGTAAACAGAATAGCTGCGGATTCAGAGCTCTGCTGGGTCCTAAAGACCACCGCACTGAGACAGGTTAAATAAGGTCCAAGGTTCCGCTGGGTCCTAAAGTCAACCGCACTGAGACGAGGTTAAATAAGGTACTTGAGCATCTGCGTCTTTTGGTATCTGCGAGGGGTCCCGGAACCAATCCCTCATGGATATGGAGGGCGAACTGTATTAGGATAACATATGAGCTTGGTATAAAACCTAAGTTGGGGGGAAAAACATAGAAGAGGAGAAAATCTGCAGATGCCGGAAATCCAAGCAACACACGCAAAATGCTGGCAGAACTCATCATCTATGTCAGAGTAAACAGTCCTGATGAAGGGTCTTGGCCTAGAGCAAAAAAAATCACTTCCAGGTCAGAATGCTTTGATTTATAGGACACCTATGGATTCGTACTAGGTGCTTAGGAAGACAGGACCTACAGTGGCATGCAAAAGTTTGGGCACCCTGGTCAAAATTTCTGTTACTGTGAATAGTTAAGTGAGTAGAAGATGAAATGATCTCCAAAAAACCATAGTTAAATATGAAACATACTTTTCTTCAACAAGCAAGATTAGTGTATTATTTTTGTTTTGTCAATTTTAGAGTGGAAAAAAAGGAAAGGAGCACCATGCAAAAGTTTAGGCACTCCAAGAGATTTCAGCTCTCAGATAACTTTTATCAAGGTCTCAGACCTCAATTAGCTTGTTAGGGCTATGGCTTGTTCACAATCATCATTAGGAAAGGCCAGGTTATGCAAATTTCAAAGCTTTATAAATACCCGACTCCTCAAACCTTGTCCCAACAATCAGCAGCCATGGGCTCCTCTAAGCAGCTGCCTACCACTCTGAAAATTAAAATAAATGATGCCCACAAAGCAGGAGAAAGCTATAAAAAGATAGCAAAGTGTTTTCAGGTAGCCAATTCCTCAGATCATAATGTAATTAAAAAATGGCAGTTAACAGGAACAGTGGAGGTCAAGTTGAGATCTGGAAGACCAAGAAAACTTTCCGAGAGAACTGCTTACTGGATTGCTAGAAAGGCAAATCAAAACCCCTGTTTGACTGCAAAAGATCTTCAGGAAGATTTAGCAGACTCTGGAGTGGTGGTGCACTGTTCTACTGTGCAGCGACACCTGCACAAACACCTTCTTGTAAGAGTCATCAGAAGAAGAACTTCCTTGCCACAAAATTCAGCATCAGAAGTTTGCAAAGGACATCTAAACAGGCCCAATGCATTTTGGAAACAAGTCCTGTGGACTGATGAAGTTAAAATAGAATGTTTTGGCCGCATTGAGCAAAGGTATGTCTGGAGAAAAAAGGGTGCAGAATTTCATGAAAAGAACACCTCTCCAACTGTTAAGCACAGGGGTGGATCGATCATGCTTTGGGCTTGTGTTGCAGCCAGTGGCACGGGGAACATTTCACTGGTAGAGGGAAGAATGAATTCAATTAAATACCAGCAAATTCTGGAAGCAAACATCACACCCTCTGTAAAAAAAGCTGAAGATGAAAAGAGGATGGCTTCTACAACCAGATAATGATCCTAAACACGCCTCAAAATACACAACAGACTACCTCAGGAGACACAACAGACTACCTCAGGAGATACAACAGACTACCTCAGGAGGCAGCAAGCTGAAGGTTTTGCCATGGCAGCATGCAAAACGGTCCAAGAATCTCACAGAACTAGAAGCCTTTTTGCAAGGAAGAATGGGTGAAAATTCCCCCAAACAAGAATTGAAAGAATCTTAGATGGCCACAAAAAGAGTTTACAAGCTGTAATACTTGCCAAAGGGGGTGTTACTAAGTACTGAAAATGCAGGGTGCCCAGACTTTTGCTTCGGGCCCTTCTTTTTTTGTTATTTTGAAACTATAAAAGATGGAAATATGCCTTTTGGAAATCAGGTCATCTTTTACTTGCTTAGCTATTCACAGCAACAGAAATATCAGAATGGGAATGGGACGTGGAATTAAAATGTGTGGTCATTGGGAGATCCTGCTTTCTCCGGCGGACCGAGCATAGGTTCAATGAAACAGTCTCCCAGTCTGCGTCGGGTCTCACCAATATATAAATGGCCACACCAGGAGCACCGGACGCAGTATACCACACCAGCCAACTCACAGGTGAAGTGTCGCCTCACCTGGAAGGACTGTCTGGGGCCCTGAATGGCGGTGAGGGAGGAAGTGTAAGGGCAGGTGTAGCACTTGTTCCGCTTACAAGGATAAGTGCCAGGAGGGAGATCGGTGGGAAGGGATGGGGGGAACGAGTGGCCAAGGAAGTCGCGTAGGGAGCGATCCCTGCGGAAAGCAGAAGGGGGGGGAGGGAAAGATGTGCTTGGTAGTGGGATCCCATTGGAGGTGGCGGAAGTTACGGAGAATTATACGTTGGACCTGGAGGCTGGTGGCGTGGTAGGTGAGGACAAGGGGAACCCTATCCCAAGTGGGGTGGCGGATGGATGGGGTGAGGGCAGATGTGTGGGAAATGGGAGAGATGTGTTTGAGAGCAGAGTTGATGGTAGAAGAAGGGAAGCCCCTTTGTTTAAAAAAAGAAGACATCGCCTTCGTCCTGGAATGAAAAGCCTACTTAACCTCACTACTATTGTATCAATATATTATAAAGCAGCATGTAGCATTGTTAGCTTGAGAGTTTATCAACCTCCATTCATTATTAAATGATTAAACAATTTAAAGTCCACAATATCTTCATCAATATTCCAAAGGACACTAACCACAAGCATTTCACCCAAGCTTACAACATGATTCATTTTGAAAAATATTTCTGGAAGAGCTAACATGGTCAAGAGAAGATTTAAATGGCAAGCGGTACTATTACAGTATCATACAGGTATCAACTGCAGAGAGAACAGCAGTTGAGTCAACAATAGTGATCCGCAATGTATTTGTCTTCATAGGTTAGTCTGAAGTGTCCAATCTCAAGCATTTATCTCCATCTAACTGTATCTAAAATTTCTACAAACAGGAGCCATATTTTCAGACTCATCAAAATCTGGAAAATAAAAACTATTCAATTGCACCTTTTTGAATATATTATTCAAATACCTTTATACTTCAGTCAAAATTATCGGTAGGAAGATTCAGCAATTTGTAGAAGATTTGCAAACCTATTGTGAAATGAAGCACTTTTTTGGTGTCCATATTCTGTACCAAATGCTCATTCATATCAATAACTTATTTTCAGCTTGATTTTTTTTGATAGAAGCCTAGTGCTGTTCAATAATAATGATTGAATATTTGTGTCTATTGTGACAATGCTTTGACTACATGCACTATTTCTAAACATTCACACAATACAGGTAAATCAAAGGGGCACAGAATATTTATGTATGCAGAAAATTTCATGTATAAATACTCTTTGGATGTGACTTGTTTTCCCTTACATAGCAATCCCCTCTACACACACCTCCCTCCATTTTCTCCTCCCTTCATCTGATCAAAACTTTACATTTGTTAAAAAGCATCTAATGCTTTCCCGGCATATATGACAAATAAACCCTTCTCAGGCTTCCAGTCTGGTGCAATCTGTACACAGCTGAGAGCCTGATAAGAATTTATTTGTTTACATCTGTATTCCTGGTCCTTGAATCATTCAGGAATTTTAACTTCACTTAATAGAAAGCACAGGGGTTCCAATTTAAGATTTGAGCAAGACTTTCCCTACAAGCGTTAGCAACACCTGCAGTTCATGGTGTGCCTGTGTCCCCTTGCAACAGAGTAGGACAGTGCCACAGTAGTTATCATAATCTGCTCCATCTCCCATTTTAAAAATTGATGACATTTGTATGGGGTGAAATTGGCAAAGGCATCTTCAATGTTTATTTTAAGGTGCAGTAAGTAAGAACTTGTTTGTCGGTGTTCTGTCTCTCAGTTTCACTACTTTGGCTGGTATGATGGTTCATTGTTTGATCAACTGGTGAACTAACATTCAGATCTCAACAAGTTGTCATCAGGTGCCAAGGGTAGTGCTGATATTATCAATGCGGATATTCCCAGATTCTACACTTGTACTAATAAGAGATGGGAAAGAAGGAGAATGGGGAAAAGAGTGGAGGAGTACTCCAGGATTTTTGAAGCAAATGTTTTGGGTCGAGTGTATACCGTTTCTCCACGAAGTGGTGACCTCTACTATTTGAGACGACTTCTTCATCACATAAAGGGACCAGTATCTTTCGAATCATTGAGAACACAAGATGGAGATATCCTTCCATCATTCAAATAGGTCGGCAGAGAGAGAGGATTGTTGCAAGCTGACGATCATTGGCAGCAAACTATAGAAGAATCAGAGAGAACAAGAATGCCCAGAGCAATGAGAGATTTGTTTGTTGTCTTGCTAACAAACACCGAAATCAACAATCCACAGCAATTATGGAACCGGTTCAAGAATGCAATGTCTGAAAATTTCTTACAAATGGAAAGGAGAACTATCAATGATCCTAATATCATGATCGATGAGAGGCATCATGGACAATCTCTTCTGTATTTCCAAGAGAAACTTGAGAACTTGGGCAAAACACTTGAAGAATATAACTTGCCAAAACCAAAAAACAGTACAATTACTCAAAGTCCTGGCAATCTGGAATTATTGCGTGAACTGCAATACAACAGAAATGAACAGCAGGAATTTGTTTCACAGAAGGAGCCCCTATTGAATAATGAGCAAAGAGAACTATATGAATATGTGTGCGACTGCTTAGAAAGGAACCTTTCTTCAATGATTTTCATTGATGCACCAAGAGGAATGGGCAAGACATTTATCATCAACTTGATCCTCGCTGAAGTTAGGGGAGATGAAGGTGTTGCTATTGCTGTAGCATCATCAGGTATTGCAGCAACATTGATGCCTGGTGGTAGGACAGCGCATTTAAGATTCAAAATACCCCTCTAAGTCAATGAAGATGCTCTTTGTAACATCGATAAGAACACCAATACTGCCAATTTACTCCAAAATGCAAGGTTTATTGTCTGGAATGAGTGCCCCATGACTAGGAGGGAGAGTTTCGAAGCCGTGAACTGGACTCTTCGTGATGTATGTGGCAAGAATGAGGCCTTCGGGGGTATTTTAACCATTTGCTGTGTCTATTTCCATCAGCTTCTACCAGTTGTGAAATGCGGAAATGATGCTGATGTGGAGAACTCATGCATAAAAAAATCCTACTTATGGAGAAGCTTCAAGTTTCAATTGAAGAAAAACATGATTGAGTGAGGGAGAAGGATGATATTCTGAGTTCTAATTGGATGCTTGAGAAGACAAGATTGAGAAAAATGAAAATGATGAAATCGAATTACCTGAAGAAATGATTCTGCCAGCAAAAACTATGGAAGAATGCATTGATTTCATTTCTCCAACATTTGACAATCCTGCAGAACTGTCCTCGAGGAATTCTATCTTGGTTCCTCTCAATGAAATGATGTGAAAAATAAACTTCACATGCATTAGATGCTTCGCTGGAATCATGAAAGACTTCAATGCCATAAGTGAAGGAGCTAACGCCACTCATTTTCCAACAGAACTCCTTGATTCAGTCGAACTCTCTGGATTGCCACCACATAAACTGGAATTGAAGAGGGGATCTCCCATCATTTCAATGAGGAACTTGGATCCAGCAAAGCTTTGCAATGGAACGCGAATGATGGTGGGAAAACTGCACGACAATCTCATCGTAGCAAAAATAAACACTGGTGTGTTCAATAATGACATTGTCATGATCCCAAGAATTACTCTCAATTTATCAGAAGGGGAAGATGTTCCTCTTCAGCGGAGCCATTTCCCGATACAGTCATACTTTGCTATGACTATACATAAGGCGCAAGGCCCAACCATGGAGAATGTGCTGATTTACCTGGAGAAACCAGTATTCCAGCATGGTCAGTTTTATGCGGCTTTAAGCCGGTGAAAAAGCAATGAAAATGTTAGAGCATTCTTGAAGGGTGGCAGATCAACCAGAAATGTTGTCATTAAAAGTGCCCTTTGTTAAACGAGGAGGAGCTATATATGTCTTGCTAAGCGCCTTTATTCTTTAATAAACTGAGTTTTTCTTCTTTAATTTCCAAAGCACATCACATCAGACTGCACAACCTTCCTCTCAAAGGGTGCCCCAACAGATCACCCAGCTGTCTAGTACTCATTAAAATTAACTGTTATACATATCAAGGGTACAAATGTCATGCAAAGTAGGTATATTTAAAGAGGAGATTGCTAGGTTCTTGGTTAGTAAGGGCATCAAAGGCTATGGGGAGAAGGTAGGAGAATGGGCCATGATGAAATGGCAGAGCAGATGTGATGAGCCAACTGGCCTAATTCTGCTCCTATATCTAAATGGTAATGGTCTAAATTAGCTTTTGCACCAGAAGCACATACATTTCAAACATGGAAAACATAAATTAACATTAAATTAACATAAATTATACAAACAAAATAAGCAGACACTGTATTTATGCAAATTAAGAGGGATCAAAGCGATACACTCTGAGGTAAGGCTAGGGCATAGGTCGGCAACCTGCGGCTCTTTCATCTCTGTGCTGCGGCTCCCTGTGGCTTTGGAAAATAAATGATGAGTATTTAATTAAAATGTATTTTATGTTAGTTTGTTAGTTTTTGAAATGTAATTCTAAATTTGAAGATTATGGTGATCTTGTACAATCTAAGTAAAACTTGTTTTTTGTCGCTATTAATATACGTCACCACTGCCAATGCCTGACACCCGCCAGTGCGCGATTTCTTTAATTTTTCGATCCAAGGTAGGCTAACTATGGAGAATTCTAAAAAAAGAAAAGTGACTGAAGAAAACAGAACGTTTAATGATACGTGGGCAGATTCATTTGCTTTCACTGCTGACGAGACTGGTTTACCGGTATGCTTAATATGCAATGAGAAACTAGCAAACAACAAAAAGTCAAATGTCACAAGACATTTCCAGAATAAACACGCAGCCTTTGCTCAAAAATATCCGGATGGAGATGAGAGAAAAAAAGCCGTTTCGGAACTGATGCGGAAGGTTGATCTGAGCAAAAATCATTTCAAGAAGTGGATGAAGTCTGGAAAATCAACTACATATGCTAGTTTTGTTGCCGCTCAGGAAATAGTCAGGCACGGGAAGCAGTTTACAGATGGTGAATATATAAAAGAATCTTTCATTAAGATTTCAGAACATCTATTCACTGACTTTAAAAACAAGAGTGAAATTGTGCAGAAAATCAGGGATATGCCCCTCTCTGCAAAGACTGTCAAAGACAGAACCATAAAAATGGCAGAAGACATCACAAGACAGCAAATTAAAGACATCAATTCAGCTGTGGCCTACTCGATTGCCTGTGACGAGTCTAAAGACAAAGGTGATATTGAACAAATAGCGCTGTTCTGCCGGTATGTAAACTCTGCCGGGCCACAGGAAGAAATGATTGAGTTGATACCTCTAAAAGGCCAAACACGGGGGGAGGACATCTGTGAGGCTGTCTTGAATTGTTTAAGAGCCAAAGGAATAAAGACCACCCACCTGGTGTCAGTAGCTACTGATGGGGCACCAAGTATGACAGGAGCGCACAAGGGTTTTGTGGCTTTACTGCAGAAGTCGCTGGACAGAAAGCTGCTGACTTTTCACTGCATCTTGCACCAAGAGGCACTGTGCGCTCAAACATTTCCTCCGGAATGCACAGAAGTAATGGATGTTGTCATTCAGATTGTCAATAAAATAATGGCAAAAAGTTTAAATCACCGTCAATTCCGTTTGTTACTGGACGAGCTGGAAAGCGCATATTCTGATCTCCTGCTGCACAACAAAGTCCGGTGACTGTCCAGAGGGGAGGTGCTGAAACGCTTTGTCGCGTGTCTGGAAGAAGTGAAAACTTTCCTGGGCAGCAAAGGGCTCACCTTTCCAGAGCTGGAACAGCCAGAGTGGCTGGAAAAGCTACACTTCATGGTAGACATGACAGCGCACCTGAACACGTTGAACACAGCTCTTCAGGGGAAAGGACGCACAGCCCTGCACATGTTGGAGGATGTTTTGGCATTCGAGCGCAAGTTGACAGTGCTTGCCAGAGATTTACAGAAAGGCACATTGTCTCAATTCCCCAATTTGAGAGAGTTCAAACAAGCTCACGACATGATAAATTTGGAGTATTTACATTCTGCAATCATCGCAATGCAAACATCGTTTGGGAAACGCTTCTGTAAGTTCAGAGAGGAAAAAAATACATTATCCTTCCCAGTCACTCCCCTAAGCATCGATCCATCCCTACTGAATTCGACTGCATTGGCAGGTGTGAGTCAACCTGATCTTGAGATGGAACTGGCCAACATAGCCGACAAAGACATATGGGTGTCCAAGTTTAGACGCTTGACAGCAGACCTTGAAGATGTTGCTCGTCAGAAGGCCATTCTTGCTCAGAATCACAAATGGAGTGATATTGAAAACCTCCCCAAACCGGACAAACTTGTGTTCGAAACATGGAATGCTATCCCCGACATTTATGTAAACATTAAAAAGTATGCGCTTGGAGTCCTGTCGATCTTTGGATCTACATAGGTATGTGAGCAGGTGTTCTCCAACATGAACTTTATTAAAAACAAACATCGCGCACGCCTCACAGATGACAGCTTGCGATCCTGTGTAAAGATGAAGGTGACGTCATACAGCCCTGATGTGCAGACGCTGTGCGCTGAGGTCCAGGAGCAGAAATCCCATTAACCAAGTATGATAAATATTTTAATTGCCTATTATTTTACGTATATTCATATTTTTTCATTGTTCAGTGAAATAGTCCTTTTATTTTTCAGGTTGACAGCTGGCTGACGTTATTTTTGGTTTGCTGCTGGCGGACAATTTAAGTTCGGCGTTTTTCATAAATACAAGAAGGACTCAAATAGACATTGAGTATTTTACTTAAAAGTAACCTTCAACCCAACGTCTTTTTCTCGGAGTTCAAAATGTTTTTGTTGCATGCAGAAATGTAATTTTGTTTTCTCTGCAGGAGTTCATCGATTTCATAAATGCAACACATTATAGTTTGTTTATACATAGCATAAAGGCAAAAAAAAACGTTGTATGCAGTGTTATTTCATTTTAAATGTCAAACGGGTTTTGTGGCTCCCAGTGTTTTCTTTTCTGTGGGAAACAGGTCCAAATGGCTCTTTCAGTGGTAAAGGTTGCCGACCCCTGGGCTAGGGGATTTCAGGTCCTCACTAAGATGGCAGTAGGGAAAAGGCTATTATTAAATTTTGAGGTGAGTCTTCAGGCTCCTGTACCTCCTGCCTGACAACAGCATCGAGATAAGGAAATGGCCGAGGTGGTAGGGGTTACCCTAAGACTGCCTCTTACAGATGTACTTGATGGTAGGAAGCGAACTGAGTTTCCATTTAACTAGTTACAACCACAATACAAGCAGTCAGAATTCTACTGTACATCTGTAGAAGTTTTTCAGAGTTTTCAAAGACATGCCAAATCTTAAAAGTCTAAGAAAGTAGACACTGGTGCACGTATCCTCATCACCATCAAGTTTACAGATGGCTTTAACACACCATTGTATACATAGAGCGAGTAGAGCAAGGAGTAATCATGCAGCCCTGAAGTGTGCTTGTGTTGCTGGCCAGGCCAGTGAGTAGTAGATAAGGTTTCTGATCTGTACGGATTGTGGTCTCGCAGTAAAGGAATTGAGGAGCCAATTGCAGAGGAAGGTTCAGAGACTGGTTTTGGGCTTGTCGATAAGTTTTGAGGGGAATATTGTGTTGAATGCTGAGCTGTTACTTTTTTGATCCCGAGGGAAATTGGGTATGTCTGTCTGTCTGTCTGTAGTCAATCAGCCTGATATACATGTTACAAGTGTCCAGATGGTCAGGACCCGAGTAGAGAACCAGTGAGAAAAAAATTCTGGCAATAGACAAATTGAAGTAGGTTCAGGTGCTTAAAGAGACAGGTGCTGATTCAGACTTTCAGTGGTTTCAGGCACCTGGTTTACACAAAGTCTTTGCATCGCAGCAAAACATTCCAGTTACCTATGCCAATAAATATTTGGGAGCTCTCTTGCTTCGTCCAAACAATGTTTATTCTGTGGAATAGATATATTATTGTACATTAGGATCACTTGACAACTTATAAATCACCTGATCGTTTTTGGAAACTAACTTCAGCACAGGTGACCAATATTAAGGCTACTGCTAACATGAAAGGTCATTCAGTAAAAAGTTGAGCCTTAAAGACCAGTGCATCCAGTTAATATAAAGAGCAAACATGAGGAAATCTGCAGATGCTGGAAATTCAAACAACACACACAAAATGCTGGTGGAACGCAGCAGGCCAGGCAGCATCTATAGGAGAAGCACTGTCGACGTTTCGGGCCGAGACCCTTCCTCAGGACTAACCGAAAGGAAAGATAGTAAGAGATTTGAAAGTAGTAGGGGAAGGGGGGAATGCGAAATGATAGGAGAAGACCGGAGGGGGTGGGATGAAGCTAAGAGCTGGAAAGGTGATTGGCGAAAGTGATACCGAGCTGGAGAAGGGAAAGGATCATGGGACGGGAGGCCTCAGAAGAAAGAAAGGGGGGGGGGAGCACCAGAGGGAGATGGAGAACAGGCAAACAACTAAATATGTCAGGGATGGGGTAAGAAGGGGAGGAGGGGCATTAATGGAAGTTAAAGAAGTCAATGTTCATGCCATCAGGTTGGAGGCTACCCAGCCGGTATATAAGATGTTGTCCCTTCAACCTGAGTGTGGATTCATCTTGACAGTAGAGGAGGCCATGGATAGACATATCAGAATGGGAATGGGACGTGGAATTAAAATGTGTGGCCACTGGGAGATCCTGCTTTCTCCGGCGGACCGAGCATAGGTTCAACAAAACAGTCTCCCAGTCTGCGTCGGGTCTCACCAATATATAAATGGCCACACCAGGAGCACCGGACGCAGTATACCACACCAGCCAACTCACAGGTGAAGTGTCGCCTCACCTGGAAGGACTGTCTGGGGCCCTGAATGGCGGTGAGGGAGGAAGTGTAAGGGCAGGTGTAGCACTTGTTCCGCTTACAAGGATAAGTGCCAGGAGGGAGATCGGTGGGAAGGGATGGGGGGGAACGAGTGGACAAGGAAGTCGCGTAGGGAGCGATCCCTGCAGAAAGCAGAAGGGGGGGGGAGGGAAAGATGTGCTTGGTAGTGGGATCCCATTGGAGGTGGCGGAAGTTACGGAGAATTATACGTTGGACCTGGAGGCTGGTGGGGTGGTAGGTGAGGACAAGGGGAACCCTATCCTGAGTGGGGTGGCGGACGGATGGGGTGAGGGCAGATCTGCGGGAAATGGGAGAGATGCGTTTGAGAGCAGAGTTGATGGTGGAAGAAGGGAAGCACCTTTGTTTAAAAAAGGAAGACATCTCCTTTGTCCTGGAATGAAAAGCCTCATCCTAAGAGCAGATGCAGCAGAGATAGAGGAATTGTGAGAAGGGGATAGCATTTTTGCAAGAGACAGGGTGGGAAGAGGAATAGTCCAGGTAGCTGTGAGAGTCTGTAGGCTTATAGCAGATATCAGTAGATAAGCCGTCTCCAGAGATGGAGACAGAAAGATCAAGAAAGGAAAGGGAGGTGTCGGAAATGGACCAGGTAAATTTGAGGGCAGGGTGAAAGTTGGAGGCAAAGTTAATGAAATTGATGAGCTTAGTATGCGTGCAGGAGGCAGCACCAATGCAGTTGTCGATGTAGCAAAGGAAAAGAGGGGGATGGATACCCGTATAGACTTGGAACATGGACTACTTTCAAATCTCTTTACTATCTTTCCTTTCGGAAAGTCCTGACGAAGGGTCTCGGCCCGAAATGTCGACAGTGCTTCTCCTATAGATGCTGCCTGGCCTGCTGTGTTCCACCAGCATTTTATGCATCCAGTTAATAGACAGTCTGTACTTATTTAACCAGTTTAAATCCACTGACACACCAAATAGATCACCTACTCTGCATGAGTTGTGGTCTCAAAAGCTGGACACTATCCAGCAAGGTTCTGGTGCCTGATTATATCAGACAGTTCCACTCAGACATCATATCAGAACAACATTCAACTCACCATTACAACAGATCCCAAAACATTGCTGAAAATGTGAAAGGAATGGATAACCTCTTATTCCTGAAGGTGATCAGGACAGAACAAAAGCACATGGCTACGTGAAAAGGATAGAATCAGACTTGACTTTGAGTTTCACACTGGCTCACTAGAAATCACATAACTGACTAGCCAATGTCAGGTGACACTCCATTAATATGCACAGTTTCAGAAAGCAGACAGCATACTCAAGAGGAGAAACATCTACAAATAAAACCAGGGTAGGTTATTATTATTTAGCTCATGTCTGGTGAAAACTATCTTGGAATAAATACTTGATCTGTGAATGAGTAAAATTCATACTTTTTCCAGCACAATCGCAAGGTTCGGTGCTGGGACCGCAGCTATTTACAATATATATTAATGATTTAGATGAAGGGATTAAAAGTAACATTAGCAAATTTGCTGATGACACAAAGCTGGGTGGCTGTGTGAAATGTGAGGAGGATGGTATGAGAATGCAGGGTGACTTGGACAGGTTGGGTGAGTGGGCAGATGCAGTTTAATGTGGATAAATGTGAGGTTATCCACTTTGGTGGCAAGAACAGGAAGGCAGATTACTATCTAAATGGAGTCAAGTTAGGAAAAGGGGAAGTACAACGAGATCTAGGTGTTCTTGTACATCAGTCAATGAAAGCAAGCATGCAGATACAGCAGGCAGTGAAGAAAGCTAATGGCATGCTGGCCTTTATAACAGGAGGAATTGAGTATAGGAGTAAAGAGGTCCTTCTGCAGCTGTACAGGGCCCTGGTGAGACCCCACCTGGAGTATTGTGTGCAGTTTTGGTCTCCAAATTTGAGGAAGGACATTCTTGCTATTGAGGGAGTGCAGCGTAGGTTCACAAGGTTAATTCCCGGAATGGCGGGACTGTCATATGTTGAAAGATTGGAGCGACTGGGCTTGTATACACTGGAATTTAGAAGGTTGAGAGGGGATCTGATTGAAACATATAAGATTATTAAGGGATTGGACACACTGGAGGCAAGAAGCATGTTCCCGCTGATGGGTGAGTCCAGAACTAGAGGCCACAGTTTAAGAATAAGGGATAGGCCATTTAGAACAGAGTTGAGGAAAAACTTTTTCACCCAGAGAGTGATGGATATGTGGAATGCTCTGCCCCAGAAGGCAGTGGAGGCCAAGTCTCTGGATACATTCAAGAGAGAGTTAGATAGAACTCTTATAGATAGCGGGGTCAAGGGATATGGGGAGAGGGCAGGAATGGGGTACTGATTGTGTATGATCAGCCATGATCACAGTGAATGACGGTGCTGGCTAGAAGGGCCGAATGGCCTACTCCTGCACCTACTGTCTATTGTCTATAATCACTATATTTATTATTGGCCCATATAAACCAGCAATCTCTCGCAGCATTTCAACCAAGAAGGCAACATGCAAGCTGACTACCAGGTCTAAATCCCTGTAACAGTCAACGGAGCAGAATCAAAATTCAGAAATACTAGAATAACTATTACTCAGCAGAACTCGCAAGCCTTGGAAAACAAAAGAACTTCACTGATATTAGCACAGAATTACACAATTTAAATTGCTCAATATCCTGAAGTATAAGAATACACTAAATGTGAGGAATTATATGCAGAATTAAAAGGGCTAAAATCTAAATGACTTATTGGCAGCTTGACAAGTCGTGCTGTGAGAATAATGTATGAACAAAGTAGTATTTGTTCCATGAGAAGGCTTCTCGGTCTACCCTTATCAAAATATGTGATAACAATGTACTTCAACAGCTCCACACAGTATTCTGGGCTCATTTGGCTGCAGATTTTCCCAAGCTCTGTGAGCAGGGACTCTGGTTCAATTGAGAATGCAAGCTTGCTAATAAACAGTAAGTACTTTTAAGTAAACTGTGTTTGACAGTTATTCCCTGGGTCTGAACCTCTGGTAGAGGCAGATCAACATCTTGGCGCTGCAAACAGGGTCTCAATATATGGTAGACCCCTTGCCAAAATTGAGTAAGTGGAAGGACGGACCGTTGGGGCGAATCAGAGACGAACGGGCCCACAAGGTAAGCTTTAACCTTGGTTGCTCTCTGCTATCTGACGACTGTTTATTCCCTCATTTTGACAGAAATCCATTGACAGGACCCAAAGGGAATAAAGACGACGGGCGGTTCGAGTCCTCCAGAACAGTAAATCAAGTCCCCTGGAATACTATGGGTGCACACTTAGTCAAAGGTGTGTGGGGGGAGGGGGGGGTTGTCCTTTACAGAAAATAATAGACAAATATCCAGACAATGAAAAGAAACACACAAATGTCATACCAATTGTCTAAACATTTGGGAAAAGACAATTGGCATGTAAGAGGTACATTTGATTTAAACTTAATATGGAAAGGAAAGGCAGGGAAAGAGTATGGTCGCCTGATTGGCCTATGGCGACGAGGCAGAAATAAAAGGCGGACATAAATTAAATTGTTGGACTGATAACCCGAAGCAAAGAGGGATAGACATGCATGATAAAGGAGGCAATCCTAGGAGTTGGCAAGAGTGAGAGCGATTTGCGAAGAATGGAATAAGGGACAGACACAGACGAAGGAGACGGGGAAAGAAATTGTATCAGAGACAAAACATTGTGGCCATGGAAGAACAAATAAAGGGAAAAGGGAAACTGAAAATAAGTATAATTCTGGGGTACCCCACATCTATCCAGACTTACTGACCGATTCCCCAAATGATACTAACAATACGGAATGGGCAAGACAGCCTAATAATCCCACCAATACTACCCACAACCACGTCAGCGCTTGTTTTACCACGGTCAGGTTCCCCACCCAGGTTCTCGCCCTGCAGCCTGTCGCCAACTCGACAGTCACTGCATCGTTAAACCGATGTAGTTCCTCCAGAATGGGTGGGAAGCCCAAAACCCATTTCTGCTCGCATGCGCAGTCAGACTGGACCTGAACAAGAGCCACCGGTTTTACTGAGACCAATATAGACTTAGTATCAATTGCCCATGAGGACTATTCCTAACCCACAAGCTGGAGTGGCAGGACAAGCACCTACTATGCAAATCCATAAGCCCTGGACCTCTTCTGAACTCTGTGGTATACTGAATGCCACCCCTGACAAAAAGGTCAACCCCCAAGGGTTCTGTAATTATTTAAGATCTGTCCTGACTATTTATTCCGCTAACTCCCGAGATTTGTTCCCTCTGGCTATGGCCGCACTTACTCCTACTGATCAGACACAATTCACCACTCTGGGCACACCTTGTCCCACATTCTGGCCCCCTCCATAAATGTAACTAAGGTCTTAGAGTGTAAACCCAAGAAAGGTGAGACCTATTTGATTTCCTAGAATGCTTTAATGCCGTTTATTCTGCACGATCAGGAGATCCACTGTACACAGCCGGGAACCAGTCCCCACATTACTGTGATCTCTTCCTCCAAGCCCTGCCCAGCAAGGTGGCCAACAGGGTTAAAGTCAACAATATGAACTGATCAGAATCCACTCAAGCTTCAGAAAGCCATTCAGAATTTACAGCTCAAAGCTGTAAATCAGATAAAGATGTTCATTATTTATCATTGTAGCTGTATTAACAATCATTGTATTAACCTTGTCAGAAAGAAGCATCATAATTCAGTCTTTCAAAGCAAGCCAAGAGGCCATCTAAAAGGAAAAACACTGGGTGGCTAGAGCAATCTATATTTTAATATTTGTTTTCTTTCCTTGTGAGGAAAGGTTGATTTTTGGTATTGTCCAATTCTGAACAATACAAGTACACTACATTATACTTTAAAAAATCTAGTGTCAGTTTGTTAGAAAAAAAGATTTATTTGTTTTTCAAAGGTTTTGTTATCAATTGTAGCACCAGAAAGCCCATTAACGTCTCTACTTTTTGCGAAGGCTGAGGAAAGTCCATCTCCCACCCCCCATCCTCATCACATTCTACAGGGGTTGTATTGAGAACATCCTGAGCAGCTGCGTCACTGCCTGGTTCGGAAATTGCACCATCTCGGATCGCAAGACCCTGCAGCGGATAGTGAGAGCAGCTGAGAAGATCATCGGGGTCTCTCTTCCTGCCATCACGGACATTTACACTACAAGCTGCATCCGCAAAGGAAACAGCATTATGTGGACCCCATGCACCCCTCATACAATCTCTTCTCCCTCCTGCCATCTGGGAAAAGGCTCCGAAGCATTCGGGCTCTCACGACCAGACTATGTAACAGTTTCTTCCTCCAAGCTATCAGACTCCTCAATACCCAAAGCCTGGACTGACACCTTGCCCTACTGTCCTGTTTATTATTTATTGTAATGCCTGCACTGTTTTTGTGCACTTTATGCAGTCCAATATAGGTCTGTAGTCTACTGTAGCTTTCTCTGTGTTTTTTTTTATTACGTAGTTCAGTCTAGTTTTTTGTACTGTGTCATGTAACACCATGATCCTGAAAAACGTTGTCTCATTTTTACTATGCACTGTACCAGCAGTTATGATCGAAATGACAACAAAAGTTGACTTGACTTGACTTGACAATGTAGCACAGACCTTAATAGACTAGAAGGTACCAGATTCAGCCCTTGAGCTGTGCTAATTAACCCCATTGTTAATACACTATGCTGACTCAGATGCATAAATTCCTGGGCCTTATCAATTTCCACCACACAAGATATGAGGTCCTTCCCCTACAGAACCTCCTTCTCCATTGTTTCCTCTGTTCTACTGTGAACCCAGCCACGTTTTTAGAATGCCCACCTGGACATCTAGATTCACCGCCCAATGACTGTGCAACAATAAATCACCAATTGACAGAAGTCCAGCTTGACATGACTGACATCCCCCTCGCTAACCCGGACTAATCTTCTATGTAGATGGAGCTCCTTTATAGACAACCAAGGCGAGGGCCTTGCAGAATATGCTGTTGTTTTCGACACAGAAACCGTGGAGTCTGCTTCCTTTTTCCCTCCTCACTCAGCGCAGCAAGCTGAAATCTTTGCACTCACTAGAGAATGCATCCTAGCCACTGGAAAATCAGCCAACACTTTTACAGACTTTAGACATGCCTTTCAAGTCGCTCATGACTTCAGCCAACTTTGGAAAGCTAGGGGTTATGTCACCTCCTCTGGTATGCCCATCACTAATAAAATTAACATCAACAACCTCTTATCCACCATCTGTCTTCCTTCACAATTGCCCGAAATGATAGAAGACAGAAGGGGCTGTCTTCTATCATTTTGGATCTCCCCCTCCCCCTTTCAAATCTCTTACTATCTTTTCTTTCAGTTAGTCCTGACGAAGGGTCTCAACACGAAACGTCAACTGTACTTCTTCCTATAGATGCTGCCTGGCCTACTGCGTTCCACCAGCATTTTGCGTGTGTTGTTTGAATTTCCAGCATTTGCAGATTTCCTCGTGAATGGTAAGGCAATGTTTGGAATCAAGGTGGAGCCCAGACCTGGAGAAAGTAGCAGAGAATGTTGCTAGACAATGTCTGATATGCCAAGAACATAATCCAGGAAAAGGCACCCCATGCCCAAAGGGATATATCCCATTGCCAAGATACCCTTTCTGCCAACTACAACTCAATTTTATTGAATTACTGCATGTGCACTGTATTGTCTTGTAATCCTTGATGTTTTTAGATGGACTGAAACATATCCCACCACAGATAGCAAAGCCAATACTGTGGTACGTACCTTGTTGAAAGAATTCTTTCCCAGATTCAGGTACCAGAGCAAGTTGTATCTGACAACGGCCCCCATTTTGTGGGCGAGGTTAATACCCAACTATGCTAGGCTCTGGGTATTAAACAGACATTCCATTGCTCCCACAGACCACCGGCCTGATTGAAAGGGCTAATGGGACGCTGAAAAACAAATTGGCTAAATTAGGACAAGAAACCAGTTAAAATTGGTTCAAAGTGCTACCGATAGCCTTGTTCCAGATGAGAACTCATTATCAGACCAAACACGGTCTGTCGGCAGCTGAAATAGTATATGGCAGACAGTTAAGAACCCCCTGGAAGGCTGCCTTGCCGACCCCAAAATTAACTGAGATGGACTTGAATCAAATGTTGAATGAAATTATAGGGCATATCCTGGCACTAACCAAATCTCTCCAGGTCTTGCATTCGCATGTGAAAGAGGCTCACTGGGAAGGAGAGGAACTGGAAAACGAACATCGAGTTCGCCCAGGAGACTCTGACTTCGTAAAGATCGATCTTAGAAAGAAGCTTGAGCCTTGCTACAAGGACTTCCCAAATGAACATATCTAGGACACATCAAACATGTGCATTCATGACAAAGCTATTACTGTCTATAGTTGCAATCTTAAGCACTTGTATTGCAGTAACCAAGCCAAACACCCTCCTGTCGCTTTGCTATAGTTATGCTGGGAAAACTCCTCATCTGCCTGCCGGGTGTGTGCTGTGATTCCTCCCCATGAGAAGATAGGGGTTCCCCTAATAGACATTCCGCTGAACAGCAGTGAACAACAGTTAGTCTGGACCTTTTCTAATGATGCTCAGACTAGTGAGACCCAAAATTGCACCAGTGATGTGACTAGAAACTGTGGGAGCCATTGCTTTGATGGTTGGTACAACGTGGATTGTCACCTTGTCGTGGTGGAGAAGCTTGTGTTGTCTTGAGATCTCGAGAGTGATCCCGTCTGGAGCTATGCTCCTGGTAGGGTCACCATGGTGGTAAGGTTGGGGGTGAAGTCCCTGACAAAGAACAATCCAACCAAGACCTCAACGGTGCAACAGGCGGACAAAGTTACTTTGAACTCAACAGCTGTCAAGGCAGATGAAGGCTGCAACAAATCGATCAGCTCCAACCATCGTGATTTCTATGCCACTGGAATCAGTTGGTTGATTTGTTAAGTATTGTGTGCTTCTTGGGAGTGCAACATCAAGTACACGTTAAACAAATACACGCACAGACATCTTCACTCTGTGGTAACAGAACGAAGACCATCATCCTCGACCTCGAGGGATAGCCAAGACAAGGGTACATTCATCCCCCCCCCCCCCCCAGAGAAAGCCATCCGATGGGGAGGTCAGGCATCATGGCCCTCCACCATTGTCAGATCTGACAAACCAGGGAATACCACCTGCTTCTGTAATTTCAAAGGTAAGGCAACTTATTTTTCTGGGCAATTGCATCTGTGCCATTTATACAACAGCTGAACCACTGTGCCTTCTGAGGGGAACTCAATGGGTTTGAAGGGAACTCAATGGGTTTGTGGGGAAAGGGCTCCCAGGAGAGACAGCTAGCCGATGAGACACCCAACAAGCGAGCAGATATTGGATGGAATGCTGCTTCCTGGCTTACCTTGTACCCCACATGTGAATGCTGAAAACCAGCACCCTTTCCCTCCTACAGCAAAAACGAGGAATCTCACAACCGGAGCACTACTGGATAATAGCTTTCCTCTTCACCATCACACTGAGCACAGGGCCATCCCCCCCCCCCCCCCCCCCCCAGGGCTTTGTGCCCAGTCCACTGCTGTTCACTCTGCTGACCCACGACTGTGTTGCAACACACAGCTTGAACCACATCATCAAGTTTGCCGATAACACGACCGTGGTGGGTCTCATCAGCAAGAACAACGAGTCAGCTTACAGAGAGGAGGTGCAGTGGCTAACAAACTGGTGCGAACTGGTAATGAACCTAACAACCTGTCTCTGAATGTGAACAAAACAAACGAGATGGTTGTTGACTTCAGGAGGGCACGGAGCGACTGCTCCCCGCTGAACATCGACGGCTCCTCAGTAGAGATCGTTAAGAGCACCAAATTTCTTAGTGTTCACCTGGCTGAGAATCTCACCTGGTCCCTCAACACCAGCTCCATAGCAAAGAAAGCCCAGCAGTGTCACTACTTTCTGCAAAGGCTGAGGAAAGTCCATCTCTCACCCCCCATCCTCATCACATTCTACAGGGGTTGTATCGAGAACATCCTGAGCAGCTGCATCACTGCCTGGTTCGGAAATTGCACCACCTCAGATCGCAAGACCCTGCAGCGGATAGTGAGGTCAGCTGAGAAGATCATCAGGGTCTCTCTTCCTGCCATCACGGACATTTACACTACATGCTGCATCTGCAAAGCAAACAGCATTATGAAGGACCCCATGCACCCCTCATACAAACTCTTCTCCCTCCTGCTGTCTTGGAAAAGGCACCGAAGTATTCGGGCTCTCACGACCAGACTATGTAACAGTTTCTTCCCCCAAGCTATCAGACTCCTCAATACCCAGAGCCTGGACTGACACCTTACTGCCCTATTGTCCTGTTTATTATTTATTGTAATGCCTGCACTGTTTTGTGCACTTTATGCAGTCCTGGGTAGGTCTGTAGTCTAGTGTAGTTTTTTTTTCTCTCTTGTTTTTTTTACGTAGTTCAGTCTAGTTTTTTTTATTGTGTCATGTAACACCATGGTCCTGAAAAACGTTGTCTCATTCTTACTATGTACTGTACCAGCAGTTATGGTCGAAATTACAATAAAAGTGACTTGACTTGACTCTTCTATGGGGCAGTCCACAATTCATGGGAATTGCGGGCTGCCCCGCTGCCCCGCAACCTGGCTGCAGTTTTAGAGGAGATGGCCAGTAGTACTGCTAAGGCCATGGATGGTGTCCAAGATCAGGTGAGGGCTATCACCACTGAAATGATGGCGCTATGACAGACAGCTTTGCAGAACCGAATGGCCCTCAATTTTGTTCTGGCTGAAAAAGGTGGTGCATGTGCTGTTATAGGACAAGAGTGCTGCACCTACAACTCAGATGAATCAGAGAACATTATCTCTCTGTGTTCACATTCAAAAGAAGGTAAATAAAATCCAGAAAATCGGGATGACCAACATGTCTTTAGCTCAAAAGGGGTAGTTGGCCCTTCAGTGGCATCTTCGCAGGATGGAGCGGTATACTGCTACATTATGCTATCATCACAGGAGTACATAGAACAGTACAGGCCCTTCAGCCCACAATGTTGTATGAGTACTCATACTTATTGCACTTTTCTGATGTTTATGGCTCCTTGTCAGCCGGTGCTTTTGCCCTACACCCACAGGGGTATTCATACAAAGAGTCCCCCTAGAAGGAAGGGGACCTCAGAAAGACCGAGGTGCAAATGATGAGGGTGGAGACTACGATGACCCGGAAACTCCTTCAACTTATCCTAAGGGTTACTATCCACCATTCTTACACAAATATGAAAATTAACATGTACAATAACCCTGACATTGATAATCCTAGTTGTCATGGAAAAACAAAAGGAGGGAATGAGGAATTATATACAGAATTAAAAGGGCTAAAACCTAACTGACTTATTGGCAGCTTGACAAGTCATACCGTGAGAATAACACATGAACAAAGTAGTATTTGTTCCATGAGAAGTCTTCTCAATCTACGCTTATCAAAATATGTGATAACAATGTATATCAACAGCTTCACGCAGTATTCTGGGCTCACGTGGCTGCAGATTTCCCCAAGCTCTGTGAACAGGGACTCTAGTTCAACTAAGAACACAAGCTTGCTAATAAACAGTATGTACTTTTAAGTAAACTGCGTTTAACAGTTATTTCCTGGGTCTGAACCTAAAGGCCTCTGGTAGAGAAGTAGATCAACAAATATACCCATTGTGTCCTTTCATGTAGATTCTGGTAGCTTATTTAAATGTCTATCCTTCATACATCAATTCAAGAATGTGAAAGCAAGTAATTTTTGCCTCACCTCTATGGACTTGCAGCCACTTTTGGGACACTGACACTTCCTGATGCTTCACTGGTCTTCAAAGACCAAGGATTCAAGGTAGCTCCTTCTGATTTGTCAATCTTAATTTCAGAGTGGACTTAGACCATAAAACATAGGAGCAAAACTAGATCATCATCTCATCAAGTTTGCTCAGTCAATTGATCATGGCTGATTATTCCACTCTCCTACCTTCTCCCCATGACCTTTGACATCCTTATTAATCAAGAACTGTCAACCTCCACTTTAAATATACCCAATGACTTGGCCTCCAAAGCTGTCCTTGGCAATTAATTCTACACATTCACCACCCTCTAGCTAAATAAGTTCATCCTCATCTGTTCTAAAGGGATGTCTTTCGATCCCAGGGGTTCCCAACCTGAGGTACACTAACCGTTTGCTGAACGGTATCGGACCATGGCATAAAAAAAAAGATTGGGGGACTGTTTCTGAGGCTGTGCCCCCTGGTCTTAGACTACCCCAATATTGGAAACATCTTCTGCACATCCATTATCTCAACTCTTCAATGATATCCTCTCCCACCCAATTCTTCTAACTCAGAGCCATCAAATGCTGCTCATAAATTAACCCTGTCATTCCCAGGATCAGTCTCATGAACTTCCTCTGAACCCTCACCGATTGCCAGCACATCCTTTCTTAGGTAAGGGGCCATTGAATGATGTCCACCGACTCAACCTGTAAGCTAACCTTTAGGGAACCTTGCATGAGGATCCCTTTGCACCTCAGATTTTTGAATTTGCTCCTTGTTTAGAAATAGTCTATGCCTTTATCCCTACTACCAAAGACCATACACTTCTCTACACTGTATTCCATCTGTCACTTCTTAGCCCATTCTCCCAATCTAAATCTTTCCGCAGATTCCCTGCTTCCTCAACACTACCTGCCCCTCTACCTTTGTCTCATCCGCAAACCTCATCACAAAGCCATCAATTCTGCTATCCAAATTATTGACATATTAATGTGAAAAGTAGTGACTCCAACACTGAACCCTGCAGAACACCACGTCACCAGCAGGCAACCATAAAAGCCCTCTTTATTCCCACTATCTGCCTCCTGCTAGTCAGCAAATCTTCTGTCCATGCTCATATCTTTCCTGTAATACCATGGGCTTTTATTTTGTTCAGCAGCCTTATACATGCTTTTACAAGTAGACCTGTAAAACAGGCATTTAAAACATACTATTTGTTCACATATAAGAGTGTGGAAGAACTCATTGAGATATATCCAAGACTTGCTTTGGGAACGGGGGTGGAGGGATGTAATAAAGTAGATGCTGAGAGCCTGTTTCTTCTCAATGATGAATCCAAATTGATGGTACATACTTTTAGGATGAGAGGATAGCCTTTCAGAGCTGAGAAGAAACATCATTACATAGCAGATTGTAAACCTTTAGAATTCTCCTCCTCCAAGAGGCTTCAGATGTTCAGCTATTGATTAATTTCAAGGTTGAGATTAACAGATTCTTGGACATCATAATCTGTAGTACTTGGAGAGTTCATTAAATTTGAGGCACTGTGGTCTGCAAATGATGGTTCAAGTTCAAAGCACTGTATAGATTGTAATTTTCATGTTGTATCTCTACTGAGGCACCGAATCATCAGAATGCTGTACAAAAATCAACACCAATATAATACAATATAGAAATTTCACATCATGACAGTCAACATCAGATTTTTTTTAAAATGCAATCTGGCATCAGCTTCATTCTAAACTCCTACCAACCAAGCTCCTCGCAAAACATTTTTCTTAGTCAGTATGGATTTAAGGTAGTGACTCAAGAACTGCCACACAGTTTCTAAAAAGAAATTAAGTTTCCAGATGCTGCTAAGAAAAGTTCCTCAAAATCTTCATCTTAAAATATGTTTTGATTATGAAAATGCAAGAAATGAAAAATGGCAATTTGGTTGAATGAGGTGACTGATGGCTAGAAATATGATAATACTTTCAAGAATGCACCAATCAGCTGGTAACTCAAGGTCAAGATTGCTCAGGAAAGTGGCAAAGAATGAGGATAGAATCTTCTGAATGAGCAGCCATTCTTGCTTCCAGAGCCCAGAGTTTCTACAGGCATAAAATATGTACAGAGCAACTTGTGAAAAGGAAATATGCAGGGGCCAATATATAAAAACTGACAAGTTTTTTTTAATTCACTTCCTCTAATCAAGGGAACAGAAAGCCTAAATATAGCAAGTGTAATTGCTATTCTTCTATCTCCAAGACTTCATATCTGCAACAAGAATACACACACACACACACATTCTGTGTACAAATCCAGCAACCGAATGCTTACTTATCTTCCTTACTAACAATTCTAACAACAGTGGAACTTCCCAGAAATAATTAATGTTGTTTCAAACATCTTTAATGCCAAACCAACTGAATGCAAGAGCTCACATGACACTATAACCAGAACCAAAACTGTTACTTGTAAATACTGGTACAGTCGGTCCTCCTTATCCGCGAGTTCCGCATGCGTGAATTCAACCAACCGCGAATCGAGAAAACCCGGAATGCTCTTCCAGCAATCGCTGCTTGAGCATTATTAACCTCGCATCTTTCATTCGCTACTTTGTTCCTGTGAAAAAATGGCTCCTAAAAAGCAATTAGGTGGTCAAAGCAATTCCTCAAAGGCTAAAGGAAGCGTAAAGTGCTATCTCTCGCTGAGGAAGTAGAAATCTTAGATCTTTTGAAAAGTGGCATGTCACTTTCCGAAGTGTAAGGTAGGTAAGAACGAATCGAGCATTTGCACAATAAAGCAGAAAAAAGCTGAAATTCGTGGAAGTGTTAGTGCTACCACTACAAAGACAAAAATGGTCTCTCTGGTTCGTGATAAAAGTGCCTGCAAAGACTGAGAAAGCATTAAGTGTATGGCTAGAGGACATGTCACAGAAGCATTTCACTGTCAATGGCAAAATTATACGTGAAAAAGCTCTTAGACTCTGTGAACACTACTGTGACAGGGTTGATGAGAGCGGGAGAAAAGAGTTTAAGACTAGTAAGGGATAGCTGACTGGCTACGTAAAGCACTACAGCGTCAAGAATGTACAGATCATGGGAGAATCGGCGTCTCATTCATTCACTGGCTGTGTTGTGAGCAAGAAAGACGCGTAGTTTTTTTTAATCTTGTCAATATTCCCTAAACAAGACAGTGTAACAACTATTTACATAGCATTTCCATTGTATGTGGTGTTATAAGTTCTGTAATCTAGAGATGATTAAAAGTTTTACTCATTGTTTGATCATTGTTTACCTCACGTCTCATTCATTCACTGCTTGGAGCTATGAGCAAGAGGAACATGTACATTTTTTTTTGTCAATATTCCCTAAACATTACAGTATAACTATTTACATAGCATTTATATTGTATTAGATATTATAAGTAAGCTAGAGATGATTTAAAGTATACAGGAGGATGTGCGTAGGTTATATGCAAATACGCCATTTTATATAAGGGACTTGAGCACCTACGTTTTTTGGTATGCGCGGGAGTCCCAAAACCAATCCCTCGCGGATAAGGAGGGCCGACTGTATTCACATTCTTGATCAGCAGAACCTGAGGATGTTTTCAAGTACAGGTATGCTTGACTATCTCAATATGTAATAATGCAATGGAAAGGGCATTTAGGATATACACAGACCTCTTAGTCAGCCTGCTGAAACTGGCTAATGGGACAAACTGGACACCAAGTCTGCAATCACTTCAGGTTACAGGAAGAGAATAAAATTGGTAAGCACAGTATCCATGCAGTTTATGGTTAGTGTGGACTTGAAGAGCTGAAAGTCCTTTCTCTGTAACTCTATCTCTATGGCTAAACTGAGCAACACTCACCTTGGAATCAAAAGTCTGAAGAGGTTCAAGCTCCATCTCCAAAACTTGGTCACAAAATTTAGGTTGTTACTTTCATGAAACAGTAAGGTAGTAAGGTACTACCAGAGGTCAACTTTTTTGGATGGGATGATAAATTAAGACCTGCTTTTCTCCCCTCTGAGGAATGAAATTAACTCATATTGTATATCAGCTCTGGAAACTGACATATCCATAACTTAACAGCACTGATGTCCTCCCATAAATTCTCCAGAACTGATTATTTGGTCATTGTTATAAAGCTGCTCATAAACCATTACCAGTGCAAACCCGTGACATTCCCAAACAGCTTCACTGTATGTGAAGCTGCAAAAGTTGCTGTTGTACATGGCTTTCCTCTGTCTAGCCTGGGGGGGCTTCAACTAAATTGTCATTTTGATTAAGATTACAAGAATTTGTCGAATTCTAATTTATTTCAAGTCCTCAGTATGTAAGGTGGCAGTTGCTTGGAACCCATATCATTCACAGCAGGGACTGGACCTCCACATTAACACCTTTATGACTGCACTTAAACAAGCTGATATTAATTTTCTAAATAACATGACAGATTGGAACTTGTGTAAGGTTAGAAATAATCTCAAAACTAAACATTACTAGCTACAGCAAATGATACGATAATACATGCCACATGCAGACACGTTCAATATTTGACATTTTTATACATTGTTGCAACATTGCAAATTTATACATTACACAATACTTATCAACACAAATGTGTCAAACACAAGCTCTTCAAGCAAAATAAAAAGGGATTTGACATTAAAATTAATTTAACCCTCTGAGTGCTGTAAGATGTGTGAATAAAAACTTTGTCTGAAGTTTAATACTAATGCAGTATAATGCAAATAAAGTCCAAACAGTTTGAATTTGCTGAATTTCAACTTAAGAGCTCTGGAAACTGACATGTCCAAACTCATTTCATGGTCTCATGATTCCCTTATAATGTGGAGTCAAATTTGAACTTTTTACTCTCAATCTAAGCACATGTGTTGCTTATAATTTTCATTATTGAGAACTGCTTTGCCTTTTTAGAGCAGCTTGTGGTTGCACAATTCTGGATTGGGTGTTATGCAATGACCCAGATTTGATTAGGGAGCTTAAGGTAAAGGAACCCTAAGGAAAACAGTAATCATAATGTGATAGAATTCACCCTACAATTTGAGAGGGAGAAATGTCAAATGTGTCAGTATTACAGTGGAGTAGAGGGAATTACACAGTCATGAGAGGAACTGGCCAAAGTTTATTGGAAGGGGACACCAGCAGGGATGGCAGTAGAAAAGCAGTGGCTGGGGTATCTGAGAGCAATTTAGAAGGTGCTAGCAAGGTACATCCCAAAGATGAAGAACTATTCTAAAAGGAGAATGAGGCAATCCCGTCTGACAAGGAAAATCAAACACTGAATAAAAGCAAAAGAAAGGACATGTAATACAGCAAAAGTAAAAGAAAGAGTGGATATTGTACTGCTGGAAAGGTTGTAACAGGGTTCAAAGAAATGGCCAATAAACTTGCAATGAAATGTACTTTACATTAGTCTTCACTGTGGAAGGCACTAGCAGAATGCCAGAAATGCGGGAGTGTCATGGAGCAGAAGTGAGTGTCACTACTATTCTGAGGAGGTGCTTGGGCTGCTGTAAAGTCTGGAGGTGCATAAATCAGCTGGACCAGGTGGGCTACACCCCAGTGTTCTGAAAGAAGTAGCTGAAGAGATTGTGGAGGCATTAATAATGATCTTTCAGGAATTGATTAGATTCTGGAATGGTTCAGGAGGACTAAGAATTTGCAAATGTCACTTGACTCTTTTGGAAATGAGGAAAGCAAAAGAAAGGAAATTATAGGCCAGTTAGCCTAACTCAGTTGTTAGAAAGATGTAGGAGTGTATTATTAAGGATAGGGTTTCAGGGTACTTGGAAGCACATGACAAAATAGGCCAACGTCAGCATCTTGCCTGTCAAATCTCTTGGAATTCCTTGAGGAAATAACAACCAGGATAGAAAAAGGAGAGACGTGTATGCTGTATACATGGATTTTCAGGCATTTGACAAGGTTCTACCTGAGGGTGCTTAACAAGAGTCCATGATATTACTGGATTTATACCAGCATGGATAGAAAATTCAGTGACTGACAGGAGTAAAAGTGTGGGAATAAAGGGGGCCTTTTCTGGTTGGCTTCCAGTAACAGATGGTGCTTTGCAGGAGTCAGTCTTGGAACTACTTCTTTTCAAGTTATTTATCAGTGATTTTAATGAAGGAATTGATGGTTTTGCAGCCAGGTTTGCAGATAATACAAGAATAGGTGGAGGAGCAGGTGTTGCTGAAGAATAAGGGTGTCTACAGAACATAAAAGGGACTTGGATTCCCTAAAGGTTAATTTGCAGGCAAAGTCAGTAGGAAGACAGACCAATGCAATGTTAGCATTCATTTCAAGAGGTCTAGAATACAAAAGCAAGGATGTAATGCTGAAGGTTTAAAAGGCATTAGTTAGACTGTACTTGGGAGCATTGTGAGCAGCTTTGGGCTCTTTATCCAAGAAAAGATGTGCTGGTATTGGAAATGCACAAGAATTAAAAGGTTAACACATCAGAAGCATTTGATGACTCTAGGTCTGTTCTTGCTGGAGTTTAGAAGAACGAGGGGAGATCTCATTGAAGCTTATGCAATAATGACAGGCCTAGATAGAGTCGGCATAGAGGGGATGTTTCTTATAATGGGGGAGTCTAGGACTAGAAGGCAAAACCTTAGAATAGAGGGACATCCATTGAGAACAGAGATGAGGCCATTTTTTTAAGTCAGAGGGTGATGAATCAGTGGAAATCATTGCCAGACATCTGTGCAGAGCAAGTCATTGGGTATATTTGAAGTGGAGGGTGATAGTTTCAGGGGGTAGTTACAGAGAGAAAGCAGGGTTGAGAAGAATAATAAATCATCCATAATGGAATGACAGAGCAGACTTGAAGAGCCAAAGAGCCAAAATCTGCTCCTGTGTCTTATGGTCTTAACATGTAATAAATTAGGGATCAGAATCGCAGAGCGATTGGTATTAGAAACCCTTCAAGACTACTTAAATTTAAAGCTCATGATGTATTTAAGCCGATTTCGCAAATCACTTAACTAGGCCAAGTACAAGGACTCCTCAACACATTCTAACCCAATAACATCTTCCACATTAACAATACTAAAAGCAGTTATGGAAATCATCCACAGCTCAGTACTTGTCCCAATAACTCCCAAGTGCTCCTCCGCGCGTGTGCGCTCTTCCCCCCTGCTGCACATGTATGCCAAGCATGTGCTCGCTCACCCCCTACTGCGCCCCCCGAGCCAAACATGCGCTCACCTCCAGCCTTGAGCTGAGCGCGCGTTCACCCCGAGCCCTCGCTCACCACCAGCCAAGCGCGCACTCACCCCTGGCCCCAAGCCCTCACTCAGTCCCGCTCACCACCAGCCATGAGCCGAGTGCACGCTCACCCCCAGCCGCGAGTCCGAACCGAGCACGCGCTCAACTCCAGCCCAGAGCGCGTGCTCACCCCCAGCCCAAACCAAGCATGCGCTCACCCCAGCCCAAACAGAGCGCACACTCACCCCCAGCCGCGAGCCCAAACCGAGCGTGCGCTCACCCCCAGCCGCGAGTCCGAACCGAGCACGCGCTCAACTCCAGCCCAGAGCGCGTGCTCACCCCCAGCCCAAACCAAGCATGCGCTCACCCCAGCCCAAACAGAGCACGCGCTCACCCCCGGCCGCGAGCCCGAGCCGAGCGCGCGCTCACCCCCGGCCGCGAGCCCGAGCCGAGCGCGCGCTCACCCCCGGCCGCGAGTCCGAACCGAGCACACGCTCAACTCCAGCCCAGAGCGCGTGCTCACCCCCCAGCCCAAACCAAGCATGCGCTCACCCCCAGCCCAAACAGAGCACGCGCTCAACCCCGGCCGCGAGCCCGAGCCGAGCGCGCGCTCACCCCCGGCCGCGAGCCCGAGCCGAGCGCGCGCTCACCCCCGGCCGCGAGCCCGAGCCGAGCGCGCGCTCACCCCCGGCCGCGAGCCCGAGCCGAGCGCAGCGCTCAACTCCAGCCCAGAGCGCGTGCTCACCCCCAGCCCAAACCAAGCATGCGCTCACCCCCAGCCCAAACCAAGCATGCGCTCACCCCCGGCCGCGAGCCCGAGCCGAGCACGCGCTCACCCCCGGCCGCGAGCCCGAGCCGAGCGCGCGCTCACCCCCGGCCGCGAGCCCGAACCGAGCGCGCGCTCACCCCCGGCCGCGAGCCCGAGCCGAGCGCTCGCTCACCCCCAGCCGCGAGCCTGAGCCCCTCCAGCTACACTTCCAAACAGAGCACCCATACCCAACCCAGCTGTGCTTCCAAGCCCATAAACATCAGCTGCACTCCCAAGCTTAGCATGTGCTCTCCCCTCCAGCTGCTTTGCAATTCAACACCACCGGCAAAAGCTTCTATTACATCACAGATTCTACAACTGTTCATGTACCTGCAGCTCTATTTCCCTTGTCTTCATTAAGTTACATCTCTGCCTTCTTGTTCTGGAATTACCAAGATACTTATAGGCATCCCCTAGTGTCATATCCTTCACCTAACCTGAACTGAGATAATGAGCAGGCAACATCCTTAGTTGTATGAGGTATCATATCTAGGGCCAATCATACATTCAGGCAACAGCCAAGATAATTCACATCCACAGCCAAAAGTGCTGATCTTTTTTATCTTCCTACTGGTACCTCATTTGAAGCCAACTATTGCAGCACATGTTGAACCACATTTGAATACTTAAATCTGATGCACTTAGAACTGTGTGCACATATCTGCACATACCCACAGACACACAAAATGTCAGTAAAGAAAGACCTTAAGAGCAATTTGCCAGTACTCAGAGGGTTACATATACACAATCACAGAATCATAAAAATAAAAACACAGTAAGTAAAGAAGATAAGGCACCTGGAGACATCTGACACTGGGCATGCTCTGCAGGCATCTCAGTGCGCACATGCTCTCTACCAGGTTGGAGCAGCCTAGCCACAAAGACCTGGGCACAGAACACTGCAGGATAACAAAAGGAAGGAAGAGAAGCAGTTAGAAGCCAGACACGATCTGATTGAAGTAGGTTACTTTATTTGTTAGTAATTTATAAACAGAAGGCTTAGGTCAGACAAGAAGTTGAAATTCAACAGTAACATTAAATGAGCCTCATAAATAATTTCAGAACTTCACATGAATACAGTAACTAAGGATAATGTAATATGCAAGTTACTGGAAAAAGCCATTGAATCTAACACATATTCCTTAAAATTATCCCACTTTCTTTTCACTTTCCTCAGTCCTCGTTCTGAGTAAATTAAAGTTTCAAGACTTGCAATACCTCTTAATACTTTTGTAAATTAATTCCTTCAGTAACCCTTTTACTGCAGACTATATAACTCCATTAGAACAATGACTGAAAGACCAGAACATAATAATCAGTAGTAGACCATTCAGTCCCTACAGTCTGCTCTATTTCATAACTTACTTTATAATCTCCCAATGTTGAATATTTCTGTATTGAGCATGCAGATGAGCATACTGTAAAGCAAAATATTCACATAAAATCACTTGTAAAAAAAAAACAGGTCTGGAAATCCCCAGCATATAGAAAACACTGAAGCTAATATTAAAAATATGCAATCATTCTCATCAGCCAATAGTAGGAGACCTAATAAGGCAGGGGTGTAATGGCTCGATCACATGAAGAACCAGCAAATCAGGAGGGAGACAAGAAATCAGGATCAGTTAAAAACTAGAAGGGCACAAGAAGGTGTCAGCATGAAAACATGTGAATGATAAAAGGAAAATGCACTGCACATGGCAGAACAGTTCTCAATGCCCAACTTCCAAACTCATGGAGTGATACAAGAAAACATACTTGAAAAGTATACTGGTGTTGTAGTTATGTACACTTAAGGAGTGGCTCATACTGATAGGTCAAATATGATGGCAGAATATAGTATTAATGGTAAGACTCCTGGCAGTGTGGAGGATCAGAGGGATCTTGGGGTCCAAATCCATAGGACACTCAAAGCAGCTGCACAAGTTGACTGTGGTTAATAAGGCATACGGTGTATTGGCCTTCATCAATAGTGGAATTGAATTTAGAAGCCGAGAGGTAATGTTGCAGCTATATAGGATCCTGGTCAGACCCCACGTGGAGTATTGTACTCAGTTCTGGTCACCTCACTACAGGAAGGATGTGGAAACCATAGAAAGGGTGCAGAGGAAATTTACAAGGATGTTGCTTGGATTGGGGAGCATGCCTTATGAAAACAGGTTGAGTGAACTCAGCCTTTCTCCTTGGAGTGACAGAGGATGAGAGGTGACCTGATAGAGGTGTAGAAGACGATGAGAGGCACTGATCATGTGGATAGTCAGAGGCTTTTTCTGAGGGCTGAAATGGCTGCCACAAGAGGGCACAGGCTTAACATGCTTGGGAGTAGGTACAGAGATGTCAGGGAGTGGTGAGTGTGTGGAATGGGCTGCCAGCAACGGTGATGAAGGCAGATACAATAGGGTCTTTTAAGAGACTCCTGGATAGGTATATGGAGCTTAGAAAATTAGAGGGCTATGGGTAACCCTAGTCATTTCTAAGGTAGGTACATGTTCGGCACAACTTTGTGGGCTGAAGGGCCTGTATTGTGCTGTAGGTTTTCTATGTTTCTATGTTAACGGAGTGCAGAGTGGAAGGAAACAACACAAGAAATGGGACAAGAAGACAACATGGCCCATGAGCCAGTTTCACCATCCTAAAAGATCATGCTTTACTGCTGACTTGATTGCATCACTAACTCCAGTTTTTAGCCCAGTCTAACTATCCAAAAGGCCAAAAATTTGTCTCAGCTCTGAATGTTTAATTTTTCAGCCTCCACATTTCCCTGGTAAAGAGACTTTCAAAGGTTCAAAACAGGAAGAAGAAATTTCTCCAAATCTTAAATGGGCAACCTTCATCCTGAAATTATGTCCTCTGGTTCTAGATTAATTCAAAGGGAAATATCTCAGTACCCCTCTGTCAAGCCCACCTATCCTCAATGAAATACTTCAGCTCTTCCAAACTCCAGCAAATACAACTCCAAACTAGAACCACTCTCTTCATCACAGGAATTAAACCCGGTCAAAACTACAGTCTCTCTAACTGTACAGTTGCAGCAGCAGAGACGTGCTCTATCCTCTTTACAGTTTAAGCCAACATTCCATCTCTTCTAATTATTTGCTCTACCTATGTGCTAACCTACTATATGTTTTATATATGAGAATACCCAGATGCCCAATACTGCAGCACTCGAAGTTTATGTTAAATATTCACAAGTGTTCTCTGCTTTACTGTACCAATGATGTCTGTCCATAGTAATAAGCTCTTCAGCCAGCCCACAATGCCTGTGCCAACCATGATGCTAATCCAAACTAATCCATTTTCCCTGCACAGGGTCTACATCCCTCCATTCCCTGCCTGTATAAACTCCTCTTAAACACTGCTATTGTTTAGGAGCAGATAGGGAGGAGTAGATTGGGAGACAGATTCTGGAAAGGAGTAATAACAGGGTTGTTGTGGTGGGAGATTTTAATTTCCCAAATCTTGATTGGCATATCCTTAGAGCGAGGGGTTTAGATGGGGTGGAGTTTGTTAGATGTGTTCAGGAAGGCTTCTTGGCACAATATGTAGATAAGCCTACAAGAGGAGAGGCTGTACTTGATCTGATATTGGGAAATAAGCCTGGTCAGCTGTCAGGTCTCTCAATGGGAGAGCATTTTGGAGATAGTGATCACAATTCTAACTCCTTTACCACAGCACTGGAGAGGGAATAGGAATAGACAAGTTAGGGAAACGTTTAATTGGAGTAAGGGGATCTATGAGGCTATCAGGCAAGAACATGGAAGCATAAATTGGAAACAGATATTCTCAGGGAAATGTACAGAAGAAATGTGGCAAATGTTCAGGGGATATTTGCGTGGGATTCTGAATAGGTACGTTCCAATGAGACATGGAAAGGATGGTATGGTACAAGATCCATGGTGCACAAAGCCTGTTGTAAATCTAGTCAAGAAAAAAAAAGAGCTTACGAAAGGTTCAAAAAACTAGGTAATGATAGAGATCTAGAAGATTATAAGGCTAGCAGGAAGGAGCTTAAAAATGAAATTAGGAGAGCCAGAAGGGACCATGAGAATGCCTTGGCAGACAGTATTAAGGAAAACCCCAAGGCATTCTACAAGTATGTGAAGAGTAAGAGGATAAGATGCAAGAGAATAGGACGATTCAAGTTTGACAGTGGAAAAGTGTGTATGGAACCAGAGGAGATGGCAGAGGTACTTACTGAGTACTTTGCTTCAGTAATCACTATGGAAAAGGATCTTGGCGATTAGAGGGAAGACTTACAGCAGACTGAAAAGCTTGAGCACATAGATATTAAAGAAGAGGATGCGCTGGAGCTTTTAGAAAGCAGCCAGTTGATAAGTCAACAGGACCATATGGGATGAACCCCAGGCTACTGTGGAAAGCATGGGAAGAGATTGCTGAGCCTCTGGCAATGATCTTTGCATCACCAATGTGGACAGTAGAGGTTCCAGAGGACTGAAGGTTTGCAGATGGTGTTCCCTTATTCAAGAAAGGGAGTAGGGATAGCCCAGGAAATTATAGACCAGTGAGTCTTACTTCAGTGGTTGGTAAGCTGATGGAGAAGATCCTGAGAGACAATATTTATTATGCCTCCAAATGTTCATATGATTAGGAATAGTCAGCATGGCTTTGTCAAAGGCAGGTCGTGCCTTACAAGCCTGACTGAGTTTTCTGAGGATGTGACTAAACACATTGATGAAGGAAGAGCAGTAGATGTAGTGTATATGGATTTCAGCAAGGCATCTGATAAGGTACCCCCATGCAAGGTTTATTAAGAAAGTAAGGAGGCATGGGATCCAAGGGACATTGCTTTGCGGATTCAGAAAAACCTTGCCCACAGAAGGCAAAGCTTGGTTGTAGACAGGTCATATTCTACATGGAGGTTGGTCACCAGTGGTGTGCCTCAGGGATCTGTTCTGGGACCCCCTACACCGTGATTTTTATAAATGACCTGGATGAGGAAGTGGAGGGATGGATTAATAAATTTGCTGATGACACAAAAGTTGGGGGTGTTGGGGATAGTGTGGAGGGCTGTCAGAGGTTACAAAAGGACATTGATAAGATGCTAAACTGGGCTGAGAAGTGGCAGATGGAATTCAACCCAGATTAAGTGTGAGGTGGTTCATTTTGGTAGGTCAAATATGATGGCAGAATATAGCATTAATGGCAGGACTCTAGGCAGTGTGGAGGATCAGAGGGATCTTGAGGTCTGAGTCCATAGAACACTCAAAGCTGCTATGCACGTTGACTCTGTGGTTAAGGCATGCGGTGTATTGGCCTTCATCAATCGTGGTATTGAGTTTAAGAGCCAAGAGGTAATGTTGCAGCTATATAAAACCCTGGTCCAACCCAACTTGGAGTACTGTGCTCAATTCTGGTCGCCTCACTACAGAAAGGGCATAGAAAGGGTGCAGAGGAGATTTACAAGGATGCTGCCTGGATTGGGGAGCATGCCTTATGAGAATAGGTTGAGTGAACTCAGCCTTTTCTCCTTGGAGCAACGGAGGATCGGAGGTGACCTGATAGTGTGTGTGGAATGGGCTGGCGGCGGCAGAGGCAGAAACAAAAGGGTCTTTTAAGAGACTCCTGGATGGATACCCGGAGCTTAGAAAAAAATAGAGGGCTATGGGTAAAGCCTCGGTAGTTCTAAGGTAAGGACATGTTCCGCACAGCGTTGTAGGCCGAAAGTAGGTTTTCTATGTTCTATGTATTTGCATCCACCACTACACCTGGCAAAGTGTTCCACCATCTGCGTAAAACAAACTTTTCATCTCTCACTTGAAAGCTATGCCCTCAAGTATGGGAGAAGAAAAGTCTATTTACCCTACGTCTCTCAAAATTTTTCTTTTTTTTTAAATATACTTCTATGAAGTCACCACTACATAGCTAATGCTCAAAACTCTCCTGAAAGCTAATACTCTCTGATCCAGGCCACATTCTGGTGAAACACTTCTGTACCCTCTCAAAAGCCTCCATGTCCTTTCTGTAATGCAGCAATCACAATACTACAAATGTGGCCAAACCAAAGTTTTATAGAGCTGCAACATAACTTAACATAGAAAACAGAGCACTACACAGGCCCTTCGGCCCACAAAGCTGCACCGAACATGTCCCTACCTTAGAAGTACCTAGGCTTTACCCATAGCCCTCAATTTATCTAAGCATGTAGTCATCCAGGAGTCTCTTAAAAGATCCTATTGTTTCCGCCTCCACCACCACCGCAGGCAGCCCATTCCACACACTCACAACTCCCCTGACATCTCCTCTGTACCTACATCCAAGCACCTTAAAACTAAGCCTTCTTGTGCCAGTCATTTCAGCCCTGGCTAAAAGCCTCTGACTATCAGCTTCCTGACTTCCATGCTTGACACCCAAGATGCCTCTGTACATCACAGCTCCTAAGACTCCTGCCATATATTATATAATTTCCTCTTACATTTGGACTCCCAAAATGCAACATTTTACACCCAGATTAAACACCATCTGCCATTTCTCTGCCCACATTTTCAACTGATCTTGCTGAATTATCCAATGACCTTCCTCACTATCCACAACCTTCATCAATTTTTGTATCACCTGCAAATTTACTAATCAGTCCATTTACATTTTTATCTAAGTAATTTACAAATATCACAACCTGGAGGTCTCATCATTGATCCTTGGGGAAGACAATTGACAGTTGAACATCATTCCCATTTTGCTGCAATTCAATCCCCTTTCTGAAACCACATTTTTTGACATTTCTATTATGAACTGTTATATATATTTGAAATGGAAGCTGCATATACAAAATTATTATACTATTATTACTTTCTTCTTGTACTTCCATTATGGAGAATGTGATTACAATGCATTTACCATTTATAACTGAGAAAAATTACAAATGTACACAAATAAAAGCATTTTTAATGTATAGCAAGTGCATACTGGGTGACTTTCAGAAAGAAATCTGTTTATACTTGTTTCTTATTCTCTCTTCACCCTATCTCTTATAAGTCTCAAGTCAAACCTGATAAGTTTATTGAGGTACTGCAAAGGCTCCAGTACTGGATGATGAAAGCTTATCAGCAGCAATGTTCAATATTAATAAAATTTGTACAAACTATGACTTCTCAGTGAGGCTAGTAAATACTGTTGGGTCACTACACCCCAATGAAGAATAATGGAATAAAATTAAATGAGTACAAAAACAACTAATTTGCTTGTGAACGTGTTAATAGAGTGTTGGGCAAATAGTCTGTTTCCAGTGGTTACTTTTTCCTTATAAGTGCAAAACAGCTGCTTTATTGCTGCAGACTAGGATTTATATAGCAGCATTAAAGTGGCAAAACATCCCAATATACTGTACTGTTGTGATACAGATATAGATAGAGCAAGCAAGACTTTTGTACTGTACTGCATTTGGCAACATGGAGCAGAGAATGAGTTTGTAAATCTGGCAGGAGCAAAGGATTTTGGGAATGGCAACGGTGCTGAGTGCGGGAGAGTGATGCAGGTGAAGACACACCCAGCTCTGACATGCCAGCTAAGGTCATTTGACTCAAAACAATTAGCTTATTGATCATTACAGTATGTGTTTCCGATGCTTCCCGCTACCTCCCCTCTCCCTTTATTCAACCATGATTCTCCTTTTCCTGCCCCTTCCCACTCACAGCCCACAATAAAGACCTATATCAGCATCTGATTCATCATCACTCATGTCATGAATTTCTTTTTTACAACAGTAAATTGCAATACCTAAAATTACTACAGTACTGTGCAAAAGTCTTAAGCATTCTAGCTATATATACTGAATGTGCCTAAGACATGCACAGCATTGTACTTCAAAGATAGATTCAGGGAGTGCTTTAAATAAGGTAGAAGGGGAAACTCAAGAGCACCTTTCATTTCCTTGAGAAGTTACAAGGAAATAAAATCAATGAAAAATTCATCTATGTGAACAGCCTAACTGGAATGTCAGAAGAGCAAGCCATTTTGTCATGAACAAATATGATCAAGATACCACACATCGGGGTGGGGGGGGAGTCACGTGATGACGTAGGATCGAGACGCAGGAACCCAGCTCTCCCGTAAAAAGTTAATAAATTAATGTTTAAATGAAGAAAAGTTAGTCAATACTTTCTAAAAGTTACTTATAAACTACTCCGGACTGTGTCAAGCTATGCCTCAAGGAAGGAAGATGAAAAAAACTAATACCGGGAAGACTACGCAAGTTGGAACAAGAACAAGGCCCACGTCTACCGAGGAACCGCGGTCTCAGGTACATTATACCACCGGCGATACGGAACAGGAGACTGCGGCAACATTGGCCATTTCTAAAGGAAAAGATCATCGTCAACTGCGCAAACGCGAAGGATGAAGTATGCGCAAACGGGAGCAACAAGAACTACAAAGCCCAGCTACCACTGCAACTGAAAGTGATAGCGAATCGGAGGGAGAGTCAAATCTTCCAGAAAGATCAGATGAAGGAGTTAAAAGTCCTTCTAGAAATATAGAAAAGACTTTGAGGCAAATAATGCATAAATTAGACACATTAAAAGTAATTAAAAATAATCAAAAAATACTCGAAAAAAAATGACCAATATGGAGATTATGCTTGATAAAATGACAAAGAGACAGGAAAAAAGAATTACGGACTTGGAAACTACAACGGAAGACATGGTTGAAAGAATGGACAAAATGGAAAATGAAAATACTGCTTGGACATCAGAAAGAAAACAATTTATGGAAAAAATTGATAAGCTTGAAAATCTCAGTAGACGAAATAATATTAAAATTGTTGGACTTAAAGAAGATATAGAAGGAGAAGATCCAATAAATTTCTTTCAAAAATGGATCCCTAAAAAATTGGAAATGGAAAGAGAAACTCCAATTGAGATTGAAAGGGCGCATAGATCTTTAAGGTCAAGACCTCGAGCTGATCAAAACCCACGATCAATTTTGATAAAATGCTTACGATACCAAGACAAAGAAAAGATCCTGAAGGCCGCTGCCCAAAGTGCCAAAAATAGAAACGGGCCACTGATGATAGCAGGGAAACCAGTTCTTTTTTATCCTGATATAAGTTACAACCTGTAGAAGAGAAAGAAGGAATTTAACCCAGTGAAAAAAGCCTTATGGGGAAAGGGTTATAAATTTACAATGCATCATCCAGCAACACTGATAATTTTTTTGGAGGAGGGAAAAATTTTTTTTTCCGATTATCGAAAAGCGGAGGAGTTTGTACAAGAACTTCCATCTATTCGCTAATTACACATAGAGGCTTCCAAATGTAATGGATTAAAGATGAAGATAGACCCAACGAACAGAAGTGATGGACATTTATGGATATTATAGAAGAGAAAAGCAAAATTTTAGAAATACTAAATGAGAATAGTATTTTTTTTTCTCTTCTTATACATATACTTTTTTATGTTGCGGGGGAGCTGGGGAGCTTTGGATCGGTTACTGCGGGATTCACGTGTGTAATCATGGCGGTTGCCATGACCCGTACAGCAGAGGGGGGTAATGTTGTGTTTTTTTTCCACAACATTAGTAGGGGGGTATTTTGTTTTTTTTCTTTATATTTTAATTTTCTTCTATCTTTTTGCCTGGATGATTGGTGGGGACACACATAGCAACATGGAGATTTTTATAAAGATTTCCCAGGATACCACGAAAGTGGAAAGATTAGGTATTATTATAGATTGGAGTAATATAATTTTAAAAAATGACTAATCTACTAAATTTTTTAAGTTTTAATGTTAATGGGCTTAATGGGCCAGTAAAAAGAAAAAGAATTTTAACATATATTAAAAAATGAGAACTCCATGGAGCATGTGGGGATCCTCCAATATCCAGGCATTCCCCTTTTTTTTTTCTTTCTTATTTTTTTAATAGGGATGTTAGGGGGGAGGGGGGCTGGGTAACACATTTTTTTTTCTCATACACATTTATTCTGTAACTATTTGAAAACAATAAAAAAAAGTTTTAAAAAAAAAGATGCCACACATCTATACATTTATGATCAAAATGCTGTAAAGCAGCCTAATTAATTGGCCCCTTTCTCTGGCTAGCAATTCTTTCTCTAGCATTGCATACACAATTAAGCTTCCAACATTTCTCAGTAAAATTCTCCAAAAAATTACTACAGATTATGGCATGGCTAAATAAATGGTCCCGTTTTCTCAAAAGATCTAGGAAAACTGGGAAATGTAGAGACCAGGCCCAATATCCTCCATATGTAGGTTTGCTTTTCCATTAATGAGTTAAACCAACTTGACCAGGGATGGTACCCAAGCATAGATTCAGTAAGGAGTAAAGCCAAACTGGAAGATAAAAAAATTAGAGTTTGAAAGCTATCTTAAAAAGGTGAAAAAATAAGACAAAGTTGGAATCTGCTTAAGTGTGTAGACTTAAATGCATGGAGTTGAAGGACCTGATAGACATCAAAGTACAGGCAGTCCCCAGGTTACGCAAGAGTTCCGTTCCAGAGTCCGTCTTCAAGTCGGATTTGTACGAAATCGGAACAAGTACATCCAGTATTATTTACCAACAGACAGACATACTTTATTGATCCCGAGGGAAATTGGGTTTTGTTACAGTCGCACCAACCAAGAATAGTGTAGAAATATAACAATATAAAACCATAAATAATAAGTAAATAATGCCAAGTGGAAATTAGTCCAGGACCAGCCTATTGGCTCAGGGTGTCTGACGCTCCGAGGGAGGAGTTGTAAAGTTTGATGGCCACAGGCAGGAACGACTTCCTATGACGCTCAGTGTTGCATCTCTGTGGAATGAGTCAGTTAGTCAAAGGTTTGTCTTAGTATATAGTATATATTTTACCTTTCTATGCATATAAAACACTTAAGAAATGTATGTATTCCAATAATTAAACCACTGCATTGCTTAATAATAATTGTAGCTTTCATTGGGGCAGGGCCTTACACGTACTCCATTATTCTCACTTTATCCGTTATCCTTTAAAATTGTTCCGATCGTTGACCGACTGTAGCCCAACGCTTTTCCAATGACAGATGGTGTTTCACCTCTTTCCAAACGCTTTATTATTTCCACTTTATTTTCCAATCGCGATCGCTTCCCATCAATGGAACAGAAACACTGCGGGCGGCGGGTCCCGAGCTGCGCTGGGTCCTAAGGACCACCGTATTAAGACAGGCTAAATGGGACAAGTGGGGGCTGTGCTGGGTTTGGGTATTTGATCCTCCACAATATTCCACATGGGAATTTAAACTGGAGATGGCAGGGGTTTTTTTTTAAATGAGGTCGAGTTTTGAGCTCGACATCAACGCGGCACGGATGGTACGGGAGTCACTGGATCGACATCAACCTAGCACGGGAGGGGTCTGTCACTGGATCGAACTCGAGCCCGGCGCTGATCTCACTGCGCCACCAGCCGACTGGAACTGGAGGGCGGGATCAGGGTGAATCTTACTAAGAAAAATTTAAGCCAAATACAAAGTTAAACACTCAACAGCAACGACTTAAAATGGCAGACAGCGTTCTCCTTTCTCAGTTCGTAAGTACGAGTTGTCCGTAAGTCAGATGTTCGTAACTCGGGGACTGCCTGTATAAAAGTGTAGGTGCTAAGAAAATAAGGCTGAATGACTGGCAGAACCAGAAGCTTAGCATCCTGTTTTTCAGATGCGATAGAGTTACAAAGTGTAACATGCTGTAAAGATTTACTGCCTCTGTAACCTTCCACTGCTGAGGTAATGGTTTCTTTGTAGCAGCAATGTTTGGGTTATGACTAGAGATAAAGGGGCATGCTAGCCAATGAGCAGGATGTTGTTCTTTCTTGTGTGTATGGGAGCCGGAAATTCACGGGTCTTTTGCCAGGGAGAGATGAAGAGAGAAGACGCGAATGGAGAGAGTTGGTAGACCGCTGGACAGAGTGGACTTGGAGCGAGGGTCCAAAGGTCAGCGACGATTGGAAGAGGTCGATGGTGGACGAACGGCCTTATCAGTGAGCTCCAACCTTGTGCATCAGCCTTGTTTCATGAGAATGGGCCCTTTTTCTTTTTTGTTTCTTCTCTAACCATATAATCAAATTAAGAATTATACAGCTCAATCATTTAATCACATATTGTGTACTGCTTGTTATTTCCAAGAATTGATTTGTAACAGGGTACACATCGTGCAGCATTCACCCAAACGAGATTTCTTAAGTTTGGCCGGGCCAGGGGCTATCATCCCTTATAGTAAGCCGCTAGCCAAAGCTAGAGTTACAATTTTGCGTGGTTGATTCCATTGGATGCTGTGTGATTACCCTGAGGTTGCAGATATTCGGACTCCGGATCAATTGTTAATGTACTGTTAAGGTTACAATTGTAGGCGGAGGTTTGATAAAATGGTGGCACAGCTCTTGCTTTAATGCAGACCAGCGTTGACATAGCAGTAGCTGGGGGCGCAGATTTCAAAGTTAGGGTTCAATTATTTCTGAGGAGTGAGGGGAAGGAATGGTCGGATTTGCAATGTTTAATTAGTCCTCGTCCTCCAGTGAAGAGTGAAAATTCTGAGTTAGTAGACGCCCTTACCTCTCTGGCAAATAAATGGAAAATCAAGTTCAAAGTCCCTGCTATGGTAGACTCTGCCTATTCGCTGGAATAACGCCCACTAATAAAGGGGAGGAGTATGAGACTTGGGCAGAGCAGACCTCTCAGTTGTTAAGATGATTTGCAGTGCTCTGATGACATAAAGCAACAGATTGGCTGGAAGTTTGAATGGGCGGGCCACTGACGTTGTGAGAACCGTCAGATTGAAGTATCCCTTAACAAATGTGAGCAATTATCTGCGAGCACTGGAAAGCTCTTTTGGCCCGACAGGAGCCCAATGGAGCTCATGGTGGCGTTTCAGAACATGCATCAGGAGAAGGGGGAGAAGCTTTCTCCTTTTATTTTTTGGTTAGAGAGGCAGCTAAATTCATTGCAGTGCAGATGGGTCATTCAGGTGGATCAATTAAGAGTGGACCAGATAGCCGGGGGTGCCCAGTCCTATGACCTGATTGCTTGAAGTCTCCAACAGTCTCATAAGATGCGCCCCCCCCCCCCCCCAATCTTTGTTGAGCTGATCAGAGAGGAACAGAAAGAGAAAGATGCGTTAGAGGCATGGGAGGGCTCAGTTAGCAGTGTACAGTCCTCAGTAGTAGTCCCCTGCGGTGAAGTGACCACAGATAGCCTGCCTCGGGGAGCGGTATAGTGGTAGAGTTGGGAATGGAGATTTTTCGGCTATTACCAGCTGATATGACACCCCATATGATGGAGCTGATGGCAGAGCAGAGTTCCCCAAGGGGACGACCAACGCGGAGGGCCGCTGGCAGCAGGTGTCACGCCAGGAGAGCGAGCCCCCGGGTACCTCAGCAGAGAGAGAGTTGCTAGGAAAACTTAGAGAAGACCCAGTGAGGGAACGGCCTGGTGTCTCTGGGGGAACAGATTCCCAGCAATGTGCCAAGCAACCCCTGAAAGCGAAAGGCCCAATTCCTGAAAGCTTAATGGAACCGTGCTCCAGTGTGTCGCTACAGATAGAGGGTTTTTATGCCAAAGCAATACTTGATACCAGGTCACAGGTCACACTGTTGTATCGTTCATTTTACACAGATATCTGAAGCATTTACCGTTGACCCCATTCAGGGCAATACAGATCTGGGGACTTAGGGCCAGTGATTATCCATATGACAGTTATTCATCAGTGAAGTTGGAGCTCTCGGAGGCCGATGTGGGAGTGTCTGAGGTCCTTGATACATTAGTGCTGGTTTGTCAAGACCCTGTTGAGAAGGGCGGCATTTCAATTCTGGTGGGGATCAACACCCCTCTTGTGAGGAGACTCATGGGGGCCTGCAAAGAGAAGGCTGGCGAGAGCTTTCTGGGAACACAGTCCGTGCACCCGGAGTTTTGAGCTGCTATTAGAAACATAGAAAGCCTACAGCACAATACAGGCCCTTCGGCCCACAAAGCTGTAACGAACATGTTCTTACCTTTGAACCACCCAGGCTTTACCCATAGCCCTATATTTTCCTAAGGTCCACGTATCCATCCAAGAGTCTCTTACAAGACCCTTTCATTTCCACCTTCACCACCACCGCCAGCCCATTCCATGCACTCACTACTCTCTGCCTAAAGAACTTAACTCTGGCATCTCCTCTGAACCTTCTTCCAAGCACCTTAGAACTGTGCCCTCTCGTGCTAGCTATTTCAGCCCTGGGAAAAAACCTGACTATCCACACAATCAATGCCTCTCATCATCTTATACACCTCTATCAGGTCACCTCTCATCCTCCATCACTCCAAGGAGAAAAGACCAAATTCACTCAACCTATTCTCATAAGACATGCTTCCCCCAATCCAGGTAAATCTCCTCTGCACCCTTTCTATGGTTTCCCCGTCCTTCCTGTAGCGAGGTGACCAGAACTGAGCACAGTACTCCAAGTGGGGTCTGACCAGGGACATCTACTGAATTTAGATGAGGGACTGTGTGGTTCACCCAGTCAAAGCCAATGGTAGTAAGGCCCAGGGAAGCAGCAAGAGTGATGGGACACCCAAATTTTCCGGAGTGCCTGAAGGCGAGGCTCTCATAGTGGAAGACCACGGGGGAGTCAAGATTTCCTGCTGGGATACTAGTGAAGCCTGAATTGCAGAAACCCTTGGTTGTACAGGCAAAGAGGAAGGCAATGGTCAGGAACACTATGACGAGGGAAGTCACCTTCAAGCAGGGGATGCCCCTGGTGCACTTGTTCCCAGTGACAGTAATATCTAGTGTCCCTGTGAGGCAAGCTGGAAAAGGGGGAAAAGTTGACCACTGAGTCATTCAACTTCGGGGACTCCCTGGTTCCTGCATGTTGGAAGAGGTTGGTAGAGAAGATGTTGAAGCTAGAAAATGTCGTTTCCACTGACGATTTTGATGTGGGTTGTTCCAAGAGAACGCGCCACACTATCCGGGTGACTAAAAATACCCCGTTCAGAGAAAGGTTGCAGCGACTAGCCCCTGCAGAGGTGGAGGACATTCGGCAGCATTTGTGTAAGTTGAAGGAAGCTGGGATCATCACCGAGTCTCGAAGCCCCTATGCATCCCCAATAGTAGTGACCCGAAAGAAGAATGGGAAGGTACGGATTTGTGTGGATTACAGGACTTTGAAAAGGTGCACCATCCCTGACCAGTATACTGTCCCGAGGATTGAAGACGAGCTGGCCTGCCCGAGTGGTGCAAAGTGGTTCAGTGTGCTGAATTTGTGGAGTGGATATAACCAGATCCCCATGAGTGAGGCGACAAAGAGAAAACGGCATTTATATGTCCCCTGGGATTTTTCCAGTTCGAAAGGATGCCCCAGGGCATCTTGGGAGCTCCTGCAACCTTCTAGTGGGTCATGGAGAAGACAGTGGGGATATGAATTTGCTTGAGGTAGTTGCATATCTGGATAACCTCATAGTATTTGGATCCACCTTGGGAGAACATGAAATGAGGCTGGACCGCCTGAAAGCTGAAGGGTTAAAACTTTCCCATGACAAGTGCCATTTCTGCTAAACCTCTGTTAGCTATGTTGGGCACATAGTCTCACGGAATGGAGTAGCTACAGATCCAGCTAATATAGAGGCAGTGACCAGTTGCTGAAGACCACAGACCGTGAGCACTCTGCGCTCGTTCCCCAGGTTCTGTGGTTACTATCGGAGGTTCGTGAAGGGCTATGCAAAAGTGAGTCACCGTTGAATCAGCTTCTTTGCAGTTACCCTCCCTTGGGGAAGAAGGGATGGGGAAAAAAAAGGATAAGAGGGTGGAGAGTATCTTAGTCCGTCGGAGTCCTTTGGCCGAGTGGGTCACCAAATGTGAGGAGACCTTTCAGTCACTGAAGCTGCTGACTTAAGCGCCAGTGCTGGCTTTTGTGGACCCCAATTGCCGTATGTACTGCACACGGATGCCAGCCGAGAGAGTTTAGGGGATGTCCTGTATCAGGATCAGGGCACCAGGCTGAGGCCCATTGCGTTTGTCAGCTGGAGTCTGTCACCCTCTGAGAAAAACTATCCCACGCACAAGTTAGAATTTCTGGCGTTGAAATGGGCAGTGGTGGATAAGCTGAGTGACTAGCTGTACGGGGCCAAGTTTGAGGTGACAACAATCCCCTAACTTATATCCTGACCTTGGCGAAACTGGATGCCACGGGCCATCAGTGGTTGGCGGCATTGTATGCCTATGGTTTCACCCTGAAGTACCAGCTGGGAAGCAGGAACATTGATGCTGATACTTTGTCCCGACAGGCGCATGATGGATTGGTCAGGATCAAGGAGTGGGAGAGCGATCTTGCCCAGGGGTGAAGGCCATGTGTCAGTTTACCATCACCGTGAAGGCAGAGGTAAAGGAGGGGCAGAATCAAGCAGTGGATCAATTGGGAGCTTCTGATGACACCATTTCCCAAGTTTACTGTAACATGACCGCTCTGCAGACAGATCAGCTGTCAGAATTGAGTTCTTGGGAAGTTCAGCGGAGAAGATGAAACATGCATCAGTGCTGCCGTTACTGAGAGAATGGCCTAGGTTGGATTTGAAGAACCAGATCTTATACCAGGTCACATCACCCCCAGACTGACCTCAACATTGCCAGCTGGTTCTGCCCAAGAAATATCGGAGGATTGTGTTGAAGTCAATTCATGATGATTCTGGACATTTGGGGGCATAAAAGACCTATGGATTGCTCAGAGACCGGTTTTACTGGCCCCAGATGAAGTTGGAGGTTGAAGAATACTGCATGTCGTGCATTTGGCGGAAGACAGTGCCTACGCGGGTAGCTCCCTTGTCCCACTTGCAGAGTGTGAGGCCCCTGGACCTGGTGTGTATGGATTTCCCGTCCATAGAACCTGATGCCAGCAACACAGCGAATGTCTTAGTCATCACTGACCACTACACCAGATATGCTCAAGCTTTTCCTACCAAGGACCAGAGGGCATCTAATGTAGCAAAAGTGTTATAGGAGAAGTATTTCATCTATTATAGCTTTCCCAGGCAGATACACAGTGATCAGGGACAGGATTTCAAGAGGAGACTCAACCGTGAGTTACTAGGCAAGCTTGGAATCGAGGAGTCGAGGACCACACCCTATTAACCCGCAGGGTGATCCACAGCCAGAGAGATTTAATCGGACCTTGCAAGACATGCTCCAGTCCCTGGAGAATAGCAAGAAGAGCAAGTGGAATCAACATATTGGGCATCTGGTTCACAGTTATAACTGTACACAAAATGAAGCTACTGGGTACTCACCATATTATCTGATGTTTGGGCGCGAGGCGAGTTGCCCATTGACCTTTGTTTTGAGGGTGACTTACCACCGAAGACTTATCTGAAGTATGTGTCTGACATGAGAAGAGAGCTGAAAAGGGTTTATGAATTAGCTGGGTTCGCAGCTGCCAAGCAGAGTCAAGGAAATAAGAGGAGGTACGATCAAAAGGTGAGGTTCTCCCAACTCCTGCCAGGAGACCGAGTCCTCATAAGGAATTTGGGGCAACCTGGAAAGCATAAGTTGGCTGACTACTGGGCAGCTACATCCTTTGTGGAGAGTCAGATACCAAACCTATCAGTTTTCCTGATAAAACCAAAGGATGTGAATGGGCCTGTCAAGATTCTCCATCAGAACCACCTGCTACCCCTGGGACAAGAGGTGCAGGTAGACCCAGGGCCCGACTTGTTGCCTACACCTAGTAAGAGGACTCTGCAAAAATGTGGAGCGACTGCAGGGCCCATAGCAGGAGAGGTTAGACTGGCCCCACTCAAGAGAGATACTAATTCAGAGGATGAGGACCCAGATGTGTAGTATATGCCACCTTTCACTAACTCCCCATTGTTTGAGGAAAAGACTCCCAGCCCTGAGTCAGATGAAGCCTGGGTTGCAGCAGGACTCGCAGGGAAGGAAGCAGGGCTTTGGCACAGGACAGAGGGGTCAGAGTTGCAGGTAGACTGGAAGTATCCCCAGTAGTGTCTGAACCTGAACAGTTAGGTGAGGGGGTGCGGATGTCTCAGAGAATTTGGAGACCACCGGATAGGCTGGCTTATGTAGCATCAGGGGAGCAGAGTGTGACCCCTACTGTTTTGGAGAGCTACATCACCGCCTTGTGCACCTGGATTAGACTTTGTGTTTTGCAGGAAGGGTTGGCAAATTATTTTAAAGTCATGAGGACATGACTAAATTTGGCGGGGGAGAGCATAACATGCAGTAAGGTTTCATTGCTACTGTAATGGCTTCTCTGTAATGTTCTACTGCTGAGGTAATGGTTTCTTCTTAGCAGCAATGTTCGAGTTATGACTAGAGATAACGGGGCATGCTAGCCAATGAGCAGGATGTTTTTCTGTCTTGTGTCTGAGAGCTAGGAATTTGCAGGTCTTTTGCCAGCAAGAGATGAGGAGAGAAGACGCAAATGGAGAGAGTTGGTAGACCATCGGAGTGGACTTGGAACAAGGGTCCAAAGGTCAGCAACAATCGGAGGAGGTCGATGGTGGATGAACAGCCTTTATCAATGAGCTCCAACTTTGCGCAATAGACTTGCTTCATGAGAATGGGCCCTTTTTCTTTTTTGTTTCTTCACTAACCATATAGTCAAATTAATTATAAAGCTCAATCATTTAATTCCTGGTACTGATTTGTAACAGGGGACACATCGCGCAGCATCCACCCAAACAAGATTTCTTAAGTTTGGCTGGGCCGGCGACCATCATCTCCTAGATTATGCCACTAGTCGTTGCGAGAGTTGCAAAAGTGTGCATAAATGGAAATACACTCTTTGGGGAGTGAAGCATCACAGCCATTTATGTAGCTTTCACCTTGTAGGAAGTAATAGCTTGCCAATTCTGCCACAGCTGACGTGCATCCAATTCCTTCTTTAACCTAATAGCCTTCATAGGTCATACCTCGACTTCCTACAGAGTTCTCGATCACTGGTCTTGAACACCTCAGCAAACTGCTAATCTCACCCACAGTTTCTGGTTTGGGTACATCTGGTACGTTCTCAAAGGCATACAGTCATCGAAACAGGCTTTGATGAAGTTGGTGACAACTGTGGCATCATCATTCAGATGCAAAATGAATTCTTAAAATTGGTCCAGTCCACTGATTCAAAGCAATCCTGTAAGTGCTCCTCCACCTCCCGTGATATTTTCGTGGTCCTCACCTCTGGTGATGCAGTACTTCGCCTCTACCTAGACGTCAGGAGTAGAAGTACAGCCAGGTGATTGGCCTTGCCAAAGTGCAGGCGTGAGGTGGCATGATAAACATTCTGAATAGAGGTATAACAATGATCAAATGTGTTGGCTCCCCTGGTTCCACAGTTGATTGTAGTTGGTCAGATTGCCTGAAACTGGCCTGGTTGAAGTACCCTGTAATGATCAGGAAAACATCAGGGCAGGCTGGTTGTGACCGATGATCATGGTGCCCAACTCTTCCAGTCCAGCCTGATGTTAACTAGGGATGGAATGCACACTGCAGCCAAGATGACAGCAGAGCCCTCCCTTGGCAGATAGAACAGATGACACGACCACTAGATGATCCATGTTGGGAGCACAAATTTGTGCATCACAATGAGTTAACCATGAAACAAACACTGCTAATTCAAGGCAGAGTCATGCCATTCCTGAGTGCAAGAAAACCCATGATGTAAGTGCCAGGCTGAATTGGAAAGGTCAGGTACAGACCAAATTGTAGTAGCCAGGTCCAGACCCCAGAGCGAGGGACGCTTGGACAATTTAAGCACTGGGCCATATTGATAAGGTCAGGGTGTCAGGACTGGAGGTGAGGCAGGGACCAGTTCTGCTCGCTACTTCGCAACATTTACTCACTGGTGGTCTCACAACCTTTATTTGGCTTTGTGATGAACTGCGCAGTAAAATCTGGCTTTGTGTCTTTTATAAAAACTCTAGTTCTGAATGCTAATTGCTTACTTTTATTGTTTGCACAATTTGTTTTCTTCTCTCACTGCACATTGGGTGTTTGATGGACTTTTTTTTTTAAATGGCTTCTTTTGAGGTTTTTATTTTGTAACTGCCTGTAAGGAGACAATCTCAAGGTTGGTTAAAGTATACATACTTTGACAAAGAACTTTAAACTTTACCTGATGCTGCCATCTAGTCCATGCAGTCCTTGGGCTGGAGCTCTGTGTCTGGAGTGTGCCATGTCCTTGTAAAGCAAGTACACAGCAGTCCCTGATGCCCCTCTGGTGATATAATCTTGCTCAGAGTTTTCAATTTTACTTTCTAGAGACTGTACGTTAGCCAGAAGGATGGTAGGGAGTGAAGGACCTGAGGGACCTGCATTTCTGTTTTACCTTCAGCCCAGCACAGCAGCTGCACTTTCTTAAAGGGAAACTGCACTAGTTACCTTCATGGTCTGCCAAATTTGAGGATGTCTTAAAACATTGCTTACTTAAGTACCTATGGCTAGGAGTGCAGATTTCAGTTGTACTCCTAAACACAAATATTTGATACTGTAATTCCCTTTGGAGCTGGACACAGAGTCATCACACTCTGCTGCCATCTTAACTTCACTGATTGAAAGGACAGAATTCACATTGCACTGAAAATATACATGGATGTGTTCTTGTAGAGCAGTAACTGCAGATGGGCAACACATACAAAATGCTGAAGGAACTCGGCAGGCCAGACAGCATCCAGGAAGATGTTTCAGGCTGAAACCCTTAGGCTGGACTGAAGAAAAATGCTAAGTAGATTTAAAAGGTGGGCAGAGGGGAGAGAGAAACACAAGGTGATAGGTGAACCCTGAAGGGGAAGGGATGAAGGAAAGAGCTGGGAAGTTGATTGGTGAAAGAGACAGAAGGCCATGGAAGAAAGGGGGGGGGAGGAGCACCAAAGGGAGACAATAGACAGGCAGGAGATAAGGTGAGAGAGGGAAAAGGGAATGGGAAATGGTGAAGGGGAGGGGAGCATTACCAGAAGTTTTAGAAATTGATGTTCATGCCATCAGGAGGCTATCCAAATGGAATACAAGGTGTTGTTCCCTTGTTCACTCATCTTTCGCAGTACTTATGCTTGCAAGCAAAACAAATGCTACACCTGCCCTACACCTCTTCCCTTACTACCATTCAGGCCTCTAAACAATCCTTCCAGATGAGGCAACACTTCACCTCCGAGTCTGTTGGGGTCATATATTATGTTCAGTGCTCCCGGTGTGGCCTCCTGTATCTCGGTGAAACCCGGTGTAGACTGAGAGACCGCTTCACCAAGCATCTACATGCCGTCTCAGGATGTCACTCATTTTAATTCCACTTCCCATTCCAATATGTCCATCCATGGCGTCCTCCACTGTCGTGATGAAGGCACACTTAGGATGGAGGAACAACACCTTATATTCCGTCTGGGTATCCTCCAAACTGACAGTGTGAACATCGATTTCTCGAAACTTCCAGTAATGCTCCTTCACCATTTCCTATCTCCTTTCCCTTCCCTCACCTTATCTCCTTGCCCATCACCTCCCTCTGGTGCTCCTCCCTTCTTTTCTTCATTCCATGGCCTTCTGTCTCTTTCACTAATCAACTTCCTTTTCTTCATCCTTCCCTGTCCAGGGTTCACCTATCACCTGGTGTTTCTCTCTCCCCTCACCCCACCTTTTAAATCTACTCCACAGCTGTTTTCTCCAGTCCTAACGAAGGGTTCCAGCCCAAAATGTTGACTGCACTATTTTCCTAGGTGCTGCCTGGTCTGGTGAGCTCCTCCAGCATTTTGTGTGTTGCTTGGATACCCAGCATCTGCAGATTTTCTTTTGTTTGTAACTGCAGGTGGGTAATTGTTCTTCAATTACACAGACAACAATGCACCAAATGGCCTTGAGTTTCTAAAATTAACATGGTTAGTGTCAAATCCACAAACTCCAGACTTTAAAACTAAATATCCAACCACAATCCACCAGATTTCTGAACAATCCATGAACACAACCTCTATTTGTCTTGCAAACACGAGGAAATCTGCAGATGCTAGAAATTCAAGCAACACACACAAAATGCTGGCCTGCTGTGTTCCACCAGCATTTTGTGTGTGTTGCTCTATTTGTCTTGCATTGTACCACTGTAAGAACAAATTCACTTCAAGTAGTAATAATAAATCTGATTCGGAACTTCTCAGTTACCAGTGTAATACCAAACCAACAGCTATAACATTTTCATTTGGTTTAGAAGATTAAGAATTCAGTCCCACCACAAACCATATTACCTCACCAACACTTCAATGCTTCACTGTGGGTTTAAAACAAAATGCCCCATCACTGATACTGCCTTAAATGAAATATTAAAATAAAGCTCTATCAACACTTTCATGTAAATGTAAAATATCTTGTGCCAGAATTCAAGAATGAGAATAGGACTTCCACTGGTAAATTCTATTTGCCAACATTTCTCTTTCAACTACCATGGCCAAAGATTTGCTGCCAAGACTTGTTACTGTGGGCCCTAGCTATTTACAAGTTGACTACCAAAGACAACGGCAAAGACTATTAATAAGATCTTTAATCTATTAAAGGTTAGAGATGCTGGAAGTAATAAAAAATGATGCTCAATTACTTATCTGCTTGAAAGTTATGATTAAGGTATAACACGAATATCAAACTGTTTTATTGCATTTAGCCAAGGAGATCTGTCAGAATATTTGAACTATACAAGTGCAAATCAGTTCCCCAAAATAGTTCATAAAACCAATTACTGTATTTCAAGCCAGTTACACTTACTGTAATGTTTTAGGTGTAGTCACTTGTAATTAAGGGACAAAAATACAAACCCCATTTCCAGAAAAGTTGGGTTATTTTCCAAAATGCAATAAAAACAAAAATCTGTGATATGTTAATTCACGTGAACCTTTATTTAACTGACAAAAGTACAAAGATTTTCAATAGTTTTACTGACCAACTTAATTGTATTTTGTAAATATACACAAATTTAGAATTTGATGGCTGCAACACACTCAACAAAAGTTGGCACAGAGGCATGTTTACTATTGTGTTACATCACCTTTCCTTTTAATAACAGTTTTTAATGGTTTTGGAACTGAGGATACTAATTGTAGTAGATTTGCAATTGGAAATTTTGTCCATTCTTGCTTGATATAAGACTTCAGCTGCTCAACAGTCCGTGGTCTCCGTTGTCTGATTCTCCTCTTCATGATGCGCCATACATTTTCAATAGGAGATAGATCTGGACTGGCAGCAGGCCAGTCAAGCACACGCACTCTGTGTCTACAAAGCCATGCTGTTGTAGCCCGTGCAGAATGTGGTCTGGTATTGTCCTGCTGAAATAAGCATGGACATCCCGGGAAGAGACGTCACCTTGATTGCAACATATGTCTCTCCAAAATCCTAATATACGCCTCAGAGTCAATAGTACCTTCACATACATGCAACTCACCCATGCCGTGGGCATTGATGCACCCCCATACCATCACAGATGATGGCTTTTGCACCTTTCGCTGATAACAATCAGGATGGTCGTTTTCATCTTTGGAACGGAGAACTTGACACCCGTTTTTTTCCAAAAACTAGCTGAAATGTGGACTCATTTGACCACAGCACACGGTTCCACAGTCTTTCGGTCCATCTGAGATGAGCTCAGGCCCAGAGAACTCGCCGGCGTTTCTGCATAGAGTTGATGTATGGCTTCCTCCTTGCGTAATACAGTTTCAAGTTGCATTTCTGGATGCAGCGACAGACTGCGTTAAGTGACAATGGTTTTCCGAAGTACTCCTGAGCCCAGGTGGCTATAATTGTCACAGTAGCATGACGGTTTCTTAGGCAGTGCCACCTGAGGGCTGGAAGATCACGCACATTCAACAGTGGTTTCCGACCTTGTCCTTTACACACTGAGATGTCTCTGAATTTTCTGAATCTTTTCACAATAGTATGTACTGTAGATGTTGAAAGACCAAAATTCTCTGCAATCTTGCGTTGGGAAATGTTCCTTCTGAACTGACTAACAACTCTCTCATGAATTTTGGCACAAAGGGGTGAGCCACAACCCATCCTTGCTTGCAAAGACTGAGCCTTTGATGGACGCTACTTTTATACCCAGTCATGATACCTCACCTGCTACCAATTAGCCTGCTTAATGTGGAGTCTTCCAAACCGGTGTTACTTGAATATTCTGTGCATTTTTCAATCTTATTTTAACCCAACTTTTGTTGAGTGTGTTGCAGCCATCAAATTCTAAATTTGTGTATATTTACAAAATACAATTAAGTTGGTCAGTAAAACTATTGAAAATCTTTTCTTTGTACTTTTGTCAGTTAAATAAGGGTTCAGGTGAATTAACATATCACAGATTTTGTTTTTATTGCATTTTGGAAAATATCCCAACTTTTCTGGAAATGGGGTTTGTAGAAAAATTGCAGAGGTCTACACATAAACGTAACTAATCAATCTATATTACTATTGATAACTGAAGGACAAATAATTTTACACCAAATGCAAAACTACAGAGGGAAAATAGCTTGATTTTTCATCCAAACTATGGATGTTTATAGATTAAACAAGATTTAAGATGTAACGTGCATAAAGGAAGACTAAAATTAAGCTCTCTGGCTATATGGAAGACTGCAGAGATGGAATGAAAAAAGAAAGGGGTGATAAAAGTGAAACAAGGTAATTAATATGATCATATCACATTACACTTTTTTAACTTCATATTATGTCACAGATCTATATGTCCACCAAAGAGGGAAGACTAGTTTAAACATCTCAAACCCAATGCCTCCAACAGAGTAATACATTCACAAATTATTTTCTGAAATTTATGGAATGTGGCTTTAACTAGTGAACTGCTGCTTTAAGAGAACTGGTACCTTTGCAATTCCAATCTAAAGAGCAAACTGCAAAATGATAATGGATGGATGACAAACAGAAACTTGATCTGGTACCTTGTAGACAACTGATGAAATAGTTACTGAATCAGAATCAGGTGTATTATCACTGACATGTGAAATTTGTTTTTGTGGCAGTACCACAGTACAAGATATTAAAAATGACTATTAACTACAATAAATAAAATAAATAGGGCAACTTAAGTGTCAATGATAATAAATCTGAATCTGATTAATAGTATAAAAGACAAATAAATGAGATAGTGCTTATCAGATGATGGACCATTCAGTTATCTAATAGCAGAATGGAAGAAGCTGTTCCTAAAACATTGAGCGTGTGTCTTTAGTCTCCTGCACCTCATTCTTGATGGCAGTAATAAGAGAGCATGACCTGGGCATGATGGATGCCACCTTCTTGAGGTATCATGTTTAGAAGATATCCTCGATGGTGCGGAGGCTAAACTCCATAATGGAGCTGGCTAAGTTTACAACCCTCTGCAGCTTTTTTCTGTTCTGGATTTCCAACATTTTACCTTACACTCAATTTATTCTGTATTATAAATTGATTCTAACATACACAATATCATTGGGATACATTAGGCATACAATATGATACAGCATAAATACACCAGCATGGATGATTGAAACTCAGTAACACGAGTTCTTTTGAGTTTTAGTTTAAACTGGACATTTCCACATAGCAAAGGGAGTGGCATTTAAAGACCTACCTGAATTCTGAACCATGCGATTTCCTTAACCTACTTTGTTCCCGTAGTCCATAATCCCACCCAACCTCTCCCCAAACACATCAGGACCATCTTCTGGCCTTGTTTTTCAACCCCACCTACTCACTATGTACTACAATCTTCTGGCCTGGTCTGAAACTTTAATTTCAAGTTGTGGCCATCCGCCATTATTCAGCACAGTTACTGTTAAACTGCACTTCATATAAAACTCTATAACGCACAACATTAAGACAGAAATCAACACAATATAAACAGCTTCTCTAAAAACAGAAGTTATTTTTACTTCTGGAGAGAATGTTTAAAACACACTGAATATTTGCTCTGCATGATTTTTCAGATTACTCACCAGAATCCAAGAACATTTTCAGATGCCCTCAAAACACTTGTGTTGGTTCTGCATGAGCCTGCAATATCAATCCTTCCAATTCAAAATAACTAAACAAACCTCTGCTTTCAGTCCACCTCACTTGTTTGGTCAGTGAAGTGCCAAACTGAAAAGTAAACAGCACAAGTTAACTGTTTGCACAGGTGAGATTTAGGTCATAGTTTTTGCCACCTTTTTCATGGGTGCCACTGAAGGAGAATTATAATTTATATATATTTATATAACTCTAAAGAGGAATGATAATTGGAAAAAAACAATTGAAAGGGACTTGACTAGAACCTAAACAGGAGAGAGAACAACTCACCTACATGGACAGGCAACTAGATCACTGCAGACAATGAGTCAATGCTAATAAGGAAGAAAGACCAACAGCAAAAGGAAAAAAATATTGTGGATAAGTCTGTCCTTAAACTCAGTATTCACCTACTCAGCGAGAAAGTTGTTTTAATTGATTAAATGTTTTCAATTGTTATTCTGTACCCATACAAGATTTTTTTTTAATTCATAGGACATAACTAGCCTTTCCTACTCATCCCAAAATGCCTTTGAGGTGTGGCAATGAGCTGCTAGCTCAAGTCATTACAGGTAAAATGGTGGACATACACTGAGTACTGATGAATTCTTGGTGCTTTACCAAGAATGACTCCACAAGACTACTGTTGGTGGTGGTTCTTAGTTGTAGAAGTCACACAAGTGGAAACTGGTGTTGAAGCCTTATCCTTCACCTCTCACACAATCACAATAAGCAGGAAATGAACGTTCAGAATGCTGGATGAGTGTTCAGCATGAAGGGTGATCACCTCTTGCAGTGCTGTTGGAGCTTCACTCATCGAACCACATCATTCCAGTTAACAAGGTCAACTAGACAAGGCTGTCCATTATCACCTGCCAGGCAGCATCTATAGGAAGAAGCACTGTCGATGTTTCGGGCCAAGACCCTTCGTCGTCCCGGCCCGAAACGTCGACAGTGCTTCTTCCTATAGATGCTGCCTGGCCTGCTGTGTTCCACCAGCATTTTGTGTGTGTTGTTTGAATTTCTAGCATCTGCAGATTTCCTCATGTTTGCTCAGAAAATTAAATAACCCAGACCATGAGATTACAGTTTGTTCTGGAATACAATTCAGCTCATTGTGCTTCATAAACACAGTTTTGATCTCCTAAATTGGTTCTGAATCTTTCCCACTAAAAATAGTTAGTATGATGGAATTTCATGGAAGATGTCATCAATGCAACATTGATTTCATCACACAAAAGCCAATTAGTGGGCACACATACCAATAAATTTACGGACAGATAAATCTATAACAGGTAGATTGGGCAACATGAATTCAAGGAAGAGTTTCCTCTCAGAGCCATTCTCTCATAACTACCAAATTGAGCTAAGGCGAGTTATGACCATAAGGAGCCAACCAACTAGGACAAGGTAAAATTGACAAACTACAGCCTTTTCTGTGTGCTTACATCTCCAGCTCTTTCAGTAATGTTCAAGATAGTCAGCTAGAAATATTGTTCTGGTGAGTGTTTCCAGCTGTAATAATCAAGAAGGTTCCTCTTAACCATTATTTATGATGTCTTTATATTTAAGATTACTGAATTCAAAACAATTTCAATTCCCCAGCTTCTCTGATGGGACATGAATTTGTATATTCAGATAATTTATTCACTGCAGAAGCATCAATTATGCAACTGTGTCTTTTGGAGCTCTACTTGTTTTCTGCAATTATAATCTTCTTAAAATCCTTGAATTATGGAGACAAGAAAATCACCAAAATTACATTTTTATTTTTTAAAAAACACCAAGTTCAAAACACTCCACACGCGGATAACTACACTCATCTATTGAGATGTTCCCACAAACAATGATCACATTTTAAGGACTCTTTATCTTGATATTTCATGCTCTCCTTATTTATTGCTATTTATTTATATTTGCATTTACAGTTCTCTGGAATGCTCTTGCTCTTTCATTGACGCAGTTATTACTCTATAGATCTATTATGTCCACAGGAAAAAGGATCTCAGGGTTGTATCTGGTGACATGTATGTACTCTGCTAATAAATTTTACTTTAAAAAGAAAGGAAGCATAAAGGCTAGTTAGCTTACCTTCTATTGTCTTAAAAATGTCAATGACAGAAGGGCTGCCGGCAGTGTTGATGGAGGCGGAAACAATAGGGTCTTTTAAGAGACTCCTGGATGGGTACATGGAGCTTAGAAAAACAGAGGGCTATGGGTAAAGCCTAGGTAGTTCTAAGGTAGGGTCATGTTTAGCACAGCTTTGTGGGCTGAAGGGCCTGTATTGTGCTGTATGTTTTCTATGTTTCTAAGGAGTAATACCAGTGCACTTGAATAATTAAACTGCAGGATTTCCAGAACATGCTTGATTGCTTCAGATTAAATAGACTTCCCAGAAGTTTTTAAATCACCATCATTAAACTGATGTGGTTGGAACAGCAACATCAACTTAACCATATCTGTTTAGGACAGCTTTTATACATGCTAGTAGCTACCAACAGGAATCAGAATTACACCACTCACAACGGAAAATTTTGGAAAACAGTGATTGCATATAAACAAAGATATGACAGGGGAGTTAAACAGTTATCTTGAATTGCAATGGAGATACAACAAATATCCTGTCAAAACTGAAAAAACTGGAAAAAATCACCACCAATTGATATCAACAAAGTAATATGGTCAAAAGTTACTATGGGGTACAGATGGCTTTGCGCCCAAGATGTTAAAAGAAACTTATGGTGATGCTAGATTCATAAATTCTCATTTTCCAAAACACTTTAGATTATGGAGAAGGTTCAGAGGATTGTAAAACTACCAACATAATCAACAAAAGAGGGAGACTAAAGGAGTTCACTAATATCTGAGTTAACTAACAAATATTGACGGAAAAAATGTCAGAATAAAAAAGTAATAGCAGGATATTTGGAAAATCATGATCCAATCACTCAGCATTGCTGCATGATGGTGGGATTGGCTCTGACAAAGTAAGAGCTTTTTTGATAAAGTCTCAACAAAAGAGAATAGAAATTGCTTTTGCAGTATGAAGCGTTGAATAAGATGCATCACAAAAGCTTAACAAGGAAACAATGATCAAATAAGAGAAAATCTGCAGATGCTAGAAATCCGAGCTACACACAAAATACTGGAGGAACTCAGCAGGCCAGACAGCATCTATGGAAAAAAAGTACAGTCGACATTTCAGGCCAAAACCCTTCGGCAGGACAATAGTGTTGAGGGTGAGCCATTAACATAGATGGAAATAGGATCAGCTAACAGAAAAAAACCAGCAGGTAGCAATAGCCAAATCTACAGATGATTAAAAAGTAGATGTGAAGGCATGTTATAAGACAGAAAGTATTAACAAAGGCTGGGTGAGTTTGCAGGAAATCAGCACATGATGCATGCCTTACCAAGCAAGTGCATCACAAGGATCATAATCCAAATAATGACCTGTGACATAACACCTCGCTTGAAGTCTTGAAAATTCTGCATCAACCTAGCACTGCCTTGGCTGGAGTGCATCGTCAGAACACAAATTAAAACAATTTTTGCCCTCTAGAAAACAACATAGGGCTTTTAAAAGAAGCACAGAGACCAAAGATGCTGGCCAAAAGCATGCGCAAATTGCAGTTTCAACTGCAAAGATAAACAACCTTGAACTCCCTCGTCCATCCCTTCCCTTAAGTCCCACTTGTCTCTCCTTCCTGTCTACCACCACTTCCCCTCCACCTTACTGCCAACTTTACCTTTGTCATGACACAACATATAGTACAGAGCAGGAGATTCATTACCATGCCTGAAGGGCAGTTAAACCAAGGCACAAGTATGTTACTGAAACTTATGCTATATCCACACTAGACCAGATAAATCCGTAACCAAAGCTTTTTCTCTTCGTTTTGACCCTCCGTCCACACTGAAATGGCGCTTTCCTCCCCTGAAAACAGAGCTTTTCTAAAATGCCCTCCAGAGTGTGTGAATTTGAAAACGCTGCTTGGGCACAGCAGTGTGGACGTAGTAACCGGAGATTTCTAGAAATGCTCTCATGACGTGCCTATTTTTGCAAGTACTTCTCTGACAATAGATGTGTAACAGCCTACTGGAACATTGTATGGAAATACAAAATAACACTGATGCAGATGTGTTTTATACATTTATCAAGGTGCTTTATTAATGTAACAGAGTTAGTCAGTTTTTCAATGTTTGTTGTCAGCCGGGTCATACTGTCCATGAACTCCCTGTTGGTTGCTTCCATGCATTCCAGTATTTGTTTTTTTTTAGTATTAAGTCCTCCTGCGTGAGAGCCAACAGTTGTCTGTCGTTTGGCAATTTCCTTTTAAGTTTTTCTAGACTGTAACTTCACAAACGCGTACTTTCACAGTGCAATTCGACACCAAACATGTCGCTTGTTTGGTGCATGCCCAGTAGGAGGAGATCCACCCAAATACCCGTTTTAATGTGGACAGAGGCATTTTCAAAAACGCTTGGTGTGGACACCTATCGTTTTTACGCGAAACTGGCGTTTTCAAAATTATCTGGTCTAGTGTGGACATAGCCTTGGAAGCAGCAGCAAAAGGGAGATGCAGTTTGCATTAAAATAGGAAGACAAAAGCACATTCAAAATACATGCAAATACACAAGGTGCAGTAGATAAGGTCAATGAGCAGCTAGCATCAAGGACCACCTGAAAAGAACGTGTAGAAGCAATCATAAAGCGTCTTTAAAAAAAAAGTCTCAGCATTCAACATTTCTGAAGATCACGAAAATTCAAAGGGGTGAGGGGAGGAGGCAGGCTATCAGTACAGGTTAAATGTGATATATCACTGGAGAGTGAGAATATCTTGAGGGGACAGAATCTATTTGATTGGATTTAAGAAGCATGAAAGGGTCTGGGGACTATTCTATAATAAAACATGACTAGGAGATAAAAGAATATACTTTATATGTATTTATGACAACTTCCTTGTTCTGTATATTTTTGGCTCAATCCTGAGGAACAAGATGGCTGAACCATCAGTAGAATGATCAGGGACGATAAAGACAGAGCAGATCTGGAACTGGTATAAAAATATCTGGTCATTTTCAAAAGGCAAGGGTAACCTTCTACCCCATGTTATTTCTTTAGCTAGCTTCCTCTAATATCCAGATTAACTTGCTTTGAATGCAATGACCAGGCATCCATCCAAACACATTCCCAGAGTAGAATTCCAAAGGTTCATTTACTGATTTGTGCCTTAAATGATCTATACCCAAGATAGAAACCGCAACTTATAGTTCTAGATTTGTCAGAAGAAACCTGCTCCCTATTTGTGCCCTGTAAATCCCTCTACACATTTTGTATGTTTCTGCAACTCCACCAAAAGCATTTAAAGAACAGAGGGCCAGCCAAATCAATTTTTTCTCCTGAGACAGAATTGCCATCCAAGGAAAGAGGCTGGTGAATCTTTGCTACACTCCTTCTGAGACCTGTATACTCTTTCTTAGGCCAAAATTTACACAAAGTTCTATATGTGATTTAACCAAGGTCCTTAATAACTCTAGTAAGATACCTTTAACTCTTAATGAGAAAGTAAGAATGTAAAATATGCCCCATTTACAAACCACTTACACACAAACTGAAGAGGGCAGATCCAAACTATTACATTCTTCTGCTGCATGGTACCATCCACCATTTCCCACAGACTTGCAGAATGACCATTAATTAAAGGAACAAAGCCAAAAGATGAAGGGAAAAGTTCACAGTATATTACTCACTAAAGATTGACAAATCTGTTGGTTAAGGAAACCAAGTTGATCAAGATAAAAGTTGAGGCATAAAACATTTAAATAGTGAAGTCCTGAATGACTGATTCTTGTTGGGACATTTGAAACTAAAATGCAATGGGGGGGGAGGGGATCTATACTTTTTTTTAAAACTTAGAGATACAGCATGGTAATGGACCCCTCTAGCCCCACCTCCCAACTGCACCCATTTGATTAATTAACCAAATAGCTTGAATATCTTTGAAATGTGGGAGGAAACCCACATGGTGACAGGGAGAGCAGTAGGCTGTGTCACTAGAGCTGTAATAGTATTATGCTAACCACTACACTACCATGCTGCATTAGAAGTTTGACCTAGCTGAAACAAGCTGAAGAATTATTACCCAAAAACAAACATGAACAACATTCTACAAAATTAACCAATATTCTTGACGTGGGGTGCACAATTTCTATTAGGTAAAAATACCTCCTCCCCTTGATTATCTTTCCAAAAACTCAACAGCTTTGGGAGGATTACAAGTGCAATAAACAATTCAGCAGCAAGGTCTCAGTAAACTACATCGTGTACCAACCACAAACTTTACATACATGTATTCCAAACTAAAGTATTGACATTGAAATATTGCAACTATTGACACTGCCCTGATAATCTCAACAAGTGTGATCTCATTGGTGACCAGATTGAGATCTTTAAAGTTGTGAAATATAGACACAGAGATGCTCATTTCTCATCGGAAAGGCATAAATGAAATACATCAATACGAAGGTCAGGAAATTATTAACAGAGATGAGAGAGAACATGGAATTCATTACAACATGAAGTAGTTCAACAGTGACAGGGAAGCCAGGTGAGTGCCCTAGAAAAGACACCCTTAGATACTGCAATGAATAAATGAAATGAAGCTCAAGAGGAGTAACTGGCTTACACCTGCTGGGCCTGTTTCTGGGTTATTAATTCTTAAATCAGCTGTGTGCCAGACAAAACCAGATAATATCAGTGGGTTATGTTGAACATCACTAAATAAAATTAAAAGAATGAGAGGTGACATTCATGGCCGGGTTGATGTCAAGATGTTTAAAAGTAGGAGAATCTCAATCCGGGGAATATAGCTACAAGATTTTGAAGTAATCATTTAAAACAACTTCTCATAAATGGTGGTGAACCTGTAGAATTCTACACCTGAGAGACTAGATTATTGGGGTATTAAGGATGAACCAGAGTTCTGTTTTTAAGATCAAAACTGAAGACCATAAGAAGAGGAGATCAGACTGGGACAGATCAATCATGGATCATATTGATTTGCAGGGCAGGCTTGAGGTGCCAAATGGGCATTCTGTTTTTTTGCGTTCTTAATATTTATTTAGTTACTTAGTTTGTTAGAATTATTGCACATCACAAGAAACTATTTTCTGTCCATACAGTAAGTCTATCAGTTTACTGTATGGAAGACTACCTACCTTAAGAAGCAATCCAATGCAATTCAGTGTGCAGATATCTGGATCAATTTGCCCACTGCCAAGCACATAGAACATTTCAGCACAGAAACAGCCCCTTCAACCCACAATGTTCTGCTGAATAAATTTATTAGTAACCGCTAACCCCTTCAGCCTACACATGCCCCATACACCCCCCCCTCCCATTTTCTGCATATGATGTACCTATCTTGGAGCCCCTTAAATACCTCTATCACATCGCCACAACTGCTCTCTCTTTAAAAGAAAACTTCCCCATTTATCTCTTTTGAACTCCTCTCCTACTTTAAAGGCATGTCCTCATTAACTAGATACACTCCAAATGGAATCCAATCTCATCTCCACATTGGAGACTACAACCAGGAGCTTTTCTCTGAGGTAGACAATCAGAAGCTATTCTCAGATGGTCTCTAACTCACAGCCATCTAGAATCTAAAATGCTAATTTGCAATGCTCTTTCAACCAGTCACAAAGTTCAAATTACTGTGTAGGTCCAGAATTTAACTTGTAACAGCAAATATCTCTAAAAAAAAAAGAGATTAGGCCGTTCCCTTTCATTGAAATGCTGCCATCCCTTGATCAAACATCATTCAGCTCTTCTACAGAAGAAGGCAATACTGTAACAGAAATTCCCACATCTGCTCTCACTGCCTTATACTTAAGACATTAAAGTAAAATCACTGAGCATTAATGCAAGAGAGAAAAATTTGAGTATTTTGTCTTGAAAAAATACAGGAACTTAATATACAGAAGGAAGGGAGAACAAAGGATAGTGGAGAGCATCCCTGTGGCTGCCCCCTTCAACATTAAGTACTCCATTTTGAGTACTGTTGGTGTGGGGGGGGAAGAAGAGACGCGATGACCTTCCTGGGGGAAGCAACAGCATCCGTGCCTTTGACAATGTGTCTGGCCCCGTAGCTCAGAAAGGTAGGGAACTGAAGAGGATGGCAGCAATAATAGGGGACTCTATAGTTAGGGGGACAGATAGGTGATTCTGTGAACACAAAAAAGAAACACGGATGGCAGCTTGCCTCCCAGGTGCCAGGGGCCATGATGCTTCTGAACGCATCCACAATATCCTGAAAAGGAAGGGTGAGCAGCAGAAGTCATGAAATATATTGGTACCAACGACATGGATAGAAAAGAGAAAACAGAATACAGGAAGGAAGGAAGCTGAGAAGCAGGACCTCAAGAGTAGTGATCACTGGATTCCTGCCTGTGCCACGCAACAGTGAGGATGTATAGAATGAGGTGGCAGATAAGTACGTGGCTGAAGAATTGGAGTAGGATGCAGTGATTTGATTTCTGAATAGTTGGGACCTCTTCTGGGGCAGGTGGGACCTGTACAAAAGGGACGGGTTATACCTGAATCCGAGGGGGACCAATATTCTTGCGTGCAGGTTTACTAAAGCTGTTGAGGGAAGTTTAAACTAATATGGTAGGTGGATGGGAACCTGTATGATAGAGCTGAGGATGAGCCAGCCAGTAAATGATGAGTATAACATGAAGGTAAAGAAGGACAAGCCAATGATGGGCTACAATGCAGACAGAGCAAAGAGTTAAATTGTACCACAGAGGCAAAATTCAAAAGGGCAAAGAATACAGGACTGAAGGTGCTGTACTTAAATGCACGTAGTATTTGGAATAAGGCGAACAAGCTTGTGGTGCAATTAGAGATTGGTCAGTATGATGTTGTGGGCATCAGAGACGTGGCTGGAAGAAGGCCATAGTTGGGTGTTTAACATCAAAGAATATACCTTGTATCAAAAGGACAGGCAGGAAGGCACAGGCGGTGGTGTGGTTCTGTTGGTAAGAGATGGAATTACATCTTTAGAAAGGGTTAGAGAATGTCAAATCTTTGTGGGTTAAGTTAAGAAACCGCAATTGTAAGAAAAACCTCCAAACAGCAGCCGTGATGTAGGATTGAAATTGTAAAGGGAGATGGAAAAGGCAAGTAATAAGTGTAATGTCACAATTGTAATCGGGGACTTCAATATGCAAGGGAATTGGGAAAATCAAATTGGTATCAGATCACAAGAGCAGGAATTTATTGAATCCCTACGAGATGGCTTTTTTGAGCAGATTGTGCTTCAGCCTACTCAGGGAAAGGCTATCTTGTGTAATAATCCAGATCTTATTAGGGAGTTTAACGTAAAAAAAACCCTGAGGCGGCAGTGATCATAGTATGATTGAATTCATACTGCAATTTGATGGGGGAGAAGGACAAGTCAGAAGTATCAGTATCGCAGTGGAATAACGAATTAGAGGCACAAGATAGGAGCTTGCCCAGGTGGATTGGAGGAGGTGGAGATCACGGCAGAGCAAGATGACTGAAGTTTCTGGGAATAGTTCACAAGGCAAAAGATAGATATGTCCCATAGAAATTGTTGTTCTCAAATGGCAGGGGTAGACAACCGTGGCTGACCAGGGAAGTTAAGGACTGCACAAAAGTCAAGGAAAGGACATCTAATGGAGCAAAACTGACTGGGAAGTTGGATGATTGGGAAGTTTTTAAATTCCAACAAAGGGCAACTAAAAAATCTATAAGGGAAAAGATGAAATATGAGGGCAAATAAGCCAATAATATAAAGCAGAATACTAAAAGGTTGTTCAGTTATATAAAGAGTAAAAGGGAGGTGAAAGCTGATATTGGACCACAGGAAAATGATGCTAGTGAGGTAGTAATGGGGAACAAAATAATGCCAGATGAGCACTTTGCATCAGTCTTCACTATGGAAGATACAAGCTGTATGCCAAAGGTCCATGAGCGTCAGGGAGCAGGAGTGAGTGAATGCCATTGCTATTACAAAGGAAGAAGTGCTAGGCAAACTCAAAAATCTTACGGTGGATAAGTCACCTGGAACAGATGGACTACATCCCACGGTAGTGAGAGAGATTTCTGAAGAGATAACGGATGCATTGGTCATAATCTTTCAAGAATCACTTGATTCTGGCATAGTCCTGGAGGACTGGAAAATTGCAGATGTCACTCCACCCTTTAAGGGAGGAAGACAAATGAGAGGTCCTCAGACCTCAGTGGTTGGGAAAGTGTTGGGATAAAGACAAGGTTTTGACTACTTGGAGACTAATGATAAAATAAGACAAAGTCAGCATGGTGCCTGTAAAGGGAAATCTTACCTGACAAATCTGTTGGGTTTTCAAGGAAGTAATAAACAGGGTGGACAAAGGAGAGGCAGTGGATGTCATTTACTTGGATTTTCAGAAGACCTTTTACAAAGATACCACACAAGATAAAATCCTATGGCCATACAGGACAGATACCGGCATGGATGGAGGAATGGTTGACAGGGGGCCTTTTCTGTTTGGTCACCAGTGTTCCTCAGGGGTCAGTATTGGGACCGCTACTTTTCACAATATCAATGATTTGGATAATGGCATTGATGGCTTTGTGGCAGTGTGCAGATGATACCAAGATAGGTGGAGGGGTAGATAGTGCTGAAGAAGCAACATGATTTCAGCAGGACATGGACAAACTGGAAGAATGGGCAAAAAATTGGCGGGTGGAATATAGTGTTGGGAAATGTATGATAAAGCATTTGGGTAGAGGGAACAATAGTGCAAACTATTATCTAAATGGGGGAAAAATTCAAACATCAGAGGTGTAGAGGAATTTAGGAGTCCTCCTGCAAGACTTCCAGAAGGTTAATTTACAGGTTGAGTCTGAGGTAAAGGCAGCAAATAGAACATTGGCATTTATTTCAAACGGAATAGAATTTAAAAAGCAAGGAGATAATACTGAGGCTTTATAAGATACTAGTCAGGCCACAGCTTTGGGCCCCATATCCCAGAAAAGATATGTTGTCATTGGAGAGTCCAGAGGAGGTTCACAAGGGTGATTCCAGGAATGAAGGGATTAACACGAGGAACGTACTCACTGGAATTTAGAAGAATACGTGGGATCTCACTGAATGTTGAAAGGACAAGATAAGGTGGATGTGGAGACGATGTTTCCTGTGGTGAGGGTATCCAGAACAAAATTGAGGGGCTACCTTTTAGAACAGAGGAAAAGAGGAATTTTTTAGGTAATCTGTGGAATGCTCTACCATAAACTGTGGTGGAATCAAGTCCATGGATACACTTAAAGCAGAATTTAATTGTTTCCTGATCATTCAGGGCATCAAAGGATATGGAGAAAAGGCAGGTGTATGGGGTTGAGTGGGATAGTTTCAGTCATGATGGAAAGATGAAGCAGACTCAATGGCCCAAATCTTGCTCCTGTTTCTTATGGAGTAGAGAGGTTACCTATAAAACTGGGAACGTGTAATTTCCTGAACTGATTTAATTCAACCAAGAGATTGGAGGGGGGTTGAAATAAGTATTCCTATATACCTTCTTGTTAATTCTACATTTTTGTCTCTTCCTGAAGTGTTTAGTAATGACAGATCAGTTTCATGCACACACAACATGATAACTGTACAAAGTGGTCATTAAATTAAAAGGGAACTAGAAAATTATTTCAGACCACCCAGTAGAGAATATCTCCCCAAGCTGATCCCATCCATATCCAAACCACGCATTCTCTGAGCAAGCTTGTTAATTTGCTCAAAGCCACATAGCACTGGGTTGAGACTCTGCAAAACTCCTAACTGAATTAGAAGCATGTTACACCTAGAACACTCAACAGCTGCAAAAAGATATTTGGCAGATGAATTTGACTCAGCTTTAATTAATATTTAAAGCTCTGTCTCCTTTTACACTACCTAACATATTAAACGTCATTATGATGTTTTTCTTTGAAAATGAGTAAATCTTCCAAATTAAACACTTGGGGTTTGGAAGTATGGAACCCATTCAGAGATGCAAATTTATAAGCACAACTCTAAAAATAAGCTATATAAAGATCCATTTATTGATACCACACTGTGCAGAACAAAAGTTTCGAAAGCTTTTGTCCCTTGATCTGGGCTGTGTTCCCCTTCCCATTAAAACAATGCTCAATTAGGCCAAGGTGTAACTTGCCTAGGAAGGAGGAATAGAGGCGCTCTCTAGTAATTGCTCCTTATTTTCAAACAATTACCTGACCTCATCTTTGTTGATTTCTGTTTAAAAAAAAACAGCCTCCAGAGAAGATCTGTCCAATGGAACCAAGAAAGTTTTTAAAGTCACGACTTGTAAGGAACGTGACCCTGAAAAGTGTCAATCGAAATGATAGCTCAAAGAACTGGACATATAGTACTTCTCCATTATGACAGCTGACTGTCATCTGTAATAAAAGTGATCATCATCATGCGTGCAATGAACTAAGAAATGGATTCAATGCTAATCCCTGTGTAACCATTCCAATATCACTTTATAAACCAGAACCACATACAATACCAACAATTTACTATATGGAAGTTTAACCCAGCATTAACAAACTGGAGTCCTTGAAAGCTGCCTCTAGCATAACAGCATGACACTATTACAGTTCAAGGCATCAAAGTTTGGAATTCAAACCCAGAGCCGTCTATAAGAAGTCTCTGTATATACTGGAATGTGTGCGTTTCTCCAGATGCTCCTACAGTCCAAAGATGTACTGGATTGGTAATTGTAAATTGCCTCGTAATTAGATTTGGGTTAAACTGGGGTTGTCAAGGGGTTGCTATGGTGACACAATCTAAGGGCCAGAAGGGCCTACACCATGTTGTATCACTAAACAAATAGCTTGCGGTCCAAGGTATTTTCTCCTCCAGCACCCCATGTCACAACACTGCCAATCCCCACTTTAAACTCCCCATCATATTACTGCTGTATTAAATTGCCCTGCCTCATTTCCAACCCATAGAACAAAATATCCAGACGCATCACTCTCACGTTCTTCACTTCACAACTGACATAACAGACCTACCCAAGGATCTTATCCCAAATCACTGTCCACCTCCACCCTCCCGATACATCCCAATGGACTGTCCAATCACTCCTTCCAAGGAACCCAATAGGCTAGATTTGAGCAGCATGACACAATTTAAAAATCCTAATCCTAAGGCATTATGAAAATTCTTGTACTCCAGACAGACAAATGGCTAGGTTCCAATGACCTGCATCCTAACTGAAATGGGTGTAGTAGACAGATTGGTTTAAGTTTTCAAAAACTCGCTGATTTTGGGAGGATGTCAATGGACTCGAAAAGTGCAAATATGAATGACTTGTATGACAAATATGAATGGAAGAAGGCATTTGGTAGGAAACTATAGGACAATTGGTTTTAGATCTATTGCTGGTAAGATGCTAGAGTCAATGATCAACATTAAAACAGCTAATCATTTAGAAAAGCTTATCATAACCAAACCAAGCAAATTTTCAAGTTCTTGAGGTTGCAATAAGCAGAGTAGGTAAGAGGGGAACCTGTCAATGTGGTGTATTTGGCCTTCCAAAGGGCATCTGACCAAATTCCATATATCAAAACCTTGTACAAGAGCACATAGTTTTGGAGAAAGTGTACTGCCATGGTCTGAAAATTGCTGATCACATAGAAAATAGTGGTAGAAAATAAATGGGCATTTTTCAAGCTGCAGTGAAATAATGAAGACCCAATAGATCTGTTTTTGGACCACAATTATTAATGATCCTGAGAAAGGAACAGAATGCAAGTTATCTAAGTTTGCCAATGACAACAGTGGGAGTGCACGTTATAACTAAGATAACTGGATTCCACAACACAATGTAAATAGGATGAATGAGTGGGTGAAAACCTAGTAAATGGAGTTTAATGAGGGAAAATGTGAGGTAATGCACTTCGGTAAGAGGAATTAAAAGGCAGATTGTATAGATGGAAAGAGACTGAAAATGAGAGAGGTACAGAGGTATTCAAGCATACTCATACATGAATTACAAAAAGGTGGAAGGCAGATGCAAGAAGTAGATAAAAGGACAAAAGGAACCTTAGCTTTTATTGCAAAGTTGAAATTAGAAACTGGGAAGTATTATCACAAATGGAATAAGGTATTGGTGAGGCAATCTGGAGTACTATGCAGTTTTGGTCTCTTAACCTAGAAAAGAATGTAACAGAATTAGACTCAATCCAAAAGAGAATCACTAAGTTTTATTCCAGAGATAAGCTACCCCATCACAAGTAGCTTAACTCAGATCACTTGAGTTTAGAAAAATGATAAGATTTTACTAAAACATAAGATCCTAAAGACACCTGATAAGGTAGATATTAAGATGTTTCCATTTCTGGAAGAGTTTGATCAAGGAAACACATTAACAAGGAGCCAGACATTTCAAACGTGTAATAAACATTAATTTCTTCTCAGAGGCGGTCTACCACAGAGAAGTGTGGAAGCTAAGTCATGAGAAGTGTTTAAGATAAATATCTGAAAGATCCGGACTGAGGGTTATGGGGACCTGGCAATGAAGACTTTAGGGGTCAAGTGGGCTACTACTTATTTTTCTGTTCTGAATGGTCCGTCCAACCAGCCAGCCCACACCTCTGGTGCCTCAATCACTGCTCCCATGTACACCCCAAAGGCCTGACCTCCGTCCCTCTCCGAACACATAGTGGTTTGCCCCAATGCCCCTGTCTGTAAACACCACTTCCTTTCCCTCTCCTTTCTCACACTGCCCCATAACCCACGCATGCCACCTCCCCGGCTGCGCTGGAAGACCTCTACCCGCTTTGTTCCATATCACCAACAAGCACAGCGGGGTCCCAGACGAACACTTGACCACAGGCACACTCAGTGAGTGCTGGCCGCAGCCTGCGGCCTGTGTCGGCGCTTGTCCGCCTCAGAACCGGCGCGGCCCGGGGTCGCCGCTAACGCCAGCACACGCCAGGACTCCCACTCACCATAAGCTCAATGGTCTTATCCTCGATGACTGAGTCCGCCTCCATCCCGATGAACTGAGGTGAATTTGGTGAGAACTGACCCCAGCCTATCCGCCTTCCGCTCCGACAGTGCCTGACGCAAACACGCTGACGTACAACGCCTGATGTCGGAGCGTCACGGCGTCTGACGTCACCGGTTCTGCAGGGGGGAAATCCACTCTGGGGCATTGGGCAGGAATGGTGGGAAAGGAGGCGGTGATACATCTTGCATCCCTGAGCTCCCAATGAGGGGAAGCGAGCCTTTGAGAAACATCCTTGATGTACTTCCTGGTGATATCCGATGTCCGGCAAGAAAGCAGATGTGGTCTGCACGTGGCAACTAATTGACTGGAGCCTCACCCGAGCCCTGAGACATTGACCTGGTTTTAGAGGATTTCACATACTGGCTGTATTACACCTTGGTATGAAAACACCAATGGCCTTGAACGGAAAATCCTACAAAAGATAGTGGATACGGCCTTCCCCACCATTGACATCTACAGGAAGCACTGCCCCAAGAAAGCAGCATCCATTATCCGGGACCCCCAACATCCAAGTCATGCTCTCTTCCCGCTGCTACCATGAGAAAGAAAGTTCAGATGTCTCAGGGCACACACCATCAGTTTCAGGAACAGTCGTTACCCCCAAACCATCAAGCTCTTGAACCAAAGGATATTCACCTTCAACCTATGGACTCACTTTCAAGGGCCCTTCATCTCATGTTTTCGATATTTATTATAGGCAATAGGTGCAGGAGTAGGCCATTTGGCCCTTCAAGCCAGCACCACCATTCAATGTGATCATGGCTGATCATCCACAATCAGTGATACAGAGCTGGAGAAGAGAAAGGATCATGGGACGGGAGGCCTAGGGAGAAAGAAAGGGGGAGGGGAGCACCAGAGGGAGAACAGGCAGAGTGATGGGCAGAGAGAGAGAAAAAAAAACTAAATATGTCAGGGATGGGGTAAGAAGGGGAGGAGGAGCATTAACGGAAGTTAGAGAAGTCAATGCTCATGCCTTCAGGTTGGAGGCTACCCAGCCAGTATATAAGGTGTTGTTCCTCCAACCTGAGTGTGGCTTCATCCTGATAGTAGAGGAGGCCATGGATAGACATATCAGAATGGGAATGGAACGTGGAATTAAAATGTGTGGCCACTGGGAGATCCTGCTTTCTCTGGCGGACAGAGCGTAGGTGTTCAGCGAAACGGACTCCCAGTCTGCGTCGGGTCTCACCAATATATAAAAGGCCACACCGGGATCACCAGATGCAGTATACCACACCAGCCAACTCACAGGTTAAGTATCACCTTTCCAGCTCTTAGCTTAATCCCACCCCCTCCCCCTCCTACTTTCAAATCTCTTAGTATCTTTCCTTTCAGTTAGTCCTGACGAAGGGTCTCGGCTCGAAACGTCAACAGTGTTTCTCCTATAGATGCTGCCTGGCCTGCTGTGTTCCACCAGCATTTTGTGTGTGTTTGAATTTCCAGCATCTGCAGATTTCCTCATGTTTGATCCACAATCAGTACCCTGATCCTGCCTTCTTCCCGTATCCCTTGACTCAACTATCTTTAAGAGCTCTATCTAGCTCTTTCTTGAAAGCATCCAGAGAATTAGCCTCCACTGCCTTCTGAGGCAGAGCATTCCATAGATCCACAACTCTCTGGGTGAAAAAGTTTTTCCTGAACTCTGTTCTAAATGGCCTACCCCTTATTCTTAAACTGTGGCCTCTGGTTCTGGACTCCCCCAACATCGGGAACATGTTTCCTGCCTCTAGCGTGTCCAATCCCTTAATAATCTTATATGTTTCAATCCGATCCTCTCTCATCCTTCTAAATTCCAGTGTATACAAGTCCAGTCGCTCCAATCTTTCAATATATGACAGTCCCGCCATCCCGGGAATTACAAGTATCTGGGAGTACAGTTAGACGAGAAGCTAGACTGGACTGCCAACACAGATGCCTTGTGCAGGAAGGCACAGAGTCGACTGTACTTCCTTAGAAGGTTGGCGTCATTCAATGTCTGTAGTGAGATGCTGAAGATGTTCTATAGGTCAGTTGTGGAGAGCGCCCTCTTCTTTGTGGTGGCGTGTTGGGGAGGAAGCATTAAGAAGAGGGACGCCTCACGTTTTAATAAGCTGGTAAGGAAGGCGGGCTCTGTCGTGGGCAAAGTACTGGAGAGTTTAACATCGGTAGCTGAGCGAAGGGCGCTGAGTAGGCTACGGTCAATTATGGAAAACTCTGAACATCCTCTACATAGCACCATCCAGAGACAGAGAAGCAGTTTCAGCGACAGGTTACTATCGATGCAATGCTCCTCAGACAGGATGAAGAGGTCAATACTCCCCAATGCCATTAGGCTTTACAATTCAACCGCCAGGACTTAAGAACTTTTTAAAAGCTATTATTAATGCTTTTTGAGATAGTGATTTAGATGCATATCATATTTTTTACTGAGTTAAGTATTGTATGTAATTAGTTTTGATACAACAAGTGTATGGGACATTGGAAAAAAAGTTGAATTTCCCCATGGGGATGAATAAAGTATCTATCTATCTATCTATCTATTTACCACGTGAACCTACACTGCACTCCCTCAATAGCAAGAATTTTCTTCCTCAAATTTGGAGACCAAAACTGAACACAATACTCCAGGTGTGGTCTCACAAGGGCCCTGTACATCTGAATAAGGACCTCTTTGCTCCTGTACTCAACTCCCCTTGTTACAAAGGCCATTAGCTTTCTTCACTGCCTGCTGTACCTGCATGTTTACTTTCAGTGACTGATGTACAAGAACACCTAGATCTTGTTGTACTTCCCCTTTTCCTAACTTGACACCATTCAGATAGTAATCTGCCTTCCTGTTCTTGCCACCAAAGTGGATAACCTCACATTTATCCACATTAAACTGCATCTGCCCACTTACCCAACCTGTCCAAGTCACCCTGCATTCTCCTAACATCCTCCTCATATTTCACACTGCCACCCAGCTTTGTGTCATCTGCAAATTTGCTAATGTTACTTTTAATCCCTTCATCTAAATCATTAATGTATGTTGGAAATAGCTGCAGTCCAAGCACCGAGCCTTGCTAGTCTAGCACCCACTAGTCACTGCCTGCCATTCTGAAAAGGACCCATTAATCCCTACTCTTTGTTTCCTGTCTGCCAACCAATTTTCTATCCATGTTAGTACCCTACCCCCAATACCATGCGCTCTAATTTTGCCCACTAATCTCCTATGTGGGACCTTATAAAAGGCTTTCTGAAAGTCTAGGTGCACTACATCCACTGGCTCTCCCTTGTCCATTTTCATAGTTACATCCTCAAAAAATTCCAGAAGATTAGTCAAGCATGATTTCCCCTTCGTAAATCCATGCTGACTCAGACCGATCCTGTTACTGCTATCCAAATGTGCCGCTATTTCATCTTTTATAATTGACTCCAGCATCTTCCCCACCACTGATGTCAGGCTAACTGGTCTATAATTCCCAGTTTTCTCTCTCCCTCCTTTCTTAAAAAGTGGGACAACATTAGCTACCCTCCAATCCTCAGGAACTGATCCTGAATCTATAGAACATTGGAAAATGATTACCAATGCATCCACGATTTCTAGAGCCACCTCCTTAAATACTCTGGGATGCAGACCATCAGGCCCTGGGGATTTATCAGCCGTCAGTCCCACCAGTCTACCCAACACCATTTTCTCCCTAATGTGAATTTCTTATTGCTTATTTATTTATTATTTCTTTACTTTTGTATTTGCACAATTTGTTGTCTTTTGCACACTGGTTGAAAGTTGGTGTGCTGATCTCCTGGGATTTTCATACACAAGAATCTCTAGAATTTACAGAGAATGGTACGAGAAACAAAACAATGTTGGGTGAGTGGTAGAACTGTGGGTGATAATGACTTGTTAATGAGAGAATGGCCAGACAGGTCAAGCTAGGTGACCGTAACTCAAATATTCACACGTTACAACAGTGGCGTGTAGAAGAGCGATCTCTGACCACACAACATGTTCAAACTTGAAGTGGATGGCCTACAGCAGCAGAAGACCATCAACATGGGTGTATAAAGTCAAAGGTCAAATTGATTTTTGAACATTTAGGATATCACTGAACAGGGACTTAGTGCAGCAGTGCGGAAGTAAATAAAATCACCTATGATTTAATTAAACAAGTATCGGGGGTCAACCCCTTGCTTCTATTTCTTATGTTCTTATGACTAGGATTGGAAGCAACAGTTATGCTCCAGCTGAAGGCTCAGCATTTGGTTACTGTGTATACAAGCACTGTGGGTGTGTCTTCATTGGTTAGCACTTTTTCTACGTAAATGAAAATCAACAAAACGATAAAGGCTGGCAGTCTAAACTAAAAAAAAGTGTGACAGAGTCATAGAGAGATTTATCAGAAAGCAGACTGTTTGGCCCATCAGGTCCATGTCAACCATCAAGCATAGGTCAAAGTGCGAGTGGGATGAAGAATTAAAGAGACAGGAAATGTTCAGACTGGACATTGGTCTCCATGAAGAGGCCACCCAGTCTGTGCCTGGTGTAAAGGAGACCATATTGACTTCACCAAATTCAAGACACTAGACTGGTGGAAATGGAAGAGAATCTCTATTTCACCTGGAAGGACTACTTGAACCCCTAAATGGTGGTTATCTATCATATCCGATGATGGCAGAAATCTGTGCAAGAGAGATTTTAAAGTGGAAAAGCCTGGGTTGTTCCACTCTCCCAACCTCCAAAGTCCGGGTCCGTTGGTATGACTAGTCCTCATAACCGGGGTCTCCCTTGGCTGCAGTGGATGACCATGACTTCTTCTGTGCCTCGTCATGCCCTTTGTTCTCTACAAAGCATTGTAGAACCATTGGATTTCACTGTTGATCTCATCCGCCCTGTCCGCCAGAGCTGTCTTCGCATGCTAGGACAGGCAAGTCCCTATCACTGGAGTATGGGACCTCATGGCTACTTTTATCTGGCTTAGCCCACCTGTTGAAGCAGTGTACAAGGTGTGGCCTCTATTGCATGCAGACATCTACTTGGAAACACAGATGAGAGGTGAGTGTCTGGTGGGGACCAAAGGTGAGTAAGCAAGCCCCTTCACTTGAGGTGCTACCCCTCCCTGAACTTCCCATAACCACAGCTCCCTAAATAGTGGAAAGACAAGAGGAAAAAGGGTAGAACCATAGAACATTACAGCACAGAAACAGGCCTTTTGGCCCTTCTTGGCTGTGTCGAACCATTTTTCTGCCTAGTCCCACTGACCTGCACCTGGCCCATATCCCTCCATACACCTCTCATTCATGTACCTGTTCAAGTTTTTCTTTAATGTTAAAAGTGAGCCCGCATTTACCACTTCATCTGGCAGTTCATTCCACACTCCCACCACTCTCTGTGTGAAGAAGCTCCCTCTAATGTTCCCTTTAAACTTCTCCCCCTTCACCCTTAACCCATGTCCTCTGGTTTTTTTCTCCCCCAGCCGCAGTGGAAAAAGCCTGCTTGCATTCACTCTATCTATACCCATCATAATTTTATATATCTCTATCAAGTCTCCCCTCATTCTTCTATGCTCCAGGGAATAAAGTCCTAACCTATTCAACCTTTCTCTGTAACTCAGTTTCTCAAATCCCAGCAACATCCTTGTAAACCTTCTCTGCACCCTTTCAACCTTATTAATATCCTTCCTGTAATTTGGTGACCAAAACTGCACACAATACTCCAAATTCGGCCTCACCATAACATTCCAACTCTTATATTCAATATTTTGATTTATAAAGGCCAATGTACCAAAAGCTCTCTTTACTACCCTATCTACCTGTGATGCCACTTTTAAAGAATTTTGTATCTGTATTCCCATATCCCTCTGTTCTACTGCACACCTCAATGCCCTACCATTTACCTTGTATGTTCTACCTTGGTTTTTCCTTTCAAAGGAATGTTAGCCTTTATTACAAAGGGAATTGAGTACAAGAGCAAGGAAATCCTCTTGCATTTGTACAGAGCCCTGGTGAGACCACACCTAGAGTATTGTGTTCAATTTTGGTCTCCAGGGTTAAGGAAGAACATCCTGGCTGTAGAGGAAGTGCAGCGTAGATTCACAAGGTTAATTCCTGGGATGTCTGGACTGTCTGACGCAGAGAGGTTAAAGAGACTGGGCTTGTACACGCTGGAATTAAGGAGATTGAGAGGGGATCTGATTGAAACATATAAGATTATTAAGGGATTGGACAAGATAGAGGCAGGAAATATGTTCCAGTTGCTGGGAGAGTCCAGTACCAGAGGGCATGGTTTGAGAATAAGGGGTAGGTCATTTAGGACAGAGTTAAGGAAAAACTTCTTCTCCCAGAGAGTTGTGGGGGTCTGGAATGCACTGCCTCGGAAGGTAGTGGAGGCCAATTCTCTGGATGCTTTCAAGAAGGAGCTAGATAGGTATCTTATGGATAGGGGAATCAAGGGATATGGGGACAAGGCAGGAACCGGGTATTGATAGTAGTTGATCAGCCATGATCTCAAAATGGCGGTGCAGGCTCGAAGGGCCGAATGGTCTACTTCTGCACCTATTGTCTATTGTCAAAGTGCAACACCTCACACTTGTCTGTATTAAACTCCATCTGCCATTTTTCTGTCCATTTTTCCAGCTGGTCCAGATCCCTCTACAAGCTTTGAAAACATTCCTTACTGCCCACTACACCTCCAGTTTTTGTATCATCAGCAAATTTGCTGATCCAATTTACCACATTATCACCCAGATCTTTGATATAGATGACAAATAACAAGGGACTCCAGCACTGATCCCTGTGGCACACCACTAGTCACAGGCCTCGACTCAGAGAAACAATCCTCCACTATCACTCTCTGACTTCTCCCATTGAGCCAATGTCTAATCCAATTTACTACGTCACCATGTATACCTAGTGACTGAATCTTCCTAACTAACCTCCCATGCGAAATCTTGTCAAAGGTTTTACTGAAGTCCATGTAGACAACATCCACTGCCTTCCCTTCATCCACTTTCCTTGTAACCTCCTCGAAAAATTCTAACAGATTTGTTAAACATGACCTACCACGCACGCAGCCGTGTTGACTCTCCCTAATAAGTCCCTGTCTATCTAAATACTTGTAGATCCTATCTCTTAGTACTCCTTCCAATAACTTACCTACTACCGACGTCAAACTTACCAGCCTATAATTCCCGGATTACTTTTGGAGCCTTACTTGCGGGGATGTAAGATGTAGAAGTTACATCTCTTGAGGTTGCAGATGAAAGTGTTGTGAGAAGGGGAGTGGCTGGTACAGATGGAGGAGTGAGCCAGGAAGACAAGAAGGGAGTGATCCCTTTGGATTGCCATTAGGGCAGAGGAGGAGAAGACATATCTGAGGATGGAGTCCGCCAGCAAGAAAATGAGTCTCAGGGTTGTATATAGTGACATACATGTACTTGATAATACATTTATTTTGAATGTAAACACACATATAGATGACACCTCACTATTCCCTTGAGGGGCCTTTTGTACGTAGGTTCATTCTCCTCGGCATAAAAGGGAGCAAAGGTTTTGAATACCAGGTGACAAAAAATCTTTGTCAGCATGGATGAGTTGGGTTGAAAGACCTGTTGCTGTGCTGTATAATTCTAACTTCATAACTTTAAGAGGACTGGGGTGAGGATTTAGCCTTGCTTGAGATCTGTTCTCACTGATTTGATCTGTGGTAGGTTCACTAGTTAGAATCATAATTTGTATATCATTTTGTTGCAAATATAGAATGGGGATGAATTTCTGAGGGAAACCGAATTGGAGAAATACTCTTCACAATCCATGGAAATACTGTTAGTCTTTTGAATAATGCTTTGTGAAAATATACTCAATAGAAAGAAGCACCAACCCTATGATAGACCTGCAGTGTTTTCCTCTTTTCGTAGGTTCTATCAGTACACAGTAGAATGGTTGCCATACTAACCTGTCAGGATATTTTCTGATGTTGTCCCTGGCATGTTCTGAAATACTTTGCAGATCAACTGGTGGGGTATTTACAGATATCTTAACCTTTCACTGCTTCAAGCTGAGGTTCCCACCTGGTGTAAGGAGACCACTAACACCTGGTACCTAAGGAACTCTTCTCAGGTTTCCAGCCAGGTACAGGTGTTGATATTAACCAGCGTTTTGATGATAAACTTTGCAATCTTCATCAGGGATGGTGCCTGGGTATGTCTAGTTCTGTGGTATTTATAGCCCTGTCATCCTCCCTCAAAATTGGAGGAGGACTAACCAATCAGGTTTCTGCTTTCCCACTTTGTTTGCAATGAAATTTCTGTTCTTACTTAGAGCAAGACCTTCTAATACTAGAGGAAAACAATTTTAACAAAGACAAAGTTGTCACTCCAAGTAAGAACTGAAATGAGATTGTAAACAAGGTGGGGCCACAAAAAACCTGATTGATTGAGAACTAACCAATCAGGAGGGACAGATGATAGGGGTACAAATACCATTAGACTAGATGTGCACAGGCATCACCCCTGTTGAAGATGGCAGAGTTTGAAATTAAAAAGCTGGTTAAAAAAAAGACACCTGCCCCAGCCAGAAGCCCAAGAGGACTTAATTTGTCATGTATGCTGGGAAAGCACTAGATTATTTTTAACCTATGTTCTTGATTGGTCAGGGCACGAAGGAATATGGGGGGGGGGGGGGAAGGGGGAAGAGAGCAGATTAGGGCTGAGGAGGAAATGGATCAGACATGATGAAATGACAGAGCAGACGCTATGGGCCAAATGCTCTACTTTTGCTCCTATATCTTATGGACTTTGTTATCTTTATGGACTATTGCTTATTGACTACAGATTCATTAATATAACTTATTACTCTATTTTCTTAGAAGTTTGCAAATATTCAGCATGTCATTTGACAAAATTCTATACATGTATGGTGGAGTGTATATTGACTGGCCGCATCACAGCCTGGATGCAAACACCAATGTCCATGAGTGGAAAAGTCTACAAAAAGTAGCAAATACAGCCCAGTATATTACAGGTAAAGCACGTGAACCATTGAGCACATTTGCACAGAGTGCTGTTGCATGAAAGCAGCATCCACCATCCAGGCCACACTCTCTTCTTGCCGTTGCCATCAGGAAGGTACAGCAGTCCCAGGATTCAGTCAACCAGGTTCAGGACCACAGCCATTAGGGGATAACTCACTCATCCCATCACTTAACTGTTCCCACAACCTATGTACTCTCTTTCAAGGACCTTTCATCTCATGCTCAATATTTATTGCTTATTTATTTTAGCTATTTTTATTTGCATTTGTTGTCTTTTGCAGATTGGTTTGTCTGGCTGTCCTGTTGGTGTGATCTTCACTATTGTGTGTCATGTATTTTCTGTGAATGCCCACAAGAAAATGAATCTCAGGATTCTATATAGGGACACATGTACTTAAAAAAATACTTTAAACTTTGAATTCCAAGCAAACTGATTACCAGATTCTGAGATCTAGGAGTCAACATCTCCTTCTGCAACGTCCTGACCAACAGACCCCAATCAGCAAGAATAAGCAGCAACACTATTATTCTAACTAATGGTTCTCCACCCTCAGCTCCCTACATTCATGACTGTGCAACCAGATTCTGCTCTAATTCCATCCAAAAGTTTGCAGATGATACCACTATAGTGGGCTGTATCTCAAATAATAATTGGTCAGAGTACAGGAAGGAGATAGAGTTTAGTAAGCTGTCCCTCGATGTCAGCAGAACAAGTGCTGATCATTGACTTCAGGAAGGTGGAGGGAGGGTGGTGGTGCACGTACTCCTGTTTACATTACCAGTGCCAAGGTTGAGAGAGTTCCTAAGAGTGAAGATTACCATACACTCTACCGGTCCAACCACGTTGATGCCAAGGTCACCTCTAGATCCTCAGAAAACTAAAGAAATTTTAAGCAGTGGCCAATTGAAGATCCGACACATGAACATAACTCACTCAGGTTCATTGATTTAAGTACACAAGGCATCAACTTGTGGATGACCAGCAGAGGAAATTCACAGCCGCCAAGTATCTGGCTCCAAGTCTGGCTCTTGTCATTCAGAACAGAAAGGGGAAGAAGAGGCGAGCTGTGGTGATAGATGATTTGTTAGGGGACTAGAAAGGAGGTTTCTGTATGTCATGTTGCCTCCTGGGTGCCAGGGTCTGGGACATCTCGGATTGAGTCCTCGGGTGAACAGCCAGAGGTCGTGGTCCATGTAGGTACCAATGACATGGGTAGGAAGTGTGAAGAGGTTGTGTAAAGTGAACTCAGGTTTAAAGGGCAACACCTCCAGGATAATGACTTCAAGATTACTAACCATGCTGTATACTAGTGAAGCCAGAAATGGGTAGATTTTACAGTTTAATGTGTGGTTAAGGAGTTGGTAAAGTGTGGGGGAGGTTGCACAAGATTTTTGAATCACTGGGCTCTCTGCCAGGGAAGGTGTGACCTGCATAGAAGAGTCGGTTTGCACCTGAACTGGAGGGGGAGTAATATATAAGTGAGAAGGTTTGCTAGTGCCAGAACAAATTGTGACGAGAGTCCTTAATGAGGATGGCTTGGACACAAATGCTGGAGTATCCAAAGCATGGATGGAGACATGGTATCAAATCGGAACACAGAACAAAGCTAGATGAAATCACTAGTAGGGCTAAAGTCAGATGTCCCTTAAACACACCATTCTTGGTGCCCAAAACATGATTACCAATTAGCAGGACCTTCCTGAACCGCCAGCTATCTATACTCCCAGGTGTTAAGAGCATCTAAATGCCAGAAGTTGATGTGGTTTGGAGCATCTTCTAGCAGGATTTCCTTCCCTACAGCCAACTCCTATCGGCCCTGGCTGCTCGGAGAGGCGGTGATGGATGAAAGCTGATCAAAAATGTCATTTTCAGGTACCCAGTACTTCTCCTCGGGTTCGAATCCTTCCCAGTCCATGAGGTATTACCGAACACCTTGAACAGTATGCGAGTCCAAAAGCCTTTTCACCATGAAATCTTGTTCCCCCCCGATAAACCTGGGTGGCAGCAGGGCTGATGGTGGTGGGGTTTTAATGTAGAGATAGAAACAGAAAACCTACAGCACAATACAGCCTACAATGCTGTGCCGAACACGTACTTACTTTAGAAATTACCTCAGGTTACTCATAATGTTGCATTAAATGAAGTGTTGAGATTGCTTTAACCTTTCAGTTCTAGTCTCTTCATTATTGGAATTGGTTTATTATTGTCACATGTACCAAGATACAGTGAAAATCTAATCTTGCATTCTGTTTATACAGATCAAATCATTAAACAGTGCATTGAGATAGGGCTAAGTAAAATAGTAACAATGCAGAATAAAGTGTAACAAAGCTACTGAAACAGTGGAGAGCAAGTAAACAATAAAGTGTAAGATCATGAAGAGGTAGTTTGTGAGGCCAAGAGTCTGAGAGTATAAGAGCTCTATTCAAAAACATGACATTGGGATAGAAGCTGTTCTTGAGCCTACTGGTACATACTTGTATCTTCTGCCTGTTGAGATAGGAGAAGAAAGCATGTCCAGGCTGGGTTTGGTCTTTGATTATGCTGGATGCTTTACTGAGGCAATGAGATGTACATCATCTGGAAAACTATCCCCTGAAATTACACCTCACAGTTCTGTAAGGGGCTGCTTTAAGAAAACCATTTGGCCACCTGCCTTAACACAGAGGGCAGTGAATCTCTGGAATTTTCTGCCTTGAGTTGGTGAAGCTAGATTATGTGTATTTAAAATGGAAATAGATAAGTATTTGAAATAGATATAAGAGTTGAGGATTATGGAGAACTAGCACAGAAGAAAGTACCTGGATAGAGTACCTGGCCGAGTACTGAAGACCTATACTAACCAATTGGCTGGGCTATTCACAGATATCTTCAACCTCTGGCTCTGGCAATGTGTGATACCCACCTCCTTCAAGCAGGCTTCAGTCGTAGCGGTGCCCAAGAAGAGTGTGGCAACCTGCCTCAATGACAGGTTATCCACAGTGATTAAGTGTCTTGACAGACTGGTGTTAAAGCTCTTGTCTGAATGGTGACTTGGATCTGCTTCAGTTCTCCTGCCAAAGGAACAGGTCTACGGAAGATGCTCTTTCATTGGCTCTTCAACCACTCTGGAACATCTGTACAGCAAAGATGCATACATCTGGATGCTCTTCATCAATTATGGCTGGGCATTCAGCGCCATCATCCCTTCAAAACTAATCAATAACCTCTGAGACCTGGGCCTGAAAACACCCTTGTGCAACTGGATCTAGGACTTCCTCATTTGCAGACCCCAGTCTACCAGATGTGGAAGGTGGAACTGATCTTTCGACTCTCAGTTAAAGATTGAATTCAATACTATGTCTAACAGATGTTAGAATGTAATTAACAGTGGCCATCTTACATTCATTTAATAAAAATTGATCATATATTCAGAAAAGATCGATCCAAGCAAATAATATGTTACGATTGGTGTTAAATTCTTACAAAACTTGAAGAAAAAAATTAAAAGAGTCAAAGTGATGACTGTGCAGACATAGAACATAGATTGAACTTTCAACAATTCAGCTACAAACGATTCTCAGCTAAGAATTAAATTCTCATCTCAACCGAAGGCTTTGGGCGGGGGATTCGGTGAGCTCCATCTATTAATGGAGAAGTTTCGAGAACCTCACTAAAAAGTGAGTATACCATATTCATTAAAAACTTTAGTGGCTCACCGGTTTCCATATTTTCAGGCAAACCCAGTATACGTAAATTCATCCTTCAACTTCTGCTTTCCCGATCGATCGTTTTCTTCTTAATTCTTGATAATTCCGAAGAAACCTCAACAATTCTCTTTTCCATGGTAGAGATCTTTAATTCCTGTTCTTTAATCACTTGATGTATCGTCTTCTGTTGTCTTCCGATTCTATTGGTATCCACTTTAAGCGTTTGATATTGAGATTCCAGATTCCTCAAAGATTCCTGGACAGCAGAGACAGTTTCTTCAAGCTTTTCATTAGCACTCGTCAGTTTATCAATTTTAGAGTCCACCATTCCATTCTTGGTATTGGTATCTTGCATCAAAGAAAACATTCTTTCTGGAGTATAGGCTTCCTTTGTCTCTTTTGTTAATTTGGTTTGTTCAGTTTCAGAAACAATTTTGCCACGTCTTAATTTCTTTCCAGTTCGGGTTCCAGCCATCATAATTAAATTGTAAATCCTTCACTAAAAGTAATGAATCTTCAAGTTTAAACAAAAGTAGCGGTGAAAAGTAGGTTGTAAAAGGATGGAATAGAGCCAACAAGTGTCTTACTCCATGAGCTGCCCAGAAGAGACTCCAATGTCTTATCTTTCACCATGTGTCCAGAATGAATTCATCCACATGATGGCATCCACTCTTCGCCAGGGTTTACTGAGAAGCATTCATAAAGCCAAGTACTATTGTGTCATGTTCAACTCGACTCCTGATCAGGCACACCGTGAGCAGATGTCAGAAGTAGTGAAGTATGTGGAAGGTGATTTTGAGAGGAAAACAGTCGTGTTGGAGAGTCCTTCCTTGGTTTTATCCAGATAAGGCAGAAGGATGCTAAGAGCTTGGTTGAAGACATCTTGAAACAGCTAGAGAAGAACAAAATGGAGCTACAAGATTGTTGGTCACAGTGCTATGACAACGCTGCTGTGATAGCTGGACACAGAAGTGGTGTTCATCAAAGAATAAGTAAGAAAAATAACCTGGCAGTGTTTGTGAATTGCGACAATCACTCACTCAACTTGAATTTATTGTTCAATATGGAGATGAAAGCATCTTCTCGATCTTCGCATTGCTATTCAGATAATGCTAACCATTGCAGTTTCCATAGCCAGCTGTGAGAGATCATTCAGCAAGTTAAAACTAATACTTTGGTATTTGAGAGCCTCCATGGGTCAAGGCAGACTCTGTGATCTTGCTCTGCTGAGTGTAGAAAGAGAAGAAACTGAAAAAACTGACTTTGATCAAATCATAGACCAAATTGCATCAGTGAAAGCAAAGAAGGTGCAGTTATAAATTTCATGTAGTGCCATAATTTGTTAATTAAAAGATTAATGAGCTTTACTTGTACTTTTGAGCTGATATTATGGTAAAGTTATGTAAGTCAAGTCAAGTCACTTTTATTGTCATTTCGACCATAACTGCTGGTACAGTACACAGTAAAAATGAGACGACGTTTTTCAGGACCATGGTGTTACATGACACAGTACAAAAACTAGACTGAACTACGTTAAAAAAAAATCAACACAGAAAGAAAAACTACACTAGGCTACAGACCTACCCAACACTGCATAAAGTGCATAAAATAGTGCAGGCATTACAATAAATAATAAACAAGCAGTAAGGTGTCAGTCCAGGCTCTGGGTGTTGAGGAGTCTGATAGCTTGGGGGAAGAAACTGTTGCATAGTCTGGTCGTGAGAACCCGAATGCTTCGGTGCCTTTTCCCAGATGGCAGGAGGGAGAAGAGATTATATGAGGGGTGCATGGGGTCCTTCATAATGCCATTCGCTTTGCGGATGCAGCGTGTAGTGTAAATGTCCGTGATGGCGGGAAGAGAGACCCCGATGATCTTCTCAGCTGACCTCACTATCCGCTGCAGGGTCTTGCGATCCGAGATGGTGCAATTTCCGAACCAGGCAGTGATGCAGCTGCTCAGGATGTTCTCAATACAACCCCTGTAGAATGTGATGAGGATGGGGGGTGGGAGATGGACTTTCCTCAGCCTTCGCAGAAAGTAGAGACGCTGCTGGACTTTCTTTGCTATGGAGCTGGTGTTGAGGGACCAGGTGAGATTCTCCGCCAGGTGAACACCAAGAAATTTGGTGCTCTTAACGATCTCTACCAAGGAGCCGTTGATGTTCAGTGGGGAGTGGTCTCTCCGTGCCCTCCTGAAGTCAACAACTATCTCTTTTGTTCACATTCAGAGACAGGTTGTTGGCTGTCAGATGTTTAGGCAGGGGCACAGCAATTTCAGTGCTTCCCATCGCTATTTCCCGTAGATATGGCCCTGGGCCTAGGCCAGGGTTCTTCCAGTCAGAAGAGAGACAATGAATGCTGCCTTTTAGCGCTCCGAATGTAACTGGGACAGCTGGAGTCCAAATACTAATGAGCATTCGACGAGGAAGCCATGGCAAGAACCCGGGTCACCGTCGAATCTCTCTGAAGTTGGAAGATGTACTGGAGCTACAGAGTGACCGACAGCCTCAGCCCTCTCCTACAAGAGGTGGTACACAGCAACCTGGAGGTCGTGTATCTTCAGGCTTTGTCTGGAAATGTTCTCGCTGTCCCGTCAGCTGATAAAGGGATCAGATACCCCGCTGGGTCCTTGTTGGCTCAATCATACTGCAATGAGAGTCCTTAACGAGGATGGCTTGCACCTGTGCAGGTGTGTCCGAAGCAAAGATCGAGAACTGAGCACAAAACAAACACTAGATGAAACCATCAGTAGGGCTTCCGATTAAGCACCAAACCTCAGTTCCAGTGTCACTTAAATACTCAATTCGTGGCACCCAGATCGTGATTATCAATACGTGAGCCCTTAAAGGGACCGTGCCAGCCACCTGTACTCATAGAAACATAGAAAACCTACAGCGGCCCTCAGATTTGTGCCGAACATGTCCCTACCTTACAAATTAGTAGGCTTACCCATAGCCCTCTATCTTACTGAGCTCCATGTACCTATCCAAAAGCCTCTTAAAAGACCCTATTGTATCTGCCTCCACCACCGTTGCCGGCAGCCCATTCCACACACTCACCACTCTCTGAGTAAAAAACTTAACCCTGACATCTCCTCTGTACCTACTCCCCAGTATCTTAAATCTGTGTCCTCTTGTGGCAACCATTTCAGCCCTGGGAAAAAGCCTCTGACTATCCACACGATCAATGCCCCTCATCATCTTATACACCTCTATCAGGTCACCTCTCATCTTCTGTTGCTCCAACGAGAAAAGGCCGAGTTTACTCAACCTATTCTCATAAGGCATGCTACCCAATCCAGGCAACATCCTTGTAAATCTCCTCTGCGCCCTTTCTATGGCTTCCACATCCTTCCTGTGGTGAGGTGTCCAGAACTGAGTACAGTACTCCCAAGTGGGGTCTGACCAGGGTCCTATATTGCTGCAACATTACCTCTCGGCTCCTAAATTCAATTCCACGATTAATGAAGGCCAATACATAATATGCCTTCTTAACCACAGAGTCAAACAGCGCAGATGCTTTGAGTGTCCTATGGACTTGGACCCCAAGATCCCTTGGATCCTCCACACTGCCAAGAGTCTTACCATTAATACTATATTCTGCCATTGTAGCGATGTGCTACACACAGCGCTGAAATAACGACACGCAGTCGGTAAGTCGTTTCGAGACTAGTTTATTCAAACTTCGCGGCGCTGGCATTTAATCCCTAGCACCCGCCCTCTCCAGGCGGAAATGACGTCAGAGGTGCATTACCAAAGTCTCCCCCCGCGCGCTGGTTATTTGTGAGCCGGTTCGCCTGCGCAGAAAGTGGGTCGCCACATAACGCCCCCCCCACCCAGAACCGGCGATACACCTCCCAATGTCCACAGTCTGGATCAGCCTCTGTTTGGGAGATCTGCCTCTGTGCCGCGGTGCCTGAACCTCGATTGGCTGCGCCAAGTCTACATGGGCTAGTTTGAGTCGGTCCACCGTGAAAACCTCCTCTCTCCCCCTAATGTCCAGAATGTACGTGGACCCGTTGTTGTTGATCACCTTGAGCGGCCCCTCGTATGGCCGCTGTAGCGGTGCCCGGTGTCCACCCCTTCGTACAAACACAAACTTACAGTTCTGCAGGTCTTTGGGTACATGGGTCGGGGTCCATCCGTGCTGTGAAGTCGGTACGGATGCCAGGTTGCCGAGCCTCTCGCATAATCTGTCCAGGACTGCTGCGGGTTCTTCCTCCTGCCCCCTTGGGGCTGGTATGAACTCTCCTGGGACGGCCAGGGGTGCGCCGTACACCAATTCGGCCGACGAGGCGTGCAGATCCTCTTTAGGTGCTGTGCGAATTCCAAGCAGGACCCAGGGAAGCTCGTCCACCCAGTTAGGTCCTCTCAGGCGGGCCATGAGAGCCAACTTCAAGTGACGGTGGAAGCGTTCCACTAGTCTGTTCGACTGTGGGTGGTAGGCAGTAGTGTGGTGTAGCTGCGTTCCCAAAAGGCTGGCCACAGCCAACCACAGGCTGGAGGTGAACTGGGTGCCTCTGTCGGGGGTAATGTGGGCCGGTACCCTGAAACGTGCTACCCAGGTTGCAATCAGTGCTCGGGCGCAGGAATCGGCAGATGTGTCAGTGAGTGGGACTGCCTCTGTCCACCTTGTGAACCGGTCTACCATAGTTAGGAGGTACCGCACTCCTCGGGACACTGGTAGGGGGCCCACGATATCCACATGAATGTGGTTGAACCTCCGGTGGGTGGGTTCGAACTGCTGCGGTGGGGCTTTAGTGTGCCGCTGCACCTTGGCTGTTTGGCACTGCGTGCACGTTCTGGCCCATTCCCTGACATGCTTGCAAAGTCCGTGCCACGCAAACTTGCTGGAGACCAGCCGGACGGTAGTCCTGATAGATGGGTGTGCCAAACCATGTATGGATTCGAAAACTCGCCGCCTCCAGGCTGCTGGGAGGATGGGGCCAGGTTGGCCGGTAGCCACGTCACACAGGAGGGTCCTCTCACCTGGGCCTACGAGAAAGTCCTGCAGCTGCAAACCTGAGACTGCAGTCCTGTAGCTGGGCATCTCGTCGTCTGCCTGCTGCGCCTCCGCCAGTGCTGCATAGTCCACCCCCAGGGACAGGGCCTGGACAGCTGGTCTGGAGAGTGCGTCCGCCACAACATTGTCCTTTCCCGAGACATGCTGGATGTCCGTCATGTACTCGGAGATGTAGGACAGATGTGGCTGCTGGCGAGCTGACCAGGGATTGGACACCTTCGTGTACGGGAAGGTCAACGGTTTGTGGTCCATGAACGCGGTGAACGGCCTGCCTTCTAAGAAGTACCTGAAATGCCGGATTGCCAGATACAGTGCCAACAGCTCCCGGTTGAAAGCACTGTACTTGAGTTCGGGTGGTCGTAGGTGCTTGCTGAAGAATGCCAGGGGTTGCCAGCGCCCCTCGATGAGCTGCTCCAGCACCCCACCGACTGCTGTGTCGGATGCGTCCACCGTGAGGGCGGTTGGAACGTCCGTTCTGGGGTGCACCAGCATCGCGGCATCTGCCAAGGCTTCCTTGGCTTTAACGAAAGCCGCCTCAGCCACCTCGTACCAAGTAATGACCTTGCCTTTACCTGACATCAGGGTGTACAAAGGGCGCATGATATGGGCTGCTGAGGGGAGGAAACGGTGGTGGAAGTTCACCATACCAACGAACTCCTGTAGGCCTTTGACCGTGTTGGGCCAGGCAAAGTGGCGGATCGCGTCTACCTTGGCGGGCAGAGGTGTTGCCCCATCTTTGGTAATCCTGTGGCCCAGGAAGTCGATGGTATCGAGACCGAACTGGCATTTGGCCGGGTTGATCGTGAGGCCAAAATCACTCAGGCAGGAGTAGAGCCGGCGGAGGTGGGACAGATGCTCCTGGCAACTACTGCTGGCTATAAGGATGTCGTCCAAATAGATGAACACAAAGTCCAGGTCACGTCCCACCACATCCATTAGCCGCTGGAACGTCTGTGCGGCATTCTTCAGGCCGACCGGCATTCGGAGGAACTCGAACAGGCCAAACGGGGTGATGAGTGCTGTTTTGGGGATGTCTTCAGGGTGCACCGGGATTTGATGGTAGGCCCGGACGAGGTCTACTTTGGAAAATATTCTTGCCCCGTGCAGGTTTGCTGCAAAGTCCTGTATGTGCGGCACGGGGTAGCAGTCTGGAGTTGTAGCCTCGTTCAGTCTGCGGTAGTCGCCGCATGGTCTCCAACCCCCAGCTGCTTTGGGCACCACGTGCAGGGGAGAGGCCCATGGGCTGTCGGACCTCCGTACGATCCCCAATTCCTCCATCTTGAACTCCTCCTTTACCAGGCAGAGCTTTTCCGGGGGGAGCCTTCGTGTGTGGGCTTGGAGGGGTGGTCCTTTGGTCGTGATGTGGTGCTGAACCCCGTGTCTGGGCATGGCTGCCGTGAACTGTGGTGCCAGAATCGATGGAAAGTCCGCCAGGATTCTGGTGAATTCATTGTCCGACAGCAGGATGGAGTCCAGGTGTGGGGCCGGCAACTTGGCTTCACCCAGGGAGAACGTCTGGAAAGTCTTGGCATGTACCAGTCTTTTCCCTTGCAAGTCGACCATCAGGCTGTGAGCTCGCAAGAAGTCCGCCCACAGGAGTGGTTGGGCCACCGCGGCCAGTGTGAAGTCCCACGTGAACCAGCTGGCACCGAACTGCAGCTGCACTGTGTGAGTGCCGTAGGTCTGTATCGTGCTGCCGTTCGCGGCCCTCAGGGTGGGTCCTGGCTTCCTGTTGCAGGTGTCGTACCCCGTCGGGGGCAAGACGCTGATTTCCGCTCCGGTGTCGACCAAGAAGTGGCGTCCCGACTGTTTGTCCCAGACGTACAAGAGGCTGTCCTGGTGGCCAGCCACCATAGTCATTAACGGCTGCTGGCCCTGGCCCTGGCCCTTGCAGGGTGGGTGACAACGGCAGGCTTTTGTGCCCCACCGCTGGTGGTAGAAACACCACTGTTCACTGTCCTCCTCACTCCTGCCTCTGTGTTGTGTGCGCCCCCCTGCCGGGCCTGGTCTGGTCCGCTGTTGGGCGCGTGGCCTGGTAATCCGACCGATGGACGCCACGCTTTCCCTCTTGGCTTTCCACAGCACGTCTGCCCGGGCCGCCACCTTCCAGGGATCGCTGAAATCTGCATCGGCCAGCAGCAGATGTATGTCCTTGGGCAGTTGCTCTAGGAACGCTTGCTCGAACATGAGGCAGGGCTTGTGTCCGTCAGCCAGGGCCAGCATCTTGTTCATCAATGCTGATGGCAGTCTGCCTCCCAAACTGTCCAGGTGAAGCAGGCGGGCACCTCGCTCACGCCGCGAGAGGCCAAAGTTCCCAATGAGCAGCGCTTTGAATGCTTCATATTTGCCTTCTTCCGGGGGCAACTGTATGAAATCCGCAACCTGGGCGGCCGTCTCCTGGTCAAGGGCGCTCACCACGTGATAGTAACGCGTGGAATCAGAGGATATCTGCCGAATCTGGAACTGGGCTTCTGCCTGGTTAAACCACACGTGTGGTTGCAGTGTCCAGAAAGTCGGCAGTTTTAGCAAAACTGCGTGAACAGATGAAGAGTCGGTCATCTTTGGTCCAAATCCCGTTTGGACCGTCGGGGTCACCAATGTAGAGCTACACACAGCGCTGAAATAACGACACACAGTCGGTAAGTCGTTTCGAGACTAGTTTATTCAAACTTCGCGACACTGGCATTTAATCCCTGGCGCCCGCCCTCTCTGGGCGGAATTGACATCAGAGGTGCATTACCAAAGTCTCCCCCCGTGCGCTGGCTATTTGTGAGCCAGTTCACCTGCGCAGAAAGTGGGTCGCCACACCACCATATTTGACCTACCAAAATGAACCACTTCACACTTATCTGGGTTGAACTCCATCTGCCACTTCTCAGCCCAGTTTTGCATCCTATCAATATCCCACTGTAACCTCTGACAGCCCTCCACACTATCTACATCACCTCCAACCTTTGTGTCATCAGCAAACTTACAAACCCATCCCTTCACTTCCTCATCTGGTCATTTATAAAAATCACGAAGAGTAAGGGTCCCAGAACAGATCCCTGAGGCACTCCACTGGTGACCGACCTCCATGCAGAATATGACCCGTCTGCAACCACTCTTTGCCTTCTGTGGGGAAGCTAGTTCTGGATCCACAAAGCAATGTCCTCTTGGATCCCATGTCTCCTTACTTTCTCAATAAGCCTTGCATGGGGTACCTTATCAAATGCCTTGCTGAAATCCATATACACTACATCTACTGCTCTTCCTTCATCAGTGTGTTTAGTCACTCCAGGGAGTTAGAGAGTCTAAACCCAGAAGGTGGCATGGTTGGGAGCGTCTCGTAACACAAATAGTGGAGAGGTTGTGAAGACTTGTTGTTAGGACCTCAGTCAGAGTCAGAAACCAAAAGGTTGAGCATGGTGTGTCTAATGTCTTATACTGTATATTTCAATGCAAGAAATAACGTAAGAATGACATAAGCGCAGGACATGGATCAACACATGGAATTATGGTAATGTAGCCATTAGTGAGACTTGGTTGCAGGAGGTGCAGGTCTGGTAGCTCAATATACCGGGATTCATTTGTATTAGACGCGACAGAGCGAGAGGGATTAAAGGAGAAGGGGTGGGTATTACTAGTCAGGGAAAATGTCACAGCACTGCTCTGTCAGGATGACTGGAGTGAGGCATTCTGGGTAGAACTGAGGAATAAGAAAAGTATGACCACATTAATGGGGTTCTATTACAGACCACTCAACAGTCCTCGGGATTTAGAGGAATAAATTTGTAACATGATCACAGACCGTTGCAAGAAACACAAGGTTATTATAGTAGGTGATTTCCACGTATTGCCTGGGAAACCCATACTGCAAAAGGACTAGATAGGGTAGAGTTTGTCAAATGTGTTCAAGGAAAGTTTCCTTCATCCTAGTACATAGAAGTCCTAATGAGAGAGCGTCCGATACTGGATCTGCTATTAGGGAACGAGACAGAGCAGTGACAAAAGTTTGTGTTGGGGAACACTTTGCATCTAGTGGTCAATATGTTGTTAGTTTCAATGTAAATATGGAAAAAGATAGGTCTCGTCTGCAGGTATTGATTCTAAATTGGAGAAAGGCCAATTTTGGTGGTATCAGAAATTATTTGGCAAGTGTGGATTGGGACAGGCTGTTTTCTGGCAAAGGTGTACTTGGTAAGTGGAAGACCATCAAAATTAAAATTTTGAGAGTGCATGTATGTGCCTGTCAGAATAAAAGATTAAGGTAACAGGTTTAGGGAACCTTTGTTTTCAAGATATATTGAGGTCCTGGTTTAGAGAAAAAAGGAGGTGCATAGCAAGTATAGGTAAGTAGGATAAACGAGGTGCTTACAGAGTATAAGAAATGCAAGAGAACGCTTAAGAAATCTTGGTATCATCTGCAAATACACTAGACATGGACTGATTAAAGATACTCAGCACAGTGTCATGTGTGGTAGATTGTGTCTAAACAATACTATATAGATTTTTCAGGAAGTTACCCAGAAAGTTGATGAGGACAAGGCAGTGGATGTTGTCTACATGGAGTTTAGCAAGGCAAGTTGCAATGTTCTTCATAGGAGATTGATCCAAGATTCAGTTGCTCAGCATTCTAGATGAGGTAGTAAATTTGAAAGACATTGATTTTGTGGGTGAAGCCAGAGAGTGGTATCAATGATCTGGATGATAACCATGAGAAAATCTGTAATCCCACCACCAAGCACATCTTTCTCCCCCCACACCCCCCAGTCTCCGCTTTTCGTAAGGATCACTCCCAATGTGACTCACTTATTCAGTAATCCCTCCCGGTACTTATCTTTACAAGTGAATTAAGTGCTACACCTGCCCCTACCCCTCCTCCATCACTAGCTTTCTGGGCCCCAAACAGTCCTTCCAGGTTAGGTGACACTTCATTCGCAAATCTGTTAGGGTCATCTACTGTACCAGGTTTTGTCAGTGAGACCCAATGTAGATTGGTAGACTACTGTACCAGGTTTTGTCAGTGAGACCCAATGTAGATTGGTAGACTACTGTACCAGGTTTTGTCAGTGAGACCCAATGTAGATTGGTAGACTACTGTATCAGGTTTTGTCAGTGAGACCCAATGTAGATTGGTAGACCACTGTATCAGGTTTTGTCAGTGAGACCCAATGTAGATTGGTAGACTACTGTACCAGGTTTTGTCAGTGAGACCCAATGTAGATTGGTAGACTACTGTACCAGGTTTTGTCAGTGAGACCCAATGTAGATTGGTAGACTACTGTATCAGGTTTTGTCAGTGAGACCCAATGTAGATTGGTAGACCACTGTATCAGGTTTTGTCAGTGTGACCCAATGTAGATTGGTAGACCACTGTATCAGGTTTTGTCAGTGTGACCCAATGTAGATTGGTAGACTACTGTATCAGGTTTTGTCAGTGAGACCCAATGTAGATTGGTAGACTACTGTATCAGGTTTTGTCAGTGTGACCCAATGTAGATTGGTAGACTACTGTATCAGGTTTTGTCAGTGAGACCCAATGTAGATTGGTAGACTACTGTATCAGGTTTTGTCAGTGTGACCCAATGTAGATTGGTAGACTACTGTATCAGGTTTTGTCAGTGAGACCCAATGTAGATTGGTAGACTACTGTATCAGGTTTTGTCAGTGAGACCCAATGTAGATTGGTAGACTACTGTATCAGGTTTTGTCAGTGAGACCCAATGTAGATTGGTAGACTACTGTATCAGGTTTTGTCAGTGAGACCCAATGTAGATTGGTAGACTACTGTATCAGGTTTTGTCAGTGTGGCCTCCTGTGAGACCCAATGTAGATTGGTAGACTACTGTATCAGGTTTTGTCAGTGAGACCCAATGTAGATTGGTAGACTACTGTATCAGGTTTTGTCAGTGAGACCCAATGTAGATTGGTAGACTACTGTATCAGGTTTTGTCAGTGTGACCCAATGTAGATTGGTAGACTACTGTACCAGGTTTTGTCAGTGAGACCCAATGTAGATTGGTAGACTACTGTACCAGGTTTTGTCAGTGAGACCCAATGTCGATTGGTAGACTACTGTATCAGGTTTTGTCAGTGTGACCCAATGTAGATTGGTAGACTACTGTATCAGGTTTTGTCAGTGAGACCCAATGTAGATTGGTAGACTACTGTATCAGGTTTTGTCAGTGAGACCCAATGTAGATTGGTAGACTACTGTATCAGGTTTTGTCAGTGAGACCCAATGTAGATTGGTAGACTACTGTATCAGGTTTTGTCAGTGAGACCCAATGTAGATTGGTAGACTACTGTATCAGGTTTTGTCAGTGAGACCCAATGTAGATTGGTAGACTACTGTATCAGGTTTTGTCAGTGAGACCCAATGTAGATTGGTAGACTACTGTACCAGGTTTTGTCAGTGAGACCCAATGTAGATTGGTAGACTACTGTACCAGGTTTTGTCAGTGAGACCCAATGTAGATTGGTAGACTACTGTATCAGGTTTTGTCAGTGAGACCCAATGTAGATTGATAGACTACTGTATCAGGTTTTGTCAGTGTGGCCTCCTGTGAGACCCAATGTAGATTGGTAGACTACTGTACCAGGTTTTGTCAGTGAGACCCAATGTAGATTGGTAGACTACTGTATCAGGTTTTGTCAGTGAGACCCAATGTAGATTGGTAGACTACTGTACCAGGTTTTGTCAGTGAGACCCAATGTAGATTGGTAGACTACTGTACCAGGTTTTGTCAGTGAGACCCAATGTAGATTGGTAGACTACTGTATCAGGTTTTGTCAGTGAGACCCAATGTAGATTGGTAGACCACTGTATCAGGTTTTGTCAGTGAGACCCAATGTAGATTGGTAGACTACTGTACCAGGTTTTGTCAGTGAGACCCAATGTAGATTGGTAGACTACTGTATCAGGTTTTGTCAGTGAGACCCAATGTAGATTGGTAGACTACTGTATCAGGTTTTGTCAGTGAGACCCAATGTAGATTGGTAGACTACTGTATCAGGTTTTGTCAGTGTGGCCTCCTGTGAGACCCAATGTAGATTGGTAGACTACTGTATCAGGTTTTGTCAGTGAGACCCAATGTAGATTGGTAGACTACTGTATCAGGTTTTGTCAGTGAGACCCAATGTAGATTGGTAGACTACTGTATCAGGTTTTGTCAGTGTGACCCAATGTAGATTGGTAGACTACTGTATCAGGTTTTGTCAGTGAGACCCAATGTAGATTGGTAGACTACTGTACCAGGTTTTGTCAGTGAGACCCAATGTAGATTGGTAGACTACTGTATCAGGTTTTGTCAGTGTGGCCTCCTGTGAGACCCAATGTAGATTGGTAGACTACTGTACCAGGTTTTGTCAGTGAGACCCAATGTAGATTGGTAGACTACTGTACCAGGTTTTGTCAGTGAGACCCAATGTAGATTGGTAGACTACTGTATCAGGTTTTGTCAGTGTGACCCAATGTAGATTGGTAGACTACTGTACCAGGTTTTGTCAGTGAGACCCAATGTAGATTGGTAGACTACTGTACCAGGTTTTGTCAGTGAGACCCAATGTCGATTGGTAGACTACTGTATCAGGTTTTGTCAGTGTGACCCAATGTAGATTGGTAGACTACTGTATCAGGTTTTGTCAGTGTGACCCAATGTAGATTGGTAGACTACTGTATCAGGTTTTGTCAGTGAGACCCAATGTAGATTGGTAGACTACTGTATCAGGTTTTGTCAGTGTGACCCAATGTAGATTGGTAGACTACTGTATCAGGTTTTGTCAGTGAGACCCAATGTAGATTGGTAGACTACTGTATCAGGTTTTGTCAGTGAGACCCAATGTAGATTGGTAGACTACTGTATCAGGTTTTGTCAGTGAGACCCAATGTAGATTGGTAGACTACTGTATCAGGTTTTGTCAGTGAGACCCAATGTAGATTGGTAGACTACTGTATCAGGTTTTGTCAGTGTGGCCTCCTGTGAGACCCAATGTAGATTGGTAGACTACTGTATCAGGTTTTGTCAGTGAGACCCAATGTAGATTGGTAGACTACTGTATCAGGTTTTGTCAGTGAGACCCAATGTAGATTGGTAGACTACTGTATCAGGTTTTGTCAGTGTGACCCAATGTAGATTGGTAGACTACTGTACCAGGTTTTGTCAGTGAGACCCAATGTAGATTGGTAGACTACTGTACCAGGTTTTGTCAGTGAGACCCAATGTCGATTGGTAGACTACTGTATCAGGTTTTGTCAGTGTGACCCAATGTAGATTGGTAGACTACTGTATCAGGTTTTGTCAGTGAGACCCAATGTAGATTGGTAGACTACTGTATCAGGTTTTGTCAGTGAGACCCAATGTAGATTGGTAGACTACTGTATCAGGTTTTGTCAGTGAGACCCAATGTAGATTGGTAGACTACTGTATCAGGTTTTGTCAGTGAGACCCAATGTAGATTGGTAGACTACTGTATCAGGTTTTGTCAGTGAGACCCAATGTAGATTGGTAGACTACTGTATCAGGTTTTGTCAGTGAGACCCAATGTAGATTGGTAGACTACTGTACCAGGTTTTGTCAGTGAGACCCAATGTAGATTGGTAGACTACTGTACCAGGTTTTGTCAGTGAGACCCAATGTAGATTGGTAGACTACTGTATCAGGTTTTGTCAGTGAGACCCAATGTAGATTGATAGACTACTGTATCAGGTTTTGTCAGTGTGGCCTCCTGTGAGACCCAATGTAGATTGGTAGACTACTGTACCAGGTTTTGTCAGTGAGACCCAATGTAGATTGGTAGACTACTGTATCAGGTTTTGTCAGTGAGACCCAATGTAGATTGGTAGACTACTGTACCAGGTTTTGTCAGTGAGACCCAATGTAGATTGGTAGACTACTGTACCAGGTTTTGTCAGTGAGACCCAATGTAGATTGGTAGACTACTGTATCAGGTTTTGTCAGTGAGACCCAATGTAGATTGGTAGACCACTGTATCAGGTTTTGTCAGTGAGACCCAATGTAGATTGGTAGACTACTGTACCAGGTTTTGTCAGTGAGACCCAATGTAGATTGGTAGACTACTGTATCAGGTTTTGTCAGTGAGACCCAATGTAGATTGGTAGACTACTGTATCAGGTTTTGTCAGTGAGACCCAATGTAGATTGGTAGACTACTGTATCAGGTTTTGTCAGTGTGGCCTCCTGTGAGACCCAATGTAGATTGGTAGACTACTGTATCAGGTTTTGTCAGTGAGACCCAATGTAGATTGGTACACTACTGTATCAGGTTTTGTCAGTGAGACCCAATGTAGATTGGTAGACTACTGTATCAGGTTTTGTCAGTGTGACCCAATGTAGATTGGTAGACTACTGTATCAGGTTTTGTCAGTGAGACCCAATGTAGATTGGTAGACTACTGTACCAGGTTTTGTCAGTGAGACCCAATGTAGATTGGTAGACTACTGTATCAGGTTTTGTCAGTGTGGCCTCCTGTGAGACCCAATGTAGATTGGTAGACTACTGTACCAGGTTTTGTCAGTGAGACCCAATGTAGATTGGTAGACTACTGTACCAGGTTTTGTCAGTGAGACCCAATGTAGATTGGTAGACTACTGTATCAGGTTTTGTCAGTGTGACCCAATGTAGATTGGTAGACTACTGTACCAGGTTTTGTCAGTGAGACCCAATGTAGATTGGTAGACTACTGTACCAGGTTTTGTCAGTGAGACCCAATGTCGATTGGTAGACTACTGTATCAGGTTTTGTCAGTGTGACCCAATGTAGATTGGTAGACTACTGTATCAGGTTTTGTCAGTGAGACCCAATGTAGATTGGTAGACTACTGTATCAGGTTTTGTCAGTGAGACCCAATGTAGATTGGTAGACTACTGTATCAGGTTTTGTCAGTGAGACCCAATGTAGATTGGTAGACTACTGTATCAGGTTTTGTCAGTGAGACCCAATGTAGATTGGTAGACTACTGTATCAGGTTTTGTCAGTGAGACCCAATGTAGATTGGTAGACTACTGTATCAGGTTTTGTCAGTGAGACCCAATGTAGATTGGTAGACTACTGTACCAGGTTTTGTCAGTGAGACACAATGTAGATTGGTAGACTACTGTACCAGGTTTTGTCAGTGAGACCCAATGTAGATTGGTAGACTACTGTATCAGGTTTTGTCAGTGAGACCCAATGTAGATTGATAGACTACTGTATCAGGTTTTGTCAGTGTGGCCTCCTGTGAGACCCAATGTAGATTGGTAGACTACTGTACCAGGTTTTGTCAGTGAGACCCAATGTAGATTGGTAGACTACTGTATCAGGTTTTGTCAGTGAGACCCAATGTAGATTGGTAGACTACTGTACCAGGTTTTGTCAGTGAGACCCAATGTAGATTGGTAGACTACTGTACCAGGTTTTGTCAGTGAGACCCAATGTAGATTGGTAGACTACTGTACCAGGTTTTGTCAGTGAGACCCAATGTAGATTGGTAGACTACTGTATCAGGTTTTGTCAGTGAGACCCAATGTAGATTGGTAGACTACTGTACCAGGTTTTGTCAGTGAAACCCAATGTAGATTGGTAGACTACTGTATCAGGTTTTGTCAGTGAGACCCAATGTAGATTGGTAGACCACTGTATCAGGTTTTGTCAGTGAGACCCAATGTAGATTGGTAGACTACTGTACCAGGTTTTGTCAGTGAGACCCAATGTAGATTGGTAGACTACTGTATCAGGTTTTGTCAGTGAGACCCAATGTAGATTGGTAGACTACTGTATCAGGTTTTGTCAGTGAGACCCAATGTAGATTGGTAGACTACTGTATCAGGTTTTGTCAGTGAGACCCAATGTAGATTGGTAGACTACTGTATCAGGTTTTGTCAGTGAGACCCAATGTAGATTGGTAGACTACTGTATCAGGTTTTGTCAGTGTGGCCTCCTGTGAGACCCAATGTAGATTGGTAGACTACTGTATCAGGTTTTGTCAGTGAGACCCAATGTAGATTGGTAGACTACTGTATCAGGTTTTGTCACTGAGACCCAATGTAGATTGGTAGACTACTGTATCAGGTTTTGTCAGTGAGACCCAATGTAGATTGGTAGACTACTGTATCAGGTTTTGTCAGTGAGACCCAATGTAGATTGGTAGACTACTGTATCAGGTTTTGTCAGTGTGACCCAATGTAGATTGGTAGACTACTGTATCAGGTTTTGTCAGTGAGACCCAATGTAGATTGGTAGACTACTGTATCAGGTTTTGTCAGTGAGACCCAATGTAGATTGGTAGACTACTGTATCAGGTTTTGTCAGTGAGACCCAATGTAGATTGGTAGACTACTGTATCAGGTTTTGTCAGTGAGACCCAATGTAGATTGGTAGACTACTGTATCAGGTTTTGTGAGTGAGACCCAATGTAGATTGGTAGACTACTGTATCAGGTTTTGTCAGTGAGACCCAATGTAGATTGGTAGACTACTGTACCAGGTTTTGTCAGTGAGACCCAATGTAGATTGGTAGACTACTGTACCAGGTTTTGTCAGTGAGACCCAATGTAGATTGGTAGACTACTGTATCAGGTTTTGTCAGTGAGACCCAATGTAGATTGATAGACTACTGTATCAGGTTTTGTCAGTGTGGCCTCCTGTGAGACCCAATGTAGATTGGTAGACTACTGTACCAGGTTTTGTCAGTGAGACCCAATGTAGATTGGTAGACTACTGTATCAGGTTTTGTCAGTGAGACCCAATGTAGATTGGTAGACTACTGTATCAGGTTTTGTCAGTGTGACCCAATGTAGATTGGTAGACTACTGTATCAGGTTTTGTCAGTGAGACCCAATGTAGATTGGTAGACTACTGTACCAGGTTTTGTCAGTGAGACCCAATGTAGATTGGTAGACTACTGTATCAGGTTTTGTCAGTGTGGCCTCCTGTGAGACCCAATGTAGATTGGTAGACTACTGTACCAGGTTTTGTCAGTGAGACCCAATGTAGATTGGTAGACTACTGTACCAGGTTTTGTCAGTGAGACCCAATGTAGATTGGTAGACTACTGTATCAGGTTTTGTCAGTGTGACCCAATGTAGATTGGTAGACTACTGTACCAGGTTTTGTCAGTGAGACCCAATGTAGATTGGTAGACTACTGTACCAGGTTTTGTCAGTGAGACCCAATGTCGATTGGTAGACTACTGTATCAGGTTTTGTCAGTGTGACCCAATGTAGATTGGTAGACTACTGTATCAGGTTTTGTCAGTGAGACCCAATGTAGATTGGTAGACTACTGTATCAGGTTATGTCAGTGAGACCCAATGTAGATTGGTAGACTACTGTATCAGGTTTTGTCAGTGAGACCCAATGTAGATTGGTAGACTACTGTATCAGGTTTTGTCAGTGAGACCCAATGTAGATTGGTAGACTACTGTATCAGGTTTTGTCAGTGAGACCCAATGTAGATTGGTAGACTACTGTATCAGGTTTTGTCAGTGAGACCCAATGTAGATTGGTAGACTACTGTACCAGGTTTTGTCAGTGAGACACAATGTAGATTGGTAGACTACTGTACCAGGTTTTGTCAGTGAGACCCAATGTAGATTGGTAGACTACTGTATCAGGTTTTGTCAGTGAGACCCAATGTAGATTGATAGACTACTGTATCAGGTTTTGTCAGTGTGGCCTCCTGTGAGACCCAATGTAGATTGGTAGACTACTGTACCAGGTTTTGTCAGTGAGACCCAATGTAGATTGGTAGACTACTGTATCAGGTTTTGTCAGTGAGACCCAATGTAGATTGGTAGACTACTGTACCAGGTTTTGTCAGTGAGACCCAATGTAGATTGGTAGACTACTGTACCAGGTTTTGTCAGTGAGACCCAATGTAGATTGGTAGACTACTGTATCAGGTTTTGTCAGTGAGACCCAATGTAGATTGGTAGACCACTGTATCAGGTTTTGTCAGTGAGACCCAATGTAGATTGGTAGACTACTGTACCAGGTTTTGTCAGTGAGACCCAATGTAGATTGGTAGACTACTGTATCAGGTTTTGTCAGTGAGACCCAATGTAGATTGGTAGACTACTGTATCAGGTTTTGTCAGTGAGACCCAATGTAGATTGGTAGACTACTGTATCAGGTTTTGTCAGTGTGGCCTCCTGTGAGACCCAATGTAGATTGGTAGACTACTGTATCAGGTTTTGTCAGTGAGACCCAATGTAGATTGGTACACTACTGTATCAGGTTTTGTCAGTGAGACCCAATGTAGATTGGTAGACTACTGTATCAGGTTTTGTCAGTGTGACCCAATGTAGATTGGTAGACTACTGTATCAGGTTTTGTCAGTGAGACCCAATGTAGATTGGTAGACTACTGTACCAGGTTTTGTCAGTGAGACCCAATGTAGATTGGTAGACTACTGTATCAAGTTTTGTCAGTGTGGCCTCCTGTGAGACCCAATGTAGATTGGTAGACTACTGTACCAGGTTTTGTCAGTGAGACCCAATGTAGATTGGTAGACTACTGTACCAGGTTTTGTCAGTGAGACCCAATGTAGATTGGTAGACTACTGTATCAGGTTTTGTCAGTGTGACCCAATGTAGATTGGTAGACTACTGTACCAGGTTTTGTCAGTGAGACCCAATGTAGATTGGTAGACTACTGTACCAGGTTTTGTCAGTGAGACCCAATGTCGATTGGTAGACTACTGTATCAGGTTTTGTCAGTGTGACCCAATGTAGATTGGTAGACTACTGTATCAGGTTTTGTCAGTGAGACCCAATGTAGATTGGTAGACTACTGTATCAGGTTTTGTCAGTGAGACCCAATGTAGATTGGTAGACTACTGTATCAGGTTTTGTCAGTGAGACCCAATGTAGATTGGTAGACTACTGTATCAGGTTTTGTCAGTGAGACCCAATGTAGATTGGTAGACTACTGTATCAGGTTTTGTCAGTGAGACCCAATGTAGATTGGTAGACTACTGTATCAGGTTTTGTCAGTGAGACCCAATGTAGATTGGTAGACTACTGTACCAGGTTTTGTCAGTGAGACACAATGTAGATTGGTAGACTACTGTACCAGGTTTTGTCAGTGAGACCCAATGTAGATTGGTAGACTACTGTATCAGGTTTTGTCAGTGAGACCCAATGTAGATTGATAGACTACTGTATCAGGTTTTGTCAGTGTGGCCTCCTGTGAGACCCAATGTAGATTGGTAGACTACTGTACCAGGTTTTGTCAGTGAGACCCAATGTAGATTGGTAGACTACTGTATCAGGTTTTGTCAGTGAGACCCAATGTAGATTGGTAGACTACTGTACCAGGTTTTGTCAGTGAGACCCAATGTAGATTGGTAGACTACTGTACCAGGTTTTGTCAGTGAGACCCAATGTAGATTGGTAGACTACTGTACCAGGTTTTGTCAGTGAGACCCAATGTAGATTGGTAGACTACTGTATCAGGTTTTGTCAGTGAGACCCAATGTAGATTGGTAGACTACTGTACCAGGTTTTGTCAGTGAAACCCAATGTAGATTGGTAGACTACTGTATCAGGTTTTGTCAGTGAGACCCAATGTAGATTGGTAGACCACTGTATCAGGTTTTGTCAGTGAGACCCAATGTAGATTGGTAGACTACTGTACCAGGTTTTGTCAGTGAGACCCAATGTAGATTGGTAGACTACTGTATCAGGTTTTGTCAGTGAGACCCAATGTAGATTGGTAGACTACTGTATCAGGTTTTGTCAGTGAGACCCAATGTAGATTGGTAGACTACTGTATCAGGTTTTGTCAGTGAGACCCAATGTAGATTGGTAGACTACTGTATCAGGTTTTGTCAGTGAGACCCAATGTAGATTGGTAGACTACTGTATCAGGTTTTGTCAGTGTGGCCTCCTGTGAGACCCAATGTAGATTGGTAGACTACTGTATCAGGTTTTGTCAGTGAGACCCAATGTAGATTGGTAGACTACTGTATCAGGTTTTGTCACTGAGACCCAATGTAGATTGGTAGACTACTGTATCAGGTTTTGTCAGTGAGACCCAATGTAGATTGGTAGACTACTGTATCAGGTTTTGTCAGTGAGACCCAATCTAGATTGGTAGACTACTGTATCAGGTTTTGTCAGTGTGACCCAATGTAGATTGGTAGACTACTGTATCAGGTTTTGTCAGTGAGACCCAATGTAGATTGGTAGACTACTGTATCAGGTTTTGTCAGTGAGACCCAATGTAGATTGGTAGACTACTGTATCAGGTTTTGTCAGTGAGACCCAATGTAGATTGGTAGACTACTGTATCAGGTTTTGTCAGTGAGACCCAATGTAGATTGGTAGACTACTGTATCAGGTTTTGTGAGTGAGACCCAATGTAGATTGGTAGACTACTGTATCAGGTTTTGTCAGTGAGACCCAATGTAGATTGGTAGACTACTGTACCAGGTTTTGTCAGTGAGACCCAATGTAGATTGGTAGACTACTGTACCAGGTTTTGTCAGTGAGACCCAATGTAGATTGGTAGACTACTGTATCAGGTTTTGTCAGTGAGACCCAATGTAGATTGATAGACTACTGTATCAGGTTTTGTCAGTGTGGCCTCCTGTGAGACCCAATGTAGATTGGTAGACTACTGTACCAGGTTTTGTCAGTGAGACCCAATGTAGATTGGTAGACTACTGTATCAGGTTTTGTCAGTGAGACCCAATGTAGATTGGTAGACTACTGTATCAGGTTTTGTCAGTGTGACCCAATGTAGATTGGTAGACTACTGTATCAGGTTTTGTCAGTGAGACCCAATGTAGATTGGTAGACTACTGTACCAGGTTTTGTCAGTGAGACCCAATGTAGATTGGTAGACTACTGTATCAGGTTTTGTCAGTGTGGCCTCCTGTGAGACCCAATGTAGATTGGTAGACTACTGTACCAGGTTTTGTCAGTGAGACCCAATGTAGATTGGTAGACTACTGTACCAGGTTTTGTCAGTGAGACCCAATGTAGATTGGTAGACTACTGTATCAGGTTTTGTCAGTGTGACCCAATGTAGATTGGTAGACTACTGTACCAGGTTTTGTCAGTGAGACCCAATGTAGATTGGTAGACTACTGTACCAGGTTTTGTCAGTGAGACCCAATGTCGATTGGTAGACTACTGTATCAGGTTTTGTCAGTGTGACCCAATGTAGATTGGTAGACTACTGTATCAGGTTTTGTCAGTGAGACCCAATGTAGATTGGTAGACTACTGTATCAGGTTATGTCAGTGAGACCCAATGTAGATTGGTAGACTACTGTATCAGGTTTTGTCAGTGAGACCCAATGTAGATTGGTAGACTACTGTATCAGGTTTTGTCAGTGAGACCCAATGTAGATTGGTAGACTACTGTATCAGGTTTTGTCAGTGAGACCCAATGTAGATTGGTAGACTACTGTATCAGGTTTTGTCAGTGAGACCCAATGTAGATTGGTAGACTACTGTACCAGGTTTTGTCAGTGAGACACAATGTAGATTGGTAGACTACTGTACCAGGTTTTGTCAGTGAGACCCAATGTAGATTGGTAGACTACTGTATCAGGTTTTGTCAGTGAGACCCAATGTAGATTGATAGACTACTGTATCAGGTTTTGTCAGTGTGGCCTCCTGTGAGACCCAATGTAGATTGGTAGACTACTGTACCAGGTTTTGTCAGTGAGACCCAATGTAGATTGGTAGACTACTGTATCAGGTTTTGTCAGTGAGACCCAATGTAGATTGGTAGACTACTGTACCAGGTTTTGTCAGTGAGACCCAATGTAGATTGGTAGACTACTGTACCAGGTTTTGTCAGTGAGACCCAATGTAGATTGGTAGACTACTGTACCAGGTTTTGTCAGTGAGACCCAATGTAGATTGGTAGACTACTGTATCAGGTTTTGTCAGTGAGACCCAATGTAGATTGGTAGACCACTGTATCAGGTTTTGTCAGTGAGACCCAATGTAGATTGGTAGACTACTGTACCAGGTTTTGTCAGTGAGACCCAATGTAGATTGGTAGACTACTGTACCAGGTTTTGTCAGTGAGACCCAATGTAGATTGGTAGACTACTGTATCAGGTTTTGTCAGTGAGACCCAATGTAGATTGGTAGACCACTGTATCAGGTTTTGTCAGTGTGACCCAATGTAGATTGGTAGACCACAGTATCAGGTTTTGTCAGTGTGACCCAATGTAGATTGGTAGACTACTGTATCAGGTTTTGTCAGTGAGACCCAATGTAGATTGGTAGACTACTGTATCAGGTTTTGTCAGTGTGACCCAATGTAGATTGGTAGACTACTGTATCAGGTTTTGTCAGTGAGACCCAATGTAGATTGGTAGACTACTGTATCAGGTTTTGTCAGTGTGACCCAATGTAGATTGGTAGACTACTGTATCAGGTTTTGTCAGTGAGACCCAATGTAGATTGGTAGACTACTGTATCAGGTTTTGTCAGTGAGACCCAATGTAGATTGGTAGACTACTGTATCAGGTTTTGTCAGTGAGACCCAATGTAGATTGGTAGACTACTGTATCAGGTTTTGTCAGTGAGACCCAATGTAGATTGGTAGACTACTGTATCAGGTTTTGTCAGTGTGGCCTCCTGTGAGACCCAATGTAGATTGGTAGACTACTGTATCAGGTTTTGTCAGTGAGACCCAATGTAGATTGGTAGACTACTGTATCAGGTTTTGTCAGTGAGACCCAATGTAGATTGGTAGACTACTGTATCAGGTTTTGTCAGTGTGACCCAATGTAGATTGGTAGACTACTGTACCAGGTTTTGTCAGTGAGACCCAATGTAGATTGGTAGACTACTGTACCAGGTTTTGTCAGTGAGACCCAATGTCGATTGGTAGACTACTGTATCAGGTTTTGTCAGTGTGACCCAATGTAGATTGGTAGACTACTGTATCAGGTTTTGTCAGTGAGACCCAATGTAGATTGGTAGACTACTGTATCAGGTTTTGTCAGTGAGACCCAATGTAGATTGGTAGACTACTGTATCAGGTTTTGTCAGTGAGACCCAATGTAGATTGGTAGACTACTGTATCAGGTTTTGTCAGTGAGACCCAATGTAGATTGGTAGACTACTGTATCAGGTTTTGTCAGTGAGACCCAATGTAGATTGGTAGACTACTGTATCAGGTTTTGTCAGTGAGACCCAATGTAGATTGGTAGACTACTGTAACAGGTTTTGTCAGTGAGACCCAATGTAGATTGGTAGACTACTGTACCAGGTTTTGTCAGTGAGACCCAATGTAGATTGGTAGACTACTGTATCAGGTTTTGTCAGTGAGACCCAATGTAGATTGATAGACTACTGTATCAGGTTTTGTCAGTGTGGCCTCCTGTGAGACCCAATGTAGATTGGTAGACTACTGTACCAGGTTTTGTCAGTGAGACCCAATGTAGATTGGTAGACTACTGTATCAGGTTTTGTCAGTGAGACCCAATGTAGATTGGTAGACTACTGTACCAGGTTTTGTCAGTGAGACCCAATGTAGATTGGTAGACTACTGTACCAGGTTTTGTCAGTGAGACCCAATGTAGATTGGTAGACTACTGTATCAGGTTTTGTCAGTGAGACCCAATGTAGATTGGTAGACCACTGTATCAGGTTTTGTCAGTGAGACCCAATGTAGATTGGTAGACTACTGTACCAGGTTTTGTCAGTGAGACCCAATGTAGATTGGTAGACTACTGTATCAGGTTTTGTCAGTGAGACCCAATGTAGATTGGTAGACTACTGTATCAGGTTTTGTCAGTGAGACCCAATGTAGATTGGTAGACTACTGTATCAGGTTTTGTCAGTGTGGCCTCCTGTGAGACCCAATGTAGATTGGTAGACTACTGTATCAGGTTTTGTCAGTGAGACCCAATGTAGATTGGTAGACTACTGTATCAGGTTTTGTCAGTGAGACCCAATGTAGATTGGTAGACTACTGTATCAGGTTTTGTCAGTGTGACCCAATGTAGATTGGTAGACTACTGTATCAGGTTTTGTCAGTGAGACCCAATGTAGATTGGTAGACTACTGTACCAGGTTTTGTCAGTGAGACCCAATGTAGATTGGTAGACTACTGTATCAGGTTTTGTCAGTGTGGCCTCCTGTGAGACCCAATGTAGATTGGTAGACTACTGTACCAGGTTTTGTCAGTGAGACCCAATGTAGATTGGTAGACTACTGTACCAGATTTTGTCAGTGAGACCCAATGTAGATTGGTAGACTACTGTATCAGGTTTTGTCAGTGTGACCCAATGTAGATTGGTAGACTACTGTACCAGGTTTTGTCAGTGAGACCCAATGTAGATTGGTAGACTACTGTACCAGGTTTTGTCAGTGAGACCCAATGTCGATTGGTAGACTACTGTATCAGGTTTTGTCAGTGTGACCCAATGTAGATTGGTAGACTACTGTATCAGGTTTTGTCAGTGTGACCCAATGTAGATTGGTAGACTACTGTATCAGGTTTTGTCAGTGAGACCCAATGTAGATTGGTAGACTACTGTATCAGGTTTTGTCAGTGTGACCCAATGTAGATTGGTAGACTACTGTATCAGGTTTTGTCAGTGAGACCCAATGTAGATTGGTAGACTACTGTATCAGGTTTTGTCAGTGAGACCCAATGTAGATTGGTAGACTACTGTATCAGGTTTTGTCAGTGAGACCCAATGTAGATTGGTAGACTACTGTATCAGGTTTTGTCAGTGAGACCCAATGTAGATTGGTAGACTACTGTATCAGGTTTTGTCAGTGTGGCCTCCTGTGAGACCCAATGTAGATTGGTAGACTACTGTATCAGGTTTTGTCAGTGAGACCCAATGTAGATTGGTAGACTACTGTATCAGGTTTTGTCAGTGAGACCCAATGTAGATTGGTAGACTACTGTATCAGGTTTTGTCAGTGTGACCCAATGTAGATTGGTAGACTACTGTACCAGGTTTTGTCAGTGAGACCCAATGTAGATTGGTAGACTACTGTACCAGGTTTTGTCAGTGAGACCCAATGTCGATTGGTAGACTACTGTATCAGGTTTTGTCAGTGTGACCCAATGTAGATTGGTAGACTACTGTATCAGGTTTTGTCAGTGAGACCCAATGTAGATTGGTAGACTACTGTATCAGGTTTTGTCAGTGAGACCCAATGTAGATTGGTAGACTACTGTATCAGGTTTTGTCAGTGAGACCCAATGTAGATTGGTAGACTACTGTATCAGGTTTTGTCAGTGAGACCCAATGTAGATTGGTAGACTACTGTATCAGGTTTTGTCAGTGAGACCCAATGTAGATTGGTAGACTACTGTATCAGGTTTTGTCAGTGAGACCCAATGTAGATTGGTAGACTACTGTACCAGGTTTTGTCAGTGAGACCCAATGTAGATTGGTAGACTACTGTACCAGGTTTTGTCAGTGAGACCCAATGTAGATTGGTAGACTACTGTATCAGGTTTTGTCAGTGAGACCCAATGTAGATTGGTAGACTACTGTACCAGGTTTTGTCAGTGAGACCCAATGTAGATTGGTAGACTACTGTACCAGGTTTTGTCAGTGAGACCCAATGTAGATTGGTAGACTACTGTATCAGGTTTTGTCAGTGAGACCCAATGTAGATTGGTAGACCACTGTATCAGGTTTTGTCAGTGAGACCCAATGTAGATTGGTAGACTACTGTACCAGGTTTTGTCAGTGAGACCCAATGTAGATTGGTAGACTACTGTATCAGGTTTTGTCAGTGAGACCCAATGTAGATTGGTAGACTACTGTATCAGGTTTTGTCAGTGAGACCCAATGTAGATTGGTAGACTACTGTATCAGGTTTTGTCAGTGTGGCCTCCTGTGAGACCCAATGTAGATTGGTAGACTACTGTATCAGGTTTTGTCAGTGAGACCCAATGTAGATTGGTACACTACTGTATCAGGTTTTGTCAGTGAGACCCAATGTAGATTGGTAGACTACTGTATCAGGTTTTGTCAGTGTGACCCAATGTAGATTGGTAGACTACTGTATCAGGTTTTGTCAGTGAGACCCAATGTAGATTGGTAGACTACTGTACCAGGTTTTGTCAGTGAGACCCAATGTAGATTGGTAGACTACTGTATCAGGTTTTGTCAGTGTGGCCTCCTGTGAGACCCAATGTAGATTGGTAGACTACTGTACCAGGTTTTGTCAGTGAGACCCAATGTAGATTGGTAGACTACTGTACCAGGTTTTGTCAGTGAGACCCAATGTAGATTGGTAGACTACTGTATCAGGTTTTGTCAGTGTGACCCAATGTAGATTGGTAGACTACTGTACCAGGTTTTGTCAGTGAGACCCAATGTAGATTGGTAGACTACTGTACCAGGTTTTGTCAGTGAGACCCAATGTCGATTGGTAGACTACTGTATCAGGTTTTGTCAGTGTGACCCAATGTAGATTGGTAGACTACTGTATCAGGTTTTGTCAGTGAGACCCAATGTAGATTGGTAGACTACTGTATCAGGTTTTGTCAGTGAGACCCAATGTAGATTGGTAGACTACTGTATCAGGTTTTGTCAGTGAGACCCAATGTAGATTGGTAGACTACTGTATCAGGTTTTGTCAGTGAGACCCAATGTAGATTGGTAGACTACTGTATCAGGTTTTGTCAGTGAGACCCAATGTAGATTGGTAGACTACTGTATCAGGTTTTGTCAGTGAGACCCAATGTAGATTGGTAGACTACTGTACCAGGTTTTGTCAGTGAGACACAATGTAGATTGGTAGACTACTGTACCAGGTTTTGTCAGTGAGACCCAATGTAGATTGGTAGACTACTGTATCAGGTTTTGTCAGTGAGACCCAATGTAGATTGATAGACTACTGTATCAGGTTTTGTCAGTGTGGCCTCCTGTGAGACCCAATGTAGATTGGTAGACTACTGTACCAGGTTTTGTCAGTGAGACCCAATGTAGATTGGTAGACTACTGTATCAGGTTTTGTCAGTGAGACCCAATGTAGATTGGTAGACTACTGTACCAGGTTTTGTCAGTGAGACCCAATGTAGATTGGTAGACTACTGTACCAGGTTTTGTCAGTGAGACCCAATGTAGATTGGTAGACTACTGTACCAGGTTTTGTCAGTGAGACCCAATGTAGATTGGTAGACTACTGTATCAGGTTTTGTCAGTGAGACCCAATGTAGATTGGTAGACTACTGTACCAGGTTTTGTCAGTGAAACCCAATGTAGATTGGTAGACTACTGTATCAGGTTTTGTCAGTGAGACCCAATGTAGATTGGTAGACCACTGTATCAGGTTTTGTCAGTGAGACCCAATGTAGATTGGTAGACTACTGTACCAGGTTTTGTCAGTGAGACCCAATGTAGATTGGTAGACTACTGTATCAGGTTTTGTCAGTGAGACCCAATGTAGATTGGTAGACTACTGTATCAGGTTTTGTCAGTGAGACCCAATGTAGATTGGTAGACTACTGTATCAGGTTTTGTCAGTGAGACCCAATGTAGATTGGTAGACTACTGTATCAGGTTTTGTCAGTGAGACCCAATGTAGATTGGTAGACTACTGTATCAGGTTTTGTCAGTGTGGCCTCCTGTGAGACCCAATGTAGATTGGTAGACTACTGTATCAGGTTTTGTCAGTGAGACCCAATGTAGATTGGTAGACTACTGTATCAGGTTTTGTCACTGAGACCCAATGTAGATTGGTAGACTACTGTATCAGGTTTTGTCAGTGAGACCCAATGTAGATTGGTAGACTACTGTATCAGGTTTTGTCACTGAGACCCAATGTAGATTGGTAGACTACTGTATCAGGTTTTGTCAGTGTGACCCAATGTAGATTGGTAGACTACTGTATCAGGTTTTGTCAGTGAGACCCAATGTAGATTGGTAGACTACTGTATCAGGTTTTGTCAGTGAGACCCAATGTAGATTGGTAGACTACTGTATCAGGTGTTGTCAGTGAGACCCAATGTAGATTGGTAGACTACTGTATCAGGTTTTGTCAGTGAGACCCAATGTAGATTGGTAGACTACTGTATCAGGTATTGTCAGTGAGACCCAATGTAGATTGGTAGACTACTGTATCAGGTTTTGTCAGTGAGACCCAATGTAGATTGGTAGACTACTGTACCATGTTTTGTCAGTGAGACCCAATGTAGATTGGTAGACTACTGTACCAGGTTTTGTCAGTGAGACCCAATGTAGATTGGTAGACTACTGTATCAGGTTTTGTCAGTGAGACCCAATGTAGATTGATAGACTACTGTATCAGGTTTTGTCAGTGTGGCCTCCTGTGAGACCCAATGTAGATTGGTAGACTACTGTACCAGGTTTTGTCAGTGAGACCCAATGTAGATTGGTAGACTACTGTATCAGGTTTTGTCAGTGAGACACAATGTAGATTGGTAGACTACTGTATCAGGTTTTGTCAGTGTGACCCAATGTAGATTGTTAGACTACTGTATCAGGTTTTGTCAGTGAGACCCAATGTAGATTGGTAGACTACTGTACCAGGTTTTGTCAGTGAGACCCAATGTAGATTGGTAGACTACTGTATCAGGTTTTGTCAGTGTGGCCTCCTGTGAGACCCAATGTAGATTGGTAGACTACTGTACCAGGTTTTGTCAGTGAGACCCAATGTAGATTGGTAGACTACTGTACCAGGTTTTGTCAGTGAGACCCAATGTAGATTGGTAGACTACTGTATCAGGTTTTGTCAGTGTGACCCAATGTAGATTGGTAGACTACTGTACCAGGTTTTGTCAGTGAGACCCAATGTAGATTGGTAGACTACTGTACCAGGTTTTGTCAGTGAGACCCAATGTCGATTGGTAGACTACTGTATCAGGTTTTGTCAGTGTGACCCAATGTAGATTGGTAGACTACTGTATCAGGTTTTGTCAGTGAGACCCAATGTAGATTGGTAGACTACTGTATCAGGTTATGTCAGTGAGACCCAATGTAGATTGGTAGACTACTGTATCAGGTTTTGTCAGTGAGACCCAATGTAGATTGGTAGACTACTGTATCAGGTTTTGTCAGTGAGACCCAATGTAGATTGGTAGACTACTGTATCAGGTTTTGTCAGTGAGACCCAATGTAGATTGGTAGACTACTGTATCAGGTTTTGTCAGTGAGACCCAATGTAGATTGGTAGACTACTGTACCAGGTTTTGTCAGTGAGACACAATGTAGATTGGTAGACTACTGTACCAGGTTTTGTCAGTGAGACCCAATGTAGATTGGTAGACTACTGTATCAGGTTTTGTCAGTGAGACCCAATGTAGATTGATAGACTACTGTATCAGGTTTTGTCAGTGTGGCCTCCTGTGAGACCCAATGTAGATTGGTAGACTACTGTACCAGGTTTTGTCAGTGAGACCCAATGTAGATTGGTAGACTACTGTATCAGGTTTTGTCAGTGAGACCCAATGTAGATTGGTAGACTACTGTACCAGGTTTTGTCAGTGAGACCCAATGTAGATTGGTAGACTACTGTACCAGGTTTTGTCAGTGAGACCCAATGTAGATTGGTAGACTACTGTACCAGGTTTTGTCAGTGAGACCCAATGTAGATTGGTAGACTACTGTATCAGGTTTTGTCAGTGAGACCCAATGTAGATTGATAGACTACTGTATCAGGTTTTGTCAGTGTGGCCTCCTGTGAGACCCAATGTAGATTGGTAGACTACTGTACCAGGTTTTGTCAGTGAGACCCAATGTAGATTGGTAGACTACTGTATCAGGTTTTGTCAGTGAGACCCAATGTAGATTGGTAGACTACTGTACCAGGTTTTGTCAGTGAGACCCAATGTAGATTGGTAGACTACTGTACCAGGTTTTGTCAGTGAGACCCAATGTAGATTGGTAGACTACTGTACCAGGTTTTGTCAGTGAGACCCAATGTAGATTGGTAGACTACTGTATCAGGTTTTGTCAGTGAGACCCAATGTAGATTGGTAGACTACTGTACCAGGTTTTGTCAGTGAAACCCAATGTAGATTGGTAGACTACTGTATCAGGTTTTGTCAGTGAGACCCAATGTAGATTGGTAGACCACTGTATCAGGTTTTGTCAGTGAGACCCAATGTAGATTGGTAGACTACTGTACCAGGTTTTGTCAGTGAGACCCAATGTAGATTGGTAGACTACTGTATCAGGTTTTGTCAGTGAGACCCAATGTAGATTGGTAGACTACTGTATCAGGTTTTGTCAGTGAGACCCAATGTAGATTGGTAGACTACTGTATCAGGTTTTGTCAGTGAGACCCAATGTAGATTGGTAGACTACTGTATCAGGTTTTGTCAGTGAGACCCAATGTAGATTGGTAGACTACTGTATCAGGTTTTGTCAGTGTGGCCTCCTGTGAGACCCAATGTAGATTGGTAGACTACTGTATCAGGTTTTGTCAGTGAGACCCAATGTAGATTGGTAGACTACTGTATCAGGTTTTGTCACTGAGACCCAATGTAGATTGGTAGACTACTGTATCAGGTTTTGTCAGTGAGACCCAATGTAGATTGGTAGACTACTGTATCAGGTTTTGTCACTGAGACCCAATGTAGATTGGTAGACTACTGTATCAGGTTTTGTCAGTGTGACCCAATGTAGATTGGTAGACTACTGTATCAGGTTTTGTCAGTGAGACCCAATGTAGATTGGTAGACTACTGTATCAGGTTTTGTCAGTGAGACCCAATGTAGATTGGTAGACTACTGTATCAGGTGTTGTCAGTGAGACCCAATGTAGATTGGTAGACTACTGTATCAGGTTTTGTCAGTGAGACCCAATGTAGATTGGTAGACTACTGTATCAGGTTTTGTCAGTGAGACCCAATGTAGATTGGTAGACTACTGTATCAGGTTTTGTCAGTGAGACCCAATGTAGATTGGTAGACTACTGTACCAGGTTTTGTCAGTGAGACCCAATGTAGATTGGTAGACTACTGTACCAGGTTTTGTCAGTGAGACCCAATGTAGATTGGTAGACTACTGTATCAGGTTTTGTCAGTGAGACCCAATGTAGATTGATAGACTACTGTATCAGGTTTTGTCAGTGTGGCCTCCTGTGAGACCCAATGTAGATTGGTAGACTACTGTACCAGGTTTTGTCAGTGAGACCCAATGTAGATTGGTAGACTACTGTATCAGGTTTTGTCAGTGAGACACAATGTAGATTGGTAGACTACTGTATCAGGTTTTGTCAGTGTGACCCAATGTAGATTGGTAGACTACTGTATCAGGTTTTGTCAGTGAGACCCAATGTAGATTGGTAGACTACTGTACCAGGTTTTGTCAGTGAGACCCAATGTAGATTGGTAGACTACTGTATCAGGTTTTGTCAGTGTGGCCTCCTGTGAGACCCAATGTAGATTGGTAGACTACTGTACCAGGTTTTGTCAGTGAGACCCAATGTAGATTGGTAGACTACTGTACCAGGTTTTGTCAGTGAGACCCAATGTAGATTGGTAGACTACTGTATCAGGTTTTGTCAGTGTGACCCAATGTAGATTGGTAGACTACTGTACCAGGTTTTGTCAGTGAGACCCAATGTAGATTGGTAGACTACTGTACCAGGTTTTGTCAGTGAGACCCAATGTCGATTGGTAGACTACTGTATCAGGTTTTGTCAGTGTGACCCAATGTAGATTGGTAGACTACTGAATCAGGTTTTGTCAGTGAGACCCAATGTAGATTGGTAGACTACTGTATCAGGTTATGTCAGTGAGACCCAATGTAGATTGGTAGACTACTGTATCAGGTTTTGTCAGTGAGACCCAATGTAGATTGGTAGACTACTGTATCAGGTTTTGTCAGTGAGACCCAATGTAGATTGGTAGACTACTGTATCAGGTTTTGTCAGTGAGACCCAATGTAGATTGGTAGACTACTGTATCAGGTTTTGTCAGTGAGACCCAATGTAGATTGGTAGACTACTGTACCAGGTTTTGTCAGTGAGACACAATGTAGATTGGTAGACTACTGTACCAGGTTTTGTCAGTGAGACCCAATGTAGATTGGTAGACTACTGTATCAGGTTTTGTCAGTGAGACCCAATGTAGATTGATAGACTACTGTATCAGGTTTTGTCAGTGTGGCCTCCTGTGAGACCCAATGTAGATTGGTAGACTACTGTACCAGGTTTTGTCAGTGAGACCCAATGTAGATTGGTAGACTACTGTATCAGGTTTTGTCAGTGAGACCCAATGTAGATTGGTAGACTACTGTACCAGGTTTTGTCAGTGAGACCCAATGTAGATTGGTAGACTACTGTACCAGGTTTTGTCAGTGAGACCCAATGTAGATTGGTAGACTACTGTACCAGGTTTTGTCAGTGAGACCCAATGTAGATTGGTAGACTACTGTATCAGGTTTTGTCAGTGAGACCCAATGTAGATTGGTAGACTACTGTACCAGGTTTTGTCAGTGAAACCCAATGTAGATTGGTAGACTACTGTATCAGGTTTTGTCAGTGAGACCCAATGTAGATTGGTAGACCACTGTATCAGGTTTTGTCAGTGAGACCCAATGTAGATTGGTAGACTACTGTACCAGGTTTTGTCAGTGAGACCCAATGTAGATTGGTAGACTACTGTATCAGGTTTTGTCAGTGAGACCCAATGTAGATTGGTAGACTACTGTATCAGGTTTTGTCAGTGAGACCCAATGTAGATTGGTAGACTACTGTATCAGGTTTTGTCAGTGAGACCCAATGTAGATTGGTAGACTACTGTATCAGGTTTTGTCAGTGAGACCCAATGTAGATTGGTAGACTACTGTATCAGGTTTTGTCAGTGTGGCCTCCTGTGAGACCCAATGTAGATTGGTAGACTACTGTATCAGGTTTTGTCAGTGAGACCCAATGTAGATTGGTAGACTACTGTATCAGGTTTTGTCAGTGAGACCCAATGTAGATTGGTAGACTACTGTATCAGGTTTTGTCAGTGTGACCCAATGTAGATTGGTAGACTACTGTACCAGGTTTTGTCAGTGAGACCCAATGTAGATTGGTAGACTACTGTACCAGGTTTTGTCAGTGAGACCCAATGTCGATTGGTAGACTACTGTATCAGGTTTTGTCAGTGTGACCCAATGTAGATTGGTAGACTACTGTATCAGGTTTTGTCAGTGAGACCCAATGTAGATTGGTAGACTACTGTATCAGGTTTTGTCAGTGAGACCCAATGTAGATTGGTAGACTACTGTATCAGGTTTTGTCAGTGAGACCCAATGTAGATTGGTAGACTACTGTATCAGGTTTTGTCAGTGAGACCCAATGTAGATTGGTAGACTACTGTATCAGGTTTTGTCAGTGAGACCCAATGTAGATTGGTAGACTACTGTATCAGGTTTTGTCAGTGAGACCCAATGTAGATTGGTAGACTACTGTACCAGGTTTTGTCAGTGAGACCCAATGTAGATTGGTAGACTACTGTACCAGGTTTTGTCAGTGAGACCCAATGTAGATTGGTAGACTACTGTATCAGGTTTTGTCAGTGAGACCCAATGTAGATTGATAGACTACTGTATCAGGTTTTGTCAGTGTGGCCTCCTGTGAGACCCAATGTAGATTGGTAGACTACTGTACCAGGTTTTGTCAGTGAGACCCAATGTAGATTGGTAGACTACTGTATCAGGTTTTGTCAGTGAGACCCAATGTAGATTGGTAGACTACTGTACCAGGTTTTGTCAGTGAGACCCAATGTAGATTGGTAGACTACTGTACCAGGTTTTGTCAGTGAGACCCAATGTAGATTGGTAGACTACTGTATCAGGTTTTGTCAGTGAGACCCAATGTAGATTGGTAGACCACTGTATCAGGTTTTGTCAGTGAGACCCAATGTAGATTGGTAGACTACTGTACCAGGTTTTGTCAGTGAAACCCAATGTAGATTGGTAGACTACTGTATCAGGTTTTGTCAGTGAGACCCAATGTAGATTGGTAGACCACTGTATCAGGTTTTGTCAGTGAGACCCAATGTAGATTGGTAGACTACTGTACCAGGTTTTGTCAGTGAGACCCAATGTAGATTGGTAGACTACTGTATCAGGTTTTGTCAGTGAGACCCAATGTAGATTGGTAGACTACTGTATCAGGTTTTGTCAGTGAGACCCAATGTAGATTGGTAGACTACTGTATCAGGTTTTGTCAGTGAGACCCAATGTAGATTGGTAGACTACTGTATCAGGTTTTGTCAGTGAGACCCAATGTAGATTGGTAGACTACTGTACCAGGTTTTGTCAGTGAGACCCAATGTAGATTGGTAGACTACTGTACCAGGTTTTGTCAGTGAGACCCAATGTAGATTGGTAGACTACTGTATCAGGTTTTGTCAGTGAGACCCAATGTAGATTGATAGACTACTGTATCAGGTTTTGTCAGTGTGGCCTCCTGTGAGACCCAATGTAGATTGGTAGACTACTGTACCAGGTTTTGTCAGTGAGACCCAATGTAGATTGGTAGACTACTGTATCAGGTTTTGTCAGTGAGACCCAATGTAGATTGGTAGACTACTGTATCAGGTTTTGTCAGTGAGACCCAATGTAGATTGGTAGACTACTGTATCAGGTTTTGTCAGTGAGACCCAATGTAGATTGGTAGACTACTGTATCAGGTTTTGTCAGTGAGACCCAATGTAGATTGGTAGACTACTGTACCAGGTTTTGTCAGTGAGACCCAATGTAGATTGGTAGACTACTGTACCAGGTTTTGTCAGTGAGACCCAATGTAGATTGGTAGACTACTGTATCAGGTTTTGTCAGTGAGACCCAATGTAGATTGATAGACTACTGTATCAGGTTTTGTCAGTGTGGCCTCCTGTGAGACCCAATGTAGATTGGTAGACTACTGTACCAGGTTTTGTCAGTGAGACCCAATGTAGATTGGTAGACTACTGTATCAGGTTTTGTCAGTGAGACCCAATGTAGATTGGTAGACTACTGTACCAGGTTTTGTCAGTGAGACCCAATGTAGATTGGTAGACTACTGTACCAGGTTTTGTCAGTGAGACCCAATGTAGATTGGTAGACTACTGTATCAGGTTTTGTCAGTGAGACCCAATGTAGATTGGTAGACCACTGTATCAGGTTTTGTCAGTGAGACCCAATGTAGATTGGTAGACTACTGTACCAGGTTTTGTCAGTGAAACCCAATGTAGATTGGTAGACTACTGTATCAGGTTTTGTCAGTGAGACCCAATGTAGATTGGTAGACTACTGTATCAGGTTTTGTCAGTGAGACCCAATGTAGATTGGTAGACTACTGTATCAGGTTTTGTCAGTGAGACTCAATGTAGATTGGTAGACTACTGTATCAGGTTTTGTCAGTGAGACCCAATGTAGATTGGTAGACTACTGTATCAGGTTTTGTCAGTGTGGCCTCCTGTGAGACCCAATGTAGATTGGTAGACTACTGTATCAGGTTTTGTCAGTGAGACCCAATGTAGATTGGTAGACTACTGTATCAGGTTTTGTCAGTGAGACCCAATGTAGATTGGTAGACTACTGTATCAGGTTTTGTCAGTGTGACCCAATGTAGATTGGTAGACTACTGTACCAGGTTTTGTCAGTGAGACCCAATGTAGATTGGTAGACTACTGTACCAGGTTTTGTCAGTGAGACCCAATGTCGATTGGTAGACTACTGTATCAGGTTTTGTCAGTGTGACCCAATGTAGATTGGTAGACTACTGTATCAGGTTTTGTCAGTGAGACCCAATGTAGATTGGTAGACTACTGTATCAGGTTTTGTCAGTGAGACCCAATGTAGATTGGTAGACTACTGTATCAGGTTTTGTCAGTGAGACCCAATGTAGATTGGTAGACTACTGTATCAGGTTTTGTCAGTGAGACCCAATGTAGATTGGTAGACTACTGTATCAGGTTTTGTCAGTGAGACCCAATGTAGATTGGTAGACGACTGTATCAGGTTTTGTCAGTGAGACCCAATGTAGATTGGTAGACTACTGTACCAGGTTTTGTCAGTGAGACCCAATGTAGATTGGTAGACTACTGTACCAGGTTTTGTCAGTGAGACCCAATGTAGATTGGTAGACTACTGTATCAGGTTTTGTCAGTGAGACCCAATGTAGATTGATAGACTACTGTATCAGGTTTTGTCAGTGTGGCCTCCTGTGAGACCCAATGTAGATTGGTAGACTACTGTACCAGGTTTTGTCAGTGAGACCCAATGTAGATTGGTAGACTACTGTATCAGGTTTTGTCAGTGAGACCCAATGTAGATTGGTAGACTACTGTACCAGGTTTTGTCAGTGAGACCCAATGTAGATTGGTAGACTACTGTACCAGGTTTTGTCAGTGAGACCCAATGTAGATTGGTAGACTACTGTATCAGGTTTTGTCAGTGAGACCCAATGTAGATTGGTAGACCACTGTATCAGGTTTTGTCAGTGAGACCCAATGTAGATTGGTAGACTACTGTACCAGGTTTTGTCAGTGAAACCCAATGGAGATTGGTAGACTACTGTATCAGGTTTTGTCAGTGAGACCCAATGTAGATTGGTAGACCACTGTATCAGGTTTTGTCAGTGAGACCCAATGTAGATTGGTAGACTACTGTACCAGGTTTTGTCAGTGAGACCCAATGTAGATTGGTAGACTACTGTATCAGGTTTTGTCAGTGAGACCCAATGTAGATTGGTAGACTACTGTATCAGGTTTTGTCAGTGAGACCCAATGTAGATTGGTAGACTACTGTATCAGGTTTTGTCAGTGAGACCCAATGTAGATTGGTAGACTACTGTATCAGGTTTTGTCAGTGAGACCCAATGTAGATTGGTAGACTACTGTACCAGGTTTTGTCAGTGAGACCCAATGTAGATTGGTAGACTACTGTACCAGGTTTTGTCAGTGAGACCCAATGTAGATTGGTAGACTACTGTATCAGGTTTTGTCAGTGAGACCCAATGTAGATTGATAGACTACTGTATCAGGTTTTGTCAGTGTGGCCTCCTGTGAGACCCAATGTAGATTGGTAGACTACTGTACCAGGTTTTGTCAGTGAGACCCAATGTAGATTGGTAGACTACTGTATCAGGTTTTGTCAGTGAGACCCAATGTAGATTGGTAGACTACTGTACCAGGTTTTGTCAGTGAGACCCAATGTAGATTGGTAGACTACTGTACCAGGTTTTGTCAGTGAGACCCAATGTAGATTGGTAGACTACTGTATCAGGTTTTGTCAGTGAGACCCAATGTAGATTGGTAGACCACTGTATCAGGTTTTGTCAGTGAGACCCAATGTAGATTGGTAGACTACTGTACCAGGTTTTGTCAGTGAAACCCAATGGAGATTGGTAGACTACTGTATCAGGTTTTGTCAGTGAGACCCAATGTAGATTGGTAGACCACTGTATCAGGTTTTGTCAGTGAGACCCAATGTAGATTGGTAGACTACTGTACCAGGTTTTGTCAGTGAGACCCAATGTAGATTGGTAGACTACTGTATCAGGTTTTGTCAGTGAGACCCAATGTAGATTGGTAGACTACTGTATCAGGTTTTGTCAGTGAGACCCAATGTAGATTGGTAGACTACTGTATCAGGTTTTGTCAGTGAGACCCAATGTAGATTGGTAGACTACTGTATCAGGTTTTGTCAGTGAGACCCAATGTAGATTGGTAGACTACTGTACCAGGTTTTGTCAGTGAGACCCAATGTAGATTGGTAGACTACTGTACCAGGTTTTGTCAGTGAGACCCAATGTAGATTGGTAGACTACTGTATCAGGTTTTGTCAGTGAGACCCAATGTAGATTGATAGACTACTGTATCAGGTTTTGTCAGTGTGGCCTCCTGTGAGACCCAATGTAGATTGGTAGACTACTGTACCAGGTTTTGTCAGTGAGACCCAATGTAGATTGGTAGACTACTGTATCAGGTTTTGTCAGTGAGACCCAATGTAGATTGGTAGACTACTGTATCAGGTTTTGTCAGTGAGACCCAATGTAGATTGGTAGACTACTGTATCAGGTTTTGTCAGTGAGACCCAATGTAGATTGGTAGACTACTGTATCAGGTTTTGTCAGTGAGACCCAATGTAGATTGGTAGACTACTGTACCAGGTTTTGTCAGTGAGACCCAATGTAGATTGGTAGACTACTGTACCAGGTTTTGTCAGTGAGACCCAATGTAGATTGGTAGACTACTGTATCAGGTTTTGTCAGTGAGACCCAATGTAGATTGATAGACTACTGTATCAGGTTTTGTCAGTGTGGCCTCCTGTGAGACCCAATGTAGATTGGTAGACTACTGTACCAGGTTTTGTCAGTGAGACCCAATGTAGATTGGTAGACTACTGTATCAGGTTTTGTCAGTGAGACCCAATGTAGATTGGTAGACTACTGTACCAGGTTTTGTCAGTGAGACCCAATGTAGATTGGTAGACTACTGTACCAGGTTTTGTCAGTGAGACCCAATGTAGATTGGTAGACTACTGTATCAGGTTTTGTCAGTGAGACCCAATGTAGATTGGTAGACCACTGTATCAGGTTTTGTCAGTGAGACCCAATGTAGATTGGTAGACTACTGTACCAGGTTTTGTCAGTTAAACCCAATGTAGATTGGTAGACTACTGTATCAGGTTTTGTCAGTGAGACCCAATGTAGATTGGTAGACCACTGTATCAGGTTTTGTCAGTGAGACCCAATGTAGATTGGTAGACGACTGTACCAGGTTTTGTCAGTGAGACCCAATGTAGATTGGTAGACTACTGTATCAGGTTTTGTCAGTGAGACCCAATGTAGATTGGTAGACTACTGTATCAGGTTTTGTCAGTGAGACCCAATGTAGATTGGTAGACTACTGTATCAGGTTTTGTCAGTGAGACCCAATGTAGATTGGTAGACTACTGTATCAGGTTTTGTCAGTGAGACCCAATGTAGATTGGTAGACTACTGTACCAGGTTTTGTCAGTGAGACCCAATGTAGATTGGTAGACTACTGTACCAGGTTTTGTCAGTGAGACCCAATGTAGATTGGTAGACTACTGTATCAGGTTTTGTCAGTGAGACCCAATGTAGATTGATAGACTACTGTATCAGGTTTTGTCAGTGTGGCCTCCTGTGAGACCCAATGTAGATTGGTAGACTACTGTACCAGGTTTTGTCAGTGAGACCCAATGTAGATTGGTAGACTACTGTATCAGGTTTTGTCAGTGAGACCCAATGTAGATTGGTAGACTACTGTATCAGGTTTTGTCAGTGAGACCCAATGTAGATTGGTAGACTACTGTATCAGGTTTTGTCAGTGAGACCCAATGTAGATTGGTAGACTACTGTATCAGGTTTTGTCAGTGAGACCCAATGTAGATTGGTAGACTACTGTATCAGGTTTTGTCAGTGAGACCCAATGTAGATTGGTAGACTACTGTATCAGGTTTTGTCAGTGAGACCCAATGTAGATTGGTAGACTACTGTATCAGGTTTTGTCAGTGAGACCCAATGTAGATTGGTAGACTACTGTACCAGGTTTTGTCAGTGAGACCCAATGTAGATTGGTAGACTACTGTACCAGGTTTTGTCAGTGAGACCCAATGTAGATTGGTAGACTACTGTATCAGGTTTTGTCAGTGAGACCCAATGTAGATTGATAGACTACTGTATCAGGTTTTGTCAGTGTGGCCTCCTGTGAGACCCAATGTAGATTGGTAGACTACTGTACCAGGTTTTGTCAGTGAGACCCAATGTAGATTGGTAGACTACTGTATCAGGTTTTGTCAGTGAGACCCAATGTAGATTGGTAGACTACTGTACCAGGTTTTGTCAGTGAGACCCAATGTAGATTGGTAGACTACTGTACCAGGTTTTGTCAGTGAGACCCAATGTAGATTGGTAGACTACTGTATCAGGTTTTGTCAGTGAGACCCAATGTAGATTGGTAGACCACTGTATCAGGTTTTGTCAGTGAGACCCAATGTAGATTGGTAGACTACTGTACCAGGTTTTGTCAGTGAAACCCAATGTAGATTGGTAGACTACTGTATCAGGTTTTGTCAGTGAGACCCAATGTAGATTGGTAGACCACTGTATCAGGTTTTGTCAGTGAGACCCAATGTAGATTGGTAGACTACTGTACCAGGTTTTGTCAGTGAGACCCAATGTAGATTGGTAGACTACTGTATCAGGTTTTGTCAGTGAGACCCAATGTAGATTGGTAGACTACTGTATCAGGTTTTGTCAGTGAGACCCAATGTAGATTGGTAGACTACTGTATCAGGTTTTGTCAGTGAGACCCAATGTAGATTGGTAGACTACTGTATCAGGTTTTGTCAGTGAGACCCAATGTAGATTGGTAGACTACTGTACCAGGTTTTGTCAGTGAGACCCAATGTAGATTGGTAGACTACTGTACCAGGTTTTGTCAGTGAGACCCAATGTAGATTGGTAGACTACTGTATCAGGTTTTGTCAGTGAGACCCAATGTAGATTGATAGACTACTGTATCAGGTTTTGTCAGTGTGGCCTCCTGTGAGACCCAATGTAGATTGGTAGACTACTGTACCAGGTTTTGTCAGTGAGACCCAATGTAGATTGGTAGACTACTGTATCAGGTTTTGTCAGTGAGACCCAATGTAGATTGGTAGACTACTGTATCAGGTTTTGTCAGTGAGACCCAATGTAGATTGGTAGACTACTGTATCAGGTTTTGTCAGTGAGACCCAATGTAGATTGGTAGACTACTGTATCAGGTTTTGTCAGTGAGACCCAATGTAGATTGGTAGACTACTGTACCAGGTTTTGTCAGTGAGACCCAATGTAGATTGGTAGACTACTGTACCAGGTTTTGTCAGTGAGACCCAATGTAGATTGGTAGACTACTGTATCAGGTTTTGTCAGTGAGACCCAATGTAGATTGATAGACTACTGTATCAGGTTTTGTCAGTGTGGCCTCCTGTGAGACCCAATGTAGATTGGTAGACTACTGTACCAGGTTTTGTCAGTGAGACCCAATGTAGATTGGTAGACTACTGTATCAGGTTTTGTCAGTGAGACCCAATGTAGATTGGTAGACTACTGTACCAGGTTTTGTCAGTGAGACCCAATGTAGATTGGTAGACTACTGTACCAGGTTTTGTCAGTGAGACCCAATGTAGATTGGTAGACTACTGTATCAGGTTTTGTCAGTGAGACCCAATGTAGATTGGTAGACCACTGTATCAGGTTTTGTCAGTGAGACCCAATGTAGATTGGTAGACTACTGTACCAGGTTTTGTCAGTGAAACCCAATGTAGATTGGTAGACTACTGTATCAGGTTTTGTCAGTGAGACCCAATGTAGATTGGTAGACTACTGTACCAGGTTTTGTCAGTGAGACTCAATGTAGATTGGTAGACTACTGTACCAGGTTTTGTCAGTGAGACCCAATGTAGATTGGTAGACTACTGTATCAGGTTTTGTCAGTGAGACCCAATGTAGATTGATAGACTACTGTATCAGGTTTTGTCAGTGTGGCCTCCTGTGAGACCCAATGTAGATTGGTAGACTACTGTACCAGGTTTTGTCAGTGAGACCCAATGTAGATTGGTAGACTACTGTATCAGGTTTTGTCAGTGAGACCCAATGTAGATTGGTAGACCACTGTATCAGGTTTTGTCAGTGAGACCCAATGTAGATTGGTAGACTACTGTACCAGGTTTTGTCAGTGAAACCCAATGTAGATTGGTAGACTACTGTATCAGGTTTTGTCAGTGAGACCCAATGTAGATTGGTAGACCACTGTATCAGGTTTTGTCAGTGAGACCCAATGTAGATTGGTAGACTACTGTACCAGGTTTTGTCAGTGAGACCCAATGTAGATTGGTAGACTACTGTATCAGGTTTTGTCAGTGAGACCCAATGTAGATTGGTAGACTACTGTATCAGGTTTTGTCAGTGAGACCCAATGTAGATTGGTAGACTACTGTATCAGGTTTTGTCAGTGAGACCCAATGTAGATTGGTAGACTACTGTATCAGGTTTTGTCAGTGAGACCCAATGTAGATTGGTAGACTACTGTACCAGGTTTTGTCAGTGAGACCCAATGTAGATTGGTAGACTACTGTACCAGGTTTTGTCAGTGAGACCCAATGTAGATTGGTAGACTACTGTATCAGGTTTTGTCAGTGAGACCCAATGTAGATTGATAGACTACTGTATCAGGTTTTGTCAGTGTGGCCTCCTGTGAGACCCAATGTAGATTGGTAGACTACTGTACCAGGTTTTGTCAGTGAGACCCAATGTAGATTGGTAGACTACTGTATCAGGTTTTGTCAGTGAGACCCAATGTAGATTGGTAGACTACTGTATCAGGTTTTGTCAGTGAGACCCAATGTAGATTGGTAGACTACTGTATCAGGTTTTGTCAGTGAGACCCAATGTAGATTGGTAGACTACTGTATCAGGTTTTGTCAGTGAGACCCAATGTAGATTGGTAGACTACTGTACCAGGTTTTGTCAGTGAGACCCAATGTAGATTGGTAGACTACTGTACCAGGTTTTGTCAGTGAGACCCAATGTAGATTGGTAGACTACTGTATCAGGTTTTGTCAGTGAGACCCAATGTAGATTGATAGACTACTGTATCAGGTTTTGTCAGTGTGGCCTCCTGTGAGACCCAATGTAGATTGGTAGACTACTGTACCAGGTTTTGTCAGTGAGACCCAATGTAGATTGGTAGACTACTGTATCAGGTTTTGTCAGTGAGACCCAATGTAGATTGGTAGACTACTGTATCAGGTTTTGTCAGTGAGACCCAATGTAGATTGGTAGACTACTGTATCAGGTTTTGTCAGTGAGACCCAATGTAGATTGGTAGACTACTGTATCAGGTTTTGTCAGTGAGACCCAATGTAGATTGGTAGACTACTGTACCAGGTTTTGTCAGTGAGACCCAATGTAGATTGGTAGACTACTGTACCAGGTTTTGTCAGTGAGACCCAATGTAGATTGGTAGACTACTGTATCAGGTTTTGTCAGTGAGACCCAATGTAGATTGATAGACTACTGTATCAGGTTTTGTCAGTGTGGCCTCCTGTGAGACCCAATGTAGATTGGTAGACTACTGTACCAGGTTTTGTCAGTGAGACCCAATGTAGATTGGTAGACTACTGTATCAGGTTTTGTCAGTGAGACCCAATGTAGATTGGTAGACTACTGTACCAGGTTTTGTCAGTGAGACCCAATGTAGATTGGTAAACTACTGTACCAGGTTTTGTCAGTGAGACCCAATGTAGATTGGTAGACTACTGTATCAGGTTTTGTCAGTGAGACCCAATGTAGATTGGTAGACCACTGTATCAGGTTTTGTCAGTGAGACCCAATGTAGATTGGTAGACTACTGTATCAGGTTTTGTCAGTGAGACCCAATGTAGATTGGTAGACTACTGTATCAGGTTTTGTCAGTGAGACCCAATGTAGATTGGTAGACTACTGTACCAGGTTTTGTCAGTGAGACCCAATGTAGATTGGTAGACTACTGTACCAGGTTTTGTCAGTGAGACCCAATGTAGATTGGTAGACTACTGTATCAGGTTTTGTCAGTGAGACCCAATGTAGATTGATAGACTACTGTATCAGGTTTTGTCAGTGTGGCCTCCTGTGAGACCCAATGTAGATTGGTAGACTACTGTACCAGGTTTTGTCAGTGAGACCCAATGTAGATTGGTAGACTACTGTATCAGGTTTTGTCAGTGAGACCCAATGTAGATTGGTAGACTACTGTACCAGGTTTTGTCAGTGAGACCCAATGTAGATTGGTAGACTACTGTACCAGGTTTTGTCAGTGAGACCCAATGTAGATTGGTAGACTACTGTATCAGGTTTTGTCAGTGAGACCCAATGTAGATTGGTAGACCACTGTATCAGGTTTTGTCAGTGAGACCCAATGTAGATTGGTAGACTACTGTACCAGGTTTTGTCAGTGAAACCCAATGTAGATTGGTAGACTACTGTATCAGGTTTTGTCAGTGAGACCCAATGTAGATTGGTAGACCACTGTATCAGGTTTTGTCAGTGAGACCCAATGTAGATTGGTAGACTACTGTACCAGGTTTTGTCAGTGAGACCCAATGTAGATTGGTAGACTACTGTATCAGGTTTTGTCAGTGAGACCCAATGTAGATTGGTAGACTACTGTATCAGGTTTTGTCAGTGAGACCCAATGTAGATTGGTAGACTACTGTATCAGGTTTTGTCAGTGAGACCCAATGTAGATTGGTAGACTACTGTATCAGGTTTTGTCAGTGAGACCCAATGTAGATTGATAGACTACTGTATCAGGTTTTGTCAGTGTGGCCTCCTGTGAGACCCAATGTAGATTGGTAGACTACTGTACCAGGTTTTGTCAGTGAGACCCAATGTAGATTGGTAGACTACTGTATCAGGTTTTGTCAGTGAGACCCAATGTAGATTGGTAGACTACTGTACCAGGTTTTGTCAGTGAGACCCAATGTAGATTGGTAGACTACTGTACCAGGTTTTGTCAGTGAGACCCAATGTAGATTGGTAGACTACTGTATCAGGTTTTGTCAGTGAGACCCAATGTAGATTGATAGACTACTGTATCAGGTTTTGTCAGTGAGACCCAATGTAGATTGGTAGACTACTGTACCAGGTTTTGTCAGTGAAACCCAATGTAGATTGGTAGACTACTGTATCAGGTTTTGTCAGTGAGACCCAATGTAGATTGGTAGACCACTGTATCAGGTTTTGTCAGTTAGACCCAATGTAGATTGGTAGACTACTGTACCAGGTTTTGTCAGTGAGACCCAATGTAGATTGGTAGACTACTGTATCAGGTTTTGTCAGTGAGACCCAATGTAGATTGGTAGACTACTGTATCAGGTTTTGTCAGTGAGACCCAATGTAGATTGGTAGACTACTGTATCAGGTTTTGTCAGTGAGACCCAATGTAGATTGGTAGACTACTGTATCAGGTTTTGTCAGTGAGACCCAATGTAGATTGGTAGACTACTGTACCAGGTTTTGTCAGTGAGACCCAATGTAGATTGGTAGACTACTGTACCAGGTTTTGTCAGTGAGACCCAATGTAGATTGGTAGACTACTGTATCAGGTTTTGTCAGTGAGACCCAATGTAGATTGATAGACTACTGTATCAGGTTTTGTCAGTGTGGCCTCCTGTGAGACCCAATGTAGATTGGTAGACTACTGTACCAGGTTTTGTCAGTGAGACCCAATGTAGATTGGTAGACTACTGTATCAGGTTTTGTCAGTGAGACCCAATGTAGATTGGTAGACTACTGTACCAGGTTTTGTCAGTGAGACCCAATGTAGATTGGTAGACTACTGTACCAGGTTTTGTCAGTGAGACCCAATGTAGATTGGTAGACCACTGTATCAGGTTTTGTCAGTGAGACCCAATGTAGATTGGTAGACCACTGTATCAGGTTTTGTCAGTGAGACCCAATGTAGATTGGTAGACTACTGTACCAGGTTTTGTCAGTGAGACCCAATGTAGATTGGTAGACTACTGTATCAGGTTTTGTCAGTGAGACCCAATGTAGATTGGTAGACCACTGTATCAGGTTTTGTCAGTGAGACCCAATGTAGATTGGTAGACTACTGTACCAGGTTTTGTCAGTGAGACCCAATGTAGATTGGTAGACTACTGTATCAGGTTTTGTCAGTGAGACCCAATGTAGATTGGTAGACTACTGTATCAGGTTTTGTCAGTGAGACCCAATGTAGATTGGTAGACCACTCTGCCAGAATCTCCCTGCAGCCACCAATTTCAGTTCTATTTCCCATCCCATCATGTCTGCTGCCATGATGAGGCCACACTCAGGTTAGAGGATCAACCCCTTATATTCCTTCTGGGTAGCCTTAAACCTGATGGCATGAACATCAATTTCCCAAACTTCTGGTATTTGCAACCCCTTCCACCCCCCCCACCTCAACCTTCACCATTCCCCATTCCTGTTTAATTCTCTCATCTCCTTACCTGTCCATCCCCCTGCTGCTCCTCCTCCTTTCTTCCATCAAACTTCCCCTTCTCCAGTTCATTCTCTCTTACAACAATCAAATTCCTAGCTCTTTACTTAACCCCCTCCTCCTCTCCTGGTTTCACCTATCACCTACCACCTTGTACTTCTTCCTCCCCTCCCCATCTTCTTACTCTGACTTCTCTTTCTTTCCAGTTCTGATGAAGGGTCTCAGCATGAAACATTGACTATTTTCTCTTTTCCATAGATGCTGCCTGATTTGCTGTGTGTTGCGCTGGATAACTGGATTTGTATATTTGCAGATGACACCAAGATTGGGGGTGTAGTGATGGTGAGGAAGACTGTCAGAGCTTGCAGCATGATCTGGACCAGCTGGAAAGACGGCAGATGGAATTTAATGCAACAAGTGTGTGGTGTTGCAATTTGGTAGGACCAAGTATGTATGTCTTATACAGGGCACTGAGGAGTGCTGTAGCACAAAGGGATCGGGAATATAGGTCTATAATTCATTGAAAGTGTTGTCACAGGTAGATAGGTTCGTAACTAAATCTTTTTAGTTTAGGGTCAACCCACGGAAGGCTGCTGGACCAGACAACTTCCCTGGTAAAGTGTTCAGAGGATGTGTAGACCAGCTAGCAGATGTTCTCACTGACATCTTCACCATCTCCCTGAGCAACGTCACCATTCCAACGTGCTTCAAGGCTGCCACCATCATCCCCGTGCCGAAGAAGTCTTCAGTGTCCTGCCTAAATGACTACCGTCCCATTGCACTTACATCCATCATTATGAAGAGTTTCAAGAGGCTCGTCATGAGGCATATCAAGACCCTGCTGCCCCCCTCACTGGACCCCCTACAGTTTGTGTACCGTCCCAACCGCTCAACAGATGACGCCATTGCCACCACCATCCACCTGGCCCTAACCCACTTGGACAAAAAAGACACATACGTTCGAATGCTGTTCATAGACTTCAGTTCAGCATTCAACACAATCATCCCTCAGAAACTGATTGGAAAGCTGAGCCTACTGGGGCTGAACACCTCCCTCTGCAACTGGATCCTAGACTTCCTGACTGGGAGACCTCAGTCAGTCCAGATCGGGAGCAGCGTCTCCAACACCATCACACTGAGGACGGGGGCTCCCCAGGGCTGTGTGCTCAGTCCACTGCTGTTCACTCTGCTGACCCACGACTGTGCTGCAACACACAGCTCGAACCATATCATCAAGTTCGCCGATGACATGACCGTGGTGGGTCTCATCAGCAAGAACGATGAGTCAGCTTACAGAGAGGAGGTGCAGCAGCTAACAGACTGGTGCAGAGCCAACAACCTGTCTCTTAATGTGAACAAAACAAAAGAGATGGTTGTTGACTTCAGGAGGGCATGGAGCGGCCACTCCCCGCTGAACATCGACGGCTCCTTGGTAGAGATCATAAACAGCACCAAATTTCTTGGTGTTCACCTGACGGAGAATCTCACCTGGTCCCTCAACACCAGCTCCATAGCAAAGAAAGCCCAGCAGTGTCTCTACTTTTTGAGAAGGCTGAGGAAAGTCCATCTCCCACCCCCCATCCTCATCACATTCTACAGGGTTTGTATTGAGAGCATCCTGAGCAGCTGCATCACTGCCTGGTTAGGAAATTACACCATCTCGGATCGCAAGACCCTGCAGCGGATAGTGAGGTTAGCTGAGAAGATCATCGGGGTCTCTCTTCCTGCCATCACGGACATTTACACTACACACTGCATCCGCAAAGGAAACAGCATTATGAAGGACCCCATGCACCCCTCATACAATCTCTTCTCCCTCCTGCTGTCTGGGAAAAGGCTCCGAAGCATTCAGGCTCTCACGACCAGACAATGTAACAGTTTCTTCCCCCAAGCTATCAGACTCCTCAATACTCGAAGCCTGCACTGACACCTTGCCCTATTGTCCTGTTTATTATTTATTGTAATGCCTGCACTGTTTTTGTGCACTTTATGCAGTCCAGTGTAGGTCTGTAGTCTAGTGTAGCTTTCTCTGTTTTTTTTATTTACGTAGTTCAGTCTAGTTTTTGTACTGTGTCATGTAAACCATGGTCCTGAAAAATGTTGTGTCATTTTTACTATGCACTGTACCAGCAGTTATGGTCGAAATGACAGTAAAAGTTGACTTGACTTTTGGTAGATTGGCTTTCATAGATCAAAGATGGGATGTTATATTGAAGTTGTATAAGATGTTGGTGAGGCCTAATTTGGAGTATTGTTGCTGTTTTGGACAAATTTACAAGGATGTTGTTGGGACAGGAGGTCCTGAGTTACAAGGAAAGATCGACTCTGTATTCCTTAGAACGTAGAAGTTTGAGGGGAGAGTTTATGGAGGTGTACAAAATTATGAGGGGTATAGGTAAATACAAGTAGTCTTTTACCACTGAGGTTGGGTGGGACTATAACTAGAGGTCATGGGTGAAGGGAAAGTTGAAATGTTTAAGGGGAACATGAGGGGAAGCGTCTTCAGTAAGAGGGTTGTGAAAGTGTGGAATGAACTGCCAGTGCAACTGGTGCATGCCAACTCGATTTCAATGTTTAAGAGAAGTTTGGACAGGTATATAGATGGGAGGGGTGTGGAGGGTTATGGTCCTGATGCAGGTTGATGGGAGTAGACAGTTTAAAGGGCCTATTTCTGTGCTGTACTTTTCTATGACTCTCAGTCCCCATCTACCCTTACCTCACCAAGAAAACCTGAAAGCGAGTACCACCAGACTCAACGACAGCTTCTACCCCACTGTTATAAGACATGGTTCCCTATTATGATGATCTTGCACCTTATTGTTTAATTGCAACATACTGTACCTGTTGAAGTTTATTCTGCATTCTAATATTGTTTTACCTTGTACAACCATAATGAGTTGATCTGTATTCATCCTATCTGATTAAGATACCGGTAATTATTTTTCAGATAGATCTCTCTATCTTATCCACTGATTTGCTATCTGTGTATTTGCAAGTTTGGCCATGTATTACCAAATATAAAACTTGTGTCCATTGTCAGCAGAACTTCTGCCTGACACTTCCTAGGAAACAGAGCCATGTCTGCACTTTCTTCCACATTAGGATGGCACCTGATTATGTCACATGGGACTGAGGTTGAGCTCAGAGCGACTGGTACAACACCTGAAAGCAGCATCCATCATCAGGGATGACCCCCATCACCCAGAACATGCCTTCTTCTCACTGCTGCCATCAGGAATAAGATTCAGGAGCCTCAGGACTCTCACTACCAGGTTCAGGAACAGTTACTACCCCTCAACCATCAGGCTCTTGAACCAAAGGGGATAACTTCACTCACCCCATCATTGAAATGTTCCCAAAACCAATGGGCTCACTTTCAAGGGCTCTCCATCTCATGTTTTTTAATTGAATTGACTCTATTTCTTACATCCTTCATGAGGAGTAAAAATCTTTGTTACACCTCCATCTAAATGTACAATGTGCAATCATAATAATTTATAATAAATAGAACAGTCAATGTGACATAGAAATACACTCAAATCAGTGTGAGCTAATCAATCTGATGGCCTGGTAGAAGAAGCTGTCCCGGAGCCTGTTGGTCCTGGTTTTTATGCTGCAGTACCGTTTCCCAGATGGTAGCAGCTGGAATAGATTATGGTTAGGATGGCTTAGATCCCCTAGTGATAATGATCCATTTTACACACCTGTCTTTGTAAATGTCCTGAATCATGGGAAGTTCACAACTACAGATGCGCTGGGCTGTCTGCACCATTCTCTGTAGAGTCCTGCGGTTGAGGGAAGTACAGTTTCCATACAGTGATGCAGCCAGTCAGGATGCTCTCAATTGTGCCCCTGTAGGAAGTTCTTAGGATTTGGGGGCCCATACCAGACTTCAACCGTCTGAGGAGAAAGAGACGCTGTTGTGCCTTTTTCACCACACAGCTGGTGTGTCCAGATCATGTGAGGTCCTCAGTGATGTGGATGCTGAGGAACTTAAAGCTGTTTACCCTCTCAACCCCAGATCCATCAATGTCAATAGGGGTTAGCCCATCTCCATTCCTCTAGTCCACAATCAGCTTTTTAGTTTTTGCAAGATTGAAGGAAAGGTCGTTTCCTTGACACCACTGTGTCAGAGAGATGACTTCTTCCCTGTAGGGCCTACGGTATAGGCCACCTTGTTACTGTTTTGAGATTAGGCCAATCAATGTAGTGTCATCAGCAAATTTAAATTAGCAGATTAGAGCTGTGGGTGACACAGTCATGGGTAAACAGAGAATAAAGGTGGGGACTTAATACACAGCCTTGAGGGGCTCCTGTATTGATTGCTTATTTATTATTATTATTTATTCTTTTATATTTGAGGTTTGTTGACTTTTGCACTCCAGTTGGGTGGCATTTCATTGATTCTGTTATTGTTATTATTCTATAGATTTAATGAATATGGTGACGTATCTATCTATCTTCTATATACAGTACTATTAAAACTCTGTCTGTCACCTCCAATTAGCGCAAACGGTGCATTATAGCGGCACTATTTTTGGCTAAATCGACTTAAAATGCGCTAACTTACAGAATGCAGGCAAAATTCAAGGTTATATATTCATGTAAAATTGCTGATTCGCCGAAATCAACTGGCTGCCTTTCACCCGAGAGCCGATCCGCCATCATGGAAATCGGGACGCGACACCACGACGCATGCGCACGGTCAGCCTCAGCAGCGACACCAACCGGAGCAAAAGGGCAGGACTGGGCAGCTCTATTTCGAGTGGTCACATATCACCATCAGCATGTGCAGCATTGTGGGACAGATCCGCCCATCAATAAGAGATCATTAAATCTTATTGTAATGATGTACTTCTCTTTCAATATTTTTATTAGTTTCTGCATAAAGGAATACAGAGTACAAGAAGATATATAAGGAAAAAAGTACCAAATACATTGTATTAAAAATACAGTTACAATCACAAAACCCTGTATTCATAAAAATTACATTAAATCATAATATTGAAATACAAAAAAATTGCTATACAGAAAAAAAATCTAAACCCATTACCAAAGCTGTTAGGAAAAACAGGAAAAAAGGGGAAAACCCTTATCATATAATAAAATATATTATTAGCCACCATCTGTACTTTTACAACAAATCAAAGGTTTTGAAAATAACTCAAAAATGGTCCCATAATGTATAAAAGTCTCGACTAGATTAAAAAACTGAACACCAGATCTTCTCTAAATTTAAGAATGACATAACATCCTGTAACCCGTACTTCATGACACCCATCAAACCCTTTGCTGCAGTCAAAGGACAGCGGTGACTATATCACGTCCATTTAGGAGAGGGCCAACTACATCATCAATAATAATCAGCTTCCTCTGGTATTACTGCTTCGTACCTTCTGTCCAGCATTAGGGTAAAAAAAAAATGGTCAGCCTAATTATGCCACGTGGAAAGAGAAGGGGAACATTATGGTCAAGAGATGATGCCGAACATCATTGGGAAGCGGCAAGGAGAGGGATAGAACAAGAATCGGATGAGGCCAGGGATGCACGACTCCAGGATCAAAGAGTCAGGACAAAATAGATGAGAGAAGAAGAGACAGAGGAGGAGAGGCATGCACGTCTCCAGAATGACAACAACAGGCACAGAAGGAGGAGAGAGGAAGAGACAAAGGAGCTGAGAAATGCAAGTCTCCAGGATCAGAGACAAACAACAAACAGCTGAAGAGACAGCGCATCTGCACGTCTCCAGAATGACAACAAGAGGCACAAGGTGGCAGATCAACCAGAAATGTTGCCATCAGAAGTGTCCTTCATTAAACGAGGAGGAGCTATATTTGCCTCGCTATGCGTCTTTCTTCTTTAATAAACTGCTTTTTCTTCTTCAGTTTCCAAAGTGAAGCAATACCAATAGCATTCAGGAAAATTTTATGTTCATTCTGGTCACATTAGACTGCACTACCTTTCTCTCAAAGGGTGCCCCAACGGGTCACTCCATTATCTAGTATGATAATAAATTTACCTTGAATTTTGAATATGCCCCAGATCTCATTGGCCTGTGGGATTTAAAAAACTTCCAAGTTGCAGAAATCATGGGATGAGATTTGCTTTGGAGAATCTCAGTAAGGTATCTCCCTCCCACCACATCCAAAATATGTTCAAATTTTCCAGAACCATAATTTAGGGAAACAAAGTTGCCACTTTTACTTTGGAGAGGGTCTTAGGGATATCTGTATTATACAGGTACTCCATCGTTCACAGATGACAGGCAGAGAGCATTGTAGATTATTAGGTGTTGGCATGAAATGAGGGGAAAGGTGGATGAACTGAACAGAGGGGGATGTGGATGAAATGAATTGAAGGGAAGGTGGACAAAATTAATTGAGGGGAAAGGTGGATGAAATGAAATGAGGGTAAAGGTGGATGAAATGAACTGAGGGGGAAGGTGGACGAAATGAATTGAGGGGAAAGGTGGAGGAAATGAATTGAGGGGAAATGTGGATGAAATGGATTGAGGGGAAGGTGCAGGATATTAATTGAGGGGAAAGGAGGATAAAGAGAACTGAGGGGAAGGTGGAGGAAATGAATTGAGGGGAAAGGTGAGGTAATAAAAAGAGGGGAAAGGTGGAGGAAACGAACTGAGGGGAAAGGTGGAGGAAATAAAAAGAGGGGAAAGGTGGAGGAAATGAAATGAGGGAATAGGTGGAGGAAATGAATTGAGGGGAAAGGCGGATGAAGTGAAATGAGGGGAATGTGGATGAAATGAATTGAGGGGAAAGATCGATGAAATGAAATGAGGGGAAAGGAGGATGAATTGAACTGAGGGGAAAGGTGGACAAAGAGAACTGAGGGCAAAAGTGGAGGAAATGAATTGAGGGGAAATGTGGAAGAAAGGAATTGTGTGGAAGGTAGATGAAATGGATTGAGGGGAAGGTGCAGGAAATTAATTGCGGGGAAAGGTCGAGGAAATAAAAAGAGGTGAAGGTGGAGGAAATGAATTGAGGGGAAAGGTGGAGGAAATAAAAAGAGGGGAAAGGTGGAGGAAATGAATTGAGGGGAAAGATCGATGAAATGAAATGAGGGGAAAGGTGGATGAATTGAACTGAGGGGGAAGGTGGATGAAATGAATTGAGGGGAAAGGTGGATGAAATGAATTGAGGGGAAAGGTGGACAAAGAGAACTGAGGGCAAAAGTGGAGGAAATGAATTGAGGGGAAATGTGGAAGAAAGGAATTGTGTGGAAGGTAGATGAAATGGATTGAGGGGAAGGTGCAGGAAATTAATTGAGGGGAAAGGTCGAGGAAATAAAAACAGGGGAAGGTGGAGGAAATGAATTGAGGGGAAAGGTGGAGGAAATAAAAAGAGGGGAAAGGTGGAGGAAATGAATTGAGGGGAAAGGTGGAGGAAATAAAAAGAGGGGAAAGGTGGAGGAAATGAATTGAGGGGAAAGGTGGAAGAAATGAATTGAGGGGAAAGGTGGGTGCAGTGAATTGAGGGGAAGGTGGACAAAATGAATTGAGGGGAAAGGTCGATGAAATGAATTGAGGTGAAAGGTGAACAAAAATAATTGAGGGGAAAGGTGGAGGAAATGAATTGAGGGGAAAGGTGGAGTAAATAAAAAGAGGGGAAAGGTGGAGGAAATGAATTGAGGGGAAAAGTGGAAGAAATGAATTCAGGGGAAGGTGGAGGAAATTAATTGAGCGGAAAGGAGGATGAAGTGAATTGAGGGGAAGGTGGAGGAAATGAATTGTGGGAAAAGGTGGATGAAATGAATTGAGGGGAAATGTGGGTGAAGTGAATTGAGGGGAAGATGGATGAAATGAATATAAGGGAAAGGTGGACAAAATGAATTGAGGGGAAAGGTCGATGAAATGAAATGAGGGTAAAGGTGGATGAAATGAATTGAGGGGAAGGTGGATGAAATGAATTGAGGGGGAAGGTGGACGAAATGAATTGACGGGAAATGTGGATGAGATGAATTGAGGGGAAAGGTGGACAAAATGAATTGAGGGAAAAGGTGGAGGTAATGAATTGAGGGGAAAAGTGGATGAAGTGAATTGAGGGGAAATGTGGAGGAAAGGAATTGGGTGGAAGGTGGATGAAATGGATTGAGGGGAAGGTACAGGAAGTTAATTGAGGGGAAAGGTGGAGGAAATAAAAAGGGGAAAGGTGGAGGAAATGAATTGAGGGGAAAGGTGGAGGAAATAAAAACAGGGGAAGGTGGAGGAAATTAATTGAGGGGAAAGGAGGATGAAGTGAATTGAGGGGAATGTGGAGGAAATGAATTGAAGGGAAAGGTGAGGTAATAAAAAGAGGGGAAAGGTGGAAGAAATGAATTGAGGGGAAGGTGGAGGAAATTAATTGAGGGGAAAGGAGGATGAAGTGAATTGAGGGGAAGGTGGATGAAATGAATTGAGAGGAAAGGTGGACAAAATGAATTGAGGGGAAAGATCGATGAAATGAAATGAGGAGAAAGCTGGATGAAATGAACTGAGAGGGAAGCTGGACGAAATGAATTGAGGGGAAAGGTGGATGAAATGAATTGAGGTGAAAGGTGGACAAATAGAATTGAGGGGAAAGGTGGAGGAAATGAATTGAGGTGAAAGGTGGACAAATAGAATTGAGGGGAAAGGTGGAGGAAATGAATTTAGGGGAAAGGTGGAGGAAATAAAAAGAGGGGAAAGGTGGAGGAAATGAATTGAGGGGAAAAGTGGAAGAAATGAATTCAGGGGAAGGTGGAGGAAATGAATTGTGGGGAAAGGTGGATGAAATGAATTGAGGGGAAATGTGGGTGAAGTGAATTGAGGGGAAGGTGGATGAAATGAATTGAAGGGAAAGGTGGACAAAATGAATTGAGGGGAAAGGTCGATGAAATGAAATGAGGGGAAAGGTGGCTGAAATGAATTGAGGGGAAGGTGGATGAAATGAATTGAGGGGAAAGGTGGATGAGATGAATTGAGGGGAAAGGTGGACAAAATGAATTGAGGGAAAAGGTGGAGGTAATGAATTGAGGGGAAAAGTGGATGAAGTGGATTGAGGGGAAATGTGGAGGAAAGGAATTTGGTGGAAGGTGGATGAAATGGATTGAGGGGAAGGTGCAGGAAGTTAATTGAGGGGAAAGGAGGAGGAAATAAAAAGGGGAAAGCTGGAGGAAATGAATTGAGGTGAAAGGTGGAGGAAATGAAATGAGGGGAAAGGTGGAGGAAATGAATTCAGGGGAAAGGTGTACAAAATGAATTGAGGGGAAAGGTCGATGAAATGAAATGAGGGTAAAGGTGGATGAAATGAATTGAGGGGAAAGGTGGACAAAATGAATTGAGGGGAAAGATCGATGAAATGAAATGAGTAGAAAGGTGGATGAAATGAACTGAGGGGGAAGGTGGACGAAATGAATTGAGGGGAAAGGTGGATGAAATGAATTGAGGTGAAAGGTGGACAAATAGAATTGAGGGGAAAGGTGGAGGAAATGAATTGAGAGAAAAGGTGGAGGAAATGAATTGAGGGGAAAGGTGGAGGAAATAAAAAGAGGGGAAAGGTGGAGGAAATGAATTGAGGGGAAAAGTGGAAGAAATGAATTCAGGGGAAGGTGGAGGAAATGAATTGTGGGGAAAGGTGGATGAAATGAATTGAGGGGAAATGTGGGTGCAGTGAATTGAGGGGAAGGTGGACAAAATGAATTGAGGGGAAAGGTCGATGAAATGAATTGAGGTGAAAGGTGAACAAAAATAATTGAGGGGAAAGGTGGAGGAAATGAATTGAGGGGAAAGGTGGAGTAAATAAAAAGAGGGGAAAGGTGGAGGAAATGAATTGAGGGGAAAAGTGGAAGAAATGAATTCAGGGGAAGGTGGAGGAAATTAATTGAGCGGAAAGGAGGATGAAGTGAATTGAGGGGAAGGTGGAGGAAATGAATTGTGGGAAAAGGTGGATGAAATGAATTGAGGGGAAATGTGGGTGAAGTGAATTGAGGGGAAGATGGATGAAATGAATATAAGGGAAAGGTGGACAAAATGAATTGAGGGGAAAGGTCGATGAAATGAAATGAGGGTAAAGGTGGATGAAATGAATTGAGGGGAAGGTGGATGAAATGAATTGAGGGGGAAGGTGGACGAAATGAATTGACGGGAAATGTGGATGAGATGAATTGAGGGGAAAGGTGGACAAAATGAATTGAGGGAAAAGGTGGAGGTAATGAATTGAGGGGAAAAGTGGATGAAGTGAATTGAGGGGAAATGTGGAGGAAAGGAATTGGGTGGAAGGTGGATGAAATGGATTGAGGGGAAGGTACAGGAAGTTAATTGAGGGGAAAGGTGGAGGAAATAAAAAGGGGAAAGGTGGAGGAAATGAATTGAGGGGAAAGGTGGAGGAAATAAAAACAGGGGAAGGTGGAGGAAATTAATTGAGGGGAAAGGAGGATGAAGTGAATTGAGGGGAATGTGGAGGAAATGAATTGAAGGGAAAGGTGAGGTAATAAAAAGAGGGGAAAGGTGGAAGAAATGAATTGAGGGGAAGGTGGAGGAAATTAATTGAGGGGAAAGGAGGATGAAGTGAATTGAGGGGAAGGTGGATGAAATGAATTGAGAGGAAAGGTGGACAAAATGAATTGAGGGGAAAGATCGATGAAATGAAATGAGGAGAAAGCTGGATGAAATGAACTGAGAGGGAAGCTGGACGAAATGAATTGAGGGGAAAGGTGGATGAAATGAATTGAGGTGAAAGGTGGACAAATAGAATTGAGGGGAAAGGTGGAGGAAATGAATTGAGGTGAAAGGTGGACAAATAGAATTGAGGGGAAAGGTGGAGGAAATGAATTTAGGGGAAAGGTGGAGGAAATAAAAAGAGGGGAAAGGTGGAGGAAATGAATTGAGGGGAAAAGTGGAAGAAATGAATTCAGGGGAAGGTGGAGGAAATGAATTGTGGGGAAAGGTGGATGAAATGAATTGAGGGGAAATGTGGGTGAAGTGAATTGAGGGGAAGGTGGATGAAATGAATTGAAGGGAAAGGTGGACAAAATGAATTGAGGGGAAAGGTCGATGAAATGAAATGAGGGGAAAGGTGGCTGAAATGAATTGAGGGGAAGGTGGATGAAATGAATTGAGGGGAAAGGTGGATGAGATGAATTGAGGGGAAAGGTGGACAAAATGAATTGAGGGAAAAGGTGGAGGTAATGAATTGAGGGGAAAAGTGGATGAAGTGGATTGAGGGGAAATGTGGAGGAAAGGAATTTGGTGGAAGGTGGATGAAATGGATTGAGGGGAAGGTGCAGGAAGTTAATTGAGGGGAAAGGAGGAGGAAATAAAAAGGGGAAAGCTGGAGGAAATGAATTGAGGTGAAAGGTGGAGGAAATGAAATGAGGGGAAAGGTGGAGGAAATGAATTCAGGGGAAAGGTGTACAAAATGAATTGAGGGGAAAGGTCGATGAAATGAAATGAGGGTAAAGGTGGATGAAATGAATTGAGGGGAAAGGTGGACAAAATGAATTGAGGGGAAAGATCGATGAAATGAAATGAGTAGAAAGGTGGATGAAATGAACTGAGGGGGAAGGTGGACGAAATGAATTGAGGGGAAAGGTGGATGAAATGAATTGAGGTGAAAGGTGGACAAATAGAATTGAGGGGAAAGGTGGAGGAAATGAATTGAGAGAAAAGGTGGAGGAAATGAATTGAGGGGAAAGGTGGAGGAAATAAAAAGAGGGGAAAGGTGGAGGAAATGAATTGAGGGGAAAAGTGGAAGAAATGAATTCAGGGGAAGGTGGAGGAAATGAATTGTGGGGAAAGGTGGATGAAATGAATTGAGGGGAAATGTGGGTGAAGTGAATTGAGGGGAAGGTGGATGAAATGAATTGAAGGGAAAGGTGGACAAAATGAATTGAGGGGAAAGGTCGATGAAATGAAATGAGTAGAAAGGTGGATGAAATGAACTGAGGGGGAAGGTGGAGGAAATGAATTGAGGGTAAAGGTGGATGAAACGAATTGAGGTGAAAGGTGGACAAATAGAATTGAGGGGAAAGGTGGAGGAAATGAATAGAGGGGAAAGGTGGAGGAAATGAATTGAGGGGAAAGGTGGAGGAAATAAAAAGAGGGGAAAGGTGGAGGAAAGGAATTGAGGGGAAATGTGGAAGAAATGAATTCAGGGGAAGGTGGAGGAAATGAATTGTGGGGAAAGGTGGATGAAATGAATTGAGGGGAAATGTGGGTGAAGTGAATTGAGGGGAAGGTGGATGAAATTAATTGAAGGGAAAGGTGGACAAAATGAATTGAGGGGAAAGCTCAATGAAATGAAATGAGGGGAAAGGTGGATGAAATGAATTGAGGGGAAGGTGCGTGAAATGAATTGAGGGGAAAGGTGGATGAAATGAACTGAGGGGGAAGGTGTATGAAATGAATTGAGGGGAAAGGTGGATGAGATGAATTGAGGAGAAAGGTGGACAAAATGAATTGAGGGAAAAGGTGGAGGTAATGAATTGAGGGGAAAACTGGATGAAGTGAATTGAGGGGAAATGTGGAGGAAAGGAATTGGGTGGAAGGTGGATGAAATGGATTGAGGGGAAGGTGCAGGAAGTTAATTCAGGGGAAAGGTGGACGAAATGAATTGAGGGGAAAGGTGGATGAAATGAATTGAGTTGAAAGGTGGACAAATAGAATTGAGGGGAAAGGTGGAGGAAATGAATTGAGGGGAAAGGTGGAGGAAATGAATTGAGGGGAAAGGTGGAGGAAATGAATTGAGGGGAAAAGTGGAAGTAATGAATTCAGGGGAAGGTGGAGGAAATGAATTGAGGGGAAAGGTGGAAGAAATGAATTGAGGGGAAAGGTGGGTGCAGTGAATTGAGGGGAAGGTGGACAAAATGAATTGAGGGGAAAGGTCGATGAAATGAAATGAGGGGAAAGGTGGATGAAATGAACTGAGGTGAAAGGTGGACAAATAGAATTGAGGGGAAACGTGGAGGAAATGAATTGAGGGGAAAGGTGGAGTAAATAAAAAGAGGGGAAAGGTGGAGGAAATGAATTGAGGGGAAAAGTGCAAGAAATGAATTCAGGGGAAGGTGGAGGAAATTAATTGAGGGGAAAGGCGGATGAAGTGAATTGAGGGGAAGGTGGAGGAAATGAATTGTGGGAAAAGGTGGATGAAATGAATTGAGGGGAAATGTGGGTGAAGTGAATTGAGGGGAAGATGGATGAAATGAATATAAGGGAAAGGTGGACAAAATGAATTGAGGGGAAAGGTCGATGACATGAAATGAGGGGAAGGTGGATGAAATGAATTGTGGGGAAAGGTGGATGAAATGAATTGAGGGGAAATGTGGGTGAAGTGAATTGAGGGGAAGGTGGATGAAATGAATTGAGGGGAAAGGTCGATGAAATGAACTGAGGGGGAAGGTGGACGAAATGAATTGAGGGGAAAGGTGGATGAGATGAATTGAGGGGAAAGGTGGACAAAATGAATTGAGGGGAAAGGTCGATGACATGAAATGAGGGGAAGGTGGATGAAATGAATTGTGGGGAAAGGTGGATGAAATGAATTGAGGGGAAATGTGGGTGAAGTGAATTGAAGGGAAGGTGGATGAAATGAATTGAGGGGAAAGGTCGATGAAATGAACTGAGGGGGAAGGTGGACGAAATGAATTGAGGGGAAAGGTGGATGAGATGAATTGAGGGGAAAGGTGGACAAAATGAATTGAGGGAAAAGGTGGAGGTAATGAATTGAGGGGAAAAGTGGATGAAGTGGATTGAGAGGAAATGTGGAGGAAAGGAATTTGGTGGAAGGTGGTTGAAATGGATTGAGGGGAAGGTGCAGGAAGTTAATTGAGGGGAAAGCTGGAGGAAATGAATTGAGGTGAAAGGTGGAGGAAATGAAATGAGGGGAAAGGTGGAGGAAATGAATTGAGGGGAAAGGTGTACAAAATGAATTGAGGGGAAAGGTCGATGAAATGAAATGAGTAGAAAGGTGGATGAAATGAACTGAGGGGGAAGGTGGACGAAATGAATTGAGGGGAAAGGTGGAGGAAATGAATTGAGGGTAAAGGTGGAGGAAATGAATTGAGGGGAAAGGTGGAGGAAATAAAAAGAGGGGAAAGGTGGAGGAAATGAATTGAGGGGAAAAGTGGAAGAAATGAATTCAGGGGAAGGTGGAGGAAATGAATTGTGGGGAAAGGTCGATGAAATGAAATGAGGGTAAAGGTGGATGAAATGAATTGAGGGGAAAGGTGGACAAAATGAATTGAGGGGAAAGATCGATGAAATGAAATGAGTAGATAGGTGGATGAAATGAACTGAGGGGGTAGGTGGACGAAATGAATTGAGGGGAAAGGTGGATGAAATGAATTGAGGTGAAAGATGGACAAATAGAATTGAGGGGAAAGGTGGAGGAAATGAATTGAGGGGAAAGGTGGAGGAAATGAATTGAGGGGAAAGGTGGAGGAAATAAAAAGAGGGGAAAGGTGGAGGAAATGAATTGAGGGGAAAAGTGGAAGAAATGAATTCAGGGGAAGGTGGAGGAAATGAATTGTGGGGAAAGGTGGATGAAATGAATTGAGGGGAAATGTGGGTGAAGTGAATTGAGGGGAAGGTGGATGAAATGAATTGAAGGGAAAGGTGGACAAAATGAATTGAGGGGAAAGGTCGATGAAATGAAATGAGGGTAAAGGTGGATGAAATGAATTGAGGGGAAAGGTGGACAAAATGAATTGAGGGGAAAGATCGATGAAATGAAATGAGTAGAAAGGTGGATGAAATGAACTGAGGGGGAAGGTGGACGAAATGAATTGAGGGGAAAGGTGGATGAAATGAATTGAGGTGAAAGGTGGACAAATAGAATTGAGGGGAAAGGTGGAGGAAATGAATTGAGGGGAAAGGTGGAGGAAATGAATTGAGGGGAAAGGTGGAGGAAATAAAAAGAGGGGAAAGGTGGAGGAAATGAATTGAGGGGAAAAGTGGAAGAAATGAATTCAGGGGAAGGTGGAGGAAATGAATTGTGGGGAAAGGTGGATGAAATGAATTGAGGGGAAATGTGGGTGAAGTGAATTGAGGGGAAGGTTAATGAAATGAATTGAAGGGAAAGGTGGACAAAATGAATTGAGGGGAAAGGTCGATGAAATGAAATGAGGGGAAAGGTGGATGAAATGAATTGAGGGGAAGGTGCGTGAAATGAATTGAGGGGAAAGGTGGATGAAATGAACTGAGGGGGAAGGTGGACGAAATGAATTGAGGGGAAAGGTGGATGAAATGAATTGAGGTGAAAGGTGGACAAATAGAATTGAGGGGAAAGGTGGAGGAAATGAAATGTGGGGAAAGGTGGATGAAATGAACTGAGGTGAAAGGTGGACAAATAGAATTGAGGGGAAAGGTGGAGGAAATGAATTGAGGGGAAAGGTGGAGGAAATGAATTGAGGGGAAAGGTGGAGGAAATGAATTGAGGGGAAAAGTGCAAGAAATGAATTCGGGGAAGGTGGAGGAAATTAATTGAGGGGAAAGGAGGATGAAGTGAATTGAGGGGAAGGTGGAGGAAATGAATTGTGGGAAAAGGTGGATGAAATGAATTGAGGGGAAATGTGGGTGAAGTGAATTGAGGGGAAGATGGATGAAATGAATATAAGGGAAAGGTGGACAAAATGAATTGAGGGGAAAGGTCGATGACATGAAATGAGGGGAAGGTGGATGAAATGAATTGTGGGGAAATGTGGGTGAAGTGAATTGAGGGGAAGGTGGATGAAATGAATTGAGGGGAAGGTCGATGAAATGAACTGAGGGGGAAGGTGGACGAAATGAATTGAGGGGAAAGGTGGATGAGATGAATTGAGGGGAAAGGTGGACAAAATGAATTGAGGGAAAAGGTGGAGGTAATGAATTGAGGGGAAAAGTGGATGAAGTGGATTGAGAGGAAATGTGGAGGAAAGGAATTTGGTGGAAGGTGGTTGAAATGGATTGAGGGGAAGGTGCAGGAAGTTAATTGAGGGGAAAGCTGGAGGAAATGAATTGAGGTGAAAGGTGGAGGAAATGAAATGAGGGGAAAGGTGGAGGAAATGAATTGAGGGGAAAGGTGTACAAAATGAGTTGAGGGGAAAGGTCGATGAAATGAAATGAGTAGAAAGGTGGATGAAATGAACTGAGGGGGAAGGTGGACGAAATGAATTGAGGGGAAAGGTGGAGGAAATGAATTGAGGGTAAAGGTGGAGGAAATGAATTGAGGGGAAAGGTGGAGGAAATAAAAAGAGGGGAAAGGTGGAGGAAATGAATTGAGGGGAAAAGTGGAAGAAATGAATTCAGGGGAAGGTGGAGGAAATGAATTGTGGGGAAAGGTGGACGAAATGAATTGAGGGGAAAGGTGGATGAAATGAATTGAGGTGAAAGGTGGACAAATAGAATTGAGGGGAAAGGTGGAGGAAATGAATTGAGGGGAAAGGTGGAGGAAATGAATTGAGGGGAAAGGTGGAGGAAATAAAAAGAGGGGAAAGGTGGAGGAAATGAATTGAGGGGAAAAGTGGAAGAAATGAATTCAGGGGAAGGTGGAGGAAATGAATTGTGGGGAAAGGTCGATGAAATGAAATGAGGGTAAAGGTGGATGAAATGAATTGAGGGGAAAGGTGGATGAAATGAATTGAGGTGAAAGGTGGACAAATAGAATTGAGGGGAAAGGTGGAGGAAATGAATTGAGGGTAAAGGTGGAGGAAATGAATTGAGGGGAAAAGTGCAAGAAATGAATTCGGGGAAGGTGGAGGAAATTAATTGAGGGGAAAGGAGGATGAAGTGAATTGAGGGGAAGGTGGAGGAAATGAATTGTGGGAAAAGGTGGATGAAATGAATTGAGGGGAAATGTGGGTGAAGTGAATTGAGGGGAAGATGGATGAAATGAATATAAGGGAAAGGTGGACAAAATGAATTGAGGGGAAAGGTCGATGACATGAAATGAGGGGAAGGTGGATGAAATGAATTGTGGGGAAATGTGGGTGAAGTGAATTGAGGGGAAGGTGGATGAAATGAATTGAGGGGAAGGTCGATGAAATGAACTGAGGGGGAAGGTGGACGAAATGAATTGAGGGGAAAGGTGGATGAGATGAATTGAGGGGAAAGGTGGACAAAATGAATTGAGGGAAAAGGTGGAGGTAATGAATTGAGGGGAAAAGTGGATGAAGTGGATTGAGAGGAAATGTGGAGGAAAGGAATTTGGTGGAAGGTGGTTGAAATGGATTGAGGGGAAGGTGCAGGAAGTTAATTGAGGGGAAAGCTGGAGGAAATGAATTGAGGTGAAAGGTGGAGGAAATGAAATGAGGGGAAAGGTGGAGGAAATGAATTGAGGGGAAAGGTGTACAAAATGATTTGAGGGGAAAGGTCGATGAAATGAAATGAGTAGAAAGGTGGATGAAATGAACTGAGGGGGAAGGTGGACGAAATGAATTGAGGGGAAAGGTGGAGGAAATGAATTGAGGGTAAAGGTGGAGGAAATGAATTGAGGGGAAAGGTGGAGGAAATAAAAAGAGGGGAAAGGTGGAGGAAATGAATTGAGGGGAAAAGTGGAAGAAATGAATTCAGGGGAAGGTGGAGGAAATGAATTGTGGGGAAAGGTGGACGAAATGAATTGAGGGGAAAGGTGGATGAAATGAATTGAGGTGAAAGGTGGACAAATAGAATTGAGGGGAAAGGTGGAGGAAATGAATTGAGGGGAAAGGTGGAGGAAATGAATTGAGGGGAAAGGTGGAGGAAATAAAAAGAGGGGAAAGGTGGAGGAAATGAATTGAGGGGAAAAGTGGAAGAAATGAATTCAGGGGAAGGTGGAGGAAATGAATTGTGGGGAAAGGTGGATGAAATGAATTGAGGGGAAATGTGGGTGAAGTGAATTGAGGGGAAGGTGGATGAAATGAATTGAAGGGAAAGGTGGACAAAATGAATTGAGGGGAAAGGTCGATGAAATGAAATGAGGGTAAAGGTGGATGAAATGAATTGAGGGGAAAGGTGGACAAAATGAATTGAGGGGAAAGATCGATGAAATGAAATGAGTAGAAAGGTGGATGAAATGAACTGAGGGGGAAGGTGGATGAAATGAATTGAGGGGAAAGGTGGATGAAATGAATTGAGGTGAAAGGTGGACAAATAGAATTGAGGGGAAAGGTGGAGGAAATGAATTGAGGGGAAAGGTGGAGGAAATGAATTGAGGGGAAAGGAGGAGGAAATAAAAAGAGGGGAAAGGTGGAGGAAATGAATTGAGGGGAAAAGTGGAAGAAATGAATTCAAGGGAAGGTGGAGGAAATGAATTGTGGGGAAAGGTGGATGAAATGAATTGAGGGGAAATGTGGGTGAAGTGAATTGAGGGGAAGCTTAATGAAATGAATTGAAGGGAAAGGTGGACAAAATGAATTGAGGGGAAAGGTCGATGAAATGAAATGAGGGGAAAGGTGGATGAAATGAATTGAGGGGAAGGTGCGTGAAATGAATTGAGGGGAAAGGTGGATGAAATGAACTGAGGGGGAAGGTGGACGAAATGAATTGAGGGGAAAGGTGGATGAAATGAATTGAGGTGAAAGGTGGACAAATAGAATTGAGGGGAAAGGTGGATGAAATGAATTGAGGGGAAAGGTGGAGGAAATAAAAAGAGGGGAAAGGTGGAGGAAATGAATTGAGGGGAAAAGTGGAAGAAATGAATTCAGGGGAAGGTGGAGGAAATGAATTGAGGGGAAGGTGGATGAAATGAATTGAAGGGAAAGGTGGACAAAATGAATTGAGGGGAAAGGTCGATGAAATGAAATGAGGGGAAAGGTGGATGAAAGAAATTGAGGGGAAGGTGCGTGAAATGAATTGAGGGGAAAGGTGGATGAAATGAACTGAGGGGGAAGGTGGACGAAATGAATTGAGGGGAAAGGTGGATGAGATGAATTGAGGAGAAAAGTGGACAAAATGAATTGAGGGAAAAGGTGGAGGTAATGAATTGAGGGGAAAACTGGAAGAAGTGAATTGAGGGGAAATGTGGAGGAAAGGAATTGGGTGGAAGGTGGATGAAATGGATTGAGGGGAAGGTGCAGGAAGTTTATTGAGGGGAAAGGTGGAGGAAATAAAAAGGGGAAAGGTGGACAAAATGAATTGAGGTGAAAGGTGGAGGAAATGAAATGAGGGGAAAGGTGGAGGAAATAAATTGAGGGGAAAGGTGGACAAAATGAACTGAGGGCAAAGGTGGAGGAAATGAATTGAGGGGAAATGTGGAAGAAAGGAATTGGGTGGAAGGTAGATGAAATGGATTGAGGGGAAGGTGCAGGAAATTAATTGAGGGGAAGGTCGAGGAAATTAAAAGGGGAAAGGTGGAGGAAATGAATTGAGGGGAAGGTGGAGGAAATGAATTGAGGGGAAAGGTGGAGGAAATGAATTGAGGGTAAAGGTGGAGGAAATGAATTGAGGGGAAAGGTGGAGGAAATAAAAAGAGGGGAAAGGTGGAGGAAATGAATTGAGGGGAAAAGTGGAAGAAATGAATTCAGGGGAAGGTGGAGGAAATGAATTGTGGGGAAAGGTCGATGAAATGAAATGAGGGTAAAGGTGGATGAAATGAATTGAGGGGAAAGGTGGACAAAATGAATTGAGGGGAAAGATCGATGAAATGAAATGAGTAGATAGGTGGATGAAATGAACTGAGGGGGTAGGTGGACGAAATGAATTGAGGGGAAAGGTGGATGAAATGAATTGAGGTGAAAGATGGACAAATAGAATTGAGGGGAAAGGTGGAGGAAATGAATTGAGGGGAAAGGTGGAGGAAATGAAAAGAGGGGAAAGGTGGAGGAAATGAATTGAGGGGAAAGGTGGAGGAAATAAAAAGAGGGGAAAGGTGGAGGAAAGGAATTGAGGGGAAATGTGGAAGAAATGAATTCAGGGGAAGGTGGAGGAAATGAATTGTGGGGAAAGGTGGATGAAATGAATTGAGGGGAAATGTGGGTGAAGTGAATTGAGGGGAAGGTGGATGAAATTAATTGAAGGGAAAGGTGGACAAAATGAATTGAGGGGAAAGCTCAATGAAATGAAATGAGGGGAAAGGTGGATGAAATGAATTGAGGGGAAGGTGCGTGAAATGAATTGAGGGGAAAGGTGGATGAAATGAACTGAGGGGGAAGGTGTATGAAATGAATTGAGGGGAAAGGTGGATGAGATGAATTGAGGAGAAAGGTGGACAAAATGAATTGAGGGAAAAGGTGGAGGTAATGAATTGAGGGGAAAACTGGATGAAGTGAATTGAGGGGAAATGTGGAGGAAAGGAATTGGGTGGAAGGTGGATGAAATGGATTGAGGGGAAGGTGCAGGAAGTTAATTCAGGGGAAAGGTGGACGAAATGAATTGAGGGGAAAGGTGGATGAAATGAATTGAGTTGAAAGGTGGACAAATAGAATTGAGGGGAAAGGTGGAGGAAATGAATTGAGGGGAAAGGTGGAGGAAATGAATTGAGGGGAAAGGTGGAGGAAATGAATTGAGGGGAAAAGTGGAAGTAATGAATTCAGGGGAAGGTGGAGGAAATGAATTGAGGGGAAAGGTGGAAGAAATGAATTGAGGGGAAAGGTGGGTGCAGTGAATTGAGGGGAAGGTGGACAAAATGAATTGAGGGGAAAGGTCGATGAAATGAAATGAGGGGAAAGGTGGATGAAATGAACTGAGGTGAAAGGTGGACAAATAGAATTGAGGGGAAACGTGGAGGAAATGAATTGAGGGGAAAGGTGGAGTAAATAAAAAGAGGGGAAAGGTGGAGGAAATGAATTGAGGGGAAAAGTGCAAGAAATGAATTCAGGGGAAGGTGGAGGAAATTAATTGAGGGGAAAGGCGGATGAAGTGAATTGAGGGGAAGGTGGAGGAAATGAATTGTGGGAAAAGGTGGATGAAATGAATTGAGGGGAAATGTGGGTGAAGTGAATTGAGGGGAAGATGGATGAAATGAATATAAGGGAAAGGTGGACAAAATGAATTGAGGGGAAAGGTCGATGACATGAAATGAGGGGAAGGTGGATGAAATGAATTGTGGGGAAAGGTGGATGAAATGAATTGAGGGGAAATGTGGGTGAAGTGAATTGAGGGGAAGGTGGATGAAATGAATTGAGGGGAAAGGTCGATGAAATGAACTGAGGGGGAAGGTGGACGAAATGAATTGAGGGGAAAGGTGGATGAGATGAATTGAGGGGAAAGGTGGACAAAATGAATTGAGGGGAAAGGTCGATGACATGAAATGAGGGGAAGGTGGATGAAATGAATTGTGGGGAAAGGTGGATGAAATGAATTGAGGGGAAATGTGGGTGAAGTGAATTGAAGGGAAGGTGGATGAAATGAATTGAGGGGAAAGGTCGATGAAATGAACTGAGGGGGAAGGTGGACGAAATGAATTGAGGGGAAAGGTGGATGAGATGAATTGAGGGGAAAGGTGGACAAAATGAATTGAGGGAAAAGGTGGAGGTAATGAATTGAGGGGAAAAGTGGATGAAGTGGATTGAGAGGAAATGTGGAGGAAAGGAATTTGGTGGAAGGTGGTTGAAATGGATTGAGGGGAAGGTGCAGGAAGTTAATTGAGGGGAAAGCTGGAGGAAATGAATTGAGGTGAAAGGTGGAGGAAATGAAATGAGGGGAAAGGTGGAGGAAATGAATTGAGGGGAAAGGTGTACAAAATGAATTGAGGGGAAAGGTCGATGAAATGAAATGAGTAGAAAGGTGGATGAAATGAACTGAGGGGGAAGGTGGACGAAATGAATTGAGGGGAAAGGTGGAGGAAATGAATTGAGGGTAAAGGTGGAGGAAATGAATTGAGGGGAAAGGTGGAGGAAATAAAAAGAGGGGAAAGGTGGAGGAAATGAATTGAGGGGAAAAGTGGAAGAAATGAATTCAGGGGAAGGTGGAGGAAATGAATTGTGGGGAAAGGTCGATGAAATGAAATGAGGGTAAAGGTGGATGAAATGAATTGAGGGGAAAGGTGGACAAAATGAATTGAGGGGAAAGATCGATGAAATGAAATGAGTAGATAGGTGGATGAAATGAACTGAGGGGGTAGGTGGACGAAATGAATTGAGGGGAAAGGTGGATGAAATGAATTGAGGTGAAAGATGGACAAATAGAATTGAGGGGAAAGGTGGAGGAAATGAATTGAGGGGAAAGGTGGAGGAAATGAATTGAGGGGAAAGGTGGAGGAAATAAAAAGAGGGGAAAGGTGGAGGAAATGAATTGAGGGGAAAAGTGGAAGAAATGAATTCAGGGGAAGGTGGAGGAAATGAATTGTGGGGAAAGGTGGATGAAATGAATTGAGGGGAAATGTGGGTGAAGTGAATTGAGGGGAAGGTGGATGAAATGAATTGAAGGGAAAGGTGGACAAAATGAATTGAGGGGAAAGGTCGATGAAATGAAATGAGGGTAAAGGTGGATGAAATGAATTGAGGGGAAAGGTGGACAAAATGAATTGAGGGGAAAGATCGATGAAATGAAATGAGTAGAAAGGTGGATGAAATGAACTGAGGGGGAAGGTGGACGAAATGAATTGAGGGGAAAGGTGGATGAAATGAATTGAGGTGAAAGGTGGACAAATAGAATTGAGGGGAAAGGTGGAGGAAATGAATTGAGGGGAAAGGTGGAGGAAATGAATTGAGGGGAAAGGTGGAGGAAATAAAAAGAGGGGAAAGGTGGAGGAAATGAATTGAGGGGAAAAGTGGAAGAAATGAATTCAGGGGAAGGTGGAGGAAATGAATTGTGGGGAAAGGTGGATGAAATGAATTGAGGGGAAATGTGGGTGAAGTGAATTGAGGGGAAGGTTAATGAAATGAATTGAAGGGAAAGGTGGACAAAATGAATTGAGGGGAAAGGTCGATGAAATGAAATGAGGGGAAAGGTGGATGAAATGAATTGAGGGGAAGGTGCGTGAAATGAATTGAGGGGAAAGGTGGATGAAATGAACTGAGGGGGAAGGTGGACGAAATGAATTGAGGGGAAAGGTGGATGAAATGAATTGAGGTGAAAGGTGGACAAATAGAATTGAGGGGAAAGGTGGAGGAAATGAAATGTGGGGAAAGGTGGATGAAATGAACTGAGGTGAAAGGTGGACAAATAGAATTGAGGGGAAAGGTGGAGGAAATGAATTGAGGGGAAAGGTGGAGGAAATGAATTGAGGGGAAAGGTGGAGGAAATGAATTGAGGGGAAAAGTGCAAGAAATGAATTCGGGGAAGGTGGAGGAAATTAATTGAGGGGAAAGGAGGATGAAGTGAATTGAGGGGAAGGTGGAGGAAATGAATTGTGGGAAAAGGTGGATGAAATGAATTGAGGGGAAATGTGGGTGAAGTGAATTGAGGGGAAGATGGATGAAATGAATATAAGGGAAAGGTGGACAAAATGAATTGAGGGGAAAGGTCGATGACATGAAATGAGGGGAAGGTGGATGAAATGAATTGTGGGGAAATGTGGGTGAAGTGAATTGAGGGGAAGGTGGATGAAATGAATTGAGGGGAAGGTCGATGAAATGAACTGAGGGGGAAGGTGGACGAAATGAATTGAGGGGAAAGGTGGATGAGATGAATTGAGGGGAAAGGTGGACAAAATGAATTGAGGGAAAAGGTGGAGGTAATGAATTGAGGGGAAAAGTGGATGAAGTGGATTGAGAGGAAATGTGGAGGAAAGGAATTTGGTGGAAGGTGGTTGAAATGGATTGAGGGGAAGGTGCAGGAAGTTAATTGAGGGGAAAGCTGGAGGAAATGAATTGAGGTGAAAGGTGGAGGAAATGAAATGAGGGGAAAGGTGGAGGAAATGAATTGAGGGGAAAGGTGTACAAAATGAGTTGAGGGGAAAGGTCGATGAAATGAAATGAGTAGAAAGGTGGATGAAATGAACTGAGGGGGAAGGTGGACGAAATGAATTGAGGGGAAAGGTGGAGGAAATGAATTGAGGGTAAAGGTGGAGGAAATGAATTGAGGGGAAAGGTGGAGGAAATAAAAAGAGGGGAAAGGTGGAGGAAATGAATTGAGGGGAAAAGTGGAAGAAATGAATTCAGGGGAAGGTGGAGGAAATGAATTGTGGGGAAAGGTCGATGAAATGAATTGAGGGGAAAGGTGGATGAAATGAATTGAGGTGAAAGGTGGACAAATAGAATTGAGGGGAAAGGTGGAGGAAATGAATTGAGGGGAAAGGTGGAGGAAATGAATTGAGGGGAAAGGTGGAGGAAATAAAAAGAGGGGAAAGGTGGAGGAAATGAATTGAGGGGAAAAGTGGAAGAAATGAATTCAGGGGAAGGTGGAGGAAATGAATTGTGGGGAAAGGTCGATGAAATGAAATGAGGGTAAAGGTGGATGAAATGAATTGAGGGGAAAGGTGGATGAAATGAATTGAGGTGAAAGGTGGACAAATAGAATTGAGGGGAAAGGTGGAGGAAATGAATTGAGGGTAAAGGTGGAGGAAATGAATTGAGGGGAAAAGTGCAAGAAATGAATTCGGGGAAGGTGGAGGAAATTAATTGAGGGGAAAGGAGGATGAAGTGAATTGAGGGGAAGGTGGAGGAAATGAATTGTGGGAAAAGGTGGATGAAATGAATTGAGGGGAAATGTGGGTGAAGTGAATTGAGGGGAAGATGGATGAAATGAATATAAGGGAAAGGTGGACAAAATGAATTGAGGGGAAAGGTCGATGACATGAAATGAGGGGAAGGTGGATGAAATGAATTGTGGGGAAATGTGGGTGAAGTGAATTGAGGGGAAGGTGGATGAAATGAATTGAGGGGAAGGTCGATGAAATGAACTGAGGGGGAAGGTGGACGAAATGAATTGAGGGGAAAGGTGGATGAGATGAATTGAGGGGAAAGGTGGACAAAATGAATTGAGGGAAAAGGTGGAGGTAATGAATTGAGGGGAAAAGTGGATGAAGTGGATTGAGAGGAAATGTGGAGGAAAGGAATTTGGTGGAAGGTGGTTGAAATGGATTGAGGGGAAGGTGCAGGAAGTTAATTGAGGGGAAAGCTGGAGGAAATGAATTGAGGTGAAAGGTGGAGGAAATGAAATGAGGGGAAAGGTGGAGGAAATGAATTGAGGGGAAAGGTGTACAAAATGATTTGAGGGGAAAGGTCGATGAAATGAAATGAGTAGAAAGGTGGATGAAATGAACTGAGGGGGAAGGTGGACGAAATGAATTGAGGGGAAAGGTGGAGGAAATGAATTGAGGGTAAAGGTGGAGGAAATGAATTGAGGGGAAAGGTGGAGGAAATAAAAAGAGGGGAAAGGTGGAGGAAATGAATTGAGGGGAAAAGTGGAAGAAATGAATTCAGGGGAAGGTGGAGGAAATGAATTGTGGGGAAAGGTGGACGAAATGAATTGAGGGGAAAGGTGGATGAAATGAATTGAGGTGAAAGGTGGACAAATAGAATTGAGGGGAAAGGTGGAGGAAATGAATTGAGGGGAAAGGTGGAGGAAATGAATTGAGGGGAAAGGTGGAGGAAATAAAAAGAGGGGAAAGGTGGAGGAAATGAATTGAGGGGAAAAGTGGAAGAAATGAATTCAGGGGAAGGTGGAGGAAATGAATTGTGGGGAAAGGTGGATGAAATGAATTGAGGGGAAATGTGGGTGAAGTGAATTGAGGGGAAGGTGGATGAAATGAATTGAAGGGAAAGGTGGACAAAATGAATTGAGGGGAAAGGTCGATGAAATGAAATGAGGGTAAAGGTGGATGAAATGAATTGAGGGGAAAGGTGGACAAAATGAATTGAGGGGAAAGATCGATGAAATGAAATGAGTAGAAAGGTGGATGAAATGAACTGAGGGGGAAGGTGGATGAAATGAATTGAGGTGAAAGGTGGACAAATAGAATTGAGGGGAAAGGTGGAGGAAATGAATTGAGGGGAAAGGTGGAGGAAATGAATTGAGGGGAAAGGAGGAGGAAATAAAAAGAGGGGAAAGGTGGAGGAAATGAATTGAGGGGAAAAGTGGAAGAAATGAATTCAAGGGAAGGTGGAGGAAATGAATTGTGGGGAAAGGTGGATGAAATGAATTGAGGGGAAATGTGGGTGAAGTGAATTGAGGGGAAGCTTAATGAAATGAATTGAAGGGAAAGGTGGACAAAATGAATTGAGGGGAAAGGTCGATGAAATGAAATGAGGGGAAAGGTGGATGAAATGAATTGAGGGGAAGGTGCGTGAAATGAATTGAGGGGAAAGGTGGATGAAATGAACTGAGGGGGAAGGTGGACGAAATGAATTGAGGGGAAAGGTGGATGAAATGAATTGAGGTGAAAGGTGGACAAATAGAATTGAGGGGAAAGGTGGATGAAATGAATTGAGGGGAAAGGTGGAGGAAATAAAAAGAGGGGAAAGGTGGAGGAAATGAATTGAGGGGAAAAGTGGAAGAAATGAATTCAGGGGAAGGTGGAGGAAATGAATTGAGGGGAAGGTGGATGAAATGAATTGAAGGGAAAGGTGGACAAAATGAATTGAGGGGAAAGGTCGATGAAATGAAATGAGGGGAAAGGTGGATGAAAGGAATTGAGGGGAAGGTGCGTGAAATGAATTGAGGGGAAAGGTGGATGAAATGAACTGAGGGGGAAGGTGGACGAAATGAATTGAGGGGAAAGGTGGATGAGATGAATTGAGGAGAAAAGTGGACAAAATGAATTGAGGGAAAAGGTGGAGGTAATGAATTGAGGGGAAAACTGGAAGAAGTGAATTGAGGGGAAATGTGGAGGAAAGGAATTGGGTGGAAGGTGGATGAAATGGATTGAGGGGAAGGTGCAGGAAGTTTATTGAGGGGAAAGGTGGAGGAAATAAAAAGGGGAAAGGTGGACAAAATGAATTGAGGTGAAAGGTGGAGGAAATGAAATGAGGGGAAAGGTGGAGGAAATAAATTGAGGGGAAAGGTGGACAAAATGAACTGAGGGCAAAGGTGGAGGAAATGAATTGAGGGGAAATGTGGAAGAAAGGAATTGGGTGGAAGGTAGATGAAATGGATTGAGGGGAAGGTGCAGGAAATTAATTGAGGGGAAGGTCGAGGAAATTAAAAGGGGAAAGGTGGAGGAAATGAATTGAGGGGAAGGTGGAGGAAATGAATTGAGGGGAAAGGTGGAGGAAATGAATTGAGGGTAAAGGTGGAGGAAATGAATTGAGGGGAAAGGTGGAGGAAATAAAAAGAGGGGAAAGGTGGAGGAAATGAATTGAGGGGAAAAGTGGAAGAAATGAATTCAGGGGAAGGTGGAGGAAATGAATTGTGGGGAAAGGTCGATGAAATGAAATGAGGGTAAAGGTGGATGAAATGAATTGAGGGGAAAGGTGGACAAAATGAATTGAGGGGAAAGATCGATGAAATGAAATGAGTAGATAGGTGGATGAAATGAACTGAGGGGGTAGGTGGACGAAATGAATTGAGGGGAAAGGTGGATGAAATGAATTGAGGTGAAAGATGGACAAATAGAATTGAGGGGAAAGGTGGAGGAAATGAATTGAGGGGAAAGGTGGAGGAAATGAATTGAGGGGAAAGGTGGAGGAAATAAAAAGAGGGGAAAGGTGGAGGAAATGAATTGAGGGGAAAAGTGGAAGAAATGAATTCAGGGGAAGGTGGAGGAAATGAATTGTGGGGAAAGGTGGATGAAATGAATTGAGGGGAAATGTGGGTGAAGTGAATTGAGGGGAAGGTGGATGAAATGAATTGAAGGGAAAGGTGGACAAAATGAATTGAGGGGAAAGGTCGATGAAATGAAATGAGGGTAAAGGTGGATGAAATGAATTGAGGGGAAAGGTGGACAAAATGAATTGAGGGGAAAGATCGATGAAATGAAATGAGTAGAAAGGTGGATGAAATGAACTGAGGGGGAAGGTGGACGAAATGAATTGAGGGGAAAGGTGGATGAAATGAATTGAGGTGAAAGGTGGACAAATAGAATTGAGGGGAAAGGTGGAGGAAATGAATTGAGGGGAAAGGTGGAGGAAATGAATTGAGGGGAAAGGTGGAGGAAATAAAAAGAGGGGAAAGGTGGAGGAAATGAATTGAGGGGAAAAGTGGAAGAAATGAATTCAGGGGAAGGTGGAGGAAATGAATTGTGGGGAAAGGTGGATGAAATGAATTGAGGGGAAATGTGGGTGAAGTGAATTGAGGGGAAGGTGGATGAAATGAATTGAGGGGAAAGGTCGATGAAATGAAATGAGGGGAAAGGTGGATGAAATGAATTGAGGGGAAGGTGCGTGAAATGAATTGAGGGGAAAGGTGGATGAAATGAACTGAGGGGGAAGGTGGACGAAATGAATTGAGGGGAAAGGTGGATGAAATGAATTGAGGTGAAAGGTGGACAAATAGAATTGAGGGGAAAGGTGGAGGAAATGAAATGTGGGGAAAGGTGGATGAAATGAACTGAGGTGAAAGGTGGACAAATAGAATTGAGGGGAAAGGTGGAGGAAATGAATTGGGTGGAAAGGTGGAGGAAATGAATTGAGGGGAAAGGTGGAGGAAATGAATTGAGGGGAAAAGTGCAAGAAATGAATTCGGGGAAGGTGGAGGAAATTAATTGAGGGGAAAGGAGGATGAAGTGAATTGAGGGGAAGGTGGAGGAAATGAATTGTGGGAAAAGGTGGATGAAATGAATTGAGGGGAAATGTGGGTGAAGTGAATTGAGGGGAAGATGGATGAAATGAATATAAGGGAAAGGTGGACAAAATGAATTGAGGGGAAAGGTCGATGACATGAAATGAGGGGAAGGTGGATGAAATGAATTGTGGGGAAATGTGGGTGAAGTGAATTGAGGGGAAGGTGGATGAAATGAATTGAGGGGAAGGTCGATGAAATGAACTGAGGGGGAAGGTGGACGAAATGAATTGAGGGGAAAGGTGGATGAGATGAATTGAGGGGAAAGGTGGACAAAATGAATTGAGGGAAAAGGTGGAGGTAATGAATTGAGGGGAAAAGTGGATGAAGTGGATTGAGAGGAAATGTGGAGGAAAGGAATTTGGTGGAAGGTGGTTGAAATGGATTGAGGGGAAGGTGCAGGAAGTTAATTGAGGGGAAAGCTGGAGGAAATGAATTGAGGTGAAAGGTGGAGGAAATGAAATGAGGGGAAAGGTGGAGGAAATGAATTGAGGGGAAAGGTGTACAAAATGAGTTGAGGGGAAAGGTCGATGAAATGAAATGAGTAGAAAGGTGGATGAAATGAACTGAGGGGGAAGGTGGACGAAATGAATTGAGGGGAAAGGTGGAGGAAATGAATTGAGGGTAAAGGTGGAGGAAATGAATTGAGGGGAAAGGTGGAGGAAATAAAAAGAGGGGAAAGGTGGAGGAAATGAATTGAGGGGAAAAGTGGAAGAAATGAATTCAGGGGAAGGTGGAGGAAATGAATTGTGGGGAAAGGTCGATGAAATGAATTGAGGGGAAAGGTGGATGAAATGAATTGAGGTGAAAGGTGGACAAATAGAATTGAGGGGAAAGGTGGAGGAAATGAATTGAGGGGAAAGGTGGAGGAAATGAATTGAGGGGAAAGGTGGAGGAAATAAAAAGAGGGGAAAGGTGGAGGAAATGAATAGAGGGGAAAAGTGGAAGAAATGAATTCAGGGGAAGGTGGAGGAAATGAATTGTGGGGAAAGGTCGATGAAATGAAATGAGGGTAAAGGTGGATGAAATGAATTGAGGGGAAAGGTGGATGAAATGAATTGAGGTGAAAGGTGGACAAATAGAATTGAGGGGAAAGGTGGAGGAAATGAATTGAGGGTAAAGGTGGAGGAAATGAATTGAGGGGAAAAGTGCAAGAAATGAATTCGGGGAAGGTGGAGGAAATTAATTGAGGGGAAAGGAGGATGAAGTGAATTGAGGGGAAGGTGGAGGAAATGAATTGTGGGAAAAGGTGGATGAAATGAATTGAGGGGAAATGTGGGTGAAGTGAATTGAGGGGAAGATGGATGAAATGAATATAAGGGAAAGGTGGACAAAATGAATTGAGGGGAAAGGTCGATGACATGAAATGAGGGGAAGGTGGATGAAATGAATTGTGGGGAAATGTGGGTGAAGTGAATTGAGGGGAAGGTGGATGAAATGAATTGAGGGGAAGGTCGATGAAATGAACTGAGGGGGAAGGTGGACGAAATGAATTGAGGGGAAAGGTGGATGAGATGAATTGAGGGGAAAGGTGGACAAAATGAATTGAGGGAAAAGGTGGAGGTAATGAATTGAGGGGAAAAGTGGATGAAGTGGATTGAGAGGAAATGTGGAGGAAAGGAATTTGGTGGAAGGTGGTTGAAATGGATTGAGGGGAAGGTGCAGGAAGTTAATTGAGGGGAAAGCTGGAGGAAATGAATTGAGGTGAAAGGTGGAGGAAATGAAATGAGGGGAAAGGTGGAGGAAATGAATTGAGGGGAAAGGTGTACAAAATGAGTTGAGGGGAAAGGTCGATGAAATGAAATGAGTAGAAAGGTGGATGAAATGAACTGAGGGGGAAGGTGGACGAAATGAATTGAGGGGAAAGGTGGAGGAAATGAATTGAGGGTAAAGGTGGAGGAAATGAATTGAGGGGAAAGGTGGAGGAAATAAAAAGAGGGGAAAGGTGGAGGAAATGAATTGAGGGGAAAAGTGGAAGAAATGAATTCAGGGGAAGGTGGAGGAAATGAATTGTGGGGAAAGGTCGATGAAATGAAATGAGGGTAAAGGTGGATGAAATGAATTGAGGGGAAAGGTGGACAAAATGAATTGAGTGGAAAGATCGATGAAATGAAATGAGTAGAAAGGTGGATGAAATGAACTGAGGGGGAAGGTGGACGAAATGAATTGAGGGGAAAGGTGGATGAAATGAATTGAGGTGAAAGGTGGACAAATAGAATTGAGGGGAAAGGTGGAGGAAATGAATTGAGGGGAAAGGTGGAGGAAATGAATTGAGGGGAAAGGTGGAGGAAATAAAAAGAGGGGAAAGGTGGAGGAAATGAATTGAGGGGAAAAGTGGAAGAAATGAATTCAGGGGAAGGTGGAGGAAATGAATTGTCGGGAAAGGTGGATGAAATGAATTGAGGGGAAATGTGGGTGAAGTGAATTGAGGGGAAGGTGGATGAAATGAATTGAAGGGAAAGGTGGACAAAATGAATTGAGGGGAAAGGTCGATGAAATGAAATGAGGGTAAAGGTGGATGAAATGAATTGAGGGGAAAGGTGGACAAAATGAATTGAGGGGAAAGATCGATGAAATGAAATGAGTAGAAAGGTGGATGAAATGAACTGAGGGGGAAGGTGGATGAAATGAATTGAGGGGAAAGGTGGATGAAATGAATTGAGGTGAAAGGTGGACAAATAGAATTGAGGGGAAAGGTGGAGGAAATGAATTGAGGGTAAAGGTGGAGGAAATGAATTGAGGGGAAAGGTGGAGGAAATAAAAAGAGGGGAAAGGTGGAGGAAATGAATTGAGGGGAAAAGTGGAAGAAATGAATTCAAGGGAAGGTGGAGGAAATGAATTGTGGGGAAAGGTGGATGAAATGAATTGAGGGGAAATGTGGGTGAAGTGAATTGAGGGGAAGCTTAATGAAATGAATTGAAGGGAAAGGTGGACAAAATGAATTGAGGGGAAAGGTCGATGAAATGAAATGAGGGGAAAGGTGGATGAAATGAATTGAGGGGAAGGTGCGTGAAATGAATTGAGGGGAAAGGTGGATGAAATGAATTGAGGGGAAAGGTGGACAAAATGAATTGAGGGGAAAGATCGATGAAATGAAATGAGTAGATAGGTGGATGAAATGAACTGAGGGGGTAGGTGGACGAAATGAATTGAGGGGAAAGGTGGATGAAATGAATTGAGGTGAAAGATGGACAAATAGAATTGAGGGGAAAGGTGGAGGAAATGAATTGAGGGGAAAGGTGGAGGAAATGAATTGAGGGGAAAGGTGGAGGAAATAAAAAGAGGGGAAAGGTGGAGGAAATGAATTGAGGGGAAAAGTGGAAGAAATGAATTCAGGGGAAGGTGGAGGAAATGAATTGTGGGGAAAGGTGGATGAAATGAATTGAGGGGAAGGTGCGTGAAATGAATTGAGGGGAAAGGTGGATGAAATGAATTGAGGGGAAAGGTGGACAAAATGAATTGAGGGGAAAGATCGATGAAATGAAATGAGTAGATAGGTGGATGAAATGAACTGAGGGGGTAGGTGGACGAAATGAATTGAGGGGAAAGGTGGATGAAATGAATTGAGGTGAAAGATGGACAAATAGAATTGAGGGGAAAGGTGGAGGAAATGAATTGAGGGGAAAGGTGGAGGAAATGAATTGAGGGGAAAGGTGGAGGAAATAAAAAGAGGGGAAAGGTGGAGGAAATGAATTGAGGGGAAAAGTGGAAGAAATGAATTCAGGGGAAGGTGGAGGAAATGAATTGTGGGGAAAGGTGGATGAAATGAATTGAGGGGAAATGTGGGTGAAGTGAATTGAGGGGAAGGTGGATGAAATGAATTGAAGGGAAAGGTGGACAAAATGAATTGAGGGGAAAGGTCGATGAAATGAAATGAGGGTAAAGGTGGATGAAATGAATTGAGGGGAAAGGTGGACAAAATGAATTGAGGGGAAAGATCGATGAAATGAAATGAGTAGAAAGGTGGATGAAATGAACTGAGGGGGAAGGTGGACGAAATGAATTGAGGGGAAAGGTGGATGAAATGAATTGAGGTGAAAGGTGGACAAATAGAATTGAGGGGAAAGGTGGAGGAAATGAATTGAGGGGAAAGGTGGAGGAAATGAATTGAGGGGAAAGGTGGAGGAAATAAAAAGAGGGGAAAGGTGGAGGAAATGAATTGAGGGGAAAAGTGGAAGAAATGAATTCAGGGGAAGGTGGAGGAAATGAATTGTGGGGAAAGGTGGATGAAATGAATTGAGGGGAAATGTGGGTGAAGTGAATTGAGGGGAAGGTGGATGAAATGAATTGAGGGGAAAGGTGGACAAAATGAATTGAGGGGAAAGGTCGATGAAATGAAATGAGGGGAAAGGTGGATGAAATGAATTGAGGGGAAGGTGCGTGAAATGAATTGAGGGGAAAGGTGGATGAAATGAACTGAGGGGGAAGGTGGACGAAATGAATTGAGGGGAAAGGTGGATGAAATGAATTGAGGTGAAAGGTGGACAAATAGAATTGAGGGGAAAGGTGGAGGAAATGAAATGTGGGGAAAGGTGGATGAAATGAACTGAGGTGAAAGGTGGACAAATAGAATTGAGGGGAAAGGTGGAGGAAATGAATTGAGGGGAAAGGTGGAGGAAATGAATTGAGGGGAAAGGTGGAGGAAATGAATTGAGGGGAAAAGTGCAAGAAATGAATTCGGGGAAGGTGGAGGAAATTAATTGAGGGGAAAGGAGGATGAAGTGAATTGAGGGGAAGGTGGAGGAAATGAATTGTGGGAAAAGGTGGATGAAATGAATTGAGGGGAAATGTGGGTGAAGTGAATTGAGGGGAAGATGGATGAAATGAATATAAGGGAAAGGTGGACAAAATGAATTGAGGGGAAAGGTCGATGACATGAAATGAGGGGAAGGTGGATGAAATGAATTGTGGGGAAATGTGGGTGAAGTGAATTGAGGGGAAGGTGGATGAAATGAATTGAGGGGAAGGTCGATGAAATGAACTGAGGGGGAAGGTGGACGAAATGAATTGAGGGGAAAGGTGGATGAGATGAATTGAGGGGAAAGGTGGACAAAATGAATTGAGGGAAAAGGTGGAGGTAATGAATTGAGGGGAAAAGTGGATGAAGTGGATTGAGAGGAAATGTGGAGGAAAGGAATTTGGTGGAAGGTGGTTGAAATGGATTGAGGGGAAGGTGCAGGAAGTTAATTGAGGGGAAAGCTGGAGGAAATGAATTGAGGTGAAAGGTGGAGGAAATGAAATGAGGGGAAAGGTGGAGGAAATGAATTGAGGGGAAAGGTGTACAAAATGAGTTGAGGGGAAAGGTCGATGAAATGAAATGAGTAGAAAGGTGGATGAAATGAACTGAGGGGGAAGGTGGACGAAATGAATTGAGGGGAAAGGTGGAGGAAATGAATTGAGGGTAAAGGTGGAGGAAATGAATTGAGGGGAAAGGTGGAGGAAATAAAAAGAGGGGAAAGGTGGAGGAAATGAATTGAGGGGAAAAGTGGAAGAAATGAATTCAGGGGAAGGTGGAGGAAATGAATTGTGGGGAAAGGTCGATGAAATGAATTGAGGGGAAAGGTGGATGAAATGAATTGAGGTGAAAGGTGGACAAATAGAATTGAGGGGAAAGGTGGAGGAAATGAATTGAGGGGAAAGGTGGAGGAAATGAATTGAGGGGAAAGGTGGAGGAAATAAAAAGAGGGGAAAGGTGGAGGAAATGAATTGAGGGGAAAAGTGGAAGAAATGAATTCAGGGGAAGGTGGAGGAAATGAATTGTGGGGAAAGGTCGATGAAATGAAATGAGGGTAAAGGTGGATGAAATGAATTGAGGGGAAAGGTGGATGAAATGAATTGAGGTGAAAGGTGGACAAATAGAATTGAGGGGAAAGGTGGAGGAAATGAATTGAGGGTAAAGGTGGAGGAAATGAATTGAGGGGAAAAGTGCAAGAAATGAATTCGGGGAAGGTGGAGGAAATTAATTGAGGGGAAAGGAGGATGAAGTGAATTGAGGGGAAGGTGGAGGAAATGAATTGTGGGAAAAGGTGGATGAAATGAATTGAGGGGAAATGTGGGTGAAGTGAATTGAGGGGAAGATGGATGAAATGAATATAAGGGAAAGGTGGACAAAATGAATTGAGGGGAAAGGTCGATGACATGAAATGAGGGGAAGGTGGATGAAATGAATTGTGGGGAAATGTGGGTGAAGTGAATTGAGGGGAAGGTGGATGAAATGAATTGAGGGGAAGGTCGATGAAATGAACTGAGGGGGAAGGTGGACGAAATGAATTGAGGGGAAAGGTGGATGAGATGAATTGAGGGGAAAGGTGGACAAAATGAATTGAGGGAAAAGGTGGAGGTAATGAATTGAGGGGAAAAGTGGATGAAGTGGATTGAGAGGAAATGTGGAGGAAAGGAATTTGGTGGAAGGTGGTTGAAATGGATTGAGGGGAAGGTGCAGGAAGTTAATTGAGGGGAAAGCTGGAGGAAATGAATTGAGGTGAAAGGTGGAGGAAATGAAATGAGGGGAAAGGTGGAGGAAATGAATTGAGGGGAAAGGTGTACAAAATGATTTGAGGGGAAAGGTCGATGAAATGAAATGAGTAGAAAGGTGGATGAAATGAACTGAGGGGGAAGGTGGACGAAATGAATTGAGGGGAAAGGTGGAGGAAATGAATTGAGGGTAAAGGTGGAGGAAATGAATTGAGGGGAAAGGTGGAGGAAATAAAAAGAGGGGAAAGGTGGAGGAAATGAATTGAGGGGAAAAGTGGAAGAAATGAATTCAGGGGAAGGTGGAGGAAATGAATTGTGGGGAAAGGTCGATGAAATGAAATGAGGGTAAAGGTGGATGAAATGAATTGAGGGGAAAGGTGGACAAAATGAATTGAGTGGAAAGATCGATGAAATGAAATGAGTAGAAAGGTGGATGAAATGAACTGAGGGGGAAGGTGGACGAAATGAATTGAGGGGAAAGGTGGATGAAATGAATTGAGGTGAAAGGTGGACAAATAGAATTGAGGGGAAAGGTGGAGGAAATGAATTGAGGGGAAAGGTGGAGGAAATGAATTGAGGGGAAAGGTGGAGGAAATAAAAAGAGGGGAAAGGTGGAGGAAATGAATTGAGGGGAAAAGTGGAAGAAATGAATTCAGGGGAAGGTGGAGGAAATGAATTGTGGGGAAAGGTGGATGAAATGAATTGAGGGGAAATGTGGGTGAAGTGAATTGAGGGGAAGGTGGATGAAATGAATTGAAGGGAAAGGTGGACAAAATGAATTGAGGGGAAAGGTCGATGAAATGAAATGAGGGTAAAGGTGGATGAAATGAATTGAGGGGAAAGGTGGACAAAATGAATTGAGGGGAAAGATCGATGAAATGAAATGAGTAGAAAGGTGGATGAAATGAACTGAGGGGGAAGGTGGATGAAATGAATTGAGGGGAAAGGTGGATGAAATGAATTGAGGTGAAAGGTGGACAAATAGAATTGAGGGGAAAGGTGGAGGAAATGAATTGAGGGGAAAGGTGGAGGAAATGAATTGAGGGGAAAGGTGGAGGAAATAAAAAGAGGGGAAAGGTGGAGGAAATGAATTGAGGGGAAAAGTGGAAGAAATGAATTCAAGGGAAGGTGGAGGAAATGAATTGTGGGGAAAGGTGGATGAAATGAATTGAGGGGAAATGTGGGTGAAGTGAATTGAGGGGAAGCTTAATGAAATGAATTGAAGGGAAAGGTGGACAAAATGAATTGAGGGGAAAGGTCGATGAAATGAAATGAGGGGAAAGGTGGATGAAATGAATTGAGGGGAAGGTGCGTGAAATGAATTGAGGGGAAAGGTGGATGAAATGAACTGAGGGGGAAGGTGGACGAAATGAATTGAGGGGAAAGGTGGATGAAATGAATTGAGGTGAAAGGTGGACAAATAGAATTGAGGGGAAAGGTGGATGAAATGAATTGAGGGGAAAGGTGGAGGAAATAAAAAGAGGGGAAAGGTGGAGGAAATGAATTGAGGGGAAAAGTGGAAGAAATGAATTCAGGGGAAGGTGGAGGAAATGAATTGAGGGGAAGGTGGATGAAATGAATTGAAGGGAAAGGTGGACAAAATGAATTGAGGGGAAAGGTCGATGAAATGAAATGAGGGGAAAGGTGGATGAAAGGAATTGAGGGGAAGGTGCGTGAAATGAATTGAGGGGAAAGGTGGATGAAATGAACTGAGGGGGAAGGTGGACGAAATGAATTGAGGGGAAAGGTGGATGAGATGAATTGAGGAGAAAAGTGGACAAAATGAATTGAGGGAAAAGGTGGAGGTAATGAATTGAGGGGAAAACTGGAAGAAGTGAATTGAGGGGAAATGTGGAGGAAAGGAATTGGGTGGAAGGTGGATGAAATGGATTGAGGGGAAGGTGCAGGAAGTTTATTGAGGGGAAAGGTGGAGGAAATAAAAAGGGGAAAGGTGGACAAAATGAATTGAGGTGAAAGGTGGAGGAAATGAAATGAGGGGAAAGGTGGAGGAAATAAATTGAGGGGAAAGGTGGACAAAATGAACTGAGGGCAAAGGTGGAGGAAATGAATTGAGGGGAAATGTGGAAGAAAGGAATTGGGTGGAAGGTAGATGAAATGGATTGAGGGGAAGGTGCAGGAAATTAATTGAGGGGAAGGTCGAGGAAATTAAAAGGGGAAAGGTGGAGGAAATGAATTGAGGGGAAGGTGGAGGAAATGAATTGAGGGGAAAGGTGGAGGAAATGAATTGAGGGTAAAGGTGGAGGAAATGAATTGAGGGGAAAGGTGGAGGAAATAAAAAGAGGGGAAAGGTGGAGGAAATGAATTGAGGGGAAAAGTGGAAGAAATGAATTCAGGGGAAGGTGGAGGAAATGAATTGTGGGGAAAGGTCGATGAAATGAAATGAGGGTAAAGGTGGATGAAATGAATTGAGGGGAAAGGTGGACAAAATGAATTGAGGGGAAAGATCGATGAAATGAAATGAGTAGATAGGTGGATGAAATGAACTGAGGGGGTAGGTGGACGAAATGAATTGAGGGGAAAGGTGGATGAAATGAATTGAGGTGAAAGATGGACAAATAGAATTGAGGGGAAAGGTGGAGGAAATGAATTGAGGGGAAAGGTGGAGGAAATGAATTGAGGGGAAAGGTGGAGGAAATAAAAAGAGGGGAAAGGTGGAGGAAATGAATTGAGGGGAAAAGTGGAAGAAATGAATTCAGGGGAAGGTGGAGGAAATGAATTGTGGGGAAAGGTGGATGAAATGAATTGAGGGGAAATGTGGGTGAAGTGAATTGAGGGGAAGGTTAATGAAATGAATTGAAGGGAAAGGTGGACAAAATGAATTGAGGGGAAAGGTCGATGAAATGAAATGAGGGGAAAGGTGGATGAAATGAATTGAGGGGAAGGTGCGTGAAATGAATTGAGGGGAAAGGTGGATGAAATGAACTGAGGGGGAAGGTGGACGAAATGAATTGAGGGGAAAGGTGGATGAAATGAATTGAGGTGAAAGGTGGACAAATAGAATTGAGGGGAAAGGTGGAGGAAATGAAATGTGGGGAAAGGTGGATGAAATGAACTGAGGTGAAAGGTGGACAAATAGAATTGAGGGGAAAGGTGGAGGAAATGAATTGAGGGGAAAGGTGGAGGAAATGAATTGAGGGGAAAGGTGGAGGAAATGAATTGAGGGGAAAAGTGCAAGAAATGAATTCGGGGAAGGTGGAGGAAATTAATTGAGGGGAAAGGAGGATGAAGTGAATTGAGGGGAAGGTGGAGGAAATGAATTGTGGGAAAAGGTGGATGAAATGAATTGAGGGGAAATGTGGGTGAAGTGAATTGAGGGGAAGATGGATGAAATGAATATAAGGGAAAGGTGGACAAAATGAATTGAGGGGAAAGGTCGATGACATGAAATGAGGGGAAGGTGGATGAAATGAATTGTGGGGAAATGTGGGTGAAGTGAATTGAGGGGAAGGTGGATGAAATGAATTGAGGGGAAGGTCGATGAAATGAACTGAGGGGGAAGGTGGACGAAATGAATTGAGGGGAAAGGTGGATGAGATGAATTGAGGGGAAAGGTGGACAAAATGAATTGAGGGAAAAGGTGGAGGTAATGAATTGAGGGGAAAAGTGGATGAAGTGGATTGAGAGGAAATGTGGAGGAAAGGAATTTGGTGGAAGTTGGTTGAAATGGATTGAGGGGAAGGTGCAGGAAGTTAATTGAGGGGAAAGCTGGAGGAAATGAATTGAGGTGAAAGGTGGAGGAAATGAAATGAGGGGAAAGGTGGAGGAAATGAATTGAGGGGAAAGGTGTACAAAATGAGTTGAGGGGAAAGGTCGATGAAATGAAATGAGTAGAAAGGTGGATGAAATGAACTGAGGGGGAAGGTGGACGAAATGAATTGAGGGGAAAGGTGGAGGAAATGAATTGAGGGTAAAGGTGGAGGAAATGAATTGAGGGGAAAGGTGGAGGAAATAAAAAGAGGGGAAAGGTGGAGGAAATGAATTGAGGGGAAAAGTGGAAGAAATGAATTCAGGGGAAGGTGGAGGAAATGAATTGTGGGGAAAGGTCGATGAAATGAATTGAGGGGAAAGGTGGATGAAATGAATTGAGGTGAAAGGTGGACAAATAGAATTGAGGGGAAAGGTGGAGGAAATGAATTGAGGGGAAAGGTGGAGGAAATGAATTGAGGGGAAAGGTGGAGGAAATAAAAAGAGGGGAAAGGTGGAGGAAATGAATTGAGGGGAAAAGTGGAAGAAATGAATTCAGGGGAAGGTGGAGGAAATGAATTGTGGGGAAAGGTCGATGAAATGAAATGAGGGTAAAGGTGGATGAAATGAATTGAGGGGAAAGGTGGATGAAATGAATTGAGGTGAAAGGTGGACAAATAGAATTGAGGGGAAAGGTGGAGGAAATGAATTGAGGGTAAAGGTGGAGGAAATGAATTGAGGGGAAAAGTGCAAGAAATGAATTCGGGGAAGGTGGAGGAAATTAATTGAGGGGAAAGGAGGATGAAGTGAATTGAGGGGAAGGTGGAGGAAATGAATTGTGGGAAAAGGTGGATGAAATGAATTGAGGGGAAATGTGGGTGAAGTGAATTGAGGGGAAGATGGATGAAATGAATATAAGGGAAAGGTGGACAAAATGAATTGAGGGGAAAGGTCGATGACATGAAATGAGGGGAAGGTGGATGAAATGAATTGTGGGGAAATGTGGGTGAAGTGAATTGAGGGGAAGGTGGATGAAATGAATTGAGGGGAAGGTCGATGAAATGAACTGAGGGGGAAGGTGGACGAAATGAATTGAGGGGAAAGGTGGATGAGATGAATTGAGGGGAAAGGTGGACAAAATGAATTGAGGGAAAAGGTGGAGGTAATGAATTGAGGGGAAAAGTGGATGAAGTGGATTGAGAGGAAATGTGGAGGAAAGGAATTTGGTGGAAGGTGGTTGAAATGGATTGAGGGGAAGGTGCAGGAAGTTAATTGAGGGGAAAGCTGGAGGAAATGAATTGAGGTGAAAGGTGTACAAAATGATTTGAGGGGAAAGGTCGATGAAATGAAATGAGTAGAAAGGTGGATGAAATGAACTGAGGGGGAAGGTGGACAAAATGAATTGAGGGGAAAGGTGGAGGAAATGAATTGAGGGTAAAGGTGGAGGAAATGAATTGAGGGGAAAGGTGGAGGAAATAAAAAGAGGGGAAAGGTGGAGGAAATGAATTGAGGGGAAAAGTGGAAGAAATGAATTCAGGGGAAGGTGGAGGAAATGAATTGTGGGGAAAGGTCGATGAAATGAAATGAGGGTAAAGGTGGATGAAATGAATTGAGGGGAAAGGTGGACAAAATGAATTGAGTGGAAAGATCGATGAAATGAAATGAGTAGAAAGGTGGATGAAATGAACTGAGGGGGAAGGTGGACGAAATGAATTGAGGGGAAAGGTGGATGAAATGAATTGAGGTGAAAGGTGGACAAATAGAATTGAGGGGAAAGGTGGAGGAAATGAATTGAGGGGAAAGGTGGAGGAAATGAATTGAGGGGAAAGGTGGAGGAAATAAAAAGAGGGGAAAGGTGGAGGAAATGAATTGAGGGGAAAAGTGGAAGAAATGAATTCAGGGGAAGGTGGAGGAAATGAATTGTGGGGAAAGGTGGATGAAATGAATTGAGGGGAAAGGTGGACAAAATGAATTGAGGGGAAAGATCGATGAAAGGAAATGAGTAGAAAGGTGGATGAAATGAACTGAGGGGGAAGGTGGATGAAATGAATTGAGGGGAAAGGTGGATGAAATGAATTGAGGTGAAAGGTGGACAAATAGAATTGAGGGGAAAGGTGGAGGAAATGAATTGAGGGGAAAGGTGGAGGAAATGAATTGAGGGGAAAGGTGGAGGAAATAAAAAGAGGGGAAAGGTGGAGGAAATGAATTGAGGGGAAAAGTGGAAGAAATGAATTCAAGGGAAGGTGGAGGAAATGAATTGTGGGGAAAGGTGGATGAAATGAATTGAGGGGAAATGTGGGTGAAGTGAATTGAGGGGAAGCTTAATGAAATGAATTGAAGGGAAAGGTGGACAAAATGAATTGAGGGGAAAGGTCGATGAAATGAAATGAGGGGAAAGGTGGATGAAATGAATTGAGGGGAAGGTGCGTGAAATGAATTGAGGGGAAAGGTGGATGAAATGAACTGAGGGGGAAGGTGGACGAAATGAATTGAGGGGAAAGGTGGATGAAATGAATTGAGGTGAAAGGTGGACAAATAGAATTGAGGGGAAAGGTGGATGAAATGAATTGAGGGGAAAGGTGGAGGAAATAAAAAGAGGGGAAAGGTGGAGGAAATGAATTGAGGGGAAAAGTGGAAGAAATGAATTCAGGGGAAGGTGGAGGAAATGAATTGAGGGGAAGGTGGATGAAATGAATTGAAGGGAAAGGTGGACAAAATGAATTGAGGGGAAAGGTCGATGAAATGAAATGAGGGGAAAGGTGGATGAAAGGAATTGAGGGGAAGGTGCGTGAAATGAATTGAGGGGAAAGGTGGATGAAATGAACTGAGGGGGAAGGTGGACGAAATGAATTGAGGGGAAAGGTGGATGAGATGAATTGAGGAGAAAAGTGGACAAAATGAATTGAGGGAAAAGGTGGAGGTAATGAATTGAGGGGAAAACTGGAAGAAGTGAATTGAGGGGAAATGTGGAGGAAAGGAATTGGGTGGAAGGTGGATGAAATGGATTGAGGGGAAGGTGCAGGAAGTTTATTGAGGGGAAAGGTGGAGGAAATGAAATGAGGGGAAAGGTGGAGGAAATAAATTGAGGGGAAAGGTGGACAAAATGAACTGAGGGCAAAGGTGGAGGAAATGAATTGAGGGGAAATGTGGAAGAAAGGAATTGGGTGGAAGGTAGATGAAATGGATTGAGGGGAAGGTGCAGGAAATTAATTGAGGGGAAGGTCGAAGAAATTAAAAGGGGAAAGGTGGAGGAAATGAATTGAGGGGAAGGTGGAGGAAATGAATTGAGGGGAAAGGTGGAGGAAATAAAAAGGGGAAGGTGGAGGAAATGATCTGAGGGGAAGGTGGAGGAAATTAATTGAGGAGAAAGGTGAGGTAATAAAATGAGGGGAAAGGTGGATGAAATGAATTGAGGGGAAAGGTGGACAAAGAGAACTGAGGGCAAAAGTGGTGGAAATGAATTGATGGGAAATGTGGAAGAAAGAAATTGTGTGGAAGGTAGATGAAATGGATTGAGGGGAAGGTGCAGGAAATTAATTGAGGGGAAAGGTCGAGGAAATAAAAAGAGGTGAAGGTGGAGGAAATGAATTGAGGGGAAAGGTGGAGGAAATAAAAAGAGGGGAAAGGTGGAGGAAATTAATTGAGGGGAAAGGTGGGTGCAGTGAATTGAGGGGAAGGTGGACAAAATGAATTGAGGGGAAAGGTCGATGAAATGAAATGAGGGGAAAGGTGGATGAAATGAACTGAGAGGGAAGGTGGATGAAATGAATTGAGGGGAAAGGTCGATGAAATGAATTGAGGTGAAAGGTGGACAAATAGAATTGAGGGGAAAGGTGGAGGAAATGAATTGAGGGGAAAGGTGGAGTAAATAAAAAGAGGGGAAAGGTGGAGGAAATGAATTGAGGGGAAAAGTGGAAGAAATGAATTCAGGGGAAGGTGGAGGAAATTAATTGAGGGGAAAGGAGGATGAAGTGAATTGAGGGGAAGGTGGAGGAAATGTATTGTGGGAAAAGGTGGATGAAATGAATTGAGGGGAAATGTGGGTGAAGTGAATTGAGGGGAAGGTGGATGAAATGAATTGAAGGGAAAGGTGGACAAAATGAATTGAGGGGAAAGGTCGATGAAATGAAATGAGGGTAAAGGTGGATGAAATGAATTGAGGGGAAAGGTGGACAAAATGAATTGAGGGGAAAGATCGATGAAATGAAATGAGTAGAAAGGTGGATGAAATGAACTGAGGGGGAAGGTGGACGAAATGAATTGAGGGGAAAGGTGGATGAAATGAATTGAGGTGAAAGGTGGACAAATAGAATTGAGGGGAAAGGTGGAGGAAATGCATTGAGGGGAAAGGTGGAGGAAATGCATTGAGGGGAAAGGTGGAGGAAATGAAGTGAGGGGAAAGGTGGAGGAAATAAAAAGAGGGGAAAGGTGGAGGAAATGAATTGAGGGGAAAAGTGGAAGAAATGAATTCAGGGGAAGGTGGAGGAAATGAATTGTGGGGAAAGGTGGATGAAATGAATTGAGGGGAAATGTGGGTGAAGTGAATTGAGGGGAAGCTGGATGAAATGAATTGAAGGGAAAGGTGGACAAAATGAATTGAGGAGAAAGGTCGATGAAATTAAATGAGGGGAAAGGTGGATGAAATGAATTGAGGGGAAGGTGCGTGAAATGAATTGAGGGGAAAGGTGGATGAAATGAACTGAGGGGGAAGGTGGACGAAATGAATTGAGGGGAAAGGTGGATGAAATGAATTGAGGTGAAAGGTGGACAAATAGAATTGAGGGGAAAGGTGGATGAAATGAATTGAGGGGAAAGGTGGAGGAAATAAAAAGAGGGGAAAGGTGGAGGAAATGAATTGAGGGGAAAAGTGGAAGAAATGAATTCAGGGGAAGGTGGAGGAAATGAATTGAGGGGAAGGTGGATGAAATGAATTGAAGGGAAAGGTGGACAAAATGAATTGAGGGGAAAGGTCGATGAAATGAAATGAGGGGAAAGGTGGATGAAAGGAATTGAGGGGAAGGTGCGTGAAATTAATTGAGGGGAAAGGTGGATGAAATGAACTGAGGGGGAAGGTGGACGAAATGAATTGAGGGGAAAGGTGGATGAGATGAATTGAGGAGAAAAGTGGACAAAATGAATTGAGGGAAAAGGTGGAGGTAATGAATTGAGGGGAAAACTGGAAGAAGTGAATTGAGGGGAAATGTGGAGGAAAGGAATTGGGTGGAAGGTGGATGAAATGGATTGAGGGGAAGGTGCAGGAAGTTTATTGAGGGGAAAGGTGGAGGAAATAAAAAGGGGAAAGGTGGACAAAATGAATTGAGGTGAAAGGTAGAGGAAATGAAATGAGGGGAAAGGTGGAGGAAATAAATTGAGGGGAAAGGTGGACAAAATGAACTGAGGGCAAAGGTGGAGGAAATGAATTGAGGGGAAATGTGGAAGAAAGGAATTGGGTGGAAGGTAGATGAAATGGATTGAGGGGAAGGTGCAGGAAATTAATTGAGGGGAAGGTCGAGGAAATTAAAAGGGGAAAGGTGGAGGAAATGAATTGAGGGGAAGGTGGAGGAAATGAATTGAGGGGAAAGGTGGAGGAAATAAAAAGGGGAAGGTGGAGGAAATGATCTGAGGGGAAGGTGGAGGAAATTAATTGAGGAGAAAGGTGAGGTAATAAAATGAGGGGAAAGGTGGATGAAATGAATTGAGGGGAAAGGTGGTCAAAGAGATCTGAGGGCAAAAGTGGAGGAAATGAATTGATGGGAAATGTGGAAGAAAGAAATTGTGTGGAAGGTAGATGAAATGGATTGAGGGGAAGGTGCAGGAAATTAATTGAGGGGAAAGGTCGAGGAAATAAAAAGAGGTGAAGGTGGAGAAAATGAATTGAGGGGAAAGGTGGAGGAAATAAAAAGAGGGGAAAGGTGGAGGAAATGAATTGAGGGGAAAGGTGGCTGCAGTGAATTGAGGGGAAGGTGGACAAAATGAATTGAGGGGAAAGGTCGATGAAATGAAATGAGGGGAAAGGTGGATGAAATGAACTGAGAGGGAAGGTGGATGAAATGAATTGAGGGGAAAGGTCGATGAAATGAATTGAGGTGAAAGGTGGACAAATAGAATTGAGGGGAAAGGTGGAGGAAATGAATTGAGGGGAAAGGTGGAGTAAATAAAAAGAGGGGAAAGGTGGAGGAAATGAATTGAGGGGAAAAGTGGAAGAAATGAATTCAGGGGAAGGTGGAGGAAATTAATTGAGGGGAAAGGAGGATGAAGTGAATTGAGGGGAAGGTGGAGGAAATGTATTGTGGGAAAAGGTGGATGAAATGAATTGAGGGGAAATGTGGGTGAAGTGAATTGAGGGGAAGGTGGATGAAATGAATTGAAGGGAAAGGTGGACAAAATGAATTGAGGGGAAAGGTCGATGAAATGAAATGAGGGTAAAGGTGGATGAAATGAATTGAGGGGAAAGGTGGACAAAATGAATTGAGGGGAAAGATCGATGAAATGAAATGAGTAGAAAGGTGGATGAAATGAACTGAGGGGGAAGGTGGACGAAATGAATTGAGGGGAAAGGTGGATGAAATGAATTGAGGTGAAAGGTGGACAAATAGAATTGAGGGGAAAGGTGGAGGAAATGCATTGAGGGGAAAGGTGGAGGAAATGCATTGAGGGGAAAGGTGGAGGAAATGAAGTGAGGGGAAAGGTGGAGGAAATAAAAAGAGGGGAAAGGTGGAGGAAATGAATTGAGGGGAAAAGTGGAAGAAATGAATTCAGGGGAAGGTGGAGGAAATGAATTGTGGGGAAAGGTGGATGAAATGAATTGAGGGGAAATGTGGGTGAAGTGAATTGAGGGGAAGGTGGATGAAATGAATTGAAGGGAAAGGTGGACAAAATGAATTGAGGGGAAAGGTCGATGAAATTAAATGAGGGGAAAGGTGGCTGAAATGAATTGAGGGGAAAGATGGATGAAATGAACTGAGGGGGAAGGTGGACGAAATGAATTGAGGGGAAAGGTGGATGAGATGAATTGAGGAGAAAGGTGGACAAAATGAATTGAGGCAAAAGGTGGAGGTAATCAATTGAGGGGAAAACTGGATGAAGTGAATTGAGGGGAAATGTGGAGGAAAGAAATTGGGTGGATTGTGGATGAAATGAATTGAGGGAAAAGGTGGAGGTAATGAATTGAGGGGAAGGTGCAGGAAGTTAATTGAGGGGAAATGTGGAGGAAAGAAATTGGGTGGATTGTGGATGAAATGGATTGAGGGGAAGGTGCAGGAAATTAATTGAGGGGAAATGTGGAGGAAAGAAATTGGGTGGATTGTGGATGAAATGGATTGAGGGGAAGGTGCAGGAAGTTAATTGAGGGGAAAGGTGGAGGCAATAAAAAGGGGAAAGGTGGACAAAATGAATTGAGAGGAAGGTGGAGGAAATGAATTGAGGTGAAAGGTGGAGGAAATGAAATGAGGGGAAAGGTGGAGGAAATAAATTGAGGGGAAAGGTGGACAAAATGAACTGAGGGCAAAGGTGGAGGAAATGAATTGAGGGGAAATGTGGAAGAAAGGAATTGGGTGGAAGGTAGATGAAATGGATTGAGGGGAAGGTGCAGGAAATTAATTGAGGGGAAGGTCGAGGAAATAAAAAGGGGAAAGGTGGAGGAAATGAATTGAGGGGAGTGGTGGAGGAAATAAAAAGGGGAAGGTGGAGGAAATGATCTGAGGGGAAAGGTGGAAGAAATGAATTGAGGGGAAAGGTGGATGCAGTGAATTGAGGGGAAGGTGGACAAAATGAATTGAGGGGAAAGGTCGATGAAATGAAATGAGGGGAAAGGTGGATGAAATGAACTGAGAGGGAAGGTGGATGAAATGAATTGAGGGGAAAGGTCGATGAAATGAATTGAGGTGAAAGGTGGACAAATAGAATTGAGGGGAAAGGTGGAGGAAATGAATTGTGGGAAAAGGTGGATGAAATGAATTGAGGGGAAAGGTCGATGAAATGAAATGAGGGGAAAGGTGGATGAAATGAATTGAGCGGAAGGTGGATGAAATGAATTGTGGGGAAAGGTGGATGAAATGAATTGAGGGGAAATGTGGGTGAAGTGAATTGAGGGGAAGGTGGATGAAATGAATTGAGGGGAAAGGTCGATGAAATGAACTGAGGGGGAAGGTGGACGAAATGAATAGAGGGGAAAGGTGGATGAGATGAATTGAGGGGAAAGGTGGACAAAATGAATTGAGGGAAAAGGTGGAGGTAAGGAATTGAGGGGAAAAGTGGATGAAGTGGATTGAGGGGAATTGTGGAGGAAAGGAATTTGGTGGAAGGTGGTTGAAATGGATTGAGGGGAAGGTGCAGGAAGTTAATTGAGGAGAAAGCTGGAGGAAATGAATTGAGGTGAAAGGTGGAGGAAATGAAATGAGGGGAAAGGTGGAGGAAATGAATTGAGGGGAAAGGTGTACAAAATGAATTGAGGGGAAAGGTCGATGAAAGGAAATGAGGGTAAAGGTGGATGAAATGAATTGAGGGGAAAGGTGGAGGAAATGAATTGAGGGGAAAGGTGGAGGAAATGAATTGAGGGGAAAGGTGGAGGAAATGAATTGAGCGGAAAGGTGGAGGAAATAAAAAGAGGGGAAAGGTGGAGGAAATGAATTGCGGGGAAAGTTGGGTGCAGTGAATTGAGGGGAAGGTGGACAAAATGAATTGAGGGGAAAGGTCGATGAAATGAAATGAGGGGAAAGGTGGATGAAATGAACTGAGAGGGAAGGTGGACGAAATGAATTGAGGGGAAAGGTCGATGAAATGAATTGAGGTGAAAGGTGGACAAATAGAATTGAGGGGAAAGGTGGAGGAAATGAATTGAGGGGAAAGGTGGATGTAATGAATTGAGGCGAAAGGAGGGTGAAGTGAATTGAGGGGAAGGTGGAGTAAATAAAAAGAGGGGAAAGGTGGAGGAAATGAATTGAGGGGAAAAGTGCAAGAAATGAATTCAGGGGAAGGTGGAGGAAATTAATTGAGGGGAAAGGAGGATGAAGTGAATTGAGGGGAAGGTGGAGGAAATGAATTGTGGGAAAAGGTGGATGAAATGAATTGAGGGGAAATGTGGGTGAAGTGAATTGAGGGGAAGATGGATGAAATGAATATAAGGGAAAGGTGGACAAAATGAATTGAGGGGAAAGGTCGATGAAATGAAATGAGGGGAAAGTTGGATGAAATGAATTGAGGGGAAAGGTGGATGAAATAAAATGAGGGGAAAGGTGGATGAAATGAATTGAGGGGAAGGTGGATGAAATGAATTGTGGGGAAAGGTGGATGAAATGAATTGAGGGGAAATGTGGGTGAAGTGAATTGAGGGGAAGGTGGATGAAATGAATTGAGCGGAAAGGTCGATGAAATGAACTGAGGGGGAAGGTGGACGAAATGAATTGAGCGGAAAGGTGGATGAGATGAATTGAGGGGAAAGGTGGACAAAATGAATTGAGGGAAAAGGTGGAGGTAATGAATTGAGAGGAAAAGTGGATGAAGTGGATTGAGGGGAAATGTGGAGGAAAGGAATTTGGTGGAAGGTGGTTGAAATGGATTGAGGGGAAGGTGCAGGAAGTTAATTGAGGGGAAAGCTGGAGGAAATGAATTGAGGTGAAAGGTGGAGGAAATGAAATGAGGGGAAAGGTGGAGGAAATGAATTGAGGGGAAAGGTGTACAAAATGAATTGAGGGGAAAGGTCGATGAAATGAAATGAGGGTAAAGGTGGATGAAATGAATTGAGGGGAAAGGTGGACAAAATGAATTGAGGGGAAAGATCGATGAAATGAAATGAGTAGAAAAGTGGGTGAAATGAACTGAGGGGGAAGGTGGACGAAATGAATTGAGGGGAAAGGTGGATGAAATGAATTGAGGTGAAAAGTGGACAAATAGAATTGAGGGGAAAGGTGGAGGAAATGAATTGAGGGTAAAGGTGGAGGAAATGAATTGAGGGGAAAGGTGGAGGAAATAAAAAGAGGGGAAAGGTGGAGGAAATGAATTGAGGGGAAAAGTGGAAGAAATGAATTCAGGGGAAGGTGGAGGAAATGAATTGTGGGGAAAGGTCGATGAAATGAAATGAGGGTAAAGGTGGATGAAATGAATTGAGGGGAAAGGTGGACAAAATGAATTGAGGGGAAAGATCGATGAAATGAAATGAGTAGAAAGGTGGATGAAATGAACTGAGGGGGAAGGTGGATGAAATGAATTGAGGGGAAAGGTGGATGAAATGAATTGAGGTGAAAGGTGGACAAATAGAATTGAGGGGAAAGGTGGAGGAAATGAATTGAGGGGAAAGGTGGAGTAAATAAAAAGAGGGGAAAGGTGTAGGAAATGAATTGAGGGGAAAGGTGGATGAAATGAATTGAGGTGAAAGGTGGACAAATAGAATTGAGGGGAAAGGTGGAGGAAATGAATTGAGGGTAAAGGTGGAGGAAATGAATTGAGGGGAAAGGTGGAGGAAATAAAAAGAGGGGAAAGGTGGAGGAAATGAATTGAGGGGAAAAGTGGAAGAAATGAATTCAGGGGAAGGTGGAGGAAATGAATTGTGGGGAAAGGTGGAGGAAATAAAAAGAGGGGAAAGGTGGAGGACATGAATTGAGGGGAAAAGTGGAAGAAATGAATTCAGGAGAAGGTGGAGGAAATGAATTGTGGGGAAAGGTGGATGAAATGAATTGAGGGGAAATGTGGGTGAAGTGAATTGAGGTGAAGGTGGATGAAATGAATTGAAGGGAAAGGTGGACAAAATGAATTGAGGGGAAAGGTGGAGGAAATGAATTGAGGGGAAAGGTGGAGGAAATAAAAAGAGGGGAAAGGTGGAGGAAATGAATTGAGGGGAAAGGTGGAGGAAATAAAAAGAGGGGAAAGGTGGAGGAAATGAATTCAGGGGAAAGGTGGAGGAAATAAAAAGAGGGGAAAGGTGGAGGAAATGAATTGAGGGGAAAAGTGGAAGAAATGAATTCAGGGGAAGGTGGACGAAATGAATTGTGGGGAAAGGTGGATGAAATGAATTGAGGGGAAATGTGGGTGAAGTGAATTGAGGGGAAGGTGGATGAAATGAATTGAAGGGAAAGGTGGACAAAATGAATTGAGGGGAAAGGTCGATGAAATGAAATGAGGGGAAAGGTGGAGGTAATGAATTGAGGGGAAAAGTGGATGAAGTGGATTGAGAGGAAATGTGGAGGAAAGGAATTTGGTGGAAGGTGGTTGAAATGGATTGAGGGGAAGGTGCAGGAAGTTAATTGAGGGGAAAGCTGGAGGAAATGAATTGAGGTGAAAGGTGGAGGAAATGAAATGAGGGGAAAGGTGGAGGAAATGAATTGAGGGGAAAGGTGTACAAAATGAATTGAGGGGAAAGGTGTACAAAATGAATTGAGGGGAAAGGTCGATGAAATGAAATGAGTAGAAAGGTGGATGAAATGAACTGAGGGGGAAGGTGGACGAAATGAATTGAGGGGAAAGGTGGAGGAAATGAATTGAGGGTAAAGGTGGAGGAAATGAATTGAGGGGAAAGGTGGAGGAAATAAAAAGAGGGGAAAGGTGGAGGAAATGAATTGAGGGGAAAGTTGGGTGCAGTGAATTGAGGGGAAGGTGGACAAAATGAATTGAGGGGAAAGGCCGATGAAATGAAATGAGGGGAAAGGTGGATGAAATGAACTGAGAGGGAAGGTGGACGAAATGAATTGAGGGGAAAGGTCGATGAAATGAATTGAGGTGAAAGGTGGACAAATAGAATTGAGGGGAAAGGTGGAGGAAATGAATTGAGGGGAAAGGTGGATGTAATGAATTGAGGCGAAAGGAGGGTGAAGTGAATTGAGGGGAAGGTGGAGTAAATAAAAAGAGGGGAAAGGTGGAGGAAATGAATTGAGGGGAAGGTGGAGGAAATTAATTGAGCGGAAAGGAGGATGAAGTGAATTGAGGGGAAGGTGGAGGAAATGAATTGTGGGAAAAGGTGGATGAAATGAATTGAGGGGAAAGGTGGACAAAATGAATTGAGGGGAAAGGTCGATGAAATAAAATGAGGGGAAAGGTGGATGAAATGAATTGAGGGGAAGGTGGATGAAATGAATTGTGGGGAAAGGTGGATGAAATGAATTGAGGGGAAATGTGGGTGAAGTGAATTGAGGGGAAGGTGGATGAAATGAATTGAGCGGAAAGGTCGATGAAATGAACTGAGGGGGAAGGTGGACGAAATGAATTGAGCGGAAAGGTGGATGAGATGAATTGAGGGGAAAGGTGGACAAAATGAATTGAGGGAAAAGGTGGAGGTAATGAATTGAGAGGAAAAGTGGATGAAGTGGATTGAGGGGAAATGTGGAGGAAAGGAATTTGGTGGAAGGTGGTTGAAATGGATTGAGGGGAAGGTGCAGGAAGTTAATTGAGGGGAAAGCTGGAGGAAATGAATTGAGGTGAAAGGTGGAGGAAATGAAATGAGGGGAAAGGTGGAGGAAATGAATTGAGGGGAAAGGTGTACAAAATGAATTGAGGGGAAAGGTCGATGAAATGAAATGAGGGTAAAGGTGGATGAAAAGAATTGAGGGGAAAGGTGGACAAAATGAATTGAGGGGAAAGATCGATGAAATGAAATGAGTAGAAAGGTGGGTGAAATGAACTGAGGGGGAAGGTGGACGAAATGAATTGAGGGGAAAGGTGGATGAAATGAATTGAGGTGAAAGGTGGACAAATAGAATTGAGGGGAAAGGTGGAGGAAATGAATTGAGGGTAAAGGTGGAGGAAATGAATTGAGGGGAAAGGTGGAGGAAATAAAAAGAGGGGAAAGGTGGAGGAAATGAATTGAGGGGAAAAGTGGAAGAAATGAATTCAGGGGAAGGTGGAGGAAATGAATTGTGGGGAAAGGTCGATGAAATGAAATGAGGGTAAAGGTGGATGAAATGAATTGAGGGGAAAGGTGGACAAAATGAATTGAGGGGAAAGATCGATGAAATGAAATGAGTAGAAAGGTGGATGAAATGAACTGAGGGGGAAGGTGGATGAAATGAATTGAGGGGAAAGGTGGATGAAATGAATTGAGGTGAAAGGTGGACAAATAGAATTGAGGGGAAAGGTGGAGGAAATGAATTGAGGGGAAAGGGGGAGTAAATAAAAAGAGGGGAAAGGTGGAGGAAATGAATTGAGGGGAAAGGTGGATGAAATGAATTGAGCTGAAATGTGGACAAATAGAATTGAGGGGAAAGGTGGAGGAAATGAATTGAGGGTAAAGGTGGAGGAAATGAATTGAGGGGAAAGGTGGAGGAAATAAAAAGAGGGGAAAGGTGGAGGAAATGAATTGAGGGGAAAAGTGGAAGAAATGAATTCAGGGGAAGGTGGAGGAAATGAATTGTGGGGAAAGGTGGAGGAAATAAAAAGAGGGGAAAGGTGGAGGAAATGAATTGAGGGGAAAAGTGGAAGAAATGAATTCAGGAGAAGGTGGAGGAAATGAATTGTGGGGAAAGGTGGATGAAATGAATTGAGGGGAAATGTGGGTGAAGTGAATTGAGGTGAAGGTGGATGAAATGAATTGAAGGGAAAGGTGGACAAAATGAATTGAGGGGAAAGGTGGAGGAAATGAACTGAGGGGAAAGGTGGAGGAAATAAAAAGAGGGGAAAGGTGGAGGAAATGAATTGAGGGGAAAGGTGGAGGAAATAAAAAGAGGGGAAAGGTGGAGGAAATGAATTGAGGGGAAAGGTGGAGGAAATGAATTGTGGGGAAAAGTGGAAGAAATGAATTCAGGGGAAGGTGGAGGAAATGAATTGTGGGGAAAGGTGGATGAAATGAATTGAGGGGAAACGTGGGTGAAGTGAATTGAGGAAAAGGTGGATGAAATGAATTGAAGGGAAAGGTGGACAAAATGAATTGAGGGGAAAGGTCGATGAAATGAAATGAGGGGAAAGGTGGAGGTAATGAATTGAGGGGAAAAGTGGATGAAGTGGATTGAGAGGAAATGTGGAGGAAAGGAATTTGGTGGAAGGTGGTTGAAATGGATTGAGGGGAAGGTGCAGGAAGTTAATTGAGGGGAAAGCTGGAGGAAATGAATTGAGGTGAAAGGTGGAGGAAATGAAATGAGGGGAAAGGTGGAGGAAATGAATTGAGGGGAAAGGTGTACAAAATGAATTGAGGGGAAAGGTCGATGAAATGAAATGAGTAGAAAGGTGGATGAAATGAACTGAGGGGGAAGGTGGACGAAATGAATTGAGGGGAAAGGTGGAGGAAATGAATTGAGGGTAAAGGAGGAGGAAATGAATTGAGGGGAAAGGTGGAGGAAATAAAAAGAGGGGAAAGGTGGAGGAAATGAATTGAGGGAAAAAGTGGAAGAAATGAATTCAGGGGAAGGTGGAGGAAATGAATTGTGGGGAAAGGTCGATGAAATGAAATGAGGGTAAAGGTGGATGAAATGAATTGAGGGGAAAGGTGGACAAAATGAATTGAGGGGAAAGATCGATGAAATGAAATGAGTAGATAGGTGGATGAAATGAACTGAGGGGGTAGGTGGACGAAATGAATTGAGGGGAAAGGTGGATGAAATGAATTGAGGTGAAAGGTGGACAAATAGAATTGAGGGGAAAGGTGGAGGAAATGAATTGAGGGGAAAGGTGGAGGAAATGAATTGAGGGGAAAGGTGGAGGAAATGAATTGAGGGGAAAGGTGGAGGAAATAAAAAGAGGGGAATGGTGGAGGAAATGAATTGAGGGGAAAAGTGGAAGAAATGAATTCAGGGGAAGGTGGAGGAAATGAATTGTGGGGAAAGGTGGATGAAATGACTTGAGGGGAAATGTGGGTGAAGTGAATTGAGGGGAAGGTGGATGAAATGAATTGAAGGGAAAGGTGGACAAAATGAATTGAGGGGAAAGGTCGATGAAATGAAATGAGGGTAAAGGTGGATGAAATGAATTGAGGGGAAAGGTGGACAAAATGAATTGAGGGGAAAGATCGATGAAATGAAATGAGTAGAAAGGTGGATGAAATGAACTGAGGGGGAAGGTGGACGAAATGAATTGAGGGGAAAGGTGGATGAAATGAATTGAGGTGAAAGGTGGACAAATAGAATTGAGGGGAAAGGTGGAGGAAATGAATTGAGGGGAAAGGTGGAGGAAATGAATTGAGGGGAAAGGTGGAGGAAATAAAAAGAGGGGAAAGGTGGAGGAAATGAATTGAGGGGAAAAGTGGAAGAAATGAATTCAGGGGAAGGTGGAGGAAATGAATTGTGGGGAAAGGTGGATGAAATGAATTGAGGGGAAATGTGGGTGAAGTGAATTGAGGGGAAAGGTGGAGTAAATAAAAAGAGGGGAAAGGTGGAGGAAATGAAGTGAGGGGAAAAGTGCAAGAAATGAATTCGGGGAAGGTGGAGGAAATTAATTGAGGGGAAAGGAGGATGAAGTGAATTGAGGGGAAAGGTGGAGGATATGAATTGAGAGGAAAGGTGTACAAAATGAATTGAGGGGAAAGGTCGATGAAATGAAATGAGGGGAAAGGTGGATGAAATTAATTGAGGGGAAAGGTGGACGAATTGAATTGAGGGGAAAGGTGGATGAAATGAATTGAGGTGAAAGGTGGACAAATAGAATTGAGGGGAAAGGTGGAGGAAATGAATTGAGGGGAAAGGTGGAGGAAATGAATTGAGGGGAAAGGTGGAGGAAATAAAAAGAGGGGAAAAGTGGAGGAAATGAATTGAGGGGAAAAGTGGAAGAAATGAATTCAGGGGAAGGTGGAAGAAATGAATTGTGGGGAAAGGTGGATGAAATGAATTGAGGGGAAATGTGGGTGAAGTGAATTGAGGGGAAGGTGGATGAAATGAATTGAAGGGAAAGGTGGACAAAATGAATTGAGGGGAAAGGTCGATGAAATGAAATGAGGGGAAAGGTGGATGAAATGAATTGAGGGGAAGGTGCGTGAAATGAATTGAGGGGAAAGGTGGATGAAATGCACTGAGGGGGAAGGTGGACGAAATGAATTGAGGGGAAAGGTGGATGAAATGAATTGAGGGGAAAGGTGGACAAATAGAATTGAGGGGAAAGGTGGAGGAAATGAAATGAGGGGAAAGGTGGATGAAATGAACTGAGGTGAAAGGTGGACAAATAGAATTGAGGGGAAAGGTGGAGGAAATGAATTGAGGGGAAAGGTGGAGTAAATAAAAAGAGGGGAAAGGTGGAGGAAATGAATTGAGTGGAAAAGTGCAAGAAATGAATTCAGGGGAAGGTGGAGGAAATTAATTGAGGGGAAAGGAGGAGGAAGTGAATTGAGGGGAAGGTGGAGGAAATGAATTGTGGGAAAAGGTGGATGAAATGAATTGAGGGGAAATGTGGGTGAAGTGAATTGAGGGGAAGATGGATGAAATGAATATAAGGGAAAGGTGGACAAAATGAATTGAGGGGAAAGGTCGATGACATGAAATGAGGGGAAGGTGGATGAAATGAATTGTGGGGAAATGTGGGTGAAGTGAATTGAGGGGAAGGTGGATGAAATGAATTGAGGGGAAAGGTCGATGAAATGAACTGAGGGGGAAGGTGGACGAAATGAATTGAGGGGAAAGGTGGATGAGATGAATTGAGGGGAAAGGTGGACATAATGAATTGAGGGAAAAGGTGGAGGTAATGAATTGAGGGGAAAGGTGGATGAAGTGGATTGAGAGGAAATGTGGAGGAAAGGAATTTGGTGGAAGGTAGTTGAAATGGATTGAGGGGAAGGTGCAGGAAGTCAATTGAGGTGAAAGGTGGAGGAAATGAAATGAGGGGAAAGGTGGAGGAAATGAATTGAGGGGAAAGGTGTACAAAATGAATTGAGGGGAAAGGTCGATGAAATGAAATGAGTAGAAAGGTTTATGAAATGAACTGAGGGGGAAGGTGGACGAAATGAATTGAGGGGAAAGGTGGAGGAAATGTATTGTGGGTAAAGGTGGAGGAAATGAATTGAGGGGAAAGGTGGAGGAAATAAAAAGATGGGAAAGGTGGAGGAAATGAATTGAGGGGAAAAGTGGAAGAAATGAATTCAGGGGAAGGTGGAGGTAATGAATTGTGGGGAAAGGTCGATGAAATGAAATGAGGGTAAAGGTGGATGAAATGAATTGAGGGGAAAGGTGGACAATATGAATTGAGGGGAAAGATCGATGAAATGAAATGAGTAGAAAGGTGGATGAAATGAACTGAGGGGGAAGGTGGACGAAATGAATTGAGGGGAAAGGTGGATGAAATGAATTGAGGTGAAAGGTGGACAAATAGAATTGAGGGGAAAGGTGGAGGAAATGAATTGAGGGGAAAGGTGGAGGAAATGAATTGAGGGGAAAGGTGGAGGAAATGAATTGAGGGGAAAGGTGGAGGAAATAAAAAGAGCGGAAAGGTGGAGGAAATGAATTGAGGGGAAAAGTGGAAGAAATGAATTCAGGGGAAGGTGGAGGAAATGAATTGTGGGGAAAGGTGGATGAAATGAATTGAGGGGAAATGTGGGTGAAGTGAATTGAGGGGAAGGTGGATGAAATGAATTGAAGGGAAAGGTGGACAAAATGAATTGAGGGGAAAGGTCGATGAAATGAAATGAGGGTAAAGGTGGATGAAATGAATTGAGGGGAAAGGTGGACAAAATGAATTGAGGGGAAAGATCGATGAAATGAAATGAGTAGAAAGGTGGATGAAATGAACTGAGGGGGAAGGTGGATGAAATGAATTGAGGGGAAAGGTGGATGAAATGAATTGAGGTGAAAGGTGGACAAATAGAATTGAGGGGAAAGGTGGAGGAAATGAATTGAGGGGAAAGGTGGAGGAAATGAATTGAGGGGAAAGGTGGAGGAAATAAAAAGAGGGGAAAGGTGGAGGAAATGAATTGAGGGGAAAAGTGGAAGAAATGAATTCAGGGGAAGGTGGAGGAAATAAAAAGAGGGGAAAGGTGGAGGAAATGAATTGAGGGGAAAAGTGGAAGAAATGAATTCAGGGGAAGGTGGAGGAAATGAATTGTGGGGAAAGGTCGATGAAATGAAATGAGGGTAAAGGTGGATGAAATGAATTGAGGGGAAAGGTGGACAAAATGAATTGAGGGGAAAGATCGATGAAATGAAATGAGTAGAAAGGTGGATGAAATGAACTGAGGGGGAAGGTGGATGAAATGAATTGAGGGGAAAGGTGGATGAAATGAATTGAGGTGAAAGGTGGACAAATAGAATTGAGGGGAAAAGTGGAGGAAATGAATTGAGGGGAAAGGGGGAGTAAATAAAAAGAGGGGAAAGGTGGAGGAAATGAATTGAGGGGAAAGGTGGATGAAATGAATTGAGCTGAAAGGTGGACAAATAGAATTGAGGGGAAAGGTGGAGGAAATGAATTGAGGGTAAAGGTGGAGGAAATGAATTGAGGGGAAAGGTGGAGGAAATAAAAAGAGGGGAAAGGTGGAGGAAATGAATTGAGGGGAAAAGTGGAAGAAATGAATTCAGGGGAAGGTGGAGGAAATGAATTGTGGGGAAAGGTGGAGGAAATAAAAAGAGGGGAAAGGTGGAGGAAATGAATTGAGGGGAAAAGTGGAAGAAATGAATTCAGGAGAAGGTGGAGGAAATGAATTGTGGGGAAAGGTGGATGAAATGAATTGAGGGGAAATGTGGGTGAAGTGAATTGAGGTGAAGGTGGATGAAATGAATTGAAGGGAAAGGTGGACAAAATGAATTGAGGGGAAAGGTGGAGGAAATGAACTGAGGGGAAAGGTGGAGGAAATAAAAAGAGGGGAAAGGTGGAGGAAATGAATTGAGGGGAAAGGTGGAGGAAATAAAAAGAGGGGAAAGGTGGAGGAAATGAATTGAGGGGAAAGGTGGAGGAAATGAATTGTGGGGAAAAGTGGAAGAAATGAATTCAGGGGAAGGTGGAGGAAATGAATTGTGGGGAAAGGTGGATGAAATGAATTGAGGGGAAACGTGGGTGAAGTGAATTGAGGAAAAGGTGGATGAAATGAATTGAAGGGAAAGGTGGACAAAATGAATTGAGGGGAAAGGTCGATGAAATGAAATGAGGGGAAAGGTGGAGGTAATGAATTGAGGGGAAAAGTGGATGAAGTGGATTGAGAGGAAATGTGGAGGAAAGGAATTTGGTGGAAGGTGGTTGAAATGGATTGAGGGGAAGGTGCAGGAAGTTAATTGAGGGGAAAGCTGGAGGAAATGAATTGAGGTGAAAGGTGGAGGAAATGAAATGAGGGGAAAGGTGGAGGAAATGAATTGAGGGGAAAGGTGTACAAAATGAATTGAGGGGAAAGGTCGATGAAATGAAATGAGTAGAAAGGTGGATGAAATGAACTGAGGGGGAAGGTGGACGAAATGAATTGAGGGGAAAGGTGGAGGAAATGAATTGAGGGTAAAGGAGGAGGAAATGAATTGAGGGGAAAGGTGGAGGAAATAAAAAGAGGGGAAAGGTGGAGGAAATGAATTGAGGGAAAAAGTGGAAGAAATGAATTCAGGGGAAGGTGGAGGAAATGAATTGTGGGGAAAGGTCGATGAAATGAAATGAGGGTAAAGGTGGATGAAATGAATTGAGGGGAAAGGTGGACAAAATGAATTGAGGGGAAAGATCGATGAAATGAAATGAGTAGATAGGTGGATGAAATGAACTGAGGGGGTAGGTGGACGAAATGAATTGAGGGGAAAGGTGGATGAAATGAATTGAGGTGAAAGGTGGACAAATAGAATTGAGGGGAAAGGTGGAGGAAATGAATTGAGGGGAAAGGTGGAGGAAATGAATTGAGGGGAAAGGTGGAGGAAATGAATTGAGGGGAAAGGTGGAGGAAATAAAAAGAGGGGAATGGTGGAGGAAATGAATTGAGGGGAAAAGTGGAAGAAATGAATTCAGGGGAAGGTGGAGGAAATGAATTGTGGGGAAAGGTGGATGAAATGACTTGAGGGGAAATGTGGGTGAAGTGAATTGAGGGGAAGGTGGATGAAATGAATTGAAGGGAAAGGTGGACAAAATGAATTGAGGGGAAAGGTCGATGAAATGAAATGAGGGTAAAGGTGGATGAAATGAATTGAGGGGAAAGGTGGACAAAATGAATTGAGGGGAAAGATCGATGAAATGAAATGACTAGAAAGGTGGATGAAATGAACTGAGGGGGAAGGTGGATGAAATGAATTGAGGGGAAAGGTGGATGAAATGAATTGAGGTGAAAGGTGGACAAATAGAATTGAGGGGAAAGGTGGAGGAAATGAATTGAGGGGAAAGGTGGAGGAAATGAATTGAGGGGAAAGGTGGAGGAAATAAAAAGAGGGGAAAGGTGGAGGAAATGAATTGAGGGGAAAAGTGGAAGAAATGAATTCAGGGGAAGGTGGAGGAAATGAATTGTGGGGAAAGGTGGATGAAATGAATTGAGGGGAAATGTGGGTGAAGTGAATTGAGGGGAAAGGTGGAGTAAATAAAAAGAGGGGAAAGGTGGAGGAAATGAAGTGAGGGGAAAAGTGCAAGAAATGAATTCGGGGAAGGTGGAGGAAATTAATTGAGGGGAAAGGAGGATGAAGTGAATTGAGGGGAAAGGTGGAGGATATGAATTGAGAGGAAAGGTGTACAAAATGAATTGAGGGGAAAGGTCGATGAAATGAAATGAGGGGAAAGGTGGATGAAATTAATTGAGGGGAAAGGTGGACGAATTGAATTGAGGGGAAAGGTGGATGAAATGAATTGAGGTGAAAGGTGGACAAATAGAATTGAGGGGAAAGGTGGAGGAAATGAATTGAGGGGAAAGGTGGAGGAAATGAATTGAGGGGAAAGGTGGAGGAAATAAAAAGAGGGGAAAAGTGGAGGAAATGAATTGAGGGGAAAAGTGGAAGAAATGAATTCAGGGGAAGGTGGAAGAAATGAATTGTGGGGAAAGGTGGATGAAATGAATTGAGGGGAAATGTGGGTGAAGTGAATTGAGGGGAAGGTGGATGAAATGAATTGAAGGGAAAGGTGGACAAAATGAATTCAGGGGAAAGGTCGATGAAATGAAATGAGGGTAAAGGTGGATGAAATGAATTGAGGGGAAAGGTGGACAAAATGAATTGAGGGGAAAGATCGATGAAATGAAATGAGTAGAAAGGTGGATGAAATGAACTGAGGGGGAAGGTGGACGAAATGAATTGAGGGGAAAGGTGGATGAAATGAATTGAGGTGAAAGGTGGACAAATAGAATTGAGGGGAAAGGTGGTGGAAATGAATTGAGGGGAAAGGTGGAGGAAATGAATTGAGGGGAAAGGTGGAGGAAATAAAAAGAGGGGAAAGGTGGAGGAAATGAATTGAGGGGAAAAGTGGAAGAAATGAATTCAGGGGAAGGTGGAGGAAATGAATTATGGGGAAAGGTGGATGAAATCAATTGAGGGGAAATGTGGGTGAAGTGAATTGAGGGGAAGGTTAATGAAATGAATTGAAGGGAATGGTGGACAAAATGAATTGAGGGGAAAGGTCGATGAAATGAAATGAGGGGAAAGGTGGATGAAATGAATTGAGGGGAAGGTGCGTGAAATGAATTGAGGGGAAAGGTGGATGAAATGCACTGAGGGGGAAGGTGGACGAAATGAATTGAGGGGAAAGGTGGATGAAATGAATTGAGGGGAAAGGTGGACAAATAGAATTGAGGGGAAAGGTGGAGGAAATGAAATGAGGGGAAAGGTGGATGAAATGAACTGAGGTGAAAGGTGGACAAATAGAATTGAGGGGAAAGGTGGAGGAAATGAATTGAGGGGAAAGGTGGAGTAAATAAAAAGAGGGGAAAGGTGGAGGAAATGAATTGAGTGGAAAAGTGCAAGAAATGAATTCAGGGGAAGGTGGAGGAAATTAATTGAGGGGAAAGGAGGAGGAAGTGAATTGAGGGGAAGGTGGAGGAAATGAATTGTGGGAAAAGGTGGATGAAATGAATTGAGGGGAAATGTGGGTGAAGTGAATTGAGGGGAAGATGGATGAAATGAATATAAGGGAAAGGTGGACAAAATGAATTGAGGGGAAAGGTCGATGACATGAAATGAGGGGAAGGTGGATGAAATGAATTGTGGGGAAATGTGGGTGAAGTGAATTGAGGGGAAGGTGGATGAAATGAATTGAGGGGAAAGGTCGATGAAATGAACTGAGGGGGAAGGTGGACGAAATGAATTGAGGGGAAAGGTGGATGAGATGAATTGAGGGGAAAGGTGGACATAATGAATTGAGGGAAAAGGTGGAGGTAATGAATTGAGGGGAAAGGTGGATGAAGTGGATTGAGAGGAAATGTGGAGGAAAGGAATTTGGTGGAAGGTAGTTGAAATGGATTGAGGGGAAGGTGCAGGAAGTCAATTGAGGTGAAAGGTGGAGGAAATGAAATGAGGGGAAAGGTGGAGGAAATGAATTGAGGGGAAAGGTGTAAAAAATGAATTGAGGGGAAAGGTCGATGAAATGAAATGAGTAGAAAGGTGGATGAAATGAACTGAGGGGGAAGGTGGACGAAATGAATTGAGGGGAAAGGTGGAGGAAATGAATTGTGGGTAAAGGTGGAGGAAATGAATTGAGGGGAAAGGTGGAGGAAATAAAAAGATGGGAAAGGTGGAGGAAATGAATTGAGGGGAAAAGTGGAAGAAATGAATTCAGGGGAAGGTGGAGGTAATGAATTGTGGGGAAAGGTCGATGAAATGAAATGAGGGTAAAGGTGGATGAAATGAATTGAGGGGAAAGGTTGACAAAATGAATTGAGGGGAAAGATCGATGAAATGAAATGAGTAGAAAGGTGGATGAAATAAACTGAGGGGGAAGGTGGACGAAATGAATTGAGGGGAAAGGTGGATGAAATGAATTGAGGTGAAAGGTGGACAAATAGAATTGAGGGGAAAGGTGGAGGAAATGAATTGAGGGTAAAGGTGGAGGAAATGAATTGAGGGGAAAGGTGGAGGAATTAAATTGAGGGGAAAGGTGGAGGAAATAAAAAGAGCGGAAAGGTGGAGGAAATGAATTGAGGGGAAAAGTGGAAGAAATGAATTCAGGGGAAGGTGGAGGAAATGAATTGTGGGGAAAGGTGGATGAAATGAATTGAGGGGAAATGTGGGTGAAGTGAATTGAGGGGAAGGTGGATGAAATGAATTGAAGGGAAAGGTGGACAAAATGAATTGAGGGGAAAGGTCGATGAAATGAAATGAGGGTAAAGGTGGATGAAATGAATTGAGGGGAAAGGTGGACAAAATGAATTGAGGGGAAAGATCGATGAAATGAAATGAGTAGAAAGGTGGATGAAATGAACTGAGGGGGAAGGTGGATGAAATGAATTGAGGGGAAAGGTGGATGAAATGAATTGAGGTGAAAGGTGGACAAATAGAATTGAGGGGAAAGGTGGAGGAAATGAATTGAGGGGAAAGGTGGAGGAAATGACTTGAGGGGAAAGGTGGAGGAAATAAAAAGAGGGGAAAGGTGGAGGAAATGAATTGAGGGGAAAAGTGGAAGAAATGAATTCAGGGGAAGGTGGAGGAAATGAATTGTGGGGAAAGGTGGATGAAATGAATTGAGGGGAAATGTGGGTGAAGTGAATTGAGGGGAAGGTTAATGAAATGAATTGAAGGGAAAGGTGGACAAAATGAATTGAGGGGAAAGGTCGATGAAATGAAATGAGGGGAAAGGTGGATGAAATGAACTGAGGGGGAAGGTGGATGAAATGAATTGAGGGGAAGGTGCGTGAAATGAATTGAGGGGAAAGGTGGATGAAATGAACTGAGTGGGAAGGTGGACGAAATGAATTGAGGGGAAAGGTGGATGAAATGAATTGAGGTGAAAGGTGGACAAATAGAATTGAGGGGAAAGGTGGAGGAAATGAATTGAGGGGAAAGGTGGAGGAAATAAAAAGAGGGGAAAGGTGGAGGAAATGAATTGAGGGGAAAAGTGGAAGAAATGAATTCAGGGGAAGGTGGAGAAAATGAATTGTGGGGAAAGGTGGATGAAATGAATTGAGGGGAAATGTGGGTGAAGTGAATTGAGGGGAAGGTGGATGAAATGAATTGAAGGGAAAGGTGGACAAAATGAATTGAGGGGAAAGGTCGATGAAATGAAATGAGGGGAAAGGTGGATGAAATGAATTGAGGGGAAGGTGCGTGAAATGAATTGAGGGAAAGGTGGATGAAATGAACTGAGGGGGAAGGTGGACGAAATGAATTGAGGGGAAAAGTGGATGAGATGAATTGAGGAGAAAGGTGGACAAAATGAATTGAGGGAAAAGGTGGAGGTAATGAATTGAGGGGAAAACTGGATGAAGTGAATTGAGGGGAAATGTGGAGGAAAGGAATTGGGTGGAAGGTGGATGAAATGGATTGAGGGGAAGGTGCAGGAAGTTAATTGAGGGGAAAGGTGGAGGAAATAAAAAGGGGAAAGGTGGAGGAAATAAATTGAGGGGAAAGGTGGACAAAATGAACTGAGGGCAAAGGTGGAGGAAATGAATTGAGGGGAAATGTGGAAGAAAGGAATTGGGTTGAAGGTAGATGAAATGGATTGAGGGGAAGGTGCAGGAAATTAATTGGGGGGATGGTCGAGGAAATAAAAAGGGGAAAGGTGGAGGAAATGAATTGAGGGGAAGGTGGAGGAAATGAATTGAGGGGAAAGGTGGAGGAAATAAAAAGGGGAAGGTGGAGGAAATGATCTGAGGGGGAGGAAATTAATTGAGGAGAAAGGTGAGGTTATAAAATGAGTGGAAAATTGGATGAAATGAATTGAGGGGAAAGGTGGACAAAGAGAACTGAGGGCAAAAGTGGAGGAAATGAATTGAGGGGAAATGTGGAAGAAAGAAATTGTGTGGAAGGTAGATGAAATGGATTGAGGGGAAGGTGCAGGAAATTAATTGAGGGGAAAGGTCGAGGAAATAAAAAGAGGTGAAGGTGGAGGAAATGAATTGAGGGGAAAGGTGGAGGAAATAAAAAGAGGGGAAAGGTGGAGGAAATGAATTGAGGGGAAAGGTGGGTGCAGTGAATTGAGGGGAAGGTGGACAAAATGAATTGAGGGGAAAGGTCGATGAAATGAAATGAGGGGAAACGTGGATGAAATGAACTGAGAGGGAAGGTGGATGAAATGAATTGAGGGGAAAGGTGGATGAAATGAATTGAGGTGAAAGGTGGACAAATAGAATTGAGGGGAAAGGTGGAGGAAATGAATTGAGGGGAAAGGTGGATGTAATGAATTGAGGGGAAAGGAGGGTGAAGTGAATTGAGGGGAAGGTGGGGTAAATAAAAAGAGGGGAAAGGTGGAGGAAATGAATTGAGGGGAAAAGTGGAAGAAATGAATTCAGGGGAAGGTGGAGGAAATTAATTGAGGGGAAAGGAGGATGAAGTGAATTGAGGGGAAGGTGGAGGAAATGAATTGTGGGAAAAGGTGGATGAAATGAATTGAGGGGAAATGTGGGTGAAGTGAATTGAGGGGAAGATGGATGAAATGAATATAAGGGAAAGGTGGACAAAATGAATTGAGGGGAAAGGTCGATGACATGAAATGAGGGGAAGGTGGATGAAATGAATTGTGGGGAAATGTGGGTGAAGTGAATTGAGGGGAAGGTGGATGAAATGAATTGAGGGGAAAGGTCGATGAAATGAACTGAGGGGGAAGGTGGACGAAATGAATTGAGGGGAAAGGTGGATGAGATGAATTGAGGGGAAAGGTGGACATAATGAATTGAGGGAAAAGGTGGAGGTAATGAATTGAGGGGAAAGGTGGATGAAGTGGATTGAGAGGAAATGTGGAGGAAAGGAATTTGGTGGAAGGAAGTTGAAATGGATTGAGGGGAAGGTGCAGGAAGTCAATTGAGGTGAAAGGTGGAGGAAATGAAATGAGGGGAAAGGTGGAGGAAATGAATTGAGGGGAAAGGTGTACAAAATGAATTGAGGGGAAAGGTCGATGAAATGAAATGAGTAGAAAGGTGGATGAAATGAACTGAGGGGGAAGGTGGACGAAATGAATTGAGGGGAAAGGTGGAGGAAATGAATTGTGGGTAAAGGTGGAGGAAATGAATTGAGGGGAAAGGTGGAGGAAATAAAAAGATGGGAAAGGTGGAGGAAATGAATTGAGGGGAAAAGTGGAAGAAATGAATTCAGGGGAAGGTGGAGGTAATGAATTGTGGGGAAAGGTCGATGAAATGAAATGAGGGTAAAGGTGGATGAAATGAATTGAGGGGAAAGGTGGACAAAATGAATTGAGGGGAAAGATCGATGAAATGAAATGAGTAGAAAGGTGGATGAAATGAACTGAGGGGGAAGGTGGACGAAATGAATTGAGGGGAAAGGTGGATGAAATGAATTGAGGTGAAAGGTGGACAAATAGAATTGAGGGGAAAGGTGGAGGAAATGAATTGAGGGGAAAGGTGGAGGAAATGAATTGAGGGGAAAGGTGGAGGAAATAAATAGAGCGGAAAGGTGGAGGAAATGAATTGAGGGGAAAAGTGGAAGAAATGAATTCAGGGGAAGGTGGAGGAAATGAATTGTGGGGAAAGGTGGATGAAATGAATTGAGGGGAAATGTGGGTGAAGTGAATTGAGGGGAAGGTGGATGAAATGAATTGAAGGGAAAGGTGGACAAAATGAATTGAGGGGAAAGGTCGATGAAATGAAATGAGGGTAAAGGTGGATGAAATGAATTGAGGGGAAAGGTGGACAAAATGAATTGAGGGGAAAGATCGATGAAATGAAATGAGTAGAAAGGTGGATGAAATGAACTGAGGGGGAAGGTGGATGAAATGAATTGAGGGGAAAGGTGGATGAAATGAATTGAGGTGAAAGGTGGACAAATAGAATTGAGGGGAAAGGTGGAGGAAATGAATTGAGGGTAAAGGTGGAGGAAATGAATTGAGGGGAAAGGTGGAGGAAATAAAAAGAGGGGAAAGGTGGAGGAAATGAATTGAGGGGAAAAGTGGAAGAAATGAATTCAGGGGAAGGTGGAGGAAATGAATTGTGGGGAAAGGTGGATGAAATGAATTGAGGGGAAATGTGGGTGAAGTGAATTGAGGGGAAGGTTAATGAAATGAATTGAAGGGAAAGGTGGACAAAATGAATTGAGGGGAAAGGTCGATGAAATGAAATGAGGGGAAAGGTGGATGAAATGAACTGAGGGGGAAGGTGGATGAAATGAATTGAGGGGAAGGTGCGTGAAATGAATTGAGGGGAAAGGTGGATGAAATGAACTGAGTGGGAAGGTGGACGAAATGAATTGAGGGGAAAGGTGGATGAAATGAATTGAGGTGAAAGGTGGACAAATAGAATTGAGGGGAAAGGTGGAGGAAATGAATTGAGGGGAAAGGTGGAGGAAATAAAAAGAGGGGAAAGGTGGAGGAAATGAATTGAGGGGAAAAGTGGAAGAAATGAATTCAGGGGAAGGTGGAGAAAATGAATTGTGGGGAAAGGTGGATGAAATGAATTGAGGGGAAATGTGGGTGAAGTGAATTGAGGGGAAGGTGGATGAAATGAATTGAAGGGAAAGGTGGACAAAATGAATTGAGGGGAAAGGTCGATGAAATGAAATGAGGGGAAAGGTGGATGAAATGAATTGAGGGGAAGGTGCGTGAAATGAATTGAGGGAAAGGTGGATGAAATGAACTGAGGGGGAAGGTGGACGAAATGAATTGAGGGGAAAAGTGGATGAGATGAATTGAGGAGAAAGGTGGACAAAATGAATTGAGGGAAAAGGTGGAGGTAATGAATTGAGGGGGAAATGTGGATGAAAGGAATTGGGTGGAAGGTGGATGAAATGGATTGAGGGGAAGGTGCAGGAAGTTAATTGAGGGGAAAGGTGGAGGAAATAAAAAGGGGAAAGGTGGAGGAAATAAATTGAGGGGAAAGGTGGACAAAATGAACTGAGGGCAAAGGTGGAGGAAATGAATTGAGGGGAAATGTGGAAGAAAGGAATTGGGTGGAAGGAGGATGAAATGGATTGAGGGGAAGGTGCAGGAAATTAATTGAGGGGAAGGTCGAGGAAATAAAAAGGGGAAAGGTGGAGGAAATGAATTGAGGGGAAGGTGGAGGAAATGAATTGAGGGGAAAGGTGGAGGAAATAAAAAGGGGAAGGTGGAGGAAATGATCTGAGGGGGAGGAAATTAATTGAGGAGAAAGGTGAGGTAATAAAATGAGGGGAAAATTGGATGAAATGAATTGAGGGGAAAGGTGGACAAAGAGAACTGAGGGCAAAAGTGGTGGAAATGAATTGAGGGGAAATGTGGAAGAAAGAAATTGTGTGGAAGGTAGATGAAACGGATTGAGGGGAAGGTGCAGGAAATTAATTGAGGGGAAAGGTCGAGGAAATAAAAAGAGGTGAAGGTGGAGGAAATGAATTGAGGGGAAAGGTGGAGGAAATAAAAAGAGGGGAAAGGTGGAGGAAATGAATTGAGGGGAAAGGTGGGTGCAGTGAATTGAGGGGAAGGTGGACAAAATGAATTGAGGGGAAAGGTCGATGAAATGAAATGAGGGGAAACGTGGATGAAATGAACTGAGAGGGAAGGTGGATGAAATGAATTGAGGGGAAAGGTCGATGAAATGAATTGAGGTGAAAGGTGGACAAATAGAATTGAGGGGAAAGGTGGAGGAAATGAATTGAGGGGAAAGGTGGAGTAAATAAAAAGAGGGGAAAGGTGGAGGAAATGAATTGAGGGGAAAAGTGGAAGAAATGAATTCAGGGGAAGGTGGAGGAAATTAATTGAGGGGAAAGGAGGATGAAGTGAATTGAGGGGAAGGTGGAGGAAATGAATTGTGGGAAAAGGTGGATGAAATGAATTGAGGGGAAATGTGGGTGAAGTGAATTGAGGGGAAGGTGGATGAAATGAATTGAAGGGAAAGGTGGACAAAATGAATTGAGGGGAAAGGTCGATGAAATGAAATGAGGGTAAAGGTGGATGAAATGAATTGAGGGGAAAGGTGGACAAAATGAATTGAGGGGAAAGATCGATGAAATGAAATGAGTAGAAAGGTGGAGGAAATGAATTGAGGGGAAAGGTGGAGGAAATAAAAAGAGGGGAAAGGTGGAGGAAATGAATTGAGGGGAAAAGTGGAAGAAATGAATTCAGGGGAAGGTGGAGGAAATGAATTGTGGGGAAAGGTGGATGAAATGAATTGAGGGGAAATGTGGGTGAAGTGAATTGAGGGGAAGGTGCGTGAAATGAATTGAGGGGAAAGGTGGATGAAATGAACTGAGGGGGAAGGTGGACGAAATGAATTGAGGGGAAAGGTGGATGAGATGAATTGAGGAGAAAGGTGGACAAAATGAATTGAGGGAAAAGGTGGAGGTAATGAATTGAGGGGAAAACTGGATGAAGTGAATTGAGGGGAAATGTGGAGGAAAGAAATTGGGTGGAAGGTGGATGAAATGGATTGAGGGGAAGGTGCAGGAAGTTAATTGAGGGGAAATGTGGAGGAAATAAAAAGGGGAAAGGTGGAAAAAATGAATTGAGAGGAAAGTGGAGGAAATGAATTGAGGTGAAAGGTGGAGGAAATGAAATGAGGGGAAAGGTGGAGGAAATAAATTGAGGGGAAAGGTGGACAAAATGAACTGAGGGCAAAGGTGGAGGAAATGAATTGAGGGGAAATGTGGAAGAAAGGAATTGTGTGGAAGGTAGATGAAATGGATTGAGGGGAAGGTGCAGGAAATTAATTGAGGGGAAAGGTCGAGGAAATAAAAAGAGGTGAAGGTGGAGGAAATGAATTGAGGGGAAAGGTGGAGGAAATAAAAAGAGGGGAAAGGTGGAGGAAATAAATTGAGGGGAAAGGTGGAAGAAATGAATTGAGGGGAAAGGTGGATGCAGTGAATTGAGGGGTAGGTGGACAAAATGAATTGAGGGGAAAGGTCGATGAAATGAAATGAGGGGAAAGGTGGATGAAATGAACTGAGAGGGAAGGTGGATGAAATGAATTGAGGGGAAAGGTCGATGAAATGAATTGAGGTGAAAGGTGGACAAATAGAATTGAGGGGAAAGGTGGAGGAAATGAATTGAGGGGGAAAGTGGAAGAAATGAATTCAGGGGAAGGTGGAGGAAATTAATTGAGGGGAAAGGAGGATGAAGTGAATAGAGGGGAAGGTGGAGGAAATGAATTGTGGGAAAAGGTGGATGAAATGAATTGAGGGGAAAGGTCGATGAAATGAAATGAGGGGAAAGGTGGATGAAATGAATTGAGCGGAAGGTGGATGAAATGAATTGAGGGGAAAGGTCGATGAAATGAACTGAGGGGGAAGGTGGACGAAATGAATTGAGGGGAAAGTTGGATGAGATGAATTGAGGGGAAAGGTGGACAAAATGAATTGAGGGAAAAGATGGAGGTAATGAATTGAGGGGAAAAGTGGATGAAGTGGATTGAGGGGAATTGTGGAGGAAAGGAATTTGGTGGAAGGTGGTTGAAATGGATTGAGGGGAAGGTGCAGGAAGTTAATTGAGGAGAAAGCTGGAGGAAATGAATTGAGGTGAAAGGTTGAGGAAATGAAATGAGGGGAAAGGTGGAGGAAATGAATTGAGGGGAAAGGTGTACAAAATGAATTGAGGGGAAAGGTCGATGAAATGAAATGAGGGTAAAGGTGGATGAAATGAATTGAGGGGAAAGGTGGAGGAAATGAATTGAGGGGAAAGGTGGAGGAAATGAATTGAGGGGAAAGGTGGAGGAAATGAATTGAGGGAAAAGGTGGAGGAAATAAAAAGAGGGGAAAGGTGGAGGAAATGAATTGAGGGGAAAGGTGGGTGCAGTGAATTGAGGGGAAGGTGGACAAAATGAATTGAGGGGAAAGGTCGATGAAATGAAATTAGGGGAAAGGTGGATGAAATAAACTGAGAGGGAAGGTGGACGAAATGAATTGAGGGAAAAGGTCGATGAAATGAATTGAGGTGAAAGGTGGACAAATAGAATTGAGGGGAAAGGTGGAGGAAATGAATTGAGGGGAAAGGTGGATGTAATGAATTGAGGGGAAAGGAGGGTGAAGTGAATTGAGGGGAAGGTGGGGTAAATAAAAAGAGGGGAAAGGTGGAGGAAATGAATTGAGGGGAAAAGTGGAAGAAATGAATTCAGGGGAAGGTGGAGGAAATTAATTGAGGGGAAAGGAGGATGAAGTGAATTGAGGGGAAGGTGGAGGAAATGAATTGTGGGAAAAGGTGGATGAAATGAATTGAGGGGAAATGTGGGTGAAGTGAATTGAGGGGTAGATGGATGAAATGAATATAAGGGAAAGGTGGACAAAATGAATTGAGGGGAAAGGTCGATGAAATGAAATGAGGGGAAAGGTGGATGAAATGAATTGAGGGGAAGGTGGATGAAATGAATTGTGGGGAAAGGTGGATGAAATGAATTGAGGGGAAATGTGGGTGAAGTGAATTGAGGGGAAGGTGGATGAAATGAATTGAGGGGAAAGGTCGATGAAATGAACTGAGGGGGAAGGTGGACGAAATGAATTGAGCGGAAAGGTGGATGAGATGAATTGAGGGGAAAGGTGGACAAAATGAATTGAGGAAAAAGGTGGAGGTAATGAATTGAGAGGAAAAGTGGATGAAGTGGATTGAGGGGAAATGTGGAGGAAAGGAATTTGGTGGAAGGTGGTTGAAATGGATTGAGGGGAAGGTGCAGGAAGTTAATTGAGGGGAAAGCTGGAGGAAATGAATTGAGGTGAAAGGTGGAGGAAATGAAATGAGGGGAAAGGTGGAGGAAATGAATTGAGGGGAAAGGTGTACAAAATGAATTGAGGGGAATGGTCGATGAAATGAAATGAGGGTAAAGGTGGATGAAAAGAATTGAGGGGAAAGGTGGACAAAATGAATTGAGGGGAAAGATCGATGAAATGAAATGAGTAGAAAGGTGGATGAAATGAACTGAGGGGGAAGGTGGACAAAATGAATTGAGGGGAAAGGTGGATGAAATGAATTGAGGTGAAAGGTGGACAAATAGAATTGAGGGGAAAGGTGGAGGAAATGAATTGAGGGTAAAGGTGGAGGAAATGAATTGAGGGGAAAGGTGGAGGAAATAAAAAGAGGGGAAAGGTGGAGGAAATGAATTGAGGGGAAAAGTGGAAGAAATGAATTCAGGGGAAGGTGGAGGAAATGAATTGTGGGGAAAGGTCGATGAAATGAAATGAGGGTAAAGGTGGATGAAATGAATTGAGGGGAAAGGTGGACAAAATGAATTGAGGGGAAAGATCGATGAAATGAAATGAGTAGAAAGGTGGATGAAATGAACTGAGGGGGAAGGTGGACGAAATGAATTGAGGGGAAAGGTGGATGAAATGAATTGAGGTGAAAGGTGGACAAATAGAATTGAGGGGAAAGGTGGAGGAAATGAATTGAGGGGAAAGGTGGAGTAAATAAAAAGAGGGGAAAGGTGGAGGAAATGAATTGAGGGGAAAGGTGGATGAAATGAACTGAGGTGAAAGGTGGACAAATAGAATTGAGGGGAAAGGTGGAGGAAATGAATTGAGGGTAAAGGTGGAGGAAATGAATTGAGGGGAAAGGTGGAGGAAATAAAAAGAGGGGAAAGGTGGAAGAAATGAATTGAGGGGAAAAGTGGAAGAAATGAATTCAGGGGAAGGTGGAGGAAATGAATTGTGGGGAAAGGTCGATGAAATGAAATGAGGGTAAAGGTGGATGAAATGAATTGAGGGGAAAGGTGGACAAAATGAATTGAGGGGAAAGATCGATGAAATGAAATGAGTAGAAAGGTGGATGAAATGAATTGAGGGGAAAGGTGGACAAAATGATTTGAGGGGAAAGGTCGATGAAATGAAATTAGGGGAAAGGTGGATGAAATAAACTGAGAGGGAAGGTGGACGAAATGAATTGAGGGAAAAGGTCGATGAAATGAATTGAGGTGAAAGGTGGACAAATAGAATTGAGGGGAAAGGTGGAGGAAATGAATTGAGGGGAAAGGTGGATGTAATGAATTGAGGGGAAAGGAGGGTGAAGTGAATTGAGGGGAAGGTGGGGTAAATAAAAAGAGGGGAAAGGTGGAGGAAATGAATTGAGGAGAAAAGTGGAAGAAATGAATTCAGGGGAAGGTGGAGGAAATTAATTGAGGGGAAGGTGGATGAAGTGAATTGAGGGGAAGGTGGAGGAAATGAATTGTGGGAAAAGGTGGATGAAATGAATTGAGGGGAAATGTGGGTGAAGTGAATTGAGGGGTAGATGGATGAAATGAATATAAGGGAAAGGTGGACAAAATGAATTGAGGGGAAAGGTCGATGAAATGAAATGAGGGGAAAGGTGGATGAAATGAATTGAGGGGAAGGTGGATGAAATGAATTGTGGGGAAAGGTGGATGAAATGAATTGAGGGGAAATGTGGGTGAAGTGAATTGAGGGGAAGGTGGATGAAATGAATTGAGGGGAAAGGTCGATGAAATGAACTGAGGGGGAAGGTGGACGAAATGAATTGAGCGGAAAGGTGGATGAGATGAATTGAGGGGAAAGGTGGACAAAATGAATTGAGGAAAAAGGTGGAGGTAATGAATTGAGAGGAAAAGTGGATGAAGTGGATTGAGGGGAAATGTGGAGGAAAGGAATTTGGTGGAAGGTGGTTGAAATGTATTGAGGGGAAGGTGCAGGAAGTTAATTGAGGGGAAAGCTGGAGGAAATGAATTGAGGTGAAAGGTGGAGGAAATGAAATGAGGGGAAAGGTGGAGGAAATGAATTGAGGGGAAAGGTGTACAAAATGAATTGAGGGGAAAGGTCGATGAAATGAAATGAGGGTAAAGGTGGCTGAAAAGTATTGAGGGGAAAGGTGGACAAAATGAATTGAGGGGAAAGATCGATGAAATGAAATGAGTAGAAAGGTGGATGAAATGAACTGAGGGGGAAGGTGGACAAAATGAATTGAGGGGAAAGGTGGATGAAATGAATTGAGGTGAAAGGTGGACAAATAGAATTGAGGGGAAAGGTGGAGGAAATGAATTGAGGGTAAAGGTGGAGGAAATGAATTGAGGGGAAAGGTGGAGGAAATAAAAAGACGGGAAAGGTGGAGGAAATGAATTGAGGGGAAAAGTGGAAGAAATGAATTCAGGGGAAGGTGGAGGAAATGAATTGTGGGGAAAGGTCGATGAAATGAAATGAGGGTAAAGGTGGATGAAATGAATTGAGGGGAAAGGTGGACAAAATGAATTGAGGGGAAAGATCGATGAAATGAAATGAGTAGAAAGGTGGATGAAATGAACTGAGGGGGAAGGTGGACGAAATGAATTGAGGGGAAAGGTGGATGAAATGAATTGAGGTGAAAGGTGGACAAATAGAATTGAGGGGAAAGGTGGAGGAAATGAATTGAGGGGAAAGGTGGAGTAAATAAAAAGAGGGGAACGGTGGAGGAAATGAATTGAGGGGAAAGGTGGATGAAATGAACTGAGGTGAAAGGTGGACAAATAGAATTGAGGGGAAAGGTGGAGGAAATGAATTGAGGGTAAAGGTGGAGGAAATGAATTGAGGGGAAAGGTGGAGGAAATAAAAAGAGGGGAAAGGTGGAAGAAATGAATTGAGGGGAAAAGTGGAAGAAATGAATTCAGGGGAAGGTGGAGGAAATGAATTGTGGGGAAAGGTCGATGAAATGAAATGAGGGTAAAGGTGGATGAAATGAATTGAGGGGAAAGGTGGACAAAATGAATTGAGGGGAAAGATCGATGAAATGAAATGAGTAGAAAGGTGGATGAAATGAATTGAGGGGAAAGGTGGACAAAATGAATTGAGGGGAAAGGTGGATGAAATGAATTGAGGTGAAAGGTGGACAAATAGAATTGAGGGGAAAGGTGGAGGAAATGAATTGAGGGGAAAGGTGGAGCAAATGAATTGAGGGGAAAGGTGGAGGAAATAAAAAGAGGGGAAAGGTGGAGGAAATGAATTGAGGGGAAAAGTGGAAGAAATGAATTCAGGGGAAGGTGGAGGAAATGAATTGTGGGGAAAGGTGGATGAAATGAATTGAGGGGAAATGTGGGTGAAGTGAATTGAGGTGAAGGTGGATGAAATGAATTGAAGGGAAAGGTGGAGAAAATGAATTGAGGGGAAAGGTCGATGAAATGAAATGAGGGGAAAGGTGGATGAAATGAATTGAGGGGAAGGTGCGTGAAATGAATTGAGGGAAAAGGTGGATGAAATGAACTGAGGGGGATGGTGGACGAAATGAATTGAGGGGAAAGGTGGATGAAATGAATTGAGGTGAAAGGTGGACAGATAGAATTGAGGGGAAAGGTGGAGGAAATAAATTGAGGGGAAAGGTGAGGAAATAAAAAGAGGGGAAAGGTGGAGGAAATGAATTGAGGGGAAAAGTGGAAGAAATGAATTCAGGGGAAGGTGGAGGAAATGAATTGTGGGGAAAGGTGGATGAAATGAATTGAGGGGAAATGTGGGTGAAGTGAATTGAGGGGAAGGTGGATGAAATGAATTGAAGGGAAAGGTGGACAAAATGAATTGAGAGGAAAGGTCGATGAAATGAAATGAGGGGAAAGGTGGATGAAATGAATTGAGGGGAAGGTGCGTGAAATGAATTGAGGGGAAAGGTGGATGAAATGAACTGAGGGGGAAGGAGGACGGAATGAATTGAGGGGAAAGGTGGATGAGATGAAATGAGGAGAAAGATGGACAAAATGAATTGAGGGAAAAGGTGGAGGTAATGAATTGAGGGGAAAACTGGATGAAGTGAATTGAGGGGAAATGTGGAGGAAAGGAATTGGGTGGAAGGTGGATGAAATGGATTGAGGGGAAGGTGCAGGAAGTTTATTGAGGGGAAAGGTGGACAAAATGAATTGAGAGGAATGTGGAGGAAATGAATTGAGGTGAAAGGTGGAGGAAATGAAATGAGGGGAAAGGTGGAGGAAATAAATTGATGGGAAAGGTGGAGAAAATGAACTGAGGGCAAAGGTGGAGGAAATGAATTGAGGGGAAATGTGGAAGAAAGGAATTGGGTGGAAGGTAGATGAAATGGATTGAGGGGAAGGTGCAGGAAATTAATTGAGGGGAAGGTCGAGGAAATAAAAAGGGGAAAGGTGGAGGAAATGAATTGAGGGGAGTGGTGGAGGAAATAAAAAGAGGGGAAGGTGGAGGAAATGAATTGAGGGGAAAGGTGGAGGAAATAAAAAGGGGAAGGTGGAGGAAATGAATTGAGGGAAAAGGTGGAGGAAATAAAAAAGAGGGGAAAGGTGGAGGAAATGAATTGAGGGGAAAGCTGGAAGAAATGATCTGAGGGGAAGGTGGAGGAAATTAATTGAGGAGAAAGGTGAGGTAATAAAATGAGGGGAAAGGTGGATGAAATGAATTGAGGGGAAAGGTGGACAAAGAGAACTGTGGGCAAAAGTGGAGGAAATGAATTGAGGGGAAATGTGGAAGAAAGGAATTGTGTGGAAGGTAGATGAAATGGATTGAGGGGAAGGTGCAGGAAATGAATTGAGGGGAAAGGTGGAGGAAATAAAAAGAGGGGAAAGGTGGAGGAAATGAATTGAGGGGAAAAGTGGAAGAAATGAATTCAGGGGAAGGTGGAGGAAATTTATTGAGGGGAAAGGAGGATGAAGTGAATTGAAGGGAAGGTGGAGGAAATGAATTGTGGGAAAAGGTGGATGAAATGAATTGAGGGGAAAGGTCGATGAAATGAATTGAGGGGAAAGGTGGACAAAATGAATTGAGGGGAAAGGTCGATGAAATGAAATGAGGGTAAAGGTGGATGAAAAGAATTGAGGGGAAAGGTGGACAAAATGAATTGAGGGGAAAGATCGATGAAATGAAATGAGTAGAAAGGTGGATGAAATGAACTGAGGGGGAAGGTGGACGAAATGAATTGAGGGGAAAGGTGGATGAAATGAATTGAGGTGAAAGGTGGACAAATAGAATTGAGGGGAAAGGTGGAGGAAATGAATTGAGGGTAAAGGTGGAGGAAATGAATTGAGGGGAAAGGTGGAGGAAATAAAAAGACGGGAAAGGTGGAGGAAATGAATTGAGGGGAAAAGTGGAAGAAATGAATTCAGGGGAAGGTGGAGGAAATGAATTGTGGGGAAAGGTCGATGAAATGAAATGAGGGTAAAGGTGGATGAAATGAATTGAGGGGAAAGGTGGACAAAATGAATTGAGGGGAAAGATCGATGAAATGAAATGAGTAGAAAGGTGGATGAAATGAACTGAGGGGGAAGGTGGACGAAATGAATTGAGGGGAAAGGTGGATGAAATGAATTGAGGTGAAAGGTGGACAAATAGAATTGAGGGGAAAGGTGGAGGAAATGAATTGAGGGGAAAGGTGGAGTAAATAAAAAGAGGGGAAAGGTGGAGGAAATGAATTGAGGGGAAAGGTGGATGAAATGAATTGAGGTGAAAGGTGGACAAATATAATTGAGGGGAAAGGTGGAGGAAATGAATTGAGGGTAAAGGTGGAGGAAATGAATTGAGGGGAAAGGTGGAGGAAATAAAAAGAGGGGAAAGGTGGAGGAAATGAATTGAGGGGAAAAGTGGAAGAAATGAATTCAGGGGAAGGTGGAGGAAATGAATTGTGGGGAAAGGTCGATGAAATGAAATGAGGGTAAAGGTGGATGAAATGAATTGAGGGGAAAGGTGGACAAAATGAATTGAGGGGAAAGATCGATGAAATGAAATGAGTAGAAAGGTGGATGAAATGAATTGAGGGGAAAGGTGGACAAAATGAATTGAGGGGAAAGGTGGATGAAATGAATTGAGGTGAAAGGTGGACAAAAAGAATTGAGGGGAAAGGTGGAGGAAATGAATTGAGTGGAAAGGTGGAGGAAATGAATTGAGGGGAATGGTGGAGGAAATGAATTGAGGGGAAAGGTGGAGGAAATAAAAAGAGGGGAAAGGTGGAGGAAATGAATTGAGGGGAAAAGTGGAAGAAATGAATTCAGGGGAAGGTGGAGGAAATGAATTGTGGGGAAAGGTGGATGAAATGAATTGAGGGGAAATGTGGGTGAAGTGAATTGAGGTGAAGGTGGATGAAATGAATTGAAGGGAAAGGTGGACAAAATGAATTGAGGGGAAAGGTGGATGAAATGAATTGAGGGGAAGGTGCGTGAAATGAATTGAGGGGAAAGGTGGATGAAATGAACTGAGGGGGATGGTGGACGAAATGAATTGAGGGGAAAGGTGGATGAAATGAATTGAGGTGAAAGGTGGACAAATAGAATTGAGGGGAAAGGTGGAGGAAATGAATTGAGGGGAAAGGTGGAGGAAATAAAAAGAGGGGAAAGGTGGAGGAAATGAATTGAGGGGAAAAGTGGAAGAAATGAATTCAGGGGAAGGTGGAGGAAATGAATTGTGGGGAAAGGTGGATGAAATGAATTGAGGGGAAATGTGGGTGAAGTGAATTGAGGGGAAGGTGGATGAAATGAATTGAAGGGAAAGGTGGACAAAATGAATTGAGGGGAAAGGTCGATGAAATGAAATGAGGGGAAAGGTGGATGAAATGAATTGAGGGGAAGGTGAGTGAAATGAATTGAGGGGAAAGGTGGATGAAATGAACTGAGGGGGAAGGAGGACGGAATGAATTGAGGGGAAAGGTGGATGAGATGAATTGAGGAGAAAGATGGACAAAATGAATTGAGGGAAAAGGTGGAGGTAATGAATTGAGGGGAAAACTGGATGAAGTGAATTGAGGGGAAATGTGGAGGAAAGGAATTGGGTGGAAGGTGGATGAAATGGATTGAGGGGAAGGTGCAGGAAGTTTATTGAGGGGAAAGGTGGAGGAAACAAAAAGGGGAAAGGTGGACAAAATGAATTGAGAGGAAGGTGGAGGAAATGAATTGAGGTGAAAGGTGGAGGAAATGAAATGAGGGGAAAGGTGGAGGAAATAAATTGATGGGAAAGGTGGAGAAAATGAACTGAGGGCAAAGGTGGAGGAAATGAATTGAGGGGAAATGTGGAAGAAAGGAATTGGGTGGAAGGTAGATGAAATGGATTGAGGGGAAGGTGCAGGAAATTAATTGAGGAGAAAGGTGAGGTAATAAAATGAGGGGAAAGGTGGATGAAATGAATTGAGGGGAAAGGTGGACAAAGAGAACTGTGGGCAAAAGTGGAGGAAATGAATTGAGGGGAAATGTGGAAGAAAGGAATTGTGTGGAAGGTAGATGAAATGGATTGAGGGGAAGGTGCAGGAAATGAATTGAGGGGAAAGGTGGAGGAAATAAAAAGAGGGGAAAGGTGGAGGAAATGAATTGAGGGGAAAAGTGGAAGAAATGAATTCAGGGGAAGGTGGAGGAAATTTATTGAGGGGAAAGGAGGATGAAGTGAATTGAAGGGAAGGTGGAGGAAATGAATTGTGGGAAAAGGTGGATGAAATGAATTGAGGGGAAAGGTCGATGAAATGAATTGAGGGGAAAGGTGGACAAAATGAATTGAGGGGAAAGGTCGATGAAATGAAATGAGGGTAAAGGTGGATGAAAAGAATTGAGGGGAAAGGTGGACAAAATGAATTGAGGGGAAAGATCGATGAAATGAAATGAGTAGAAAGGTGGATGAAATGAACTGAGGGGGAAGGTGGACGAAATGAATTGAGGGGAAAGGTGGATGAAATGAATTGAGGTGAAAGGTGGACAAATAGAATTGAGGGGAAAGGTGGAGGAAATGAATTGAGGGTAAAGGTGGAGGAAATGAATTGAGGGGAAAGGTGGAGGAAATAAAAAGACGGGAAAGGTGGAGGAAATGAATTGAGGGGAAAAGTGGAAGAAATGAATTCAGGGGAAGGTGGAGGAAATGAATTGTGGGGAAAGGTCGATGAAATGAAATGAGGGTAAAGGTGGATGAAATGAATTGAGGGGAAAGGTGGACAAAATGAATTGAGGGGAAAGATCGATGAAATGAAATGAGTAGAAAGGTGGATGAAATGAACTGAGGGGGAAGGTGGACGAAATGAATTGAGGGGAAAGGTGGATGAAATGAATTGAGGTGAAAGGTGGACAAATAGAATTGAGGGGAAAGGTGGAGGAAATGAATTGAGGGGAAAGGTGGAGTAAATAAAAAGAGGGGAAAGGTGGAGGAAATGAATTGAGGGGAAAGGTGGATGAAATGAATTGAGGTGAAAGGTGGACAAATATAATTGAGGGGAAAGGTGGAGGAAATGAATTGAGGGTAAAGGTGGAGGAAATGAATTGAGGGGAAAGGTGGAGGAAATAAAAAGAGGGGAAAGGTGGAGGAAATGAATTGAGGGGAAAAGTGGAAGAAATGAATTCAGGGGAAGGTGGAGGAAATGAATTGTGGGGAAAGGTCGATGAAATGAAATGAGGGTAAAGGTGGATGAAATGAATTGAGGGGAAAGGTGGACAAAATGAATTGAGGGGAAAGATCGATGAAATGAAATGAGTAGAAAGGTGGATGAAATGAATTGAGGGGAAAGGTGGACAAAATGAATTGAGGGGAAAGGTGGAGGAAATGAATTGAGTGGAAAGGTGGAGGAAATGAATTGAGGGGAATGGTGGAGGAAATGAATTGAGGGGAAAGGTGGAGGAAATAAAAAGAGGGGAAAGGTGGAGGAAATGAATTGAGGGGAAAAGTGGAAGAAATGAATTCAGGGGAAGGTGGAGGAAATGAATTGTGGGGAAAGGTGGATGAAATGAATTGAGGGGAAATGTGGGTGAAGTGAATTGAGGTGAAGGTGGATGAAATGAATTGAAGGGAAAGGTGGACAAAATGAATTGAGGGGAAAGGTGGATGAAATGAATTGAGGGGAAAGGTGGACAAAATGAATTGAGGGGAAAGATCGATGAAATGAAATGAGTTGAAAGGTGGATGAAATGAATTGAGGGGAAAGGTGGACAAAATGAATTGAGGGGAAAGGTGGAGGAAATGAATTGAGTGGAAAGGTGGAGGAAATGAATTGAGGGGAATGGTGGAGGAAATGAATTGAGGGGAAAGGTGGAGGAAATAAAAAGAGGGGAAAGGTGGAGGAAATGAATTGAGGGGAAAAGTGGAAGAAATGAATTCAGGGGAAGGTGGAGGAAATGAATTGTGGGGAAAGGTGGATGAAATGAATTGAGGGGAAATGTGGGTGAAGTGAATTGAGGTGAAGGTGGATGAAATGAATTGAAGGGAAAGGTGGACAAAATGAATTGAGGGGAAAGGTGGATGAAATGAATTGAGGGGAAGGTGCGTGAAATGAATTGAGGGGAAAGGTGGATGAAATGAACTGAGGGGGATGGTGGACGAAATGAATTGAGGGGAAAGGTGGATGAAATGAATTGAGGTGAAAGGTGGACAAATAGAATTGAGGGGAAAGGTGGAGGAAATGAATTGAGGGGAAAGGTGGAGGAAATAAAAAGAGGGGAAAGGTGGAGGAAATGAATTGAGGGGAAAAGTGGAAGAAATGAATTCAGGGGAAGGTGGAGGAAATGAATTGTGGGGAAAGGTGGATGAAATGAATTGAGGGGAAATGTGGGTGAAGTGAATTGAGGGGAAGGTGGATGAAATGAATTGAAGGGAAAGGTGGACAAAATGAATTGAGGGGAAAGGTCGATGAAATGAAATGAGGGGAAAGGTGGATGAAATGAATTGAGGGGAAGGTGCGTGAAATGAATTGAGGGGAAAGGTGGATGAAATGAACTGAGGGGGAAGGAGGACGGAATGAATTGAGGGGAAAGGTGGATGAGATGAATTGAGGAGAAAGATGGACAAAATGAATTGAGGGAAAAGGTGGAGGTAATGAATTGAGGGGAAAACTGGATGAAGTGAATTGAGGGGAAATGTGGAGGAAAGGAATTGGGTGGAAGGTGGATGAAATGGATTGAGGGGAAGGTGCAGGAAGTTTATTGAGGGGAAAGGTGGAGGAAACAAAAAGGGGAAAGGTGGACAAAATGAATTGAGAGGAAGGTGGAGGAAATGAATTGAGGTGAAAGGTGGAGGAAATGAAATGAGGGGAAAGGTGGAGGAAATAAATTGATGGGAAAGGTGGAGAAAATGAACTGAGGGCAAAGGTGGAGGAAATGAATTGAGGGGAAATGTGGAAGAAAGGAATTGGGTGGAAGGTAGATGAAATGGATTGAGGGGAAGGTGCAGGAAATTAATTGAGGAGAAAGGTGAGGTAATAAAATGAGGGGAAAGGTGGATGAAATGAATTGAGGGGAAAGGTGGACAAAGAGAACTGTGGGCAAAAGTGGAGGAAATGAATTGAGGGGAAATGTGGAAGAAAGGAATTGTGTGGAAGGTAGATGAAATGGATTGAGGGGAAGGTGCAGGAAATGAATTGAGGGGAAAGGTGGAGGAAATAAAAAGAGGGGAAAGGTGGAGGAAATGAATTGAGGGGAAAAGTGGAAGAAATGAATTCAGGGGAAGGTGGAGGAAATTTATTGAGGGGAAAGGAGGATGAAGTGAATTGAAGGGAAGGTGGAGGAAATGAATTGTGGGAAAAGGTGGATGAAATGAATTGAGGGGAAAGGTCGATGAAATGAATTGAGGGGAAAGGTGGACAAAATGAATTGAGGAAAAAGGTGGAGGTAATGAATTGAGAGGAAAAGTGGATGAAGTGGATTGAGGGGAAATGTGGAGGAAAGGAATTTGGTGGAAGGTGGTTGAAATGGATTGAGGGGAAGGTGCAGGAAGTTAATTGAGGGGAAAGCTGGAGGAAATGAATTGAGGTGAAAGGTGGAGGAAATGAAATGAGGGGAAAGGTGGAGTAAATGAATTGAGGGGAAAGGTGTACAAAATGAATTGAGGGGAAAGGTCGATGAAATGAAATGAGGGTAAAGGTGGATGAAAAGAATTGAGGGGAAAGGTGGACAAAATGAATTGAGGGGAAAGATCGATGAAATGAAATGAGTAGAAAGGTGGATGAAATGAACTGAGGGGGAAGGTGGACGAAATGAATTGAGGGGAAAGGTGGATGAAATGAATTGAGGTGAAAGGTGGACAAATAGAATTGAGGGGAAAGGTGGAGGAAATGAATTGAGGGGAAAGGTGGAGGAAATGAATTGAGGGGAAAAGTGGAAGAAATGAATTCAGGGGAAGGTGGAGGAAATGAATTGTGGGGAAAGGTGGATGAAATGAATTGAGGGGAAATGTGGGTGAAGTGAATTGAGGGGAAGGTGGATGAAATGAATTGAAGGGAAAGGTGGACAAAATGAATTGAGAGGAAAGGTCGATGAAATGAAATGAGGGGAAAGGTGGATGAAATGAATTGAGGGGAAGGTGCGTGAAATGAATTGAGGGGAAAGGTGGATGAAATGAACTGAGGGGGAAGGAGGACGGAATGAATTGAGGGGAAAGGTGGATGAGATGAATTGAGGAGAAAGATGGACAAAATGAATTGAGGGAAAAGGTGGAGGTAATGAATTGAGGGGAAAACTGGATGAAGTGAATTGAGGGGAAATGTGGAGGAAAGGAATTGGGTGGAAGGTGGATGAAATGGATTGAGGGGAAGGTGCAGGAAGTTTATTGAGGGGAAAGGTGGACAAAATGAATTGAGAGGAATGTGGAGGAAATGAATTGAGGTGAAAGGTGGAGGAAATGAAATGAGGGGAAAGGTGGAGGAAATAAATTGATGGGAAAGGTGGAGAAAATGAACTGAGGGCAAAGGTGGAGGAAATGAATTGAGGGGAAATGTGGAAGAAAGGAATTGGGTGGAAGGTAGATGAAATGGATTGAGGGGAAGGTGCAGGAAATTAATTGAGGGGAAGGTCGAGGAAATAAAAAGGGGAAAGGTGGAGGAAATGAATTGAGGGGAGTGGTGGAGGAAATAAAAAGAGGGGAAGGTGGAGGAAATGAATTGAGGGGAAAGGTGGAGGAAATAAAAAGGGGAAGGTGGAGGAAATGAATTGAGGGAAAAGGTGGAGGAAATAAAAAAGAGGGGAAAGGTGGAGGAAATGAATTGAGGGGAAAGGTGGAAGAAATGATCTGAGGGGAAGGTGGAGGAAATTAATTGAGGAGAAAGGTGAGGTAATAAAATGAGGGGAAAGGTGGATGAAATGAATTGAGGGGAAAGGTGGACAAAGAGAACTGTGGGCAAAAGTGGAGGAAATGAATTGAGGGGAAATGTGGAAGAAAGGAATTGTGTGGAAGGTAGATGAAATGGATTGAGGGGAAGGTGCAGGAAATGAATTGAGGGGAAAGGTGGAGGAAATAAAAAGAGGGGAAAGGTGGAGGAAATGAATTGAGGGGAAAAGTGGAAGAAATGAATTCAGGGGAAGGTGGAGGAAATTTATTGAGGGGAAAGGAGGATGAAGTGAATTGAAGGGAAGGTGGAGGAAATGAATTGTGGGAAAAGGTGGATGAAATGAATTGAGGGGAAAGGTCGATGAAATGAATTGAGGGGAAAGGTGGACAAAATGAATTGAGGGGAAAGGTCGATGAAATGAAATGAGGGTAAAGGTGGATGAAAAGAATTGAGGGGAAAGGTGGACAAAATGAATTGAGGGGAAAGATCGATGAAATGAAATGAGTAGAAAGGTGGATGAAATGAACTGAGGGGGAAGGTGGACGAAATGAATTGAGGGGAAAGGTGGATGAAATGAATTGAGGTGAAAGGTGGACAAATAGAATTGAGGGGAAAGGTGGAGGAAATGAATTGAGGGTAAAGGTGGAGGAAATGAATTGAGGGGAAAGGTGGAGGAAATAAAAAGACGGGAAAGGTGGAGGAAATGAATTGAGGGGAAAAGTGGAAGAAATGAATTCAGGGGAAGGTGGAGGAAATGAATTGTGGGGAAAGGTCGATGAAATGAAATGAGGGTAAAGGTGGATGAAATGAATTGAGGGGAAAGGTGGACAAAATGAATTGAGGGGAAAGATCGATGAAATGAAATGAGTAGAAAGGTGGATGAAATGAACTGAGGGGGAAGGTGGACGAAATGAATTGAGGGGAAAGGTGGATGAAATGAATTGAGGTGAAAGGTGGACAAATAGAATTGAGGGGAAAGGTGGAGGAAATGAATTGAGGGGAAAGGTGGAGTAAATAAAAAGAGGGGAAAGGTGGAGGAAATGAATTGAGGGGAAAGGTGGATGAAATGAATTGAGGTGAAAGGTGGACAAATATAATTGAGGGGAAAGGTGGAGGAAATGAATTGAGGGTAAAGGTGGAGGAAATGAATTGAGGGGAAAGGTGGAGGAAATAAAAAGAGGGGAAAGGTGGAGGAAATGAATTGAGGGGAAAAGTGGAAGAAATGAATTCAGGGGAAGGTGGAGGAAATGAATTGTGGGGAAAGGTCGATGAAATGAAATGAGGGTAAAGGTGGATGAAATGAATTGAGGGGAAAGGTGGACAAAATGAATTGAGGGGAAAGATCGATGAAATGAAATGAGTAGAAAGGTGGATGAAATGAATTGAGGGGAAAGGTGGACAAAATGAATTGAGGGGAAAGGTGGATGAAATGAATTGAGGTGAAAGGTGGACAAAAAGAATTGAGGGGAAAGGTGGAGGAAATGAATTGAGTGGAAAGGTGGAGGAAATGAATTGAGGGGAATGGTGGAGGAAATGAATTGAGGGGAAAGGTGGAGGAAATAAAAAGAGGGGAAAGGTGGAGGAAATGAATTGAGGGGAAAAGTGGAAGAAATGAATTCAGGGGAAGGTGGAGGAAATGAATTGTGGGGAAAGGTGGATGAAATGAATTGAGGGGAAATGTGGGTGAAGTGAATTGAGGTGAAGGTGGATGAAATGAATTGAAGGGAAAGGTGGACAAAATGAATTGAGGGGAAAGGTGGATGAAATGAATTGAGGGGAAGGTGCGTGAAATGAATTGAGGGGAAAGGTGGATGAAATGAACTGAGGGGGATGGTGGACGAAATGAATTGAGGGGAAAGGTGGATGAAATGAATTGAGGTGAAAGGTGGACAAATAGAATTGAGGGGAAAGGTGGAGGAAATGAATTGAGGGGAAAGGTGGAGGAAATAAAAAGAGGGGAAAGGTGGAGGAAATGAATTGAGGGGAAAAGTGGAAGAAATGAATTCAGGGGAAGGTGGAGGAAATGAATTGTGGGGAAAGGTGGATGAAATGAATTGAGGGGAAATGTGGGTGAAGTGAATTGAGGGGAAGGTGGATGAAATGAATTGAAGGGAAAGGTGGACAAAATGAATTGAGGGGAAAGGTCGATGAAATGAAATGAGGGGAAAGGTGGATGAAATGAATTGAGGGGAAGGTGCGTGAAATGAATTGAGGGGAAAGGTGGATGAAATGAACTGAGGGGGAAGGAGGACGGAATGAATTGAGGGGAAAGGTGGATGAGATGAATTGAGGAGAAAGATGGACAAAATGAATTGAGGGAAAAGGTGGAGGTAATGAATTGAGGGGAAAACTGGATGAAGTGAATTGAGGGGAAATGTGGAGGAAAGGAATTGGGTGGAAGGTGGATGAAATGGATTGAGGGGAAGGTGCAGGAAGTTTATTGAGGGGAAAGGTGGAGGAAACAAAAAGGGGAAAGGTGGACAAAATGAATTGAGAGGAAGGTGGAGGAAATGAATTGAGGTGAAAGGTGGAGGAAATGAAATGAGGGGAAAGGTGGAGGAAATAAATTGATGGGAAAGGTGGAGAAAATGAACTGAGGGCAAAGGTGGAGGAAATGAATTGAGGGGAAATGTGGAAGAAAGGAATTGGGTGGAAGGTAGATGAAATGGATTGAGGGGAAGGTGCAGGAAATTAATTGAGGAGAAAGGTGAGGTAATAAAATGAGGGGAAAGGTGGATGAAATGAATTGAGGGGAAAGGTGGACAAAGAGAACTGTGGGCAAAAGTGGAGGAAATGAATTGAGGGGAAATGTGGAAGAAAGGAATTGTGTGGAAGGTAGATGAAATGGATTGAGGGGAAGGTGCAGGAAATGAATTGAGGGGAAAGGTGGAGGAAATAAAAAGAGGGGAAAGGTGGAGGAAATGAATTGAGGGGAAAAGTGGAAGAAATGAATTCAGGGGAAGGTGGAGGAAATTTATTGAGGGGAAAGGAGGATGAAGTGAATTGAAGGGAAGGTGGAGGAAATGAATTGTGGGAAAAGGTGGATGAAATGAATTGAGGGGAAAGGTCGATGAAATGAATTGAGGGGAAAGGTGGACAAAATGAATTGAGGAAAAAGGTGGAGGTAATGAATTGAGAGGAAAAGTGGATGAAGTGGATTGAGGGGAAATGTGGAGGAAAGGAATTTGGTGGAAGGTGGTTGAAATGGATTGAGGGGAAGGTGCAGGAAGTTAATTGAGGGGAAAGCTGGAGGAAATGAATTGAGGTGAAAGGTGGAGGAAATGAAATGAGGGGAAAGGTGGAGTAAATGAATTGAGGGGAAAGGTGTACAAAATGAATTGAGGGGAAAGGTCGATGAAATGAAATGAGGGTAAAGGTGGATGAAAAGAATTGAGGGGAAAGGTGGACAAAATGAATTGAGGGGAAAGATCGATGAAATGAAATGAGTAGAAAGGTGGATGAAATGAACTGAGGGGGAAGGTGGACGAAATGAATTGAGGGGAAAGGTGGATGAAATGAATTGAGGTGAAAGGTGGACAAATAGAATTGAGGGGAAAGGTGGAGGAAATGAATTGAGGGTAAAGGTGGAGGAAATGAATTGAGGGGAAAGGTGGAGGAAATAAAAAGACGGGAAAGGTGGAGGAAATGAATTGAGGGGAAAAGTGGAAGAAATGAATTCAGGGGAAGGTGGAGGAAATGAATTGTGGGGAAAGGTCGATGAAATGAAATGAGGGTAAAGGTGGATGAAATGAATTGAGGGGAAAGGTGAACAAAATGAATTGAGGGGAAAGATCGATGAAATGAAATGAGTAGAAAGGTGGATGAAATGAACTGAGGGGGAAGGTGGATGAAATGAATTGAGGGGAAAGGTGGATGAAATGAATTGAGGTGAAAGGTGGACAAATAGAATTGAGGGGAAAGGTGGAGGAAATGAATTGAGGGGAAAGGTGGAGGAAATGAATTGAGGGGAAAGGTGGAGGAAATAAAAAGAGGGGAAAGGTGGAGGAAATGAATTGAGGGGAAAAGTGGAAGAAATGAATTCAGGGGAAGGTGGAGGAAATGAATTGTGGGGAAAGGTCGATGAAATGAAATGAGGGTAAAGGTGGATGAAATGAATTGAGGGGAAAGGTGGACAAAATGAATTGAGGGGAAAGATCGATGAAATGAAATGAGTAGAAAGGTGGATGAAATGAATTGAGGGGAAAGGTGGACAAAATGAATTGAGGGGAAAGGTGGATGAAATGAATTGAGGTGAAAGGTGGACAAATAGAATTGAGGGGAAAGGTGGAGGAAATGAATTGAGTGGAAAGGTGGAGGAAATGAATTGAGGGGAAAGGTGGAGGAAATAAAAAGAGGGGAAAGGTGGAGGAAATGAATTGAGGGGAAAAGTGGAAGAAATGAATTCAGGGGAAGGTGGAGGAAATGAATTGTGGGGAAAGGTGGATGAAATGAATTGAGGGGAAATGTGGGTGAAGTGAATTGAGGTGAAGGTGGATGAAATGAATTGAAGGGAAAGGTGGACAAAATGAATTGAGGGGAAAGGTCGATGAAATGAAATGAGGGGAAAGTTGGATGAAATGAATTGAGGGGAAGGTGCGTGAAATGAATTGAGGGGAAACGTGGATGAAATGAACTGAGGGGGATGGTGGACGAAATGAATTGAGGGGAAAGGTGGATGAAATGAATTGAGGTGAAAGGTGGACAAATAGAATTGAGGGGAAAGGTGGAGGAAATGAATTGAGGGGAAAGGTGGAGGAAATAAAAAGAGGGGAAAGGTGGAGGAAATGAATTGAGGTGAAAGGTGGAGGAAATGAAATGAGGGGAAAGGTGGAGGAAATAAATTGATGGGAAAGGTGGATAAAATGAACTGAGGGCAAAGGTGGAGGAAATGAATTGAGGGGAAATGTGGAAGAAAGGAATTGGGTGGAAGGTAGATGAAATGGATTGAGGGGAAGGTGCAGGAAATGAATTGAGGGGAAAGGTGGAGGAAATAAAAAGAGGGGAAAGGTGGAGGAAATGAATTGAGGGGAAAAGTGGAAGAAATGAATTCAGGGGAAGGTGGAGGAAATTTATTGAGGGGAAAGGAGGATGAAGTGAATTGAAGGGAAGGTGGAGGAAATGAATTGTGGGAAAAGGTGGATGAAATGAATTGAGGGGAAAGGTCGATGAAATGAATTGAGGGGAAAGGTGGACAAAATGAATTGAGGAAAAAGGTGGAGGTAATGAATTGAGAGGAAAAGTGGATGAAGTGGATTGAGGGGAAATGTGGAGGAAAGGAATTTGGTGGAAGGTGGTTGAAATGGATTGAGGGGAAGGTGCAGGAAGTTAATTGAGGGGAAAGCTGGAGGAAATGAATTGAGGTGAAAGGTGGAGGAAATGAAATGAGGGGAAAGGTGGAGTAAATGAATTGAGGGGAAAGGTGTACAAAATGAATTGAGGGGAAAGGTCGATGAAATGAAATGAGGGTAAAGGTGGATGAAAAGAATTGAGGGGAAAGGTGGACAAAATGAATTGAGGGGAAAGATCGATGAAATGAAATGAGTAGAAAGGTGGATGAAATGAACTGAGGGGGAAGGTGGACGAAATGAATTGAGGGGAAAGGTGGATGAAATGAATTGAGGTGAAAGGTGGACAAATAGAATTGAGGGGAAAGGTGGAGGAAATGAATTGAGGGTAAAGGTGGAGGAAATGAATTGAGGGGAAAGGTGGAGGAAATAAAAAGACGGGAAAGGTGGAGGAAATGAATTGAGGGGAAAAGTGGAAGAAATGAATTCAGGGGAAGGTGGAGGAAATGAATTGTGGGGAAAGGTCGATGAAATGAAATGAGGGTAAAGGTGGATGAAATGAATTGAGGGGAAAGGTGAACAAAATGAATTGAGGGGAAAGATCGATGAAATGAAATGAGTAGAAAGGTGGATGAAATGAACTGAGGGGGAAGGTGGACGAAATGAATTGAGGGGAAAGGTGGATGAAATGAATTGAGGTGAAAGGTGGACAAATAGAATTGAGGGGAAAGGTGGAGGAAATGAATTGAGGGGAAAGGTGGAGTAAATAAAAAGAGGGGAAAGGTGGAGGAAATGAATTGAGGGGAAAGGTGGATGAAATGAATTGAGGTGAAAGGTGGACAAATAGAATTGAGGGGAAAGGTGGAGGAAATGAATTGAGGGTAAAGGTGGAGGAAATGAATTGAGGGGAAAGGTGGAGGAAATAAAAAGAGGGGAAAGGTGGAGGAAATGAATTGAGGGGAAAAGTGGAAGAAATGAATTCAGGGGAAGGTGGAGGAAATGAATTGTGGGGAAAGGTCGATGAAATGAAATGAGGGTAAAGGTGGATGAAATGAATTGAGGGGAAAGGTGGACAAAATGAATTGAGGGGAAAGATCGATGAAATGAAATGAGTAGAAAGGTGGATGAAATGAATTGAGGGGAAAGGTGGACAAAATGAATTGAGGGGAAAGGTGGATGAAATGAATTGAGGTGAAAGGTGGACAAATAGAATTGAGGGGAAAGGTGGAGGAAATGAATTGAGTGGAAAGGTGGAGGAAATGAATTGAGGGGAAAGGTGGAGGAAATAAAAAGAGGGGAAAGGTGGAGGAAATGAATTGAGGGGAAAAGTGGAAGAAATGAATTCAGGGGAAGGTGGAGGAAATGAATTGTGGGGAAAGGTGGATGAAATGAATTGAGGGGAAATGTGGGTGAAGTGAATTGAGGTGAAGGTGGATGAAATGAATTGAAGGGAAAGGTGGACAAAATGAATTGAGGGGAAAGGTCGATGAAATGAAATGAGGGGAAAGTTGGATGAAATGAATTGAGGGGAAGGTGCGTGAAATGAATTGAGGGGAAACGTGGATGAAATGAACTGAGGGGGATGGTGGACGAAATGAATTGAGGGGAAAGGTGGATGAAATGAATTGAGGTGAAAGGTGGACAAATAGAATTGAGGGGAAAGGTGGAGGAAATGAATTGAGGGGAAAGGTGGAGGAAATAAAAAGAGGGGAAAGGTGGAGGAAATGAATTGAGGGGAAAAGTGGAAGAAATGAATTCAGGGGAAGGTGGAGGAAATGAATTGTGGGGAAAGGTGGATGAAATGAATTGAGGGGAAATGTGGGTGAAGTGAATTGAGGGGAAGGTGGATGAAATGAATTGAAGGGAAAGGTGGACAAAATGAATTGAGGGGAAAGGTCGATGAAATGAAATGAGGGGAAAGGTGGATGAAATGAATTGAGGGGAAGGTGCGTGAAATGATTTGAGGGGAAAGGTGGATGAAATGAACTGAGGGGGAAGGAGGACGGAATGAATTGAGGGGAAAGGTGGATGAGATGAATTGAGGAGAAAGATGGACAAAATGAATTGAGGGAAAAGGTGGAGGTAATGAATTGAGGGGAAAACTGGATGAAGTGAATTGAGGGGAAATGTGGAGGAAAGGAATTGGGTGGAAGGTGGATGAAATGGATTGAGGGGAAGGTGCAGGAAGTTTATTGAGGGGAAAGGTGGAGGAAACAAAAAGGGGAAAGGTGGACAAAATGAATTGAGAGGAAGGTGGAGGAAATGAATTGAGGTGAAAGGTGGAGGAAATGAAATGAGGGGAAAGGTGGAGGAAATAAATTGATGGGAAAGGTGGAGAAAATGAACTGAGGGCAAAGGTGGAGGAAATGAATTGAGGGGAAATGTGGAAGAAAGGAATTGGGTGGAAGGTAGATGAAATGGATTGAGGGGAAGGTGCAGGAAATTAATTGAGGGGAAGGTCGAGGAAATAAAAAGGGGAAAGGTGGAGGAAATGAATTGAGGGAAAAGGTGGAGGAAATAAAAAAGAGGGGAAAGGTGGAGGAAATGAATTGAGGGGAAAGGTGGAAGAAATGATCTGAGGGGAAGGTGGAGGAAATTAATTGAGGAGAAAGGTGAGGTAATAAAATGAGGGGAAAGGTGGATGAAATGAATTGAGGGGAAAGGTGGACAAAGAGAACTGTGGGCAAAAGTGGAGGAAATGAATTGAGGGGAAATGTGGAAGAAAGGAATTGTGTGGAAGGTAGATGAAATGGATTGAGGGGAAGGTGCAGGAAATGAATTGAGGGGAAAGGTGGAGGAAATAAAAAGAGGGGAAAGGTGGAGGAAATGAATTGAGGGGAAAAGTGGAAGAAATGAATTCAGGGGAAGGTGGAGGAAATTTATTGAGGGGAATGGAAGATGAAGTGAATTGAAGGGAAGGTGGAGGAAATGAATTGTGGGAAAAGGTGGATGAAATGAATTGAGGGGAAATGTGGGTGAAGTGAATTGAGGGGAAGATGGATGAAATGAATATAAGGGAATGGTGGACAAAATGAATTGAGGGGAAAGGTCGATGAAATGAAATGAGGGGAAAGGTGGATGAAATGAATTGAGCGGAAGGTGGATGAAATGAATTGTGGGGAAAGGTGGATGAAATGAATTGAGGGGAAATGTGGGTGAAGTGAATTGAGGGGAAGGTGGATGAAATGAATTGAAGGGAAAGGTGGACAAAATGAATTGAGGGGAAAGGTCGATGAAATGAAATGAGGGGAAAGGTGGATGAAATGAATTGAGCGGAAGGTGGATGAAATGAATTGTGGGGAAAGGTGGATGAAATGAATTGAGGGGAAATGTGGGTGAAGTGAATTGAGGGGAAGGTGGATGAGATGAATTGAGGGGAAAGTTGGACAAAATGAATTGAGGGAAAAGGTGGAGGTAATGAATTGAGGGGAAAAGTGGATGAAGTGGATTGAGGGGAATTGTGGAGGAAAGGAATTTGGTGGAAGGTGGTTGAAATGGATTGAGGGGAAGGTGCAGGAAGTTAATTGAGGGGAAAGCTGGAGGAAATGAATTGAGGTGAAAGGTGGAGGTAATGAAAGGAGGGGAAAGGTGGAGGAAATGAATTGAGAGGAAAGGTGTACAAAATGAATTGAGGGGAAAGGTCGATGAAATGAAATGAGGGTAAAGGTGGATGAAATGAATTGAGGGGAAAGGTGGACAAAATGAATTGAGGGGAAAGATCGATGAAATGAAATGAGTAGAAAGGTGGATGAAATGAACTGAGGGGGAAGGTGGACGAAATGAATTGAGGGGAAAGGTGGATGAAATGAATTGAGGTGAAAGGTGGACAAATAGAATTGAGGGGAAAGGTGAAGGAAATGAATTGAGGGGAAAGGTGGAGGAAATGAATTGAGGGGAAAGGTGGAGGAAATAAAAAGAGGGGAAAAGTGGAGGAAATGAATTGAGGGGAAAAGTGGAAGAAATGAATTCAGGGGAAGGTGGAAGAAATGAATTGTGGGGAAAGGTGGATGAAATGAATTGAGGGGAAATGTGGGTGAAGTGAATTGAGGGGAAGGTGGATGAAATGAATTGAAGGGAAAGGTGGACAAAATGAATTGAGGGGAAAGGTCGATGAAATGAAATGAGGGTAAAGGTGGATGAAATGAATTGAGGGGAAGGTGCGTGAAATGAATTGAGGGGAAAGGTGGATGAAATGAACTGAGGGGAAAGGTGGATGAAATGAACTGAGGGGAAAGGTGGATGAGATGAATTGAGGAGAAAGGTGGACAAAATGAATTGAGGGAAAAGGTGGAGGTAATGAATTGAGGGGAAGACTGGATGAAGTGAATTGAGGGGAAATGTGGAGGAAAGGAATTGGGTGGAAGGTGGATGAAATGGATTGAGGGGAAGGTGCAGGAAGTTAATTGAGGGGAAAGGTGGAGGAAATAAAAAGGGGAAAGGTGGACAAAATGAATTGAGAGGAAGGTGGAGGAAATGAATTGAGGTGAAAGGTGGAGGAAATGAAATGAGGGGAAAGGTGGAGGAAATAAATTTAGGGGAAAGGTGGACAAAATGAACTGAGGGCAAAGGTGGAGGAAATGAATTGAGGGGAAATGTGGAAGAAAGGAATTGGGTGGAAGGTAGATGAAATGGATTGAGGGGAAGGTGCAGGAAATTAATTGAGGGGAAGGTTGAGGAAATGAATTGAGGGGAGTGGTGGAGGAAATAAAAGGAGGGGAAGGTGGAGGAAATGAATTGAGGGGAAAGGTGGAGGAAAAAAAAAGGGGAAGGTGGAGGAAATGAATTGAGGGAAAATGTGGAGGAAATAAAAAGAGGGGAAAGGTGGAGGAAATGAATTGTGGGGAAAGGTGGATGAAATGAATTGAGGGGAAATGTGGGTGAAGTGAATTGAGGGGAAGGTGGATGAAATGAATTGAAGGGAAAGGTGGATGAAATGAATTGAAGGGAAAGGTGAACAAAATGAATTGAGGGGAAAGGTCGATGAAATGAAATGAGGGTAAAGGTGGAGGAAATGAATTGAGGGGAAAGGTGGACAAAATGAATTGAGGGGAAAGATAGATGAAATGAAATGAGTAGAAAGGTGGATGAAATGATCTGAGGGGGAAGGTGGACGAAATGAATTGAGTGGAAAGGTGGATGAAATGAATTGAGGTGAAAGGTGGACAAATAGAATTGAGGGGAAAGGTGGAGGAAATGAATTGAGGGGAAAGGTGGACAAAATGAATTGAGGGGAAAGATCGATGAAATGAAATGAGTAGAAAGGTGGATGAAATGAACTGAGGGGGAAGGTGGACGAAATGAATTGAGGGGTAAGGTGGATGAAATGAATTGAGGTGAAAGGTGGAGGAAATAAAAAGAGGGGAAAGGTGGAGGAAATGAATTGAGGTGAAAGGTGGAGGAAATGAAATGAGGGGAAAGGTGGAGGAAATAAATTGATGGGAAAGGTGGAGAAAATGAACTGAGGGCAAAGGTGGAGGAAATGAATTGAGGGGAAATGTGGAAGAAAGGAATTGGGTGGAAGGTAGATGAAATGGATTGAGGGGAAGGTGCAGGAAATGAATTGAGGGGAAAGGTGGAGGAAATAAAAAGAGGGGAAAGGTGGAGGAAATGAATTGAGGGGAAAAGTGGAAGAAATGAATTCAGGGGAAGGTGGAGGAAATTTATTGAGGGGAAAGGAGGATGAAGTGAATTGAAGGGAAGGTGGAGGAAATGAATTGTGGGAAAAGGTGGATGAAATGAATTGAGGGGAAAGGTCGATGAAATGAATTGAGGGGAAAGGTGGACAAAATGAATTGAGGAAAAAGGTGGAGGTAATGAATTGAGAGGAAAAGTGGATGAAGTGGATTGAGGGGAAATGTGGAGGAAAGGAATTTGGTGGAAGGTGGTTGAAATGGATTGAGGGGAAGGTGCAGGAAGTTAATTGAGGGGAAAGCTGGAGGAAATGAATTGAGGTGAAAGGTGGAGGAAATGAAATGAGGGGAAAGGTGGAGTAAATGAATTGAGGGGAAAGGTGTACAAAATGAATTGAGGGGAAAGGTCGATGAAATGAAATGAGGGTAAAGGTGGATGAAAAGAATTGAGGGGAAAGGTGGACAAAATGAATTGAGGGGAAAGATCGATGAAATGAAATGAGTAGAAAGGTGGATGAAATGAACTGAGGGGGAAGGTGGACGAAATGAATTGAGGGGAAAGGTGGATGAAATGAATTGAGGTGAAAGGTGGACAAATAGAATTGAGGGGAAAGGTGGAGGAAATGAATTGAGGGTAAAGGTGGAGGAAATGAATTGAGGGGAAAGGTGGAGGAAATAAAAAGACGGGAAAGGTGGAGGAAATGAATTGAGGGGAAAAGTGGAAGAAATGAATTCAGGGGAAGGTGGAGGAAATGAATTGTGGGGAAAGGTCGATGAAATGAAATGAGGGTAAAGGTGGATGAAATGAATTGAGGGGAAAGGTGAACAAAATGAATTGAGGGGAAAGATCGATGAAATGAAATGAGTAGAAAGGTGGATGAAATGAACTGAGGGGGAAGGTGGACGAAATGAATTGAGGGGAAAGGTGGATGAAATGAATTGAGGTGAAAGGTGGACAAATAGAATTGAGGGGAAAGGTGGAGGAAATGAATTGAGGGGAAAGGTGGAGTAAATAAAAAGAGGGGAAAGGTGGAGGAAATGAATTGAGGGGAAAGGTGGAGGAAATAAAAAGAGGGGAAAGGTGGAGGAAATGAATTGAGGGGAAAAGTGGAAGAAATGAATTCAGGGGAAGGTGGAGGAAATGAATTGTGGGGAAAGGTGGATGAAATGAATTGAGGGGAAATGTGGGTGAAGTGAATTGAGGTGAAGGTGGATGAAATGAATTGAAGGGAAAGGTGGACAAAATGAATTGAGGGGAAAGGTCGATGAAATGAAATGAGGGGAAAGTTGGATGAAATGAATTGAGGGGAAGGTGCGTGAAATGAATTGAGGGGAAACGTGGATGAAATGAACTGAGGGGGATGGTGGACGAAATGAATTGAGGGGAAAGGTGGATGAAATGAATTGAGGTGAAAGGTGGACAAATAGAATTGAGGGGAAAGGTGGAGGAAATGAATTGAGGGGAAAGGTGGAGGAAATAAAAAGAGGGGAAAGGTGGAGGAAATGAATTGAGGGGAAAAGTGGAAGAAATGAATTCAGGGGAAGGTGGAGGAAATGAATTGTGGGGAAAGGTGGATGAAATGAATTGAGGGGAAATGTGGGTGAAGTGAATTGAGGGGAAGGTGGATGAAATGAATTGAAGGGAAAGGTGGACAAAATGAATTGAGGGGAAAGGTCGATGAAATGAAATGAGGGGAAAGGTGGATGAAATGAATTGAGGGGAAGGTGCGTGAAATGATTTGAGGGGAAAGGTGGATGAAATGAACTGAGGGGGAAGGAGGACGGAATGAATTGAGGGGAAAGGTGGATGAGATGAATTGAGGAGAAAGATGGACAAAATGAATTGAGGGAAAAGGTGGAGGTAATAAATTGAGGGGAAAACTGGATGAAGTGAATTGAGGGGAAATGTGGAGGAAAGGAATTGGGTGGAAGGTGGATGAAATGGATTGAGGGGAAGGTGCAGGAAGTTTATTGAGGGGAAAGGTGGAGGAAACAAAAAGGGGAAAGGTGGACAAAATGAATTGAGAGGAAGGTGGAGGAAATGAATTGAGGTGAAAGGTGGAGGAAATGAAATGAGGGGAAAGGTGGAGGAAATAAATTGATGGGAAAGGTGGAGAAAATGAACTGAGGGCAAAGGTGGAGGAAATGAATTGAGGGGAAATGTGGAAGAAAGGAATTGGGTGGAAGGTAGATGAAATGGATTGAGGGGAAGGTGCAGGAAATTAATTGAGGGGAAGGTCGAGGAAATAAAAAGGGGAAAGGTGGAGGAAATGAATTGAGGGAAAAGGTGGAGGAAATAAAAAAGAGGGGAAAGGTGGAGGAAATGAATTGAGGGGAAAGGTGGAAGAAATGATCTGAGGGGAAGGTGGAGGAAATTAATTGAGGAGAAAGGTGAGGTAATAAAATGAGGGGAAAGGTGGATGAAATGAATTGAGGGGAAAGGTGGACAAAGAGAACTGTGGGCAAAAGTGGAGGAAATGAATTGAGGGGAAATGTGGAAGAAATGAATTGTGTGGAAGGTAGATGAAATGGATTGAGGGGAAGGTGCAGGAAATGAATTGAGGGGAAAGGTGGAGGAAATAAAAAGAGGGGAAAGGTGGAGGAAATGAATTGAGGGGAAAAGTGGAAGAAATGAATTCAGGGGAAGGTGGAGGAAATTTATTGAGGGGAATGGAAGATGAAGTGAATTGAAGGGAAGGTGGAGGAAATGAATTGTGGGAAAAGGTGGATGAACTGAATTGAGGGGAAATGTGGGTGAAGTGAATTGAGGGGAAGATGGATGAAATGAATATAAGGGAATGGTGGACAAAATGAATTGAGGGGAAAGGTCGATGAAATGAAATGAGGGGAAAGGTGGATGAAATGAATTGAGCGGAAGGTGGATGAAATGAATTGTGGGGAAAGGTGGATGAAATGAATTGAGGGGAAATGTGGGTGAAGTGAATTGAGGGGAAGGTGGATGAAATGAATTGAAGGGAAAGGTGGACAAAATGAATTGAGGGGAAAGGTCGATGAAATGAAATGAGGGGAAAGGTGGATGAAATGAATTGAGCGGAAGGTGGATGAAATGAATTGTGGGGAAAGGTGGATGAAATGAATTGAGGGGAAATGTGGGTGAAGTGAATTGAGGGGAAGGTGGATGAGATGAATTGAGGGGAAAGTTGGACAAAATGAATTGAGGGAAAAGGTGGAGGTAATGAATTGAGGGGAAAAGTGGATGAAGTGGATTGAGGGGAATTGTGGAGGAAAGGAAGTTGGTGGAAGGTGGTTGAAATGGATTGAGGGGAAGGTGCAGGAAGTTAATTGAGGGGAAAGCTGGAGGAAATGAATTGAGGTGAAAGGTGGAGGTAATGAAAGGAGGGGAAAGGTGGAGGAAATGAATTGAGAGGAAAGGTGTACAAAATGAATTGAGGGGAAAGGTCGATGAAATGAAATGAGGGTAAAGGTGGATGAAAAGAATTGAGGGGAAAGGTGGACAAAATGAATTGAGGGGAAAGATCGATGAAATGAAATGAGTAGAAAGGTGGATGAAATGAACTGAGGGGGAAGGTGGACGAAATGAATTGAGGGGAAAGGTGGATGAAATGAATTGAGGTGAAAGGTGGACAAATAGAATTGAGGGGAAAGGTGGAGGAAATGAATTGAGGGTAAAGGTGGAGGAAATGAATTGAGGGGAAAGGTGGAGGAAATAAAAAGACGGGAAAGGTGGAGGAAATGAATTGAGGGGAAAAGTGGAAGAAATGAATTCAGGGGAAGGTGGAGGAAATGAATTGTGGGGAAAGGTCGATGAAATGAAATGAGGGTAAAGGTGGATGAAATGAATTGAGGGGAAAGGTGAACAAAATGAATTGAGGGGAAAGATCGATGAAATGAAATGAGTAGAAAGGTGGATGAAATGAACTGAGGGGGAAGGTGGACGAAATGAATTGAGGGGAAAGGTGGATGAAATGAATTGAGGTGAAAGGTGGACAAATAGAATTGAGGGGAAAGGTGGAGGAAATGAATTGAGGGGAAAGGTGGAGTAAATAAAAAGAGGGGAAAGGTGGAGGAAATGAATTGAGGGGAAAGGTGGATGAAATGAATTGAGGTGAAAGGTGGACAAATAGAATTGAGGGGAAAGGTGGAGGAAATGAATTGAGGGTAAAGGTGGAGGAAATGAATTGAGGGGAAAGGTGGAGGAAATAAAAAGAGGGGAAAGGTGGAGGAAATGAATTGAGGGGAAAAGTGGAAGAAATGAATTCAGGGGAAGGTGGAGGAAATGAATTGTGGGGAAAGGTCGATGAAATGAAATGAGGGTAAAGGTGGATGAAATGAATTGAGGGGAAAGGTGGACAAAATGAATTGAGGGGAAAGATCGATGAAATGAAATGAGTAGAAAGGTGGATGAAATGAATTGAGGGGAAAGGTGGACAAAATGAATTGAGGGGAAAGGTGGATGAAATGAATTGAGGTGAAAGGTGGACAAATAGAATTGAGGGGAAAGGTGGAGGAAATGAATTGAGTGGAAAGGTGGAGGAAATGAATTGAGGGGAAAGGTGGAGGAAATAAAAAGAGGGGAAAGGTGGAGGAAATGAATTGAGGGGAAAAGTGGAAGAAATGAATTCAGGGGAAGGTGGAGGAAATGAATTGTGGGGAAAGGTGGATGAAATGAATTGAGGGGAAATGTGGGTGAAGTGAATTGAGGTGAAGGTGGATGAAATGAATTGAAGGGAAAGGTGGACAAAATGAATTGAGGGGAAAGGTCGATGAAATGAAATGAGGGGAAAGTTGGATGAAATGAATTGAGGGGAAGGTGCGTGAAATGAATTGAGGGGAAACGTGGATGAAATGAACTGAGGGGGATGGTGGACGAAATGAATTGAGGGGAAAGGTGGATGAAATGAATTGAGGTGAAAGGTGGACAAATAGAATTGAGGGGAAAGGTGGAGGAAATGAATTGAGGGGAAAGGTGGAGGAAATAAAAAGAGGGGAAAGGTGGAGGAAATGAATTGAGGGGAAAAGTGGAAGAAATGAATTCAGGGGAAGGTGGAGGAAATGAATTGTGGGGAAAGGTGGATGAAATGAATTGAGGGGAAATGTGGGTGAAGTGAATTGAGGGGAAGGTGGATGAAATGAATTGAAGGGAAAGGTGGACAAAATGAATTGAGGGGAAAGGTCGATGAAATGAAATGAGGGGAAAGGTGGATGAAATGAATTGAGGGGAAGGTGCGTGAAATGATTTGAGGGGAAAGGTGGATGAAATGAACTGAGGGGGAAGGAGGACGGAATGAATTGAGGGGAAAGGTGGATGAGATGAATTGAGGAGAAAGATGGACAAAATGAATTGAGGGAAAAGGTGGAGGTAATGAATTGAGGGGAAAACTGGATGAAGTGAATTGAGGGGAAATGTGGAGGAAAGGAATTGGGTGGAAGGTGGATGAAATGGATTGAGGGGAAGGTGCAGGAAGTTTATTGAGGGGAAAGGTGGAGGAAACAAAAAGGGGAAAGGTGGACAAAATGAATTGAGAGGAAGGTGGAGGAAATGAATTGAGGTGAAAGGTGGAGGAAATGAAATGAGGGGAAAGGTGGAGGAAATAAATTGATGGGAAAGGTGGAGAAAATGAACTGAGGGCAAAGGTGGAGGAAATGAATTGAGGGGAAATGTGGAAGAAAGGAATTGGGTGGAAGGTAGATGAAATGGATTGAGGGGAAGGTGCAGGAAATTAATTGAGGGGAAGGTCGAGGAAATAAAAAGGGGAAAGGTGGAGGAAATGAATTGAGGGAAAAGGTGGAGGAAATAAAAAAGAGGGGAAAGGTGGAGGAAATGAATTGAGGGGAAAGGTGGAAGAAATGATCTGAGGGGAAGGTGGAGGAAATTAATTGAGGAGAAAGGTGAGGTAATAAAATGAGGGGAAAGGTGGATGAAATGAATTGAGGGGAAAGGTGGACAAAGAGAACTGTGGGCAAAAGTGGAGGAAATGAATTGAGGGGAAATGTGGAAGAAAGGAATTGTGTGGAAGGTAGATGAAATGGATTGAGGGGAAGGTGCAGGAAATGAATTGAGGGGAAAGGTGGAGGAAATAAAAAGAGGGGAAAGGTGGAGGAAATGAATTGAGGGGAAAAGTGGAAGAAATGAATTCAGGGGAAGGTGGAGGAAATTTATTGAGGGGAATGGAAGATGAAGTGAATTGAAGGGAAGGTGGAGGAAATGAATTGTGGGAAAAGGTGGATGAAATGAATTGAGGGGAAATGTGGGTGAAGTGAATTGAGGGGAAGATGGATGAAATGAATATAAGGGAATGGTGGACAAAATGAATTGAGGGGAAAGGTCGATGAAATGAAATGAGGGGAAAGGTGGATGAAATGAATTGAGCGGAAGGTGGATGAAATGAATTGTGGGGAAAGGTGGATGAAATGAATTGAGGGGAAATGTGGGTGAAGTGAATTGAGGGGAAGGTGGATGAAATGAATTGAAGGGAAAGGTGGACAAAATGAATTGAGGGGAAAGGTCGATGAAATGAAATGAGGGGAAAGGTGGATGAAATGAATTGAGCGGAAGGTGGATGAAATGAATTGTGGGGAAAGGTGGATGAAATGAATTGAGGGGAAATGTGGGTGAAGTGAATTGAGGGGAAGGTGGATGAGATGAATTGAGGGGAAAGTTGGACAAAATGAATTGAGGGAAAAGGTGGAGGTAATGAATTGAGGGGAAAAGTGGATGAAGTGGATTGAGGGGAATTGTGGAGGAAAGGAATTTGGTGGAAGGTGGTTGAAATGGATTGAGGGGAAGGTGCAGGAAGTTAATTGAGGGGAAAGCTGGAGGAAATGAATTGAGGTGAAAGGTGGAGGTAATGAAAGGAGGGGAAAGGTGGAGGAAATGAATTGAGAGGAAAGGTGTACAAAATGAATTGAGGGGAAAGGTCGATGAAATGAAATGAGGGTAAAGGTGGATGAAATGAATTGAGGGGAAAGGTGGACAAAATGAATTGAGGGGAAAGATCGATGAAATGAAATGAGTAGAAAGGTGGATGAAATGAACTGTGGGGGAAGGTGGACGAAATGAATTGAGGGGAAAGGTGGATGAAATGAATTGAGGTGAAAGGTGGACAAATAGAATTGAGGGGAAAGGTGAAGGAAATGAATTGAGGGGAAAGGTGGAGGAAATGAATTGAGGGGAAAGGTGGAGGAAATAAAAAGAGGGGAAAAGTGGAGGAAATGAATTGAGGGGAAAAGTGGAAGAAATGAATTCAGGGGAAGGTGGAAGAAATGAATTGTGGGGAAAGGTGGATGAAATGAATTGAGGGGAAATGTGGGTGAAGTGAATTGAGGGGAAGGTGGATGAAATGAATTGAAGGGAAAGGTGGACAAAATGAATTGAGGGGAAAGGTCGATGAAATGAAATGAGGGTAAAGGTGGATGAAATGAATTGAGGGGAAGGTGCGTGAAATGAATTGAGGGGAAAGGTGGATGAAATGAACTGAGGGGAAAGGTGGATGAAATGAACTGAGGGGAAAGGTGGATGAGATGAATTGAGGAGAAAGGTGGACAAAATGAATTGAGGGAAAAGGTGGAGGTAATGAATTGAGGGGAAGACTGGATGAAGTGAATTGAGGGGAAATGTGGAGGAAAGGAATTGGGTGGAAGGTGGATGAAATGGATTGAGGGGAAGGTGCAGGAAGTTAATTGAGGGGAAAGGTGGAGGAAATAAAAAGGGGAAAGGTGGACAAAATGAATTGAGAGGAAGGTGGAGGAAATGAATTGAGGTGAAAGGTGGAGGAAATGAAATGAGGGGAAAGGTGGAGGAAATAAATTTAGGGGAAAGGTGGACAAAATGAACTGAGGGCAAAGGTGGAGGAAATGAATTGAGGGGAAATGTGGAAGAAAGGAATTGGGTGGAAGGTAGATGAAATGGATTGAGGGGAAGGTGCAGGAAATTAATTGAGGGGAAGGTTGAGGAAATGAATTGAGGGGAGTGGTGGAGGAAATAAAAGGAGGGGAAGGTGGAGGAAATGAATTGAGGGGAAAGGTGGAGGAAAAAAAAAGGGGAAGGTGGAGGAAATGAATTGAGGGAAAATGTGGAGGAAATAAAAAGAGGGGAAAGGTGGAGGAAATGAATTGTGGGGAAAGGTGGATGAAATGAATTGAGGGGAAATGTGGGTGAAGTGAATTGAGGGGAAGGTGGATGAAATGAATTGAAGGGAAAGGTGGATGAAATGAATTGAAGGGAAAGGTGAACAAAATGAATTGAGGGGAAAGGTCGATGAAATGAAATGAGGGTAAAGGTGGAGGAAATGAATTGAGGGGAAAGGTGGACAAAATGAATTGAGGGGAAAGATAGATGAAATGAAATGAGTAGAAAGGTGGATGAAATGATCTGAGGGGGAAGGTGGACGAAATGAATTGAGTGGAAAGGTGGATGAAATGAATTGAGGTGAAAGGTGGACAAATAGAATTGAGGGGAAAGGTGGAGGAAATGAATTGAGGGGAAAGGTGGACAAAATGAATTGAGGGGAAAGATCGATGAAATGAAATGAGTAGAAAGGTGGATGAAATGAACTGAGGGGGAAGGTGGACGAAATGAATTGAGGGGTAAGGTGGATGAAATGAATTGAGGTGAAAGGTGGAGGAAATAAAAAGAGGGGAAAGGTGGAGGAAATGAATTGAGGTGAAAGGTGGAGGAAATGAAATGAGGGGAAAGGTGGAGGAAATAAATTGATGGGAAAGGTGGAGAAAATGAACTGAGGGCAAAGGTGGAGGAAATGAATTGAGGGGAAATGTGGAAGAAAGGAATTGGGTGGAAGGTAGATGAAATGGATTGAGGGGAAGGTGCAGGAAATGAATTGAGGGGAAAGGTGGAGGAAATAAAAAGAGGGGAAAGGTGGAGGAAATGAATTGAGGGGAAAAGTGGAAGAAATGAATTCAGGGGAAGGTGGAGGAAATTTATTGAGGGGAAAGGAGGATGAAGTGAATTGAAGGGAAGGTGGAGGAAATGAATTGTGGGAAAAGGTGGATGAAATGAATTGAGGGGAAAGGTCGATGAAATGAATTGAGGGGAAAGGTGGACAAAATGAATTGAGGAAAAAGGTGGAGGTAATGAATTGAGAGGAAAAGTGGATGAAGTGGATTGAGGGGAAATGTGGAGGAAAGGAATTTGGTGGAAGGTGGTTGAAATGGATTGAGGGGAAGGTGCAGGAAGTTAATTGAGGGGAAAGCTGGAGGAAATGAATTGAGGTGAAAGGTGGAGGAAATGAAATGAGGGGAAAGGTGGAGTAAATGAATTGAGGGGAAAGGTGTACAAAATGAATTGAGGGGAAAGGTCGATGAAATGAAATGAGGGTAAAGGTGGATGAAAAGAATTGAGGGGAAAGGTGGACAAAATGAATTGAGGGGAAAGATCGATGAAATGAAATGAGTAGAAAGGTGGATGAAATGAACTGAGGGGGAAGGTGGACGAAATGAATTGAGGGGAAAGGTGGATGAAATGAATTGAGGTGAAAGGTGGACAAATAGAATTGAGGGGAAAGGTGGAGGAAATGAATTGAGGGTAAAGGTGGAGGAAATGAATTGAGGGGAAAGGTGGAGGAAATAAAAAGACGGGAAAGGTGGAGGAAATGAATTGAGGGGAAAAGTGGAAGAAATGAATTCAGGGGAAGGTGGAGGAAATGAATTGTGGGGAAAGGTCGATGAAATGAAATGAGGGTAAAGGTGGATGAAATGAATTGAGGGGAAAGGTGAACAAAATGAATTGAGGGGAAAGATCGATGAAATGAAATGAGTAGAAAGGTGGATGAAATGAACTGAGGGGGAAGGTGGACGAAATGAATTGAGGGGAAAGGTGGATGAAATGAATTGAGGTGAAAGGTGGACAAATAGAATTGAGGGGAAAGGTGGAGGAAATGAATTGAGGGGAAAGGTGGAGTAAATAAAAAGAGGGGAAAGGTGGAGGAAATGAATTGAGGGGAAAGGTGGAGGAAATAAAAAGAGGGGAAAGGTGGAGGAAATGAATTGAGGGGAAAAGTGGAAGAAATGAATTCAGGGGAAGGTGGAGGAAATGAATTGTGGGGAAAGGTGGATGAAATGAATTGAGGGGAAATGTGGGTGAAGTGAATTGAGGTGAAGGTGGATGAAATGAATTGAAGGGAAAGGTGGACAAAATGAATTGAGGGGAAAGGTCGATGAAATGAAATGAGGGGAAAGTTGGATGAAATGAATTGAGGGGAAGGTGCGTGAAATGAATTGAGGGGAAACGTGGATGAAATGAACTGAGGGGGATGGTGGACGAAATGAATTGAGGGGAAAGGTGGATGAAATGAATTGAGGTGAAAGGTGGACAAATAGAATTGAGGGGAAAGGTGGAGGAAATGAATTGAGGGGAAAGGTGGAGGAAATAAAAAGAGGGGAAAGGTGGAGGAAATGAATTGAGGGGAAAAGTGGAAGAAATGAATTCAGGGGAAGGTGGAGGAAATGAATTGTGGGGAAAGGTGGATGAAATGAATTGAGGGGAAATGTGGGTGAAGTGAATTGAGGGGAAGGTGGATGAAATGAATTGAAGGGAAAGGTGGACAAAATGAATTGAGGGGAAAGGTCGATGAAATGAAATGAGGGGAAAGGTGGATGAAATGAATTGAGGGGAAGGTGCGTGAAATGATTTGAGGGGAAAGGTGGATGAAATGAACTGAGGGGGAAGGAGGACGGAATGAATTGAGGGGAAAGGTGGATGAGATGAATTGAGGAGAAAGATGGACAAAATGAATTGAGGGAAAAGGTGGAGGTAATAAATTGAGGGGAAAACTGGATGAAGTGAATTGAGGGGAAATGTGGAGGAAAGGAATTGGGTGGAAGGTGGATGAAATGGATTGAGGGGAAGGTGCAGGAAGTTTATTGAGGGGAAAGGTGGAGGAAACAAAAAGGGGAAAGGTGGACAAAATGAATTGAGAGGAAGGTGGAGGAAATGAATTGAGGTGAAAGGTGGAGGAAATGAAATGAGGGGAAAGGTGGAGGAAATAAATTGATGGGAAAGGTGGAGAAAATGAACTGAGGGCAAAGGTGGAGGAAATGAATTGAGGGGAAATGTGGAAGAAAGGAATTGGGTGGAAGGTAGATGAAATGGATTGAGGGGAAGGTGCAGGAAATTAATTGAGGGGAAGGTCGAGGAAATAAAAAGGGGAAAGGTGGAGGAAATGAATTGAGGGAAAAGGTGGAGGAAATAAAAAAGAGGGGAAAGGTGGAGGAAATGAATTGAGGGGAAAGGTGGAAGAAATGATCTGAGGGGAAGGTGGAGGAAATTAATTGAGGAGAAAGGTGAGGTAATAAAATGAGGGGAAAGGTGGATGAAATGAATTGAGGGGAAAGGTGGACAAAGAGAACTGTGGGCAAAAGTGGAGGAAATGAATTGAGGGGAAATGTGGAAGAAATGAATTGTGTGGAAGGTAGATGAAATGGATTGAGGGGAAGGTGCAGGAAATGAATTGAGGGGAAAGGTGGAGGAAATAAAAAGAGGGGAAAGGTGGAGGAAATGAATTGAGGGGAAAAGTGGAAGAAATGAATTCAGGGGAAGGTGGAGGAAATTTATTGAGGGGAATGGAAGATGAAGTGAATTGAAGGGAAGGTGGAGGAAATGAATTGTGGGAAAAGGTGGATGAAATGAATTGAGGGGAAATGTGGGTGAAGTGAATTGAGGGGAAGATGGATGAAATGAATATAAGGGAATGGTGGACAAAATGAATTGAGGGGAAAGGTCGATGAAATGAAATGAGGGGAAAGGTGGATGAAATGAATTGAGCGGAAGGTGGATGAAATGAATTGTGGGGAAAGGTGGATGAAATGAATTGAGGGGAAATGTGGGTGAAGTGAATTGAGGGGAAGGTGGATGAAATGAATTGAAGGGAAAGGTGGACAAAATGAATTGAGGGGAAAGGTCGATGAAATGAAATGAGGGGAAAGGTGGATGAAATGAATTGAGCGGAAGGTGGATGAAATGAATTGTGGGGAAAGGTGGATGAAATGAATTGAGGGGAAATGTGGGTGAAGTGAATTGAGGGGAAGGTGGATGAGATGAATTGAGGGGAAAGTTGGACAAAATGAATTGAGGGAAAAGGTGGAGGTAATGAATTGAGGGGAAAAGTGGATGAAGTGGATTGAGGGGAATTGTGGAGGAAAGGAATTTGGTGGAAGGTGGTTGAAATGGATTGAGGGGAAGGTGCAGGAAGTTAATTGAGGGGAAAGCTGGAGGAAATGAATTGAGGTGAAAGGTGGAGGTAATGAAAGGAGGGGAAAGGTGGAGGAAATGAATTGAGAGGAAAGGTGTACAAAATGAATTGAGGGGAAAGGTCGATGAAATGAAATGAGGGTAAAGGTGGATGAAATGAATTGAGGGGAAAGGTGGACAAAATGAATTGAGGGGAAAGATCGATGAAATGAAATGAGTAGAAAGGTGGATGAAATGAACTGAGGGGGAAGGTGGACGAAATGAATTGAGGGGAAAGGTGGATGAAATGAATTGAGGTGAAAGGTGGACAAATAGAATTGAGGGGAAAGGTGAAGGAAATGAATTGAGGGGAAAGGTGGAGGAAATGAATTGAGGGGAAAGGTGGAGGAAATAAAAAGAGGGGAAAAGTGGAGGAAATGAATTGAGGGGAAAAGTGGAAGAAATGAATTCAGGGGAAGGTGGAAGAAATGAATTGTGGGGAAAGGTGGATGAAATGAATTGAGGGGAAATGTGGGTGAAGTGAATTGAGGGGAAGGTGGATGAAATGAATTGAAGGGAAAGGTGGACAAAATGAATTGAGGGGAAAGGTCGATGAAATGAAATGAGGGTAAAGGTGGATGAAATGAATTGAGGGGAAGGTGCGTGAAATGAATTGAGGGGAAAGGTGGATGAAATGAACTGAGGGGAAAGGTGGATGAAATGAACTGAGGGGAAAGGTGGATGAGATGAATTGAGGAGAAAGGTGGACAAAATGAATTGAGGGAAAAGGTGGAGGTAATGAATTGAGGGGAAGACTGGATGAAGTGAATTGAGGGGAAATGTGGAGGAAAGGAATTGGGTGGAAGGTGGATGAAATGGATTGAGGGGAAGGTGCAGGAAGTTAATTGAGGGGAAAGGTGGAGGAAATAAAAAGGGGAAAGGTGGACAAAATGAATTGAGAGGAAGGTGGAGGAAATGAATTGAGGTGAAAGGTGGAGGAAATGAAATGAGGGGAAAGGTGGAGGAAATAAATTTAGGGGAAAGGTGGACAAAATGAACTGAGGGCAAAGGTGGAGGAAATGAATTGAGGGGAAATGTGGAAGAAAGGAATTGGGTGGAAGGTAGATGAAATGGATTGAGGGGAAGGTGCAGGAAATTAATTGAGGGGAAGGTTGAGGAAATGAATTGAGGGGAGTGGTGGAGGAAATAAAAGGAGGGGAAGGTGGAGGAAATGAATTGAGGGGAAGGTGGATGAAATGAATTGTGGGGAAAGGTGGATGAAATGAATTGAGGGGAAATGTGGGTGAAGTGAATTGAGGGGAAGGTGGATGAGATGAATTGAGGGGAAAGTTGGACAAAATGAATTGAGGGAAAAGGTGGAGGTAATGAATTGAGGGGAAAAGTGGATGAAGTGGATTGAGGGGAATTGTGGAGGAAAGGAATTTGGTGGAAGGTGGTTGAAATGGATTGAGGGGAAGGTGCAGGAAGTTAATTGAGGGGAAAGCTGGAGGAAATGAATTGAGGTGAAAGGTGGAGGTAATGAAAGGAGGGGAAAGGTGGAGGAAATGAATTGAGAGGAAAGGTGTACAAAATGAATTGAGGGGAAAGGTCGATGAAATGAAATGAGGGTAAAGGTGGATGAAATGAATTGAGGGGAAAGGTGGACAAAATGAATTGAGGGGAAAGATCGATGAAATGAAATGAGTAGAAAGGTGGATGAAATGAACTGAGGGGGAAGGTGGACGAAATGAATTGAGGGGAAAGGTGGATGAAATGAATTGAGGTGAAAGGTGGACAAATAGAATTGAGGGGAAAGGTGAAGGAAATGAATTGAGGGGAAAGGTGGAGGAAATGAATTGAGGGGAAAGGTGGAGGAAATAAAAAGAGGGGAAAAGTGGAGGAAATGAATTGAGGGGAAAAGTGGAAGAAATGAATTCAGGGGAAGGTGGAAGAAATGAATTGTGGGGAAAGGTGGATGAAATGAATTGAGGGGAAATGTGGGTGAAGTGAATTGAGGGGAAGGTGGATGAAATGAATTGAAGGGAAAGGTGGACAAAATGAATTGAGGGGAAAGGTCGATGAAATGAAATGAGGGTAAAGGTGGATGAAATGAATTGAGGGGAAGGTGCGTGAAATGAATTGAGGGGAAAGGTGGATGAAATGAACTGAGGGGAAAGGTGGATGAAATGAACTGAGGGGAAAGGTGGATGAGATGAATTGAGGAGAAAGGTGGACAAAATGAATTGAGGGAAAAGGTGGAGGTAATGAATTGAGGGGAAGACTGGATGAAGTGAATTGAGGGGAAATGTGGAGGAAAGGAATTGGGTGGAAGGTGGATGAAATGGATTGAGGGGAAGGTGCAGGAAGTTAATTGAGGGGAAAGGTGGAGGAAATAAAAAGGGGAAAGGTGGACAAAATGAATTGAGAGGAAGGTGGAGGAAATGAATTGAGGTGAAAGGTGGAGGAAATGAAATGAGGGGAAAGGTGGAGGAAATAAATTTAGGGGAAAGGTGGACAAAATGAACTGAGGGCAAAGGTGGAGGAAATGAATTGAGGGGAAATGTGGAAGAAAGGAATTGGGTGGAAGGTAGATGAAATGGATTGAGGGGAAGGTGCAGGAAATTAATTGAGGGGAAGGTTGAGGAAATGAATTGAGGGGAGTGGTGGAGGAAATAAAAGGAGGGGAAGGTGGAGGAAATGAATTGAGGGGAAAGGTGGAGGAAAAAAGAAGGGGAAGGTGGAGGAAATGAATTGAGGGAAAATGTGGAGGAAATAAAAAGAGGGGAAAGGTGGAGGAAATGAATTGTGGGGAAAGGTGGATGAAATGAATTGAGGGGAAATGTGGGTGAAGTGAATTGAGGGGAAGATGGATGAAATGAATATAAGGGAATGGTGGACAAAATGAATTGAGGGGAAAGGTCGATGAAATGAAATGAGGGGAAAGGTGGATGAAATGAATTGAGCGGAAGGTGGATGAAATGAATTGTGGGGAAAGGTGGATGAAATGAATTGAGGGGAAATGTGGGTGAAGTGAATTGAGGGGAAGGTGGATGAAATGAATTGAAGGGAAAGGTGGACAAAATGAATTGAGGGGAAAGGTCGATGAAATGAAATGAGGGGAAAGGTGGATGAAATGAATTGAGCGGAAGGTGGATGAAATGAATTGTGGGGAAAGGTGGATGAAATGAATTGAGGGGAAATGTGGGTGAAGTGAATTGAGGGGAAGGTGGATGAGATGAATTGAGGGGAAAGTTGGACAAAATGAATTGAGGGAAAAGGTGGAGGTAATGAATTGAGGGGAAAAGTGGATGAAGTGGATTGAGGGGAATTGTGGAGGAAAGGAATTTGGTGGAAGGTGGTTGAAATGGATTGAGGGGAAGGTGCAGGAAGTTAATTGAGGGGAAAGCTGGAGGAAATGAATTGAGGTGAAAGGTGGAGGTAATGAAAGGAGGGGAAAGGTGGAGGAAATGAATTGAGAGGAAAGGTGTACAAAATGAATTGAGGGGAAAGGTCGATGAAATGAAATGAGGGTAAAGGTGGATGAAATGAATTGAGGGGAAAGGTGGACAAAATGAATTGAGGGGAAAGATCGATGAAATGAAATGAGTAGAAAGGTGGATGAAATGAACTGAGGGGGAAGGTGGACGAAATGAATTGAGGGGAAAGGTGGATGAAATGAATTGAGGTGAAAGGTGGACAAATAGAATTGAGGGGAAAGGTGAAGGAAATGAATTGAGGGGAAAGGTGGAGGAAATGAATTGAGGGGAAAGGTGGAGGAAATAAAAAGAGGGGAAAAGTGGAGGAAATGAATTGAGGGGAAAAGTGGAAGAAATGAATTCAGGGGAAGGTGGAAGAAATGAATTGTGGGGAAAGGTGGATGAAATGAATTGAGGGGAAATGTGGGTGAAGTGAATTGAGGGGAAGGTGGATGAAATGAATTGAAGGGAAAGGTGGACAAAATGAATTGAGGGGAAAGGTCGATGAAATGAAATGAGGGTAAAGGTGGATGAAATGAATTGAGGGGAAGGTGCGTGAAATGAATTGAGGGGAAAGGTGGATGAAATGAACTGAGGGGAAAGGTGGATGAAATGAACTGAGGGGAAAGGTGGATGAGATGAATTGAGGAGAAAGGTGGACAAAATGAATTGAGGGAAAAGGTGGAGGTAATGAATTGAGGGGAAGACTGGATGAAGTGAATTGAGGGGAAATGTGGAGGAAAGGAATTGGGTGGAAGGTGGATGAAATGGATTGAGGGGAAGGTGCAGGAAGTTAATTGAGGGGAAAGGTGGAGGAAATAAAAAGGGGAAAGGTGGACAAAATGAATTGAGAGGAAGGTGGAGGAAATGAATTGAGGTGAAAGGTGGAGGAAATGAAATGAGGGGAAAGGTGGAGGAAATAAATTTAGGGGAAAGGTGGACAAAATGAACTGAGGGCAAAGGTGGAGGAAATGAATTGAGGGGAAATGTGGAAGAAAGGAATTGGGTGGAAGGTAGATGAAATGGATTGAGGGGAAGGTGCAGGAAATTAATTGAGGGGAAGGTTGAGGAAATGAATTGAGGGGAGTGGTGGAGGAAATAAAAGGAGGGGAAGGTGGAGGAAATGAATTGAGGGGAAAGGTGGAGGAAAAAAGAAGGGGAAGGTGGAGGAAATGAATTGAGGGAAAATGTGGAGGAAATAAAAAGAGGGGAAAGGTGGAGGAAATGAATTGTGGGGAAAGGTGGATGAAATGAATTGAGGGGAAATGTGGGTGAAGTGAATTGAGGGGAAGGTGGATGAAATGAATTGAAGGGAAAGGTGGATGAAATGAATTGAAGGGAAAGGTGAACAAAATGAATTGAGGGGAAAGGTCGATGAAATGAAATGAGGGTAAAGGTGGAGGAAATGAATTGAGGGGAAAGGTGGACAAAATGAATTGAGGGGAAAGATAGATGAAATGAAATGAGTAGAAAGGTGGATGAAATGATCTGAGGGGGAAGGTGGACGAAATGAATTGAGTGGAAAGGTGGATGAAATGAATTGAGGTGAAAGGTGGACAAATAGAATTGAGGGGAAAGGTGGAGGAAATGAATTGAGGGGAAAGGTGGACAAAATGAATTGAGGGGAAAGATCGATGAAATGAAATGAGTAGAAAGGTGGATGAAATGAACTGAGGGGGAAGGTGGACGAAATGAATTGAGGGGTAAGGTGGATGAAATGAATTGAGGTGAAAGGTGGACAAAATGAATTGAGGGGAAAGATCGATGAAATGAAATGAGTAGAAAGGTGGATGAAATGAACTGAGGGGGAAGGTGGACGAAATGAATTGAGGGGAAAGGTGGATGAAATGAATTGAGGTGAAAGGTGGACAAATAGAATTGAGGGGAAAGGTGGAGGAAATGAATTGAGGGGAAAGGTGGAGGAAATGAATTGAGGGGAAAGGTGGAGGAAATAAAAAGAGGGGAAAAGTGGAGGAAATGAATTGAGGGGAAAAGTGGAAGAAATGAATTCAGGGGAAGGTGGAAGAAATGAATTGTGGGGAAAGGTGGATGAAATGAATTGAGGGGAAATGTGGGTGAAGTGAATTGAGGGGAAGGTGGATGAAATGAATTGAAGGGAAAGGTGGACAAAATGAATTGAGGGGAAAGGTCGATGAAATGAAATGAGGGTAAAGGTGGATGAAATGAATTGAGGGGAAGGTGCGTGAAATGAATTGAAAGGAAAGGTGGATGAAATGAACTGAGGGGAAAGGTGGATGAAATGAACTGAGGGGAAAGGTGGATGAGATGAATTGAGGAGAAAGGTGGACAAAATGAATTGAGGGAAAAGGTGGAGGTAATGAATTGAGGGGAAAACTGGATGAAGTGAATTGAGGGGAAATGTGGAGGAAAGGAATTGGGTGGAAGGTGGATGAAATGGATTGAGGGGAAGGTGCAGGAAGTTTATTGAGGGGAAAGGTGGAGGAAACAAAAAGGGGAAAGGTGGACAAAATGAATTGAGAGGAAGGTGGAGGAAATGAATTGAGGTGAAAGGTGGAGGAAATGAAATGAGGGGAAAGGTGGAGGAAATAAATTTAGGGGAAAGGTGGACAAAATGAACTGAGGGCAAAGGTGGAGGAAATGAATTGAGGGGAAATGTGGAAGAAAGGAATTGGGTGGAAGGTAGATGAAATGGATTGAGGGGAAGGTGCAGGAAATTAATTGAGGGGAAGGTTGAGGAAATAAAAAGAGGGGAAGGTGGAGGAAATGAATTGAGGGGAAAGGTGGATGAAATGAATTGAAGGGAAAGGTGGACAAAATGAATTGAGGGGAAAGGTCGATGAAATGAAATGAGGGGAAAGGTGGATGAAATGAATTGAGGGGAAATGTGGAAGAAAGGAATTGGGTGGAAGGTAGATGAAATGGATTGAGGGGAAGGTGCAGGAAATTAATTGAGGGGAAGGTTGAGGAAATAAAAAGAGGGGAAGGTGGAGGAAATGAATTGAGGGGAAAGGTGGATGAAATGAATTGAAGGGAAAGGTGGACAAAATGAATTGAGGGGAAAGGTCGATGAAATGAAATGAGGGGAAAGGTGGATGAAATGAATTGAGGGGAAGGTGCGTGAAATGAATTGAGGGGAAAGGTGGATGAAATGAACTGAGGGGAAAGGTGGATGAAATGAATTGAGTGGAAGGTGCGTGAAATGAATTGAGGGGAAAGGTGGATGAAATGAACTGAGGGGGAAGGTGGACGAAATGAATTGATGGGAAAGGTGGATGAAATGAATTGAGGTGAAAGGTGGACAAATAGAATTGAAGGGAAAGGTGGAGGAAATGAATTGAGGGGAAAGGTGGAGGAAATAAAAAGAGGGGAAAGGTGGAGGAAATGAATTGAGGGGAAAAGTGGAAGAAATGAATTCAGGGGAAGGTGGAGGAAATGAATTGTGGGGAAAGGTGGATGAAATGAATTGAGGGGAAATGTGGGTGACGTGAATTGAGGGGAAGGTGGATGAAATGATTTGAAGGGAAAGGTGGACAAAATGAATTGAGGGGAAAGGTCGATGAAATGAAATGAGGGGAAAGGTGGATGAAATGAATTGAGGGGAAGGTGCGTGAAATGAATTGAGGGGAAAGGTGGATGAAATGAACTGAGGGGGAAGGTGGACGAAATGAATTGAGGGGAAAGGTGGATGAGATGAATTGAGGAGAAAGGTGTACAAAATGAATTGCGGGAAAAGGTGGAGGTAATGAATTGAGGGGAAAACTGGATGAAGTGAATTGAGGGGAAAGGTGGACAAAGGGAACTGAGGGCAAAAGTGGAGGAAATGAATTGAGGGGAAATGTGGAAGAAAGGAATTGTGTGGAAGGTAGATGAAATGGATTGAGGGGAAGGTGCAGGAAATTAATTGCGGGGAAAGGTCGAGGAAATAAAAAGAGGTGAAGGTGGAGGAAATGAATTGAGGGGAAAGGTGGAGGAAATAAAAAGAGGGGAAAGGTGGAGGAAATGAATTGAGGGGAAAGGTGGAAGAAATGAATTGAGGGGAAAGGGGGCTGCAGTGAATTGAGGGGAAGGTGGACATAATGAATTGAGGGGAAAGGTCGATGAAATGAAATGAGGGGAAAGGTGGATGAAATGAACTGAGAGGGAAGGTGGACGAAATGAATTGAGGGGAAAGGTGGAGGAAATGAATTGAGGTGAAAGGTGGACAAATAAAATTGAGGGGAAAAGTGGAGGAAATGAATTGAGGGGAAAGGTGGAGTAAATAAAAAGAGGGGAAAGGTGGAGGACATGAATTGAGGGGAAAAGTGGAAGAAATGAATTCAGGGGAAGCTGGAGGAAATTAATTGAGGGGAAAGGAGGATGAAGTGAATTGAGGGGAAGGTGGAGGAAATGAATTGTGGGAAAAGGTGGATGAAATGAATTGAGCGGAAATGTCGGTGAAGTGAATTGAGGGGAAGATGGATGAAATGAATATAAGGGAAAGGTGGACAAAATGAATTGAGGGGAAAGGTCGATGAAATGAAATGAGGGGAAAGGTGGATGAAATTAATTTAGCGGAAGGTGGATGAAATGAATTGTGGGGAAAGGTGGATGAAATGAATTGAGGTGAAATGTTGGTGAAGTGAATTGAGGGGAAGGTGGATGAAATGAATTGAGGGGAAAGGTCGATGAAATGAACTGAGGGGGAAGGTGGACGAAATGAATTGAGGGGAAAGGTGGATGAGATGAATTGAGGGGAAAGGTGGAGGAAATAAAAAGAGGGGAAAGGTGGAGGAAATGAATTGTGGGGAAAGGTGGATGAAGTGAATTGAGGGGAAGGTGGATGAAATGAATTGAAGGGAAAGGTGGATTAAATGAATTGAAGGGAAAGGTGAACAAAATGAATTGAGGGGAAAGGTCGATGAAATGAAATGAGGGTAAAGGTGGAGGAAATGAATTGAGGGGAAAGGTGGACAAAATGAATTGAGGGGAAAGATCGATGAAATGAAATGAGTAGAAAGGTGGATGAAATGATCTGAGGGGGAAGGTGGACGAAATGAATTGAGGGGAAAGGTGGATGAAATGAATTGAGGTGAAAGGTGGAGGAAATGAATTGAGGGGAAAGGTGGAGGAAATAAAAAGAGGGGAAAGGTGGAGGAAATGAATTGAAGGGAAAAGTGGAAAAAATGAATTCAGGGGAAGGTGGAGGAAATGAATTGTGGGGAAAGGTGGATGAAATGAATTGAGGGGAAATGTGGGTGAAGTGAATTGAGGGGAAGGTGGATGAAATGAATTGTGGGGGAAGGTGGATGAAATGAATTGAAGGGAAAGGTGGACAAAATGAATTGAGGGGAAAGGTCGATGAAATGAAATGAGGGGAAAGGTGGATGAAATGAATTGAGGGGAAGGTGCGTGAAATGAATTGAGGGGAAAGGTGGATGAAATGAACTGAGGGGGAAGGTGGACGAAATGAATTGATGGGAAAGGTGGATGAAATGAATTGAGGTGAAAGGTGGACAAATAGAATTGAAGGGAAAGGTGGAGGAAATGAATTGAGGGGAAAGGTGGAGGAAATAAAAAGAGGGGAAAGGTGGAGGAAATGAATTGAGGGGAAAAGTGGAAGAAATGAATTCAGGGGAAGGTGGAGGAAATGAATTGTGGGGAAAGGTGGATGAAATGAATTGAGGGGAAATGTGGGTGAAGTGAATTGAGGGGAAGGTGGATGAAATGATTTGAAGGGAAAGGTGGACAAAATGAATTGAGGGGAAAGGTCGATGAAATGAAATGAGGGGAAAGGTGGATGAAATGAATTGAGGGGAAGGTGCGTGAAATGAATTGAGGGGAAAGGTGGATGAAATGAACTGAGGGGGAAGGTGGACGAAATGAATTGAGGGGAAAGGTGGATGAGATGAATTGAGGAGAAAGGTGTACAAAATGAATTGCGGGAAAAGGTGGAGGTAATGAATTGAGGGGAAAACTGGATGAAGTGAATTGAGGGGAAAGGTGGACAAAGGGAACTGAGGGCAAAAGTGGAGGAAATGAATTGAGGGGAAATGTGGAAGAAAGGAATTGTGTGGAAGGTAGATGAAATGGATTGAGGGGAAGGTGCAGGAAATTAATTGTGGGGATAGGTCGAGGAAATAAAAAGAGGTGAAGGTGGAGGAAATGAATTGAGGGGAAAGGTGGAGGAAATAAAAAGAGGGGAAAGGTGGAGGAAATGAATTGAGGGGAAAGGTGGAAGAAATGAATTGAGGGGAAAGGTGGCTGCAGTGAATTGAGGGGAAGGTGGACATAATGAATTGAGGGGAAAGGTCGATGAAATGAAATGAGGGGAAAGGTGGATGAAATGAACTGAGAGGGAAGGTGGACGAAATGAATTGAGGGGAAAGGTGGAGGAAATGAATTGAGGTGAAAGGTGGACAAATAAAATTGAGGGGAAAAGTGGAGGAAATGAATTGAGGGGAAAGGTGGAGTAAATAAAAAGAGGGGAAAGGTGGAGGACATGAATTGAGGGGAAAAGTGGAAGAAATGAATTCAGGGGAAGCTGGAGGAAATTAATTGAGGGGAAAGGAGGATGAAGTGAATTGAGGGGAAGGTGGAGGAAATGAATTGTGGGAAAAGGTGGATGAAATGAATTGAGCGGAAATGTCGGTGAAGTGAATTGAGGGGAAGATGGATGAAATGAATATAAGGGAAAGGTGGACAAAATGAATTGAGGGGAAAGGTCGATGAAATGAAATGAGGGGAAAGGTGGATGAAATTAATTTAGCGGAAGGTGGATGAAATGAATTGTGGGGAAAGGTGGATGAAATGAATTGAGGTGAAATGTTGGTGAAGTGAATTGAGGGGAAGGTGGATGAAATGAATTGAGGGGAAAGGTCGATGAAATGAACTGAGGGGGAAGGTGGACGAAATGAATTGAGGGGAAAGGTGGATGAGATGAATTGAGGGGAAAGGTGGACAAAATGAATTGAGGGAAAAGGTGGAGGTAATGAATTGAGGGGAAAAGTGGATGAAGTGGATTGAGGGGAATTGTGGAGGAAAGGAATTTGGTGGAAGGTGGTTGAAATGGATTGAGGGGAAGGTGCAGGAAGTTAATTGAGGGGAATGCTGGAGGAAATGAATTGAGGTGAAAGGTGGAGGAAATGAAATGAGGGGAAAGGTGGAGGAAATGAATTGAGGGGAAAGGTGTACAAAATGAATTGAGGGGAAAGGTCGATGAAATGAAATGAGGGTAAAGGTGGATGAAATGAATTGAGGGGAAAGGTGGACAAAATGAATTGAGGGGAAAGATCTATGAAATGAAATGAGTAGAAAGGTGGATGAAATGAACTGAGGGGGAAGGTGGACGAAATGAATTGAGGGGAAAGGTGGATGAAATGAATTGAGGTGAAAGGTGGACAAATAGAATTGAGGGGAAAGGTGGAGGAAATGAATTGAGGGGAAAGGTGGAGGAAATGAATTGAGGGGAAGTTGGACAAAGAGAGCTGAGGGCAAAAGTGGAGGAAATGAATTGAGGGGAAATGTGGAAGAAAGGAATTGTGTGGAAGGTAGATGAAATGGATTGAGGGGAAGGTGCAGGAAATTAATTGAGGAGAAAGGTGAGGTAATAAAATGAGGGGAAAGGTGGATGAAATGAATTGAGGGTAAATGTGGGTGAAGTGAATTGAGGGGAAGGTGGATGAAATGAATTGAGGGGGAAGGTGGATGAGATGAATTGAGGGGAACGGTGGACAAAATGAATTGAGGGAAAAGGTGGAGGTAATGAATTGAGGGGAAAAGTGGATGAAGTGGATTGAGGGGAATTGTGGAGGAAAGGAATTTGGTGGAAGGTTGTTGAAATGGATTGAGGGGAAGGTGCAGGAAGTTAATTGAGGGGAAAGCTGGAGGAAATGAATTGAGGTGAAAGGTGGAGGAAATGAATTGAGGGGAAAGGTGGAGGAAATGAATTGAGGGGAAAGGTGGAGGAAATAAAAAGAGGGGAAAGGTGGAGGAAATGAATTGAGGGGAAAAGTGGAAAAATTGAATTCAGGGGAAGGTGGAGGAAATGAATTGTGGGGAAAGGTGGATGAAATGAATTGAGGGGAAATGTGGGTGAAGTGAATTGAGGGGAAGGTGGATGAAATGAATTGAAGGGAAAGGTGGACAAAATGAATTGAGGGGAAAGGTCGATGAAATGAAATGAGGGGAAAGGTGGATGAAATGAATTGAGGGGAAGGTGCGTGAAATGAATTGAGGGGAAAGGTGGATGAAATGAACTGAGGGGGAAGGTGGACGAAATGAATTGAGGGGAAAGGTGGATGAAATGAATTGAGGTGAAAGGTGGACAAATAGAATTGAAGGGAAAGGTGGAGGAAATGAATTGAGGGGCAAGGTGGAGGAAATAAAAAGAGGGGAAAGGTGGAGGAAATGAATTGAGGGGAAAAGTGGAAGAAATGAATTCAGGGGAAGGTGGAGGAAATGAATTGTGGGGAAAGGTGGATGAAATGAATTGAGGGGAAATGTGGGTGAAGTGAATTGAGGGGAAGGTGGATGAAATGAATTGAAGGGAAAGGTGGACAAAATGAATTGAGGGGAAAGGTCGATGAAATGAAATGAGGGGAAAGGTGGATGAAATGAATTGAGGGGAAGGTGCGTGAAATGAATTGAGGGGAAAGGTGGATGAAATGAATTGAGGGGAAAGGTGGATGAAATGAACTGAGGGGGAAGGTGGACGAAATGAATTGAGGGGAAAGGTGGATGAGATGAATTGAGGAGAAAGGTGGACAAAATGAATTGAGGGGAAGGTGCGTGAAATGAATTGAGGGGAAAGGTGGAGGTAATGAATTGAGGGGAAAACTGGATGAAGTGAATTGAGGGGAAAGGTGGACAAAGGGAACTGAGGGCAAAAGTGGAGGAAATGAATTGAGGGGAAATGTGGAAGAAAGGAATTGTGTGGAAGGTAGATGAAATGGATTGAGGGGAAGGTGCAGGAAATTAATTGAGGAGAAAGGTGAGGTAATAAAATGAGGGGAAAGGTGGATGAAATGAATTGAGGGGAAAGGTGGACAAAGAGAACTGAGGGCAAAAGTGGAGGAAATGAATTGAGGGGAAATGTGGAAGAAAGGAATTGTGTGGAAGGTAGATGAAATGGATTGAGGGGAAGGTGCAGGAAATTAATTGCGGGGAAAGGTCGAGGAAATAAAAAGAGGGGAAAGGTGGAGGAAATGAATTGAGGGGAAAGGTGGAAGAAATGAATTGAGGGGAAAGGTGGCTGCAGTGAATTGAGGGGAAGGTGGACAAAATGAATTGAGGGGAAAGGTCGATGAAATGAAATGAGGGGAAAGGTGGATGAAATGAACTGAGAGGGAAGGTGGACGAAATGAATTGAGGGGAAAGGTGGAGGAAATGAATTGAGGTGAAAGGTGGACAAATAAAATTGAGGGGAAAGGTGGAGGAAATGAATTGAGGGGAAAGGTGGAGTAAATAAAAAGAGGGGAAAGGTGGAGGAAATGAATTCAGGGGAAGGTGGAGGAAATTAATTGAGGGGAAAGGAGGATGAAGTGAATTGAGGGGAAGGTGGAGGAAATGAATTGTGGGAAAAGGTGGATGAAATGAATTGAGTGGAAATGTGGGTGAAGTGAATTGAGGGGAAGATGGATGAAATGAATATAAGGGAAAGGTGGACAAAATGAATTGAGGGGAAAGGTCGATGAAATGAAATGAGGGGAAAGGTGGATGAAATGAATTTAGCGGAAGGTGGATGAAATGAATTGTGGGGAAAGGTGGATGAAATGAATTGAGGTGAAATGTTGGTGAAGTGAATTGAGGGGAAGGTGGATGAAATGAATTGAGGGGAAAGGTCGATGAAATGAACTGAGGGGGAAGGTGGACGAAATGAATTGAGGGGAAAGGTGGATGAAATGAATTGAGGTGAAAGGTGGACAAATAGAATTGAGGGAAAAGGTGGAGGTAATGAATTGAGGGGAAAGGTGGAGGAAATGAATTGAGGGGAAATGTGGAAGAAAGGAATTGTGTGGAAGGTAGATGAAATGGATTGAGGGGAAGGTGCAAGAAATTAATTGAGGAGAAAGGTGAGGTAATAAAATGAGGGGAAAGGTGGATGAAATGAATTGAGGGGAAATGTGGGTGAAGTGAATTGAGGGGAAGGTGGATGAAATGAATTGAGGGGAAATGTCGATGAAATGAACTGAGGGGGAAGGTGGACGAAATGAATTGAGGGGAAAGGTGGATGAGATGAATTGAGGGGAACGGTGGACAAAATGAATTGAGGGAAAAGGTGGAGGTAATGAATTGAGGGGAAAAGTGGATGAAGTGGATTGAGGGGAATTGTGGAGGAAAGGAATTTGGTGGAAGGTGGTTGAAATGGATTGAGGGGAAGGTGCAGGAAGTTAATTGAGGGGAAAGCTGGAGGAAATGAATTGAGGTGAAAGGTGGAGGAAATGAAATGAGGGGAAAGGTGGAGGAAATGAATTGAGGGGAAAGGTGTACAAAATGAATTGAGGGGAAATGTCGATGAAATGAAATGAGGGTAAAGGTGGATGAAATGAATTGAGGGGAAAGGTGGAAGAAATGAATTGAGGGGAAAGGTGGCTGCAGTGAATTGAGGGGAAGGTGGACATAATGAATTGAGGGGAAAGGTCGATGAAATGAAATGAGGGGAAAGGTGGATGAAATGAACTGAGAGGGAAGGTGGACGAAATGAATTGAGGGGAAAGGTGGAGGAAATGAATTGAGGTGAAAGGTGGACAAATAAAATTGAGGGGAAAAGTGGAGGAAATGAATTGAGGGGAAAGGTGGAGTAAATAAAAAGAGGGGAAAGGTGGAGGACATGAATTGAGGGGAAAAGTGGAAGAAATGAATTCAGGGGAAGCTGGAGGAAATTAATTGAGGGGAAAGGAGGATGAAGTGAATTGAGGGGAAGGTGGAGGAAATGAATTGTGGGAAAAGGTGGATGAAATGAATTGAGCGGAAATGTCGGTGAAGTGAATTGAGGGGAAGATGGATGAAATGAATATAAGGGAAAGGTGGACAAAATGAATTGAGGGGAAAGGTCGATGAAATGAAATGAGGGGAAAGGTGGATGAAATTAATTTAGCGGAAGGTGGAAGAAATGAATTGAGGGGAAAGGTGGCTGCAGTGAATTGAGGGGAAGGTGGACAAAATGAATTGAGGGGAAAGGTCGATGAAATGAAATGAGGGGAAAGGTGGATGAAATGAACTGAGAGGGAAGGTGGACGAAATGAATTGAGGGGAAAGGTGGAGGAAATGAATTGAGGTGAAAGGTGGACAAATAAAATTGAGGGGAAAGGTGGAGGAAATGAATTGAGGGGAAAGGTGGAGTAAATAAAAAGAGGGGAAAGGTGGAGGAAATGAATTCAGGGGAAGGTGGAGGAAATTAATTGAGGGGAAAGGAGGATGAAGTGAATTGAGGGGAAGGTGGAGGAAATGAATTGTGGGAAAAGGTGGATGAAATGAATTGAGTGGAAATGTGGGTGAAGTGAATTGAGGGGAAGATGGATGAAATGAATATAAGGGAAAGGTGGACAAAATGAATTGAGGGGAAAGGTCGATGAAATGAAATGAGGGGAAAGGTGGATGAAATGAATTTAGCGGAAGGTGGATGAAATGAATTGTGGGGAAAGGTGGATGAAATGAATTGAGGTGAAATGTTGGTGAAGTGAATTGAGGGGAAGGTGGATGAAATGAATTGAGGGGAAAGGTCGATGAAATGAACTGAGGGGGAAGGTGGACGAAATGAATTGAGGGGAAAGGTGGATGAAATGAATTGAGGTGGAAGGTGGACAAATAGAATTGAGGGAAAAGGTGGAGGTAATGAATTGAGGGGAAAGGTGGATGAAATGAATTGAGGGGAAAGGTGGACAAAATGAACTGAGGGCAAAAGTGGAGGAAATGAATTGAGGGGAAATGTGGAAGAAAGGAATTGTGTGGAAGGTAGATGAAATGGATTGAGGGGAAGGTGCAAGAAATTAATTGAGGAGAAAGGTGAGGTAATAAAATGAGGGGAAAGGTGGATGAAATGAATTGAGGGGAAATGTGGGTGAAGTGAATTGAGGGGAAGGTGGATGAAATGAATTGAGGGGAAATGTCGATGAAATGAACTGAGGGGGAAGGTGGACGAAATGAATTGAGGGGAAAGGTGGATGAGATGAATTGAGGGGAACGGTGGACAAAATGAATTGAGGGAAAAGGTGGAGGTAATGAATTGAGGGGAAAAGTGGATGAAGTGGATTGAGGGGAATTGTGGAGGAAAGGAATTTGGTGGAAGGTGGTTGAAATGGATTGAGGGGAAGGTGCAGGAAGTTAATTGAGGGGAAAGCTGGAGGAAATGAATTGAGGTGAAAGGTGGAGGAAATGAAATGAGGGGAAAGGTGGAGGAAATGAATTGAGGGGAAAGGTGTACAAAATGAATTGAGGGGAAATGTCGATGAAATGAAATGAGGGTAAAGGTGGATGAAATGAATTGAGGGGAAAGGTGGACAAAATGAATTGAGGGGAAAGATCGATGAAATGAAATGAGTAGAAAGGTGGATGAAATGAACTGAGGGGGAAGGTGGACGAAATGAATTGAGGGGAAAGGTGGATGAAATGAATTGAGGTGAAAGGTGGACAAATAGAATTGAGGGGAAAGGTGGAGGAAATGAATTGAGGGGAAAGGTGGAGGAAATGAATTGAGTGGAAAGGTGGAGGAAATAAAAAGAGGGGAAAAGTGGAGGAAATGAATTGAGGGGAAAAGTGGAAGAAATGAATTCAGGGGAAGGTGGAAGAAATGAATTGTGGGGAAAGGTGGATGAAATGAATTGAGGGGAAATGTGGGTGAAGTGAATTGAGGGGAAGGTGGATGAAATGAATTGAAGGGAAATGTGGACAAAATGAATTGAGGGGAAAGGTCGATGAAATGAAATGAGGGTAAAGGTGGATGAAATGAATTGAGGGGAAGGTGCGTGAAATGAATTGAGGGGAAAGGTGGATGAAATGAACTGAGGGGGAAGGTGGACGAAATGAATTGAGGGGAAAGGTGGATGAGATGAATTGAGGAGAAAGGTGGACAAAATGAATTGAGGGAAAAGGTGGAGGTAATGAATTGAGGGGAAAACTGAATGAAGTGAATTGAGGGGAAATGTGGAGGAAAGGAATTGGGTGGAAGGTGGATGAAATGGATTGAGGGGAAGGTGCAGGAAGTTAATTGAGGGGAAAGGTGGAGGAAATAAAAAGGGGAAAGGTGGACAAAATGAATTGAGAGGAAGGTGGAGGAAATGAATTGAGGTGAAAGGTGGAGGAAATGAAATGAGGGGAAAGGTGGAGGAAATAAATTGAGGGTAAAGGTGGACAAAATGAACTGAGGGCAAAGGTGGAGGAAATGAATTGAGGGGAAATGTGGAAGAAAGGAATTGGTTGGAAGGTAGATGAAATGGATTGAGGGGAAGGTGCAGGAAATTAATTGAGGGGAAGGTCGAGGAAATGAATTGAGGGGAGTGGTGGAGGAAATAAAAAGAGGGGAAGGTGGAGGAAATGAATTGAGGGAAAATGTGGAGGAAATAAAAAGAGGGGATAGGTGGAGGAAATGAATTGAGGGGAAAGGTGGATGAAATGAATTGAGGGGAAATGTGGGTGAAGTGAATTGAGGGGAAGGTGGATGAAATGAATTGAAGGGAAAGGTGGATGAAATGAATTGAAGGGAAAGGTGAACAAAATGAATTGAGGGGAAAGGTCGATGAAATGAAATGAGGGTAAAGGTGGATGAAATGAATTGAGGGGAAAGGTGGACAAAATGAATTGAGGGGAAAGATCGATGAAATGAAATGAGTAGAAAGGTGGATGAAATGAACTGAGGGGGAAGGTGGACGAAATGAATTGAGGGGAAAGGTGGATGAAATGAATTGAGGTGAAAGGTGGACAAATAGAATTGAGGGGAAAGGTGGAGGAAATGAATTGAGGGGAAAGGTGGAGGAAATGAATTGAGGGGAAAGGTGGAGGAAATAAAAAGAGGGGAAAGGTGGAGGAAATGAATTGAGGGGAAAAGTGGAAGAAATGAATTCAGAGGAAGGTGGAGGAAATGAATTGTGGGGAAAGGTGGATGAAATGAATTGAGGGGAAATGTGGGTGAAGTGCATTGAGGGGAAGGTGGATGAAATTAATTGAAGGGAAATGTGGACAAAATGAATTGAGGGGAAAGGTCGATGAAATGAAATGAGGGGAAAGGTGGATGAAATGAATTGAGGGGAAGGTGCGTGAAATGAATTGAGGGGAAAGGTGGATGAAATGAACTGAGGGGGAAGGTGGACGAAATGAATTGAGGGGAAAGGTGGATGAGATGAATTGAGGGGAAAGGTCGATGAAATGAAATGAGGGGAAAGGTGGATGAAATGAATTGAGGGGAAGGTGCGTGAAATGAATTGAGGGGAAAGGTGGATGAAATGAACTGAGGGGAAGGTGGACGAAATGAATTGAGGGGAAAGGTGGATGAGATGAATTGAGGAGAAAGGTGGACAAAATGAATTGAGGGAAAAGGTGGAGGTAATGAATTGAGGGGAAAACTGGATGAAGTGAATTGAGGGGAAATGTGGAGGAAAGGAATTGGGTGGAAGGTGGATGAAATGGATTGAGGGGAAGGTGCAGGAAGTTAATTGAGGGGAAAGGTGGAGGAAATAAAAAGGGGAAAGGTGGACAAAATGATTTGAGAGGAAGGTGGAGGAAATGAATTGAGGAGAAAGGTGGAGGAAATGAAATGAGGGGAAAGGTGGAGGAAATAAATTGAGGGGAAAGGTGGACAAAATGAACTGAGGGCAAAGGTGGAGGAAATGAATTGAGGGGAAATGTGGAAGAAAGGAATTGGGTGGAAGGTAGATGAAATGGATTGAGGGGAAGGTGCAGGAAATTAATTGAGGGGAAGGTCGAGGAAATAAAAATGGGAAAGGTGGAGGAAATGAATTGAGGGGAGTGGTGGAGGAAATAAAAAGAGGGGAAGGTGGAGGAAATGAATTGAGGGGAAAGGTGGAGGAAATAAAAAGGGGAAGGTGGAGGAAATGAATTGAGGGAAAAGGTGGAGGAAATAAAAAGAGGGGAAAGGTGGAGGAAATGAATTGAGGGGAAAGGTGGAAGAAATGATCTGAGGGGAAGGTGGAGGAAATTAATTGAGGAGAAAGGTGAGGTAATAAAATGAGGGGAAAGGTGGACAAAGAGAACTGAGGGCAAAAGTGGAGGAAATGAATTGAGGGGAAATGTGGAAGAAAGGAATTGTGTGGAAGGTAGATGAAATGGATTGAGGGGAAAGTGCAGGAAATTAATTGAGGGGAAAGGTCGAGGAAATAAAAAGAGGTGAAGGTGGAGGAAATGAATTGAGGGGAAAGGTGGAGGAAATAAAAAGAGGGGAAAGGTGGAGGAAATGAATTGAGGGGAAAGGTGGATGAAATGAATTGAGGTGAAAGGTGGACAAATAGAATTGAGGGGAAAGGTGGAGGAAATGAATTGAGGGGAAAGGTGGAGGAAATGAATTGAGGGGAAAGGTGGAGGAAATAAAAAGAGGGGAAAGGTGGAGGAAATGAATTGAGGGGAAAAGTGGAAGAAATGAATTCAGAGGAAGGTGGAGGAAATGAATTGTGGGGAAAGGTGGATGAAATGAATTGAGGGGAAATGTGTGTGAAGTGAATTGAGGGGAAGGTGGATGAAATTAATTGAAGGGAAAGGTGGACAAAATGAATTGAGGGGAAAGGTCGATGAAATGAAATGAGGGGAAAGGTGGATGAAATGAATTGAGGGGAAGGTGCGTGAAATGAATTGAGGGGAAAGGTGGATGAAATGAACTGAGGGGGAAGGTGGACGAAATGAATTGAGGGGAAAGGTGGATGAGATGAATTGAGGAGAAAGGTGGACAAAATGAATTGAGGGAAAAGGTCGATGAAATGAAATGAGGGGAAAGGTGGATGAAATGAATTGAGGGGAAGGTGCGTGAAATGAATTGAGGGGAAAGGTGGATGAAATGAACTGAGGGGGAAGGTGGACGAAATGAATTGAGGGGAAAGGTGGATGAGATGAATTGAGGAGAAAGGTGGACAAAATGAATTGAGGGAAAAGGTGGAGGTAATGAATTGAGGGGAAAACTGAATGAAGTGAATTGAGGGGAAATGTGGAGGAAAGGAATTGGGTGGAAGGTGGATGAAATGGATTGAGGGGAAGGTGCAGGAAGTTAATTGAGGGGAAAGGTGGAGGAAATAAAAAGGGGAAAGGTGGACAAAATGAATTGAGAGGAAGGTGGAGGAAATGAATTGAGGTGAAAGGTGGAGGAAATGAAATGAGGGGAAAGGTGGAGGAAATAAATTGAGGGTAAAGGTGGACAAAATGAACTGAGGGCAAAGGTGGAGGAAATGAATTGAGGGGAAATGTGGAAGAAAGGAATTGGGTGGAAGGTAGATGAAATGGATTGAGGGGAAGGTGCAGGAAATTAATTGAGGGGAAGGTCGAGGAAATGAATTGAGGGGAGTGGTGGAGGAAATAAAAAGAGGGGAAGGTGGAGGAAATGAATTGAGGGAAAATGTGGAGGAAATAAAAAGAGGGGATAGGTGGAGGAAATGAATTGAGGGGAAAGGTGGATGAAATGAATTGAGGGGAAATGTGGGTGAAGTGAATTGAGGGGAAGGTGGATGAAATGAATTGAAGGGAAAGGTGGATGAAATGAATTGAAGGGAAAGGTGAACAAAATGAATTGAGGGGAAAGGTCGATGAAATGAAATGAGGGTAAAGGTGGATGAAATGAATTGAGGGGAAAGGTGGACAAAATGAATTGAGGGGAAAGATCGATGAAATGAAATGAGTAGAAAGGTGGATGAAATGAACTGAGGGGGAAGGTGGACGAAATGAATTGAGGGGAAAGGTGGATGAAATGAATTGAGGTGAAAGGTGGACAAATAGAATTGAGGGGAAAGGTGGAGGAAATGAATTGAGGGGAAAGGTGGAGGAAATGAATTGAGGGGAAAGGTGGAGGAAATAAAAAGAGGGGAAAGGTGGAGGAAATGAATTGAGGGGAAAAGTGGAAGAAATGAATTCAGAGGAAGGTGGAGGAAATGAATTGTGGGGAAAGGTGGATGAAATGAATTGAGGGGAAATGTGGGTGAAGTGCATTGAGGGGAAGGTGGATGAAATTAATTGAAGGGAAATGTGGACAAAATGAATTGAGGGGAAAGGTCGATGAAATGAAATGAGGGGAAAGGTGGATGAAATGAATTGAGGGGAAGGTGCGTGAAATGAATTGAGGGGAAAGGTGGATGAAATGAACTGAGGGGGAAGGTGGACGAAATGAATTGAGGGGAAAGGTGGATGAGATGAATTGAGGGGAAAGGTCGATGAAATGAAATGAGGGGAAAGGTGGATGAAATGAATTGAGGGGAAGGTGCGTGAAATGAATTGAGGGGAAAGGTGGATGAAATGAACTGAGGGGAAGGTGGACGAAATGAATTGAGGGGAAAGGTGGATGAGATGAATTGAGGAGAAAGGTGGACAAAATGAATTGAGGGAAAAGGTGGAGGTAATGAATTGAGGGGAAAACTGGATGAAGTGAATTGAGGGGAAATGTGGAGGAAAGGAATTGGGTGGAAGGTGGATGAAATGGATTGAGGGGAAGGTGCAGGAAGTTAATTGAGGGGAAAGGTGGAGGAAATAAAAAGGGGAAAGGTGGACAAAATGATTTGAGAGGAAGGTGGAGGAAATGAATTGAGGAGAAAGGTGGAGGAAATGAAATGAGGGGAAAGGTGGAGGAAATAAATTGAGGGGAAAGGTGGACAAAATGAACTGAGGGCAAAGGTGGAGGAAATGAATTGAGGGGAAATGTGGAAGAAAGGAATTGGGTGGAAGGTAGATGAAATGGATTGAGGGGAAGGTGCAGGAAATTAATTGAGGGGAAGGTCGAGGAAATAAAAATGGGAAAGGTGGAGGAAATGAATTGAGGGGAGTGGTGGAGGAAATAAAAAGAGGGGAAGGTGGAGGAAATGAATTGAGGGGAAAGGTGGAGGAAATAAAAAGGGGAAGGTGGAGGAAATGAATTGAGGGAAAAGGTGGAGGAAATAAAAAGAGGGGAAAGGTGGAGGAAATGAATTGAGGGGAAAGGTGGAAGAAATGATCTGAGGGGAAGGTGGAGGAAATTAATTGAGGAGAAAGGTGAGGTAATAAAATGAGGGGAAAGGTGGACAAAGAGAACTGAGGGCAAAAGTGGAGGAAATGAATTGAGGGGAAATGTGGAAGAAAGGAATTGTGTGGAAGGTAGATGAAATGGATTGAGGGGAAAGTGCAGGAAATTAATTGAGGGGAAAGGTCGAGGAAATAAAAAGAGGTGAAGGTGGAGGAAATGAATTGAGGGGAAAGGTGGAGGAAATAAAAAGAGGGGAAAGGTGGAGGAAATGAATTGAGGGGAAAGGTGGATGAAATGAATTGAGGTGAAAGGTGGACAAATAGAATTGAGGGGAAAGGTGGAGGAAATGAATTGAGGGGAAAGGTGGAGGAAATGAATTGAGGGGAAAGGTGGAGGAAATAAAAAGAGGGGAAAGGTGGAGGAAATGAATTGAGGGGAAAAGTGGAAGAAATGAATTCAGAGGAAGGTGGAGGAAATGAATTGTGGGGAAAGGTGGATGAAATGAATTGAGGGGAAATGTGTGTGAAGTGAATTGAGGGGAAGGTGGATGAAATTAATTGAAGGGAAAGGTGGACAAAATGAATTGAGGGGAAAGGTCGATGAAATGAAATGAGGGGAAAGGTGGATGAAATGAATTGAGGGGAAGGTGCGTGAAATGAATTGAGGGGAAAGGTGGATGAAATGAACTGAGGGGGAAGGTGGACGAAATGAATTGAGGGGAAAGGTGGATGAGATGAATTGAGGAGAAAGGTGGACAAAATGAATTGAGGGAAAAGGTGGAGGTAATGAATTGAGGGGAAAACTGAATGAAGTGAATTGAGGGGAAATGTGGAGGAAAGGAATTGGGTGGAAGGTGGATGAAATGGATTGAGGGGAAGGTGCAGGAAGTTAATTGAGGGGAAAGGTGGAGGAAATAAAAAGGGGAAAGGTGGACAAAATGAATTGAGAGGAAGGTGGAGGAAATGAATTGAGGTGAAAGGTGGAGGAAATGAAATGAGGGGAAAGGTGGAGGAAATAAATTGAGGGTAAAGGTGGACAAAATGAACTGAGGGCAAAGGTGGAGGAAATGAATTGAGGGGAAATGTGGAAGAAAGGAATTGGGTGGAAGGTAGATGAAATGGATTGAGGGGAAGGTGCAGGAAATTAATTGAGGGGAAGGTCGAGGAAATGAATTGAGGGGAGTGGTGGAGGAAATAAAAAGAGGGGAAGGTGGAGGAAATGAATTGAGGGAAAATGTGGAGGAAATAAAAAGAGGGGATAGGTGGAGGAAATGAATTGAGGGGAAAGGTGGATGAAATGAATTGAGGGGAAATGTGGGTGAAGTGAATTGAGGGGAAGGTGGATGAAATGAATTGAAGGGAAAGGTGGATGAAATGAATTGAAGGGAAAGGTGAACAAAATGAATTGAGGGGAAAGGTCGATGAAATGAAATGAGGGTAAAGGTGGATGAAATGAATTGAGGGGAAAGGTGGACAAAATGAATTGAGGGGAAAGATCGATGAAATGAAATGAGTAGAAAGGTGGATGAAATGAACTGAGGGGGAAGGTGGACGAAATGAATTGAGGGGAAAGGTGGATGAAATGAATTGAGGTGAAAGGTGGACAAATAGAATTGAGGGGAAAGGTGGAGGAAATGAATTGAGGGGAAAGGTGGAGGAAATGAATTGAGGGGAAAGGTGGAGGAAATAAAAAGAGGGGAAAGGTGGAGGAAATGAATTGAGGGGAAAAGTGGAAGAAATGAATTCAGAGGAAGGTGGAGGAAATGAATTGTGGGGAAAGGTGGATGAAATGAATTGAGGGGAAATGTGGGTGAAGTGAATTGAGGGGAAGGTGGATGAAATTAATTGAAGGGAAATGTGGACAAAATGAATTGAGGGGAAAGGTCGATGAAATGAACTGAGGGGGAAGGTGGACGAAATGAATTGAGGGGAAAGGTGGATGAAATGAATTGAGGTGAAAGGTGGACAAATAGAATTGAGGGGAAAGGTGGAGGAAATGAATTGAGGGGAAAGGTGGAGGAAATGAATTGAGGAGAAAGGTGAGGTAATAAAATGAGGGGAAAGGTGGATGAAATGAATTCAGGGGAAAGGTGGACAAAGAGAACTGTGGGCAAAAGTGGAGGAAATGAATTGAGGGGAAATGTGGAAGAAAGGAATTGTGTGGAAGGTAGATGAAATGGATTGAGGGGAAGGTGCAGGAAATTAATTGAGGAGAAAGGTGAGGTAATAAAATGAGGGGAAAGGTGGATGAAATGAATTGAGGGGAAATGTGGGTGAAGTGAATTGAGGGGAAGGTGGATGAAATGAATTGAGGGGAAATGTCGATGAAATGAACTGAGGGGGAAGGTGGATGAGATGAATTGAGGGGAACGGTGGACAAAATGAATTGAGGGAAAAGGTGGAGGTAATGAATTGAGGGGAAAAGTGGATGAAGTGGATTGAGGGGAATTGTGGAGGAAAGGAATTTGGTGGAAGGTTGTTGAAATGGATTGAGGGGAAGGTGCAGGAAGTTAATTGAGGGGAAAGCTGGAGGAAATGAATTGAGGTGAAAGGTGGAGGAAATGAATTGAGGGGAAAGGTGGAGGAAATGAAGTGAGGGGAAAGGTGGAAGAAATGAATTCAGGGGAAGGTGGAGGAAATGAATTGAGGGGAAGGTGGATGAAATGAATTGAGGGGAAAGGTCGATGAAATGAAATGAGGGGAAAGGTGGATGAAATGAATTGAGGGGAAGGTGCGTGAATTGAATTGAGGGGAAAGGTGGATGAAATGAACTGAGGGGGAAGGTGGACGAAATGAATTGAGGGGAAAGGTGGATGAGATGAATTGAGGAGAAAGGTGGACAAAATGAATTGCGGGAAAAGGTGGAGGTAATGAATTGAGGGGAAAACTGGATGAAGTGAATTGAGGGGAATTGTGGAGGAAAGGAATTGAGGGGAAAGGTGGATGAGATGAATTGAGGAGAAAGGTGGACAAAATGAATTGCGGGAAAAGGTGGAGGTAATGAATTGAGGGGAAAACTGGATGAAGTGAATTGAGGGGAAAGGTGGACAAAGGGAACTGAGGGCAAAAGTGGAGGAAATGAATTGAGGGGAAATGTGGAAGAAAGGAATTGTGTGGAAGGTAGATGAAATGGATTGAGGGGAAGGTGCAGGAAATTAATTGAGGAGAAAGGTGAGGTAATAAAATGAGGGGAAAGGTGGATGAAATGAATTGAGGGGAAAGGTGGACAAAGAGAACTGAGGGCAAAAGTGGAGGAAATGAATTGAGGGGAAATGTGGAAGAAAGGAATTGTGTGGAAGGTAGATGAAATGGATTGAGGGGAAGGTGCAGGAAATTAATTGCGGGGAAAGGTCGAGGAAATAAAAAGAGGGGAAAGGTGGAGGAAATGAATTGAGGGGAAAGGTGGAAGAAATGAATTGAGGGGAAATGTGGATGAAATGAATTGAGGGGAAAGGTGGCTGCAGTGAATTGAGGGGAAGGTGGACAAAATGATTTGAGGGGAAAGGTCGATGAAATGAAATGAGGGGAAAGGTGGATGAAATGAACTGAGAGGGAAGGTGGACGAAATGAATTGAGGGGAAAGGTGGAGGAAATGAATTGAGGTGAAATGTGGACAAATAAAATTGAGGGGAAAGGTGGAGGAAATGAATTGAGGGGAAAGGTGGAGTAAATAAAAAGAGGGGAAAGGTGGAGGAAATGAATTCAGGGGAAGGTGGAGGAAATTAATTGAGGGGAAAGGAGGATGAAGTGAATTGAGGGGAAGGTGGAGGAAATGAATTGTGGGAAAAGGTGGATGAAATGAATTGAGTGGAAATGTGGGTGAAGTGAATTGAGGGGAAGATGGATGAAATGAATATAAGGGAAAGGTGGACAAAATGAATTGAGGGGAAAGGTCGATGAAATGAAATGAGGGGAAAGGTGGATGAAATGAATTTAGCGGAAGGTGGATGAAATGAATTGTGGGGAAAGGTGGATGAAATGAATTGAGGTGAAATGTTGGTGAAGTGAATTGAGGGGAAGGTGGATGAAATGAATTGAGGGGAAAGGTCGATGAAATGAACTGAGGGGGAAGGTGGACGAAATGAATTGAGGGGAAAGGTGGATAAAATGAATTGAGGTGAAAGGTGGACAAATAGAATTGAGGGAAAAGGTGGAGGTAATGAATTGAGGGGAAAGGTGGAGGAAATGAATTGAGGGGAAAGGTGGACAAAGAGAACTGAGGGCAAAAGTGGAGGAAATGAATTGAGGGGAAATGTGGAAGAAAGGAATTGGGTGGAAGGTGGATGAAATGGATTGAGGGGAAGGTGCAGGAAGTTAATTGAGGGGAAAGGTGGAGGAAATAAAAAGGGGAAAGGTGGACAAAATGAATTGAGAGGAAGGTGGAGGAAATAAATTGAGGGTAAAGGTGGACAAAATGAAATGAGGGCAAAGGTGGAGGAAATGAATTGAGGGGAAATGTGGAAGAAAGGAATTGGGTGGAAGGTAGATGAAATGGATTGAGGGGAAGGTGCAGGAAATTAATTGAGGGGAAGGTGGATGAAATGAATTGAGGGGAAAGGTCGATGAAATGAACTGAGGGGGAAGGTGGACGAAATGAATTGAGGGGAAATGTGGATAAAATGAATTGAGGTGAAAGGTGGACAAATAGAATTGAGGGAAAAGGTGGAGGTAATGAATTGAGGGGAAAGGTGGAGGAAATGAATTGAGGGGAAATGTGGAAGAAAGGAATTGGGTGGAAGGTAGATGAAATGGATTGAGGGGAAGGTGCAGGAAATTAATTGAGGGGAAGGTCGAGGAAATGAATTGAGGGGAGTGGTGGAGGAAATAAAAAGAGGGGAAGGTGGAGGAAATGAATTGAGGGAAAATGTGGAGGAAATAAAAAGAGGGGATAGGTGGAGGAAATGAATTGAGGGGAAAGGTGGATGAAATGAATTGAGGGGAAATGTGGGTGAAGTGAATTGAGGGGAAGGTGGATGAAATGAATTGAAGGGAAAGGTGGATGAAATGAATTGAAGGGAAAGGTGAACAAAATGAATTGAGGGGAAAGGTCGATGAAATGAAATGAGGGTAAAGGTGGATGAAATGAATTGAGGGGAAAGGTGGACAAAATGAATTGAGGGGAAAGATCGATGAAATGAAATGAGTAGAAAGGTGGATGAAATGAACTGAGGGGGAAGGTGGACGAAATGAATTGAGGGGAAAGGTGGATGAAATGAATTGAGGTGAAAGGTGGACAAATAGAATTGAGGGGAAAGGTGGAGGAAATGAATTGAGGGGAAAGGTGGAGGAAATGAATTGAGGGGAAAGGTGGAGGAAATAAAAAGAGGGGAAAGGTGGAGGAAATGAATTGAGGGGAAAAGTGGAAGAAATGAATTCAGAGGAAGGTGGAGGAAATGAATTGTGGGGAAAGGTGGATGAAATGAATTGAGGGGAAATGTGTGTGAAGTGAATTGAGGGGAAGGTGGATGAAATTAATTGAAGGGAAAGGTGGACAAAATGAATTGAGGGGAAAGGTCGATGAAATGAAATGAGGGGAAAGGTGGATGAAATGAATTGAGGGGAAGGTGCGTGAAATGAATTGAGGGGAAAGGTGGATGAAATGAACTGAGGGGGAAGGTGGACGAAATGAATTGAGGGGAAAGGTGGATGAGATGAATTGAGGAGAAAGGTGGACAAAATGAATTGAGGGAAAAGGTGGAGGTAATGAATTGAGGGGAAAACTGAATGAAGTGAATTGAGGGGAAATGTGGAGGAAAGGAATTGGGTGGAAGGTGGATGAAATGGATTGAGGGGAAGGTGCAGGAAGTTAATTGAGGGGAAAGGTGGAGGAAATAAAAAGGGGAAAGGTGGACAAAATGAATTGAGAGGAAGGTGGAGGAAATGAATTGAGGTGAAAGGTGGAGGAAATGAAATGAGGGGAAAGGTGGAGGAAATAAATTGAGGGTAAAGGTGGACAAAATGAACTGAGGGCAAAGGTGGAGGAAATGAATTGAGGGGAAATGTGGAAGAAAGGAATTGGGTGGAAGGTAGATGAAATGGATTGAGGGGAAGGTGCAGGAAATTAATTGAGGGGAAGGTCGAGGAAATGAATTGAGGGGAGTGGTGGAGGAAATAAAAAGAGGGGAAGGTGGAGGAAATGAATTGAGGGAAAATGTGGAGGAAATAAAAAGAGGGGATAGGTGGAGGAAATGAATTGAGGGGAAAGGTGGATGAAATGAATTGAGGGGAAATGTGGGTGAAGTGAATTGAGGGGAAGGTGGATGAAATGAATTGAAGGGAAAGGTGGATGAAATGAATTGAAGGGAAAGGTGAACAAAATGAATTGAGGGGAAAGGTCGATGAAATGAAATGAGGGTAAAGGTGGATGAAATGAATTGAGGGGAAAGGTGGACAAAATGAATTGAGGGGAAAGATCGATGAAATGAAATGAGTAGAAAGGTGGATGAAATGAACTGAGGGGGAAGGTGGACGAAATGAATTGAGGGGAAAGGTGGATGAAATGAATTGAGGTGAAAGGTGGACAAATAGAATTGAGGGGAAAGGTGGAGGAAATGAATTGAGGGGAAAGGTGGAGGAAATGAATTGAGGGGAAAGGTGGAGGAAATAAAAAGAGGGGAAAGGTGGAGGAAATGAATTGAGGGGAAAAGTGGAAGAAATGAATTCAGAGGAAGGTGGAGGAAATGAATTGTGGGGAAAGGTGGATGAAATGAATTGAGGGGAAATGTGGGTGAAGTGCATTGAGGGGAAGGTGGATGAAATTAATTGAAGGGAAATGTGGACAAAATGAATTGAGGGGAAAGGTCGATGAAATGAAATGAGGGGAAAGGTGGATGAAATGAATTGAGGGGAAGGTGCGTGAAATGAATTGAGGGGAAAGGTGGATGAAATGAACTGAGGGGGAAGGTGGACGAAATGAATTGAGGGGAAAGGTGGATGAGATGAATTGAGGGGAAAGGTCGATGAAATGAAATGAGGGGAAAGGTGGATGAAATGAATTGAGGGGAAGGTGCGTGAAATGAATTGAGGGGAAAGGTGGATGAAATGAACTGAGGGGAAGGTGGACGAAATGAATTGAGGGGAAAGGTGGATGAGATGAATTGAGGAGAAAGGTGGACAAAATGAATTGAGGGAAAAGGTGGAGGTAATGAATTGAGGGGAAAACTGGATGAAGTGAATTGAGGGGAAATGTGGAGGAAAGGAATTGGGTGGAAGGTGGATGAAATGGATTGAGGGGAAGGTGCAGGAAGTTAATTGAGGGGAAAGGTGGAGGAAATAAAAAGGGGAAAGGTGGACAAAATGATTTGAGAGGAAGGTGGAGGAAATGAATTGAGGAGAAAGGTGGAGGAAATGAAATGAGGGGAAAGGTGGAGGAAATAAATTGAGGGGAAAGGTGGACAAAATGAACTGAGGGCAAAGGTGGAGGAAATGAATTGAGGGGAAATGTGGAAGAAAGGAATTGGGTGGAAGGTAGATGAAATGGATTGAGGGGAAGGTGCAGGAAATTAATTGAGGGGAAGGTCGAGGAAATAAAAATGGGAAAGGTGGAGGAAATGAATTGAGGGGAGTGGTGGAGGAAATAAAAAGAGGGGAAGGTGGAGGAAATGAATTGAGGGGAAAGGTGGAGGAAATAAAAAGGGGAAGGTGGAGGAAATGAATTGAGGGAAAAGGTGGAGGAAATAAAAAGAGGGGAAAGGTGGAGGAAATGAATTGAGGGGAAAGGTGGAAGAAATGATCTGATGGGAAGGTGGAGGAAATTAATTGAGGAGAAAGGTGAGGTAATAAAATGAGGGGAAAGGTGGACAAAGAGAACTGAGGGCAAAAGTGGAGGAAATGAATTGAGGGGAAATGTGGAAGAAAGGAATTGTGTGGAAGGTAGATGAAATGGATTGAGGGGAAAGTGCAGGAAATTAATTGAGGGGAAAGGTCGAGGAAATAAAAAGAGGTGAAGGTGGAGGAAATGAATTGAGGGGAAAGGTGGAGGAAATAAAAAGAGGGGAAAGGTGGAGGAAATGAATTGAGGGGAAAGGTGGATGAAATGAATTGAGGTGAAAGGTGGACAAATAGAATTGAGGGGAAAGGTGGAGGAAATGAATTGAGGGGAAAGGTGGAGGAAATGAATTGAGGGGAAAGGTGGAGGAAATAAAAAGAGGGGAAAGGTGGAGGAAATGAATTGAGGGGAAAAGTGGAAGAAATGAATTCAGAGGAAGGTGGAGGAAATGAATTGTGGGGAAAGGTGGATGAAATGAATTGAGGGGAAAGGTGGAGGTAATGAATTGAGGGGAAAACTGAATGAAGTGAATTGAGGGGAAATGTGGAGGAAAGGAATTGGGTGGAAGGTGGATGAAATGGATTGAGGGGAAGGTGCAGGAAGTTAATTGAGGGGAAAGGTGGAGGAAATAAAAAGGGGAAAGGTGGACAAAATGAATTGAGAGGAAGGTGGAGGAAATGAATTGAGGTGAAAGGTGGAGGAAATGAAATGAGGGGAAAGGTGGAGGAAATAAATTGAGGGTAAAGGTGGACAAAATGAACTGAGGGCAAAGGTGGAGGAAATGAATTGAGGGGAAATGTGGAAGAAAGGAATTGGGTGGAAGGTAGATGAAATGGATTGAGGGGAAGGTGCAGGAAATTAATTGAGGGGAAGGTCGAGGAAATGAATTGAGGGGAGTGGTGGAGGAAATAAAAAGAGGGGAAGGTGGAGGAAATGAATTGAGGGAAAATGTGGAGGAAATAAAAAGAGGGGATAGGTGGAGGAAATGAATTGAGGGGAAAGGTGGATGAAATGAATTGAGGGGAAATGTGGGTGAAGTGAATTGAGGGGAAGGTGGATGAAATGAATTGAAGGGAAAGGTGGATGAAATGAATTGAAGGGAAAGGTGAACAAAATGAATTGAGGGGAAAGGTCGATGAAATGAAATGAGGGTAAAGGTGGATGAAATGAATTGAGGGGAAAGGTGGACAAAATGAATTGAGGGGAAAGATCGATGAAATGAAATGAGTAGAAAGGTGGATGAAATGAACTGAGGGGGAAGGTGGACGAAATGAATTGAGGGGAAAGGTGGATGAAATGAATTGAGGTGAAAGGTGGACAAATAGAATTGAGGGGAAAGGTGGAGGAAATGAATTGAGGGGAAAGGTGGAGGAAATGAATTGAGGGGAAAGGTGGAGGAAATAAAAAGAGGGGAAAGGTGGAGGAAATGAATTGAGGGGAAAAGTGGAAGAAATGAATTCAGAGGAAGGTGGAGGAAATGAATTGTGGGGAAAGGTGGATGAAATGAATTGAGGGGAAATGTGGGTGAAGTGAATTGAGGGGAAGGTGGATGAAATTAATTGAAGGGAAATGTGGACAAAATGAATTGAGGGGAAAGGTCGATGAAATGAAATGAGGGGAAAGGTGGATGAAATGAATTGAGGGGAAGGTGCGTGAAATGAATTGAGGGGAAAGGTGGATGAAATGAACTGAGGGGGAAGGTGGACGAAATGAATTGAGGGGAAAGGTGGATGAGATGAATTGAGGGGAAAGGTCGATGAAATGAAATGAGGGGAAAGGTGGACGAAATGAATTGAGGGGAAAGGTGGATGAGATGAATTGAGGGGAAAGGTCGATGAAATGAAATGAGGGGAAAGGTGGATGAAATGAATTGAGGGGAAGGTGCGTGAAATGAATTGAGGGGAAAGGTGGATGAAATGAACTGAGGGGAAGGTGGACGAAATGAATTGAGGGGAAAGGTGGATGAGATGAATTGAGGAGAAAGGTGGACAAAATGAATTGAGGGAAAAGGTGGAGGTAATGAATTGAGGGGAAAACTGGATGAAGTGAATTGAGGGGAAATGTGGAGGAAAGGAATTGGGTGGAAGGTGGATGAAATGGATTGAGGGGAAGGTGCAGGAAGTTAATTGAGGGGAAAGGTGGAGGAAATAAAAAGGGGAAAGGTGGACAAAATGATTTGAGAGGAAGGTGGAGGAAATGAATTGAGGAGAAAGGTGGAGGAAATGAAATGAGGGGAAAGGTGGAGGAAATAAATTGAGGGGAAAGGTGGACAAAATGAACTGAGGGCAAAGGTGGAGGAAATGAATTGAGGGGAAATGTGGAAGAAAGGAATTGGGTGGAAGGTAGATGAAATGGATTGAGGGGAAGGTGCAGGAAATTAATTGAGGGGAAGGTCGAGGAAATAAAAATGGGAAAGGTGGAGGAAATGAATTGAGGGGAGTGGTGGAGGAGATAAAAAGAGGGGAAGGTGGAGGAAATGAATTGAGGGGAAAGGTGGAGGAAATAAAAAGGGGAAGGTGGAGGAAATGAATTGATGGAAAAGGTGGAGGAAATAAAAAGAGGGGAAAGGTGGAGGAAATGAATTGAGGGGAAAGGTGGAAGAAATGATCTGAGGGGAAGGTGGAGGAAATTAATTGAGGAGAAAGGTGAGGTAATAAAATGAGGGGAAAGGTGGACAAAGAGAACTGAGGGCAAAAGTGGAGGAAATGAATTGAGGGGAAATGTGGAAGAAAGGAATTGTGTGGAAGGTAGATGAAATGGATTGAGGGGAAAGTGCAGGAAATTAATTGAGGGGAAAGGTCGAGGAAATAAAAAGAGGTGAAGGTGGAGGAAATGAATTGAGGGGAAAGGTGGAGGAAATAAAAAGAGGGGAAAGGTGGAGGAAATGAATTGAGGGGAAAGGTGGAAGAAATGAATTGAGGGGAAAGGTGGCTGCAGTGAATTGAGGGGAAGGTGGACAAAATGAATTGAGGGGAAAGGTCGATGAAATGAATTGAGGGGAAAGGTGGACAAAGAGAACTGAGGGCAAAAGTGGAGGAAATGAATTGAGGGGAAATGTGGAAGAAAGGAATTGTGTGGAAGGTAGATGAAATGGATTGAGGGGAAGGTGCAGGAAATTAATTGAGGGGAATGGTCGAGGAAATGAAATGAGGGTAAAGGTGGATGAAATGAATTGAGGGGAAGGTGCGTGAAATGAATTGAGGGGAAAGGTGGATGAAATGAACTGAGGGGAAGGTGGACGAAATGAATTGAGGGGAAAGGTGGATGAGATGAATTGAGGAGAAAGGTGGACAAAATGAATTGAGGGAAAAGGTGGAGGTAATGAATTGAGGGGAAAACTGGATGAAGTGAATTGAGGGGAAATGTGGAGGAAAGGAATTGGGTGGAAGGTGGATGAAATGGATTGAGGGGAAGGTGCAGGAAGTTAATTGAGGGGAAAGGTGGAGGAAATAAAAAGGGGAAAGGTGGACAAAATGATTTGAGAGGAAGGTGGAGGAAATGAATTGAGGAGAAAGGTGGAGGAAATGAAATGAGGGGAAAGGTGGAGGAAATAAATTGAGGGGAAAGGTGGACAAAATGAACTGAGGGCAAAGGTGGAGGAAATGAATTGAGGGGAAATGTGGAAGAAAGGAATTGGGTGGAAGGTAGATGAAATGGATTGAGGGGAAGGTGCAGGAAATTAATTGAGGGGAAGGTCGAGGAAATAAAAATGGGAAACTTGGAGGAAATGAATTGAGGGGAGTGGTGGAGGAAATAAAAAGAGGGGAAGGTGGAGGAAATGAATTGAGGGGAAAGGTGGAGGAAATAAAAAGGGGAAGGTGGAGGAAATGAATTGAGGGAAAAGGTGGAGGAAATAAAAAGAGGGGAAAGGTGGAGGAAATGAATTGAGGGGAAAGGTGGAAGAAATGATCTGATGGGAAGGTGGAGGAAATTAATTGAGGAGAAAGGTGAGGTAATAAAATGAGGGGAAAGGTGGACAAAGAGAACTGAGGGCAAAAGTGGAGGAAATGAATTGAGGGGAAATGTGGAAGAAAGGAATTGTGTGGAAGGTAGATGAAATGGATTGAGGGGAAAGTGCAGGAAATTAATTGAGGGGAAAGGTCGAGGAAATAAAAAGAGGTGAAGGTGGAGGAAATGAATTGAGGGGAAAGGTGGAGGAAATAAAAAGAGGGGAAAGGTGGAGGAAATGAATTGAGGGGAAAGGTGGATGAAATGAATTGAGGTGAAAGGTGGACAAATAGAATTGAGGGGAAAGGTGGAGGAAATGAATTGAGGGGAAAGGTGGAGGAAATGAATTGAGGGGAAAGGTGGAGGAAATAAAAAGAGGGGAAAGGTGGAGGAAATGAATTGAGGGGAAAAGTGGAAGAAATGAATTCAGAGGAAGGTGGAGGAAATGAATTGTGGGGAAAGGTGGATGAAATGAATTGAGGGGAAATGTGTGTGAAGTGAATTGAGGGGAAGGTGGATGAAATTAATTGAAGGGAAAGGTGGACAAAATGAATTGAGGGGAAAGGTCGATGAAATGAAATGAGGGGAAAGGTGGATGAAATGAATTGAGGGGAAGGTGCGTGAAATGAATTGAGGGGAAAGGTGGATGAAATGAACTGAGGGGGAAGGTGGACGAAATGAATTGAGGGGAAAGGTGGATGAGATGAATTGAGGAGAAAGGTGGACAAAATGAATTGAGGGAAAAGGTGGAGGTAATGAATTGAGGGGAAAACTGAATGAAGTGAATTGAGGGGAAATGTGGAGGAAAGGAATTGGGTGGAAGGTGGATGAAATGGATTGAGGGGAAGGTGCAGGAAGTTAATTGAGGGGAAAGGTGGAGGAAATAAAAAGGGGAAAGGTGGACAAAATGAATTGAGAGGAAGGTGGAGGAAATGAATTGAGGTGAAAGGTGGAGGAAATGAAATGAGGGGAAAGGTGGAGGAAATAAATTGAGGGTAAAGGTGGACAAAATGAACTGAGGGCAAAGGTGGAGGAAATGAATTGAGGGGAAATGTGGAAGAAAGGAATTGGGTGGAAGGTAGATGAAATGGATTGAGGGGAAGGTGCAGGAAATTAATTGAGGGGAAGGTCGAGGAAATGAATTGAGGGGAGTGGTGGAGGAAATAAAAAGAGGGGAAGGTGGAGGAAATGAATTGAGGGAAAATGTGGAGGAAATAAAAAGAGGGGATAGGTGGAGGAAATGAATTGAGGGGAAAGGTGGATGAAATGAATTGAGGGGAAATGTGGGTGAAGTGAATTGAGGGGAAGGTGGATGAAATGAATTGAAGGGAAAGGTGGATGAAATGAATTGAAGGGAAAGGTGAACAAAATGAATTGAGGGGAAAGGTCGATGAAATGAAATGAGGGTAAAGGTGGATGAAATGAATTGAGGGGAAAGGTGGACAAAATGAATTGAGGGGAAAGATCGATGAAATGAAATGAGTAGAAAGGTGGATGAAATGAACTGAGGGGGAAGGTGGACGAAATGAATTGAGGGGAAAGGTGGATGAAATGAATTGAGGTGAAAGGTGGACAAATAGAATTGAGGGGAAAGGTGGAGGAAATGAATTGAGGGGAAAGGTGGAGGAAATGAATTGAGGGGAAAGGTGGAGGAAATAAAAAGAGGGGAAAGGTGGAGGAAATGAATTGAGGGGAAAAGTGGAAGAAATGAATTCAGAGGAAGGTGGAGGAAATGAATTGTGGGGAAAGGTGGATGAAATGAATTGAGGGGAAATGTGGGTGAAGTGAATTGAGGGGAAGGTGGATGAAATTAATTGAAGGGAAATGTGGACAAAATGAATTGAGGGGAAAGGTCGATGAAATGAAATGAGGGGAAAGGTGGATGAAATGAATTGAGGGGAAGGTGCGTGAAATGAATTGAGGGGAAAGGTGGATGAAATGAACTGAGGGGGAAGGTGGACGAAATGAATTGAGGGGAAAGGTGGATGAGATGAATTGAGGGGAAAGGTCGATGAAATGAAATGAGGGGAAAGGTGGACGAAATGAATTGAGGGGAAAGGTGGATGAGATGAATTGAGGGGAAAGGTCGATGAAATGAAATGAGGGGAAAGGTGGATGAAATGAATTGAGGGGAAGGTGCGTGAAATGAATTGAGGGGAAAGGTGGATGAAATGAACTGAGGGGAAGGTGGACGAAATGAATTGAGGGGAAAGGTGGATGAGATGAATTGAGGAGAAAGGTGGACAAAATGAATTGAGGGAAAAGGTGGAGGTAATGAATTGAGGGGAAAACTGGATGAAGTGAATTGAGGGGAAATGTGGAGGAAAGGAATTGGGTGGAAGGTGGATGAAATGGATTGAGGGGAAGGTGCAGGAAGTTAATTGAGGGGAAAGGTGGAGGAAATAAAAAGGGGAAAGGTGGACAAAATGATTTGAGAGGAAGGTGGAGGAAATGAATTGAGGAGAAAGGTGGAGGAAATGAAATGAGGGGAAAGGTGGAGGAAATAAATTGAGGGGAAAGGTGGACAAAATGAACTGAGGGCAAAGGTGGAGGAAATGAATTGAGGGGAAATGTGGAAGAAAGGAATTGGGTGGAAGGTAGATGAAATGGATTGAGGGGAAGGTGCAGGAAATTAATTGAGGGGAAGGTCGAGGAAATAAAAATGGGAAAGGTGGAGGAAATGAATTGAGGGGAGTGGTGGAGGAGATAAAAAGAGGGGAAGGTGGAGGAAATGAATTGAGGGGAAAGGTGGAGGAAATAAAAAGTGGAAGGTGGAGGAAATGAATTGATGGAAAAGGTGGAGGAAATAAAAAGAGGGGAAAGGTGGAGGAAATGAATTGAGGGGAAAGGTGGAAGAAATGATCTGAGGGGAAGGTGGAGGAAATTAATTGAGGAGAAAGGTGAGGTAATAAAATGAGGGGAAAGGTGGACAAAGAGAACTGAGGGCAAAAGTGGAGGAAATGAATTGAGGGGAAATGTGGAAGAAAGGAATTGTGTGGAAGGTAGATGAAATGGATTGAGGGGAAAGTGCAGGAAATTAATTGAGGGGAAAGGTCGAGGAAATAAAAAGAGGTGAAGGTGGAGGAAATGAATTGAGGGGAAAGGTGGAGGAAATAAAAAGAGGGGAAAGGTGGAGGAAATGAATTGAGGGGAAAGGTGGAAGAAATGAATTGAGGGGAAAGGTGGCTGCAGTGAATTGAGGGGAAGGTGGACAAAATGAATTGAGGGGAAAGGTCGATGAAATGAATTGAGGGGAAAGGTGGACAAAGAGAACTGAGGGCAAAAGTGGAGGAAATGAATTGAGGGGAAATGTGGAAGAAAGGAATTGTGTGGAAGGTAGATGAAATGGATTGAGGGGAAGGTGCAGGAAATTAATTGAGGGGAATGGTCGAGGAAATAAAAAGAGGTGAAGGTGGAGGAAATGAATTGAGGGGAAAGGTGGAGGAAATAAAAAGAGGGGAAAGGTGGAGGAAATGAATTGAGGGGAAATGTGGGTGAAGTGAATTGAGGGGAAGGTGGATGAAATTAATTGAAGGGAAATGTGGACAAAATGAATTGAGGGGAAAGGTCGATGAAATGAAATGAGGGGAAAGGTGGATGAAATGAATTGAGGGGAAGGTGCGTGAAATGAATTGAGGGGAAAGGTGGATGAAATGAACTGAGGGGGAAGGTGGACGAAATGAATTGAGGGGAAAGGTGGATGAGATGAATTGAGGGGAAAGGTCGATGAAATGAAATGAGGGGAAAGGTGGATGAAATGAATTGAGGGGAAGGTGCGTGAAATGAATTGAGGGGAAAGGTGGATGAAATGAACTGAGGGGAAGGTGGACGAAATGAATTGAGGGGAAAGGTGGATGAGATGAATTGAGGAGAAAGGTGGACAAAATGAATTGAGGGAAAAGGTGGAGGTAATGAATTGAGGGGAAAACTGGATGAAGTGAATTGAGGGGAAATGTGGAGGAAAGGAATTGGGTGGAAGGTGGATGAAATGGATTGAGGGGAAGGTGCAGGAAGTTAATTGAGGGGAAAGGTGGAGGAAATAAAAAGGGGAAAGGTGGACAAAATGATTTGAGAGGAAGGTGGAGGAAATGAATTGAGGAGAAAGGTGGAGGAAATGAAATGAGGGGAAAGGTGGAGGAAATAAATTGAGGGGAAAGGTGGACAAAATGAACTGAGGGCAAAGGTCGAGGAAATGAATTGAGGGGAAATGTGGAAGAAAGGAATTGGGTGGAAGGTAGATGAAATGGATTGAGGGGAAGGTGCAGGAAATTAATTGAGGGGAAGGTCGAGGAAATAAAAATGGGAAAGGTGGAGGAAATGAATTGAGGGGAGTGGTGGAGGAAATAAAAAGAGGGGAAGGTGGAGGAAATGAATTGAGGGGAAAGGTGGAGGAAATAAAAAGGGGAAGGTGGAGGAAATGAATTGAGGGAAAAGGTGGAGGAAATAAAAAGAGGGGAAAGGTGGAGGAAATGAATTGAGGGGAAAGGTGGAAGAAATGATCTGAGGGGAAGGTGGAGGAAATTAATTGAGGAGAAAGGTGAGGTAATAAAATGAGGGGAAAGGTGGACAAAGAGAACTGAGGGCAAAAGTGGAGGAAATGAATTGAGGGGAAATGTGGAAGAAAGGAATTGTGTGGAAGGTAGATGAAATGGATTGAGGGGAAAGTGCAGGAAATTAATTGAGGGGAAAGGTCGAGGAAATAAAAAGAGGTGAAGGTGGAGGAAATGAATTGAGGGGAAAGGTGGAGGAAATAAAAAGAGGGGAAAGGTGGAGGAAATGAATTGAGGGGAAAGGTGGAGGAAATGAATTGAGGGGAAAGGTGGAGGAAATGAATTGAGGGGAAAGGTGGAGGAACTAAAAAGAGGGGAAAGGTGGAGGAAATGAATTGAGGGGAAAAGTGGAAGAAATGAATTCAGAGGAAGGTGGAGGAAATGAATTGTGGGGAAAGGTGGATGAAATGAATTGAGGGGAAATGTGTGTGAAGTGAATTGAGGGGAAGGTGGATGAAATTAATTGAAGGGAAAGGTGGACAAAATGAATTGAGGGGAAAGGTCGATGAAATGAAATGAGGGGAAAGGTGGATGAAATGAATTGAGGGGAAGGTGCGTGAAATGAATTGAGGGGAAAGGTGGATGAAATGAACTGAGGGGGAAGGTGGACGAAATGAATTGAGGGGAAAGGTGGATGAGATGAATTGAGGAGAAAGGTGGACAAAATGAATTGAGGGAAAAGGTGGAGGTAATGAATTGAGGGGAAAACTGAATGAAGTGAATTGAGGGGAAATGTGGAGGAAAGGAATTGGGTGGAAGGTGGATGAAATGGATTGAGGGGAAGGTGCAGGAAGTTAATTGAGGGGAAAGGTGGAGGAAATAAAAAGGGGAAAGGTGGACAAAATGAATTGAGAGGAAGGTGGAGGAAATGAATTGAGGTGAAAGGTGGAGGAAATGAAATGAGGGGAAAGGTGGAGGAAATAAATTGAGGGTAAAGGTGGACAAAATGAACTGAGGGCAAAGGTGGAGGAAATGAATTGAGGGGAAATGTGGAAGAAAGGAATTGGGTGGAAGGTAGATGAAATGGATTGAGGGGAAGGTGCAGGAAATTAATTGAGGGGAAGGTCGAGGAAATGAATTGAGGGGAGTGGTGGAGGAAATAAAAAGAGGGGAAGGTGGAGGAAATGAATTGAGGGAAAATGTGGAGGAAATAAAAAGAGGGGATAGGTGGAGGAAATGAATTGAGGGGAAAGGTGGATGAAATGAATTGAGGGGAAATGTGGGTGAAGTGAATTGAGGGGAAGGTGGATGAAATGAATTGAAGGGAAAGGTGGATGAAATGAATTGAAGGGAAAGGTGAACAAAATGAATTGAGGGGAAAGGTCGATGAAATGAAATGAGGGTAAAGGTGGATGAAATGAATTGAGGGGAAAGGTGGACAAAATGAATTGAGGGGAAAGATCGATGAAATGAAATGAGTAGAAAGGTGGATGAAATGAACTGAGGGGGAAGGTGGACGAAATGAATTGAGGGGAAAGGTGGATGAAATGAATTGAGGTGAAAGGTGGACAAATAGAATTGAGGGGAAAGGTGGAGGAAATGAATTGAGGGGAAAGGTGGAGGAAATGAATTGAGGGGAAAGGTGGAGGAAATAAAAAGAGGGGAAAGGTGGAGGAAATGAATTGAGGGGAAAAGTGGAAGAAATGAATTCAGAGGAAGGTGGAGGAAATGAATTGTGGGGAAAGGTGGATGAAATGAATTGAGGGGAAATGTGGGTGAAGTGAATTGAGGGGAAGGTGGATGAAATTAATTGAAGGGAAATGTGGACAAAATGAATTGAGGGGAAAGGTCGATGAAATGAAATGAGGGGAAAGGTGGATGAAATGAATTGAGGGGAAGGTGCGTGAAATGAATTGAGGGGAAAGGTGGATGAAATGAACTGAGGGGGAAGGTGGACGAAATGAATTGAGGGGAAAGGTGGATGAGATGAATTGAGGGGAAAGGTCGATGAAATGAAATGAGGGGAAAGGTGGACGAAATGAATTGAGGGGAAAGGTGGATGAGATGAATTGAGGGGAAAGGTCGATGAAATGAAATGAGGGGAAAGGTGGATGAAATGAATTGAGGGGAAGGTGCGTGAAATGAATTGAGGGGAAAGGTGGATGAAATGAACTGAGGGGAAGGTGGACGAAATGAATTGAGGGGAAAGGTGGATGAGATGAATTGAGGAGAAAGGTGGACAAAATGAATTGAGGGAAAAGGTGGAGGTAATGAATTGAGGGGAAAACTGGATGAAGTGAATTGAGGGGAAATGTGGAGGAAAGGAATTGGGTGGAAGGTGGATGAAATGGATTGAGGGGAAGGTGCAGGAAGTTAATTGAGGGGAAAGGTGGAGGAAATAAAAAGGGGAAAGGTGGACAAAATGATTTGAGAGGAAGGTGGAGGAAATGAATTGAGGAGAAAGGTGGAGGAAATGAAATGAGGGGAAAGGTGGAGGAAATAAATTGAGGGGAAAGGTGGACAAAATGAACTGAGGGCAAAGGTGGAGGAAATGAATTGAGGGGAAATGTGGAAGAAAGGAATTGGGTGGAAGGTAGATGAAATGGATTGAGGGGAAGGTGCAGGAAATTAATTGAGGGGAAGGTCGAGGAAATAAAAATGGGAAAGGTGGAGGAAATGAATTGAGGGGAGTGGTGGAGGAGATAAAAAGAGGGGAAGGTGGAGGAAATGAATTGAGGGGAAAGGTGGAGGAAATAAAAAGTGGAAGGTGGAGGAAATGAATTGATGGAAAAGGTGGAGGAAATAAAAAGAGGGGAAAGGTGGAGGAAATGAATTGAGGGGAAAGGTGGAAGAAATGATCTGAGGGGAAGGTGGAGGAAATTAATTGAGGAGAAAGGTGAGGTAATAAAATGAGGGGAAAGGTGGACAAAGAGAACTGAGGGCAAAAGTGGAGGAAATGAATTGAGGGGAAATGTGGAAGAAAGGAATTGTGTGGAAGGTAGATGAAATGGATTGAGGGGAAAGTGCAGGAAATTAATTGAGGGGAAAGGTCGAGGAAATAAAAAGAGGTGAAGGTGGAGGAAATGAATTGAGGGGAAAGGTGGAGGAAATAAAAAGAGGGGAAAGGTGGAGGAAATGAATTGAGGGGAAAGGTGGAAGAAATGAATTGAGGGGAAAGGTGGCTGCAGTGAATTGAGGGGAAGGTGGACAAAATGAATTGAGGGGAAAGGTCGATGAAATGAATTGAGGGGAAAGGTGGACAAAGAGAACTGAGGGCAAAAGTGGAGGAAATGAATTGAGGGGAAATGTGGAAGAAAGGAATTGTGTGGAAGGTAGATGAAATGGATTGAGGGGAAGGTGCAGGAAATTAATTGAGGGGAATGGTCGAGGAAATAAAAAGAGGTGAAGGTGGAGGAAATGAATTGAGGGGAAAGGTGGAGGAAATAAAAAGAGGGGAAAGGTGGAGGAAATGAATTGAGGGGAAATGTGGGTGAAGTGAATTGAGGGGAAGGTGGATGAAATTAATTGAAGGGAAATGTGGACAAAATGAATTGAGGGGAAAGGTCGATGAAATGAAATGAGGGGAAAGGTGGATGAAATGAATTGAGGGGAAGGTGCGTGAAATGAATTGAGGGGAAAGGTGGATGAAATGAACTGAGGGGGAAGGTGGACGAAATGAATTGAGGGGAAAGGTGGATGAGATGAATTGAGGGGAAAGGTCGATGAAATGAAATGAGGGGAAAGGTGGATGAAATGAATTGAGGGGAAGGTGCGTGAAATGAATTGAGGGGAAAGGTGGATGAAATGAACTGAGGGGAAGGTGGACGAAATGAATTGAGGGGAAAGGTGGATGAGATGAATTGAGGAGAAAGGTGGACAAAATGAATTGAGGGAAAAGGTGGAGGTAATGAATTGAGGGGAAAACTGGATGAAGTGAATTGAGGGGAAATGTGGAGGAAAGGAATTGGGTGGAAGGTGGATGAAATGGATTGAGGGGAAGGTGCAGGAAGTTAATTGAGGGGAAAGGTGGAGGAAATAAAAAGGGGAAAGGTGGACAAAATGATTTGAGAGGAAGGTGGAGGAAATGAATTGAGGAGAAAGGTGGAGGAAATGAAATGAGGGGAAAGGTGGAGGAAATAAATTGAGGGGAAAGGTGGACAAAATGAACTGAGGGCAAAGGTCGAGGAAATGAATTGAGGGGAAATGTGGAAGAAAGGAATTGGGTGGAAGGTAGATGAAATGGATTGAGGGGAAGGTGCAGGAAATTAATTGAGGGGAAGGTCGAGGAAATAAAAATGGGAAAGGTGGAGGAAATGATTTGAGGGGAGTGGTGGAGGAAATAAAAAGAGGGGAAGGTGGAGGAAATGAATTGAGGGGAAAGGTGGAGGAAATAAAAAGGGGAAGGTGGAGGAAATGAATTGAGGGAAAAGGTGGAGGAAATAAAAAGAGGGGAAAGGTGGAGGAAATGAATTGAGGGGAAAGGTGGAAGAAATGATCTGAGGGGAAGGTGGAGGAAATTAATTGAGGAGAAAGGTGAGGTAATAAAATGAGGGGAAAGGTGGACAAAGAGAACTGAGGGCAAAAGTGGAGGAAATGAATTGAGGGGAAATGTGGAAGAAAGGAATTGTGTGGAAGGTAGATGAAATGGATTGAGGGGAAAGTGCAGGAAATTAATTGAGGGGAAAGGTCGAGGAAATAAAAAGAGGTGAAGGTGGAGGAAATGAATTGAGGGGAAAGGTGGAGGAAATAAAAAGAGGGGAAAGGTGGAGGAAATGAATTGAGGGGAAAGGTGGAGGAAATGAATTGAGGGGAAAGGTGGAGGAAATGAATTGAGGGGAAAGGTGGAGGAAATAAAAAGAGGGGAAAGGTGGAGGAAATGAATTGAGGGGAAAAGTGGAAGAAATGAATTCAGAGGAAGGTGGAGGAAATGAATTGTGGGGAAAGGTGGATGAAATGAATTGAGGGGAAATGTGTGTGAAGTGAATTGAGGGGAAGGTGGATGAAATTAATTGAAGGGAAAGGTGGACAAAATGAATTGAGGGGAAAGGTCGATGAAATGAAATGAGGGGAAAGGTGGATGAAATGAATTGAGGGGAAGGTGCGTGAAATGAATTGAGGGGAAAGGTGGATGAAATGAACTGAGGGGGAAGGTGGACGAAATGAATTGAGGGGAAAGGTGGATGAGATGAATTGAGGAGAAAGGTGGACAAAATGAATTGAGGGAAAAGGTGGAGGTAATGAATTGAGGGGAAAACTGAATGAAGTGAATTGAGGGGAAATGTGGAGGAAAGGAATTGGGTGGAAGGTGGATGAAATGGATTGAGGGGAAGGTGCAGGAAGTTAATTGAGGGGAAAGGTGGAGGAAATAAAAAGGGGAAAGGTGGACAAAATGAATTGAGAGGAAGGTGGAGGAAATGAATTGAGGTGAAAGGTGGAGGAAATGAAATGAGGGGAAAGGTGGAGGAAATAAATTGAGGGTAAAGGTGGACAAAATGAACTGAGGGCAAAGGTGGAGGAAATGAATTGAGGGGAAATGTGGAAGAAAGGAATTGGGTGGAAGGTAGATGAAATGGATTGAGGGGAAGGTGCAGGAAATTAATTGAGGGGAAGGTCGAGGAAATGAATTGAGGGGAGTGGTGGAGGAAATAAAAAGAGGGGAAGGTGGAGGAAATGAATTGAGGGAAAATGTGGAGGAAATAAAAAGAGGGGATAGGTGGAGGAAATGAATTGAGGGGAAAGGTGGATGAAATGAATTGAGGGGAAATGTGGGTGAAGTGAATTGAGGGGAAGGTGGATGAAATGAATTGAAGGGAAAGGTGGATGAAATGAATTGAAGGGAAAGGTGAACAAAATGAATTGAGGGGAAAGGTCGATGAAATGAAATGAGGGTAAAGGTGGATGAAATGAATTGAGGGGAAAGGTGGACAAAATGAATTGAGGGGAAAGATCGATGAAATGAAATGAGTAGAAAGGTGGATGAAATGAACTGAGGGGGAAGGTGGACGAAATGAATTGAGGGGAAAGGTGGATGAAATGAATTGAGGTGAAAGGTGGACAAATAGAATTGAGGGGAAAGGTGGAGGAAATGAATTGAGGGGAAAGGTGGAGGAAATGAATTGAGGGGAAAGGTGGAGGAAATAAAAAGAGGGGAAAGGTGGAGGAAATGAATTGAGGGGAAAAGTGGAAGAAATGAATTCAGGGGAAGGTGGAGGAAATGAATTGTGGGGAAAGGTGGATGAGATGAATTGAGGGGAAAGGTCGATGAAATGAAATGAGGGGAAAGGTGGATGAAATGAATTGAGGGGAAAGGTGGATGAAATGAATTGAGGGGAAGGTGCGTGAAATGAATTGAGGGGAAAGGTGGATGAAATGAACTGAGGGGGAAGGTGGATGAAATGAATTGAGGGGAAAGGTGGATGAGATGAATTGAGGGGAAAGGTCGATGAAATGAAATGAGGGGAAAGGTGGATGAAATGAATTGAGGGGAAGGTGCGTGAAATGAATTGAGGGGAAAGGTGGATGAAATGAACTGAGGGGAAGGTGGACGAAATGAATTGAGGGGAAAGGTGGATGAGATGAATTGAGGAGAAAGGTGGACAAAATGAATTGAGGGAAAAGGTGGAGGTAATGAATTGAGGGGAAAACTGGATGAAGTGAATTGAGGGGAAATGTGGAGGAAAGGAATTGGGTGGAAGGTGGATGAAATGGATTGAGGGGAAGGTGCAGGAAGTTAATTGAGGGGAAAGGTGGAGGAAATAAAAAGGGGAAAGGTGGACAAAATGATTTGAGAGGAAGGTGGAGGAAATGAATTGAGGAGAAAGGTGGAGGAAATGAAATGAGGGGAAAGGTGGAGGAAATAAATTGAGGGGAAAGGTGGACAAAATGAACTGAGGGCAAAGGTGGAGGAAATGAATTGAGGGGAAATGTGGAAGAAAGGAATTGGGTGGAAGGTAGATGAAATGGATTGAGGGGAAGGTGCAGGAAATTAATTGAGGGGAAGGTCGAGGAAATAAAAATGGGAAAGGTGGAGGAAATGAATTGAGGGGAGTGGTGGAGGAGATAAAAAGGGGAAGGTGGAGGAAATGAATTGATGGAAAAGGTGGAGGAAATAAAAAGAGGGGAAAGGTGGAGGAAATGAATTGAGGGGAAAGGTGGAAGAAATGATCTGAGGGGAAGGTGGAGGAAATTAATTGAGGAGAAAGGCGAGGTAATAAAATGAGGGGAAAGGTGGACAAAGAGAACTGAGGGCAAAAGTGGAGGAAATGAATTGAGGGGAAATGTGGAAGAAAGGAATTGTGTGGAAGGTAGATGAAATGGATTGAGGGGAAAGTGCAGGAAATTAATTGAGGGGAAAGGTCGAGGAAATAAAAAGAGGTGAAGGTGGAGGAAATGAATTGAGGGGAAAGGTGGAGGAAATAAAAAGAGGGGAAAGGTGGAGGAAATGAATTGAGGGGAAAGGTGGAAGAAATGAATTGAGGGGAAAGGTGGCTGCAGTGAATTGAGGGGAAGGTGGACAAAATGAATTGAGGGGAAAGGTCGATGAAATGAATTGAGGGGAAAGGTGGACAAAGAGAACTGAGGGCAAAAGTGGAGGAAATGAATTGAGGGGAAATGTGGAAGAAAGGAATTGTGTGGAAGGTAGATGAAATGGATTGAGGGGAAGGTGCAGGAAATTAATTGAGGGGAATGGTCGAGGAAATAAAAAGAGGTGAAGGTGGAGGAAATGAATTGAGGGGAAAGGTGGAGGAAATAAAAAGAGGGGAAAGGTGGAGGAAATGAATTGAGGGGAAAGGTGGACAAAATGAATTGAGGGGAAAGGTCGATGAAATGAATTGAGGTGAAAGGTGGACAAATAAAATTGAGGGGAAAGGTGGAGGAAATGAATTGAGGGGAAAGGTGGAGTAAATAAAAAGAGGGGAAAGGTGGAGGAAATGAATTGAGGGGAAAGGTGGAAGAAATGAATTGAGGGGAAAGGTGGCTGCAGTGAATTGAGGGGAAGGTGGACAAAATGAATTGAGGGGAAAGGTCGATGAAATGAATTGAGGTGAAAGGTGGACAAATAAAATTGAGGGGAAAGGTGGAGGAAATGAACTGAGGGGAAAGGTGGAGGAAATAAAAAGAGGGGAAAGGTGGAGGAAATGAATTGAGGGGAAAAGTGGAAGAAATGAATTCAGGGGAAGGTGGAGGAAATTAATTGAGGGGAAAGGAGGATGAAGTGAATTGAGGGTGTAACGGGGGTTTTTTTTCTTTTTCTTTGTTACTGTGTATGTAATCAAAATGGCGTCTTTGTTTTGTTAAAAGTAGGAATGCTGGCGCCTGTGTTAATAGTAGGAATGCTGGCGCCTTTGTTATGATAAGTGCTGGAAGCTTGTTTGGGACTGTAAACTGATTGTTGGCGGGGATTTTGGAGAGTCGGCGCGATGGAGTGAGAGAGAGAGGACGGGGTGCTGGAAGCTGGGCGACGGTACGGACCCCGAGCGGGGGTCCCCGGCCCAAGGTTTTCGGTGAGGAGAGGAGACGGAGACAGAGGAGTGTGGAGCGTCTGGTCGACCACCGTGGGGGTCCCAGGAGGCGGGTCGAGGAGTTCGGAGGGGATCGAATACCAGAAGACTTCAGTAATTGAGCTCCAACGATTGTGCACGAAGTGGTTTGGACTTTGATAAGTTTGGCGCCTTTTTTTTTCTCTTATTCATATATACTGTATCGTTAGTAATCGCTTAGTTATAGTACTCTTTATAAATTATACTCATTTAATCGCATAAGGTGTACTGTCTGTTTTTGAGCGAGGCGGGGACATCACACAGCATCCACACCAGCTGATTACCCAGTTTGGCGGGGCCGAAGGCTGCTCCCCCTAGACTAGAACGAGTTTGAGCGATGCCTGAGGTGACCCAGGGGTTACATTGTGGGTGCGATCGTCCGGGATTGATTTCTGTGGAAGCTGTGTGATCGCCCTCTTTGAATTGTGTCTGCGGCGAAGAGCTGGTGTGCCTTTGTGGGTGTGCGATTGCCGGTTATCTCTGCATGTGTGTTGGGTTGGGTGGCTGCTGTTGGTAGCCCGGAGGTCATTGTTCGGGTTCCAACTAGCGCTGACGAAATGGTCGTGGTACCATGGGTTGTCCGAACTGTTTGGAGAGTGAGGAGTGACAGGTTGGGATGTTTCAGCTATGGTGGGCTCCGCCCGGTTGTTGGAATAATGTCCAGCCCTAAAGGGGCGGAGACGTGGGCGGAGCAGACCTCTCAGTTGTTGGGTGAGTGGCAGTGCTTGGCTGAGGGAAAGCGACAGGGATTGGTTGAAAGTTTGAGTAGGCGGGCTGGTAGCGTTGTTAGAACTGTCGGGCGCAATTACCTCGAAGTGACAGCTGCCAGTTCTGTAAAGTGTGGGAAAATGCGTGTGGTTCGACTGGGTCAAATGCCGCAGCTGGGGAGCTTATCATATCCGTGGCAGGAGATTGGTGGGAAGTTTTTAGGGTATCCCTTTTGGTTAGGAGGGCAGATAAATTGCTTGCGGAGACAGGGGGATCTGTCAAGGGGATCAGTTGTTCCGTTGATCCGAGAGATGTCGGGAAACTTAGAGGAGGCCCAGTGGGGGAACGGCTTGGGGTCTCTGGGGGAGCACGTTCCCAGCAATGTACCAAGGAACTCCCGCAAGGAACAGACCCTATTCCTGAAGGCTTAGAGGGACCACGCACTCAGGTGTTGTTACGGATGGATGGAAGTCAAGTTAAAGCCATCCTCGGCACCGGGGCACCGGTTAAGTTGCTGTACAGTTTGTTTTATAACCGCTTTTGGAAGCCTTTACCCTTGATGACATTGACGGCACTGGAGATTTGGGGTACCAGTGCCGGTGATTATAAAGACGACGGTTGTTGGTCAGTGAAAATGGAGTTCTTAGAGGCAAATGTGGAGGTGACTGAGGTTCGTGAATCGTTAATGTTGATGTGTCCGGACCCTGTTGAGACGGGCAGCGTTTCGGTTATGGAGAGAACCAATATCCTGTTGGTGCGCTTGGGGGCCTGCCTGGAGGAGGCGGGTGAGAGCTGTTTGGAGGCATTATCGATGCACCCAGAGTTTCGAGCTGCTTGTGCGGACGTGTGTAGCAGCATTGGGCCAATACCGAATTCCAACGAGAGCCGGTGGTGGTATGGCCTGGAGGAGTATCTGAGGGTGAGACCCTCTTAGTGGATGCTGCGAAATACCACCAGGGAGGGGAGTTGACTGCTGAAGACACCTCGGTGAGGCAGAGGTTGTGGCGACTGGCCCCTACAGCGTGGCAGACGTAGGCAGCGTGTGTGTGGATTATATTGGGCCATAGAGGCGATGGCCTATCTGAGTAGTGCGAAGAGGTTTAAGGTGCTGGATCTGAGGAGTGGATGTTGCCAGATCCCGATGAGTGAGGCCGCCAAGGAGAAGACGGCGGTTAAGTTTCCTAGGAGTCTTTCCGGTCCGAAAAGATACCACAGGGTATCTCCGGAGCCCTTGCAACCTTCCTGCAGGGCATGTGGAAGACCATGGGGGTGTGGAGGCGTTTGGAATTTTGACATATGTGGATGATCTCCTGGTATTTGGATTTGCCTCAGGAGAATATGAAGTGAGGTCGTTGCAGGAGCGGCTGAGAACTACAGAGTTAAAGTGTTTTCTGGACACTTGCCAGAGTTGTCTCTACGGAATCAAGTTTGAAATGAAGACTGAGAGACCGGAGAGAGTGATCTGGAACAATTTGAAAGACTTACAAGTTGGAGAGAACGAAGAAAGTTGTTTGACTGAGGGCCACAGTAAACTGAGAGCCTGGAGAAGGGAGTTTGCGGAGGTGAAGAAATTGCGGACAAATCTCGGAAGGGGGAAGCGGTAGCTTGAAGGGAACCTGAAGATGACCATCGACAGTTCAAATGAAGTGCAAAACCTGAAGGTTGATCTGGAAGAAGTCATGAGGAGAAAAAAAGCTGGAGAGAAGTGCAGTGAATACTGAACTGGAGGGTGACCAATCTTTAACTGCTGCTTTTCAGGTCGGGGTGGAAGAAGCTGTTGGAGTAACTGCATTCCAGATTGAGATGGTCGGGATGCAGGAGTCAGAACTGCTGAGCCAGGGGCCAGAGAAGATGATAATCTCAATTGCAGGAGGCTGAAGAGACTGCAGGAGCAGTGCAGGTCACGTGTTTCCGTTTGGAGAAGATCAAACAGCAGCTACCGATCGAAGAAATGAGGAAGAATACGGATTCAAAGGCTGATGTGCTGGATGTGTGGTACATGCTGCCTTTTGCTGACTTTCCCTCGATTGAGGAAGAGACCTTTGGCCCTTCTTCCACTGAGTCAGGTGTAGTGGGGAGGGTTAGCTGTGTGCAGTGTGGGGTATGAGTGAGAGATTGAAAGAGGAGTTGGTAGTGGACCCAAGGTATCCTCAGCTGTGTCCTAGCCTAAGGGTTTAGGTGAGGGGGGTACGGAGGTCTCAGAAGGGTTTGGGAACGCCCAGATAGTTGGCCTATATAGCGCCTAAGGAACAGGGCGTGAGGTTTACTGTGTGGGGAGGAGATGTCACTGCTGGTGTTTGGGTTATGGTGTGTTGGCAGGAAAGGTGATGAGTTATCTAATAGTCATGAGGACATGACTTTTATTTGGTGGGGGGAGAGTGTAACGGGGGTTTTTTTTCTTTTTCTTTGTTACTGTGTATGTAATCAAAATGGCGTCTTTGTTTTGTTAAAAGTAGGAATGCTGGCGCCTGTGTTAATAGTAGGAATGCTAGTGTCTTTGTTATGATAAGTGCTGGAAGCTTGTTTGGGACTATAAACTGATTGTTGGTGGGGGTTTTGGGGAGTCGGCGCGATGGAGTGAGAGAGAGAGGACGGGATGCTGGAAGCTGGGCGACGGTACGGACCCCGAGCGGGGGTCCCCGGCCCAAGGTTTTCGGTGAGGAGAGGAGACGGAGACAGAGGAGTGTGGAGCGTCTGGTCGACCACCGTGGGGGTCCCAGGAGGCGGGTCGAGGAGTTCGGAGGGGATCGAATACCAGAAGACTTCAGTAATTGAGCTCCAACGATTGTGCACGAAGTGGTTTGGACTTTGATAAGTTTGGCGCCTTTTCTTTTTTTTCTCTTATTCATATATACTGTATCGTTAGTAATCGCTTAGTTATAGTACTCTTTATAAATTATACTCATTTAATCGCATAAGGTGTACTGTCTGTTTTTGGGCGAGGCGGGGACATCACACAGCATCCACACCAGCTGATTACCCAGTTTGGCGGGGCTGAAGGCTGCTCCCCCTAGACTAGAACGAGTTTGAGCGATGCCTGAGGTGACCCAGGGGTTACAAGGGGAAGGTGGAGGAAATGAATTGAGGGGAAATGTGGGTGAAGTGAATTGAGGGGAAGATGGATGAAATGAATTGTGGGGAAAGGTGGATGAAATGAATTGAGGGGAAATGTGGGTGAAGTGAATTGAGGGGAAGGTGGATGAAATGAATTGAGGGGAAAGGTCGATGAAATGAAATGAGGGGAAAGGTGGATGAAATGAACTGAGGGGAAGGTGGATGAAATGAATTGTGGGGAAAGGTGGATGAAATGAATTGAGGGGAAATGTGGGTGAAGTGAATTGAGGGGAAGGTGGATGAAATGAATTGAGGGGAAAGGTCGATGAAATGAACTGAGGGGGAAGGTGGACGAAATGAATTGAGGGGAAAGGTGGATGAGATGAATTGAGGGGAAAGGTGGACAAAATGAATTGAGGGAAAAGGTGGAGGTAATGAATTGAGGGGAAAAGTGGATGAAGTGGATTGAGGGGAATTGTGGAGGAAAGGAATTTGGTGGAAGGTGGTTGAAATGGATTCAGGAGAAGGTGCAGGAAGTTAATTGAGGGGAAAGCTGGAGGAAATGAATTGAGGTGAAAGGTGGAGGAAATGAAATGAGGGGAAAGGTGGAGGAAATGAATTGAGGGGAAAGGTGTACAAAATGAATTGAGGGGAAAGGTCGATGAAATGAAATGAGGGTAAAGGTGGATGAAATGAATTGAGGGGAAAGGTGGACAAAATGAATTGAGGGGAAAGATCGATGAAATGAAATGAGTAGAAAGGTGGATGAAATGAACTGAGGGGGAAGGTGGACGAAATGAATTGAGGGGAAAGGTGGATGAAATGAATTGAGGTGAAAGGTGGACAAATAGAATTGAGGGGAAAGGTGGAGGAAATGAATTGAGGGGAAAGGTGGAGGAAATGAATTGAGGGGAAAGGTGGAGGAAATAAAAAGAGGGGAAAAGTGGAGGAAATGAATTGAGGGGAAAAGTGGAAGAAATGAATTCAGGGGAAGGTGGAAGAAATGAATTGTGGGGAAAGGTGGATGAAATGAATTGAGGGGAAATGTGGGTGAAGTGAATTGAGGGGAAGGTGGATGAAATGAATTGAAGGGAAAGGTGGACAAAATGAATTGAGGGGAAATGTCGATGACATGAAATGAGGGTAAAGGTGGATGAAATGAATTGAGGGGAAGGTGCGTGAAATGAATTGAGGGGAAAGGTGGATGAAATGAACTGAGGGGGAAGGTGGACGAAATGAATTGAGGGGAAAGGTGGATGAGATGAATTGAGGAGAAAGGTGGACAAAATGAATTGAGGGAAAAGGTGGAGGTAATGAATTGAGGGGAAAACTGGATGAAGTGAACTGAGGGGAAATGTGGAGGAAAGGAATTGGGTGGAAGGTGGATGAAATGGATTGAGGGGAAGGTGCAGGAAGTTAATTGAGGGGAAAGGTGGAGGAAATAAAAAGGGGAAAGGTGGACAAAATGAATTGAGAGGAAGGTGGAGGAAATGAATTGAGGTGAAAGGTGGAGGAAATGAAATGAGGGGAAATGTGGAAGAAAGGAATTGGGTGGAAGGTAGATGAAATGGATTGAGGGGAAGGTGCAGGAAATTAATTGAGGGGAAGGTCGAGGAAATGAATTGAGGGGAGTGGTGGAGGAAATAAAAAGAGGGGAAGGTGGAGGAAATGAATTGAGGGGAAAGGTGGAGGAAAAAAAAAGGGGAAGGTGGAGGAAATGAATTGAGGGAAAATGTGGAGGAAATAAAAAGAGGGGAAAGGTGGAGGAAATGAATTGAGGGGAAAGGTGGAAGAAATGATCTAAGGGGAAGGTGGAGGAAATTAATTGAGGGGAAGGGACGATGAAGTGAATTGAGGGGAAGGTGCAGGAAATTAATTGAGGGGAAAGGTCGAGGAAATAAAAAGAGGGGAAGGTGGAGGAAATGACTTGAGGGGAAAGGTGGAGGAAATAAAAAGTGGGGAAAGGTGGTGGAAATGAATTGAGGGGAAAGGTGGAAGAAATGAATTGCGGGGAAAGGTGGGTGCAGTGAATTGAGGGGAAGGTGGACAAAATGAATTGAGGGGAAAGGTCGATGAAATGAAATGAGGGGAAAGGTGGATGAAATGAACTGAGAGGGAAGGTGGACGAAATGAATTGAGGGGAAAGGTCGATGAAATGAATTGAGGTGAAAGGTGGACAAATAGAATTGAGGGGAAAGGTGGAGGAAATGAATTGAAGGGAAAGGTGGAAGAAATGATCTGAGGGGAAGGTGGAGGAAATTAATTGAGGGGAAGGGACGATGAAGTGAATTGAGGGGAAGGTGCAGGAAATTAATTGAGGGGAAAGGTCGAGGAAATAAAAAGAGGGGAAGGTGGAGGAAATGAATTGAGGGGAAAGGTGGAGGAAATAAAAAGAGGGGAAAGGTGGAGGAAACGAATTGAGGGGAAAGGTGGAAGAAATGAATTGAGGGGAAAGGTGGGTGCAGTGAATTGAGGGGAAGGTGGACAAAATGAATTGAGGGGAAAGGTCGATGAAATGAAATGAGGGGAAAGGTGGATGAAATGAACTGAGAGGGAAGGTGGACGAAATGAATTGAGGGGAAAGGTCGATGAAATGAATTGAGGTGAAAGGTGGACAAATAGAATTGAGGGGAAAGGTGGAGGAAATGAATTGAGGGGAAAGGTGGAGTAAATAAAAAGAGGGGAAAGGTGGAGGAAATGAATTTAGGGGAAAAGTGGAAGAAATGAATTCAGGGGAAGGTGGAGGAAATTAATTGAGGGGAAAGGAGGATGAAGTGAATTGAGGGGAAGGTGGAGGAAATGAAATGTGGGAAAAGGTGGATGAAATGAATTGAGGGGAAATGTGGGTGAAGTGAATTGAGGGGAAGATGGATGAAATGAATATAAGGGAAAGGTGGACAAAATGAATTGAGGGGAAAGGTCGATGAAATGAAATGAGGGGAAAGGTGGATGAAATGAATTGAGGGGAAGGTGGATGAAATGAATTGAGGGGGAAGGTGGACGAAATGAATTGAGGGGAAATGTGGATGAGATGAATTGAGGGGAAAGGTGGACAAAATAAATTGAGGGAAAAGGTGGAGGTAATGAATTGAGGGGAAAAGTGGATGAAATGAATTGAGGGAAAAGGTGGAGGTAATGAATTGAGGGGAAGGTGCAGGAAGTTAATTGAGGGGAAAGGTGGAGGAAATAAAAAGGGGAAAGGTGGACAAAATGAATTGAGAGGAAGGTGGAGGAAATGAATTGAGGTGAAAGGTCGAGGAAATAAAAAGGGGAAGGTGGAGGAAATAAATTGAGGGGAAAGGTGGACAAAATGAACTGAGGGCAAAGGTGGAGGAAATGAATTGAGGGTAAATGTGGAAGAAAGGAATTGGGTGGAAGGTAGATGAAATGGATTGAGGGGAAGGTCGAGGAAATAAAAAGGGGAAAGGTGGAGGAAATGAATTGAGGGGAGTGGTGGAGGAAATAAAAAGAGGGGAAGGTGGAGGAAATGAATTGAGGGGAAAGGTGGAGGAAATAAAAAGGGGAAGGTGGAGGAAATGAATTGAGGGAAAAGGTGGAGGAAATAAAAAGAGGGAAAAGGTGGAGGAAATGAATTGAGGGGAAAGGTGGAAGAAATGATCTGAGGGGAAGGTGGAGGAAATTAATTGAGGGGAAGGGAGGATGAAGTGAATTGAGGGGAAGGTGCAGGAAATGAATTGAGGAGAAAGGTGAGGTAATAAAATGAGGGGAAAGGTGGATGACATGAATTGAGGGGAAAGGTGGACAAAAAGAACTGAGGGCAAAAGTGGAGGAAATGAATTGAGGGGAAATGTGGAAGAAAGGAATTGTGTGGAAGGTAGATGAAATGGATTCAGGGGAAGGTGCAGGAAATTAATTGAGGGGAAAGGTCAAGGAAATAAAAAGAGGTGAAGGTGGAGGAAATGAATTGAGGGGAAAAGTGGAGGAAATAAAAAGAGGGGAAAGGTGGAGGAAATGAATTGAGGGGAAAGGTGGATGAAGTGAAATGAGGGGAAAGGTGGGTGAAGTGAATTGAGCGGAAGGTGGATGAAATGAATTGAGGGGTAAGGTGGATAAAATGAATTGAGGGGAAAGGTGGAGGAAATGAATTGAGGGGAAAGGTGGACAAAATGAATTGAGGGGAGAGGTGCACAAAATAAATTGAGGGGAAAGTTAGAGGAAATGAAATGAGGGGAAAGGTGGATGAACTGAACAGAGGGGGATGTGGATGAAATGAATTGAGGGGAAGGTGGACAAAATTAATTGAGGGGAAAGGTGGACAAAATGAATTGAGGGGAAAGGTGGACAAAATGAATTGAGGGGAAATATCGATGAAATGAATTGAGGGGAAAGGTGGAAGAAATGAACTGAGGGGTAGGTGGAGGAAATGAATTGAGGGGAAAGGTGGAGTAAATAAAAAGAGGGGAAAGGTGGAGGAAATGAATTGAGGGGAAAAGTGGAAGAAATGAATTCTGGGGAAGGTGGAGGAAATTAATTGAGGGGAAAGGAGGATGAAGTGAATTGAGGGGAAGGTGGAGGAAATGAATTGTGGGAAAAGGTGGATGAAATGAATTGAGGGGAAATGTGGGTGAAGTGAATTGAGGGGAAGATGGATGAAATGAATATAAGGGAAAGGTGGACAAAATGAATTGAGGGGAAAGGTCGATGAAATGAAATGAGGGGAAAGGTGGATGAAATGAATTGAGGGGAAGGTGGATGAAATGAATTGAGGGGGAAGGTGGACGAAATGAATTGAGGGGAAATGTGGATGAGATGAATTGAGGGGAAAGGTGGACAAAATAAATTGAGGGAAAAGGTGGAGTTAATGAATTGAGGGGAAAAGTGGATGAAATGAATTGAGGGAAAAGGTGGAGGTAATGAATTGAGGGGAAGGTGCAGGAAGTTAATTGAGGGGAAAGGTGGAGGAAATAAAAAGGGGAAAGGTGGACAAAATGAATTGAGAGGAAGGTGGAGGAAATGAATTGAGGTGAAAGGTCGAGGAAATAAAAAGGGGAAGGTGGAGGAAATAAATTGAGGGGAAAGGTGGACAAAATGAACTGAGGGCAAAGGTGGAGGAAATGAATTGAGGGTAAATGTGGAAGAAAGGAATTGGGTGGAAGGTAGATGAAATGGATTGAGGGGAAGGTCGAGGAAATAAAAAGGGGAAAGGTGGAGGAAATGAATTGAGGGGAGTGGTGGAGGAAATAAAAAGAGGGGAAGGTGGAGGAAATGAATTGAGGGGAAAGGTGGAGGAAATAAAAAGGGGAAGGTGGAGGAAATGAATTGAGGGAAAAGGTGGAGGAAATAAAAAGAGGGAAAAGGTGGAGGAAATGAATTGAGGGGAAAGGTGGAAGAAATGATCTGAGGGGAAGGTGGAGGAAATTAATTGAGGGGAAGGGAGGATGAAGTGAATTGAGGGGAAGGTGCAGGAAATGAATTGAGGAGAAAGGTGAGGTAATAAAATGAGGGGAAAGGTGGATGACATGAATTGAGGGGAAAGGTGGACAAAGAAAACTGAGGGCAAAATTGCAGGAAATGAATTGAGGGGAAATGTGGAAGAAAGGAATTGTGTGGAAGGTAGATGAAATGGATTGAGGGGAAGGTGCAGGAAATTAATTGAGGGGAAAGGTCGATGAAATAAAAAGAGGGGAAGGTGGAGGAAATGAATTGAGGGGAAAGGTGGAGGAAATAAAAAGAGGGGAAAGGTGGAGGAAATGAATTGAGGGGAAAGGTGGATGAAGTGAAATGAGGGGAAAGGTGGGTGAAGTGAATTGAGGGGAAAGGTGGAAGAAATGATCTGAGGGGAAGGTGGAGGAAATTAATTGAGGGTAAGGGAGGATGAAGTGAATTGAGGGGAAGGTGCAGGAAATGAATTGAGGAGAAAGGTGAGGTTATAAAATGAGGGGAAAGGTGGATGACATGAATTGAGGGGAAAGGTGGACAAAGAGAACTGAGGGCAAAAGTGGAGGAAATGAATTGAGGGGAAATGTGGAAGAAAGGAATTCAGGGGAAGGTGGAGGAAATTAATTGAGGGGAAAGGAGGATGAAGTGAATTGAGGGGAAAGTGGAGGAAATGAATTGTGGGAAAAGGTGGATGAAATGAATTGAGGGGAAATGTGGGTGAAGTGAATTGAGGGGAAGATGGATGAAATGAATATAAGGGAAAGGTGGACAAAATGAATTGAGGGGAAAGGTCGATGAAATGAAATGAGGGGAAAGTTGGATGAAATGAATTGAGGGGAAGGTGGATGAAATGAATTGAGTGGGAAGGTGGACGAAATGAATTGAGGGGAAATGTGGATGAGATGAATTGAGGGGAAAGGTGGACAAAATGAATTGAGGGAAAAGGTGGAGGTAATGAATTGAGGGGAAAAGTGGATGAAATGAATTGAGGGAAAAGGTGGAGGTAATGAATTGAGGGGAAGGTGCAGGAAGTTAATTGAGGGGAAAGGTGGAGGAAATAAAAAGGGGAAAGGTGGACAAAGTGAATTGAGAGGAAGGTGGAGGAAATGAATTGAGGTGAAAGGTCGAGGAAATAAAAACGGGAAGGTGGAGGAAATAAATTGAGGGGAAAGGTGGACAAAATGAACTGAGGGCAAAGGTGGAGGAAATGAATTGAGGGGAAATGTGGAAGAAAGGAATTGGATGGAAGGTAGATGAAATGGATTGAGGGGAAGGTCGAGGAAATAAAAAGGGGAAAGGTGGAGGAAATGAATTGAGGGGAGTGGTGGAGGAAATAAAAAGAGGGGAAGGTGGAGGAAATGAATTGAGGGGAAAGGTGGAGGAAATAAAAAGAGGGAAAAGGTGGAGGAAATGAATTGAGGGGAAAGGTGGAAGAAATGATCTGAGGGGAAGGTGGAGGAAATTAATTGAGGGGGATGAAGTGAATTGAGGGGAAGGTGCAGGAAATGAATTGAGGAGAAAGGTGAGGTAATAAAATGAGGGGAAAGGTGGATGACATGAATTGAGGGGAAAGGTGGACAAAGAAAACTGAGGGCAAAAGTGCAGGAAATGAATTGAGGGGAAATGTGGAAGAAAGGAATTGGGTGGAAGGTGGATGAAATGGATTGAGGGGAAGGTGCAGGAAATTAATTGAGGGGAAAGGTCGATGAAATAAAAAGAGGGGACGGTGGAGGAAATGAATTGAGGGGAAAGGTGGAGGAAATAAAAAGAGGGCAAAGGTGGAGGAAATGAATTGAGGGGAAAGGTGGATGAAGTGAAATGAGGGGAAAGGTGGGTGAAGTGAATTGAGGGGAAAGGTGGAAGAAATGATCTGAGGGGAAGGTGGAGGAAATTAATTGAGGGGAAGGGAGGATGAAGTGAATTGAGGGGAAGGTGCAGGAAATGAATTGAGGAGAAAGGTGGAGGAAATTAATTGAGGGGAAAGGTGGAGTAAATAAAAAGAGGGGAAAGGTGGTGGAAATGAATTGAGGGGAAAAGTGGAAGAAATGAATTCAGGGGAAGGTGGAGGAAATTAATTGAGGGGGAAGGAGGATGAAATGGATTCAGGGGAAGGTGCAGGAAATTAATTGAGGGGAAAGGTCAAGGATATAAAAAGAGGGGAAGGTGGAGGAAATGAATTGAGGGGAAAAGTGGAGGAAATAAAAAGAGGGGAAAGGTGGAGGAAATGAATTGAGGGGAAAGGTGGATGAAGTGAAATGAGGGGAAAGGTGGGTGAAGTGAATTGAGGGGAAGGTGGACAAAATTAATTGAGGGGAAAGGTGGATAAAATAAATTGAGGGGAAAGTTAGAGGAAATGAAATGAGGGGAAAGGTGGATGAACTGAACAGAGGGGGATGTGGATGAAATGGATTGAGGGGAAGGTGGACAAAATTAATTGAGGGGAAAGGTGGACAAAATGAATTAAGGGGAAAGATCGATGAAATGAATTGAGGGGAAAGGTGGAAGAAATGAACTGAGGGGTAGGTGGAGGAAATTAATTGAGGGGAAAGGTGGAGTAAATAAAAAGAGGGGAAAGGTGGAGGAAATGAATTGAGGGGAAAAGTGGACAAAATGAATTGAGGGGAAAGATCGATGAAATGAATTGAGGGGAAAGGTGGAAGAAATGAATTGAGGGGTAGGTGGAGGAAATTAATTGAGGGGAAAGGTGGAGTAAATAAAAAGAGGGGAAAGGTGGAGGAAATGAATTGAGGGGAAAGGTGGACAAAATGAATTGAGGGGAAAGATCGATGAAATGAATTGAGGGGAAAGGTGGACAAAATGAATTGAGGGGAAAGATCGATGAAATGAATTGAGGGGAAAGGTGGAAGAAATGAACTGAGGGGTAGGTGGAGGAAATTAATTGAGGGGAAAGGTGGAGTAAATAAAAAGAGGGGAAAGGTGGAGGAAATGAATTGAGGGGAAAAGTGGAAGAAATGAATTCAGGGGAAGGTGGAGGAAATTAATTGAGGGGAAAGGAGGATGAAGTGAATTGAGGGGAAAGTGGAGGAAATGAATTGTGGGAAAAGGTGGATGAAATGAATTGAGGGGAAATGTGGGTGAAGTGAATTGAGGGGAAGATGGATGAAATGAATATAAGGGAAAGGTGGACAAAATGAATTGAGGGGAAAGGTCGATGAAATGAAATGAGGGGAAAGTTGGATGAAATGAACTGAGGGGAAGGTGGATGAAATGAATTGAGGGGGAAGGTGGACGAAATGAATTGAGGGGAAATGTGGATGAGATGAATTGAGGGGAAAGGTGGACAAAATGAATTGAGGGAAAAGGTGGAGGTAATGAATTGAGGGGAAAAGTGGATGAAATGAATTGAGGGAAAAGGTGGAGGTAATGAATTGAGGGGAAGGTGCAGGAAGTTAATTGAGGGGAAAGGTGGAGGAAATAAAAAGGGGAAAGGTGGACAAAATGAATTGAGAGGAAGGTGGAGGAAATGAATTGAGGTGAAAGGTCGAGGAAATAAAAAGGGGAAGGCGGAGGAAATAAATTGAGGGGAAAGGTGGACAAAATGAACTGAGGGCAAAGGTGGAGGAAATGAATTGAGGGGAAATGTGGAAGAAAGGAATTGTATGGAAGGTAGATGAAAAGGATTGAGGGGAAGGTCGAGGAAATAAAAAGGGGAAAGGTGGAGGAAATGAATTGAGGGGAGTGGTGGAGGAAATAAAAAGAGGGGAAGGTGGAGGAAATGAATTGAGGGGAAAGGTGGAGGAAATAAAAAGAGGGAAAAGGTGGAGGAAATGAATTGAGGGGAAAGGTGGAAGAAATGATCTGAGGGGAAGGTGGTGGAAATTAATTGAGGGGGATGAAGTGAATTGAGGGGAAGGTGCAGGAAATGAATTGAGGAGAAAGGTGAGGTAATAAAATGAGGGGAAAGGTGGACAAAGAAAACTGAGGGCAAAAGTGCAGGAAATGAATTGAGGGGAAATGTGGAAGAAAGGAATTGTGTGGAAGGTAGATGAAATGGATTGAGGGGAAGGTGCAGGAAATTAATTGAGGGGAAAGGTCGATGAAATAAAAAGAGGGGACGGTGGAGGAAATGAATTGAGGGGAAAGGTGGAGGAAATAAAAAGAGGGGAAAGGTGGAGGAAATGAATTGAGGGGAAAGGTGGATGAAGTGAAATGAGGGGAAAGGTGGGTGAAGTGAATTGAGGGGAAGGTGGATGAAATGAATTGAGGGGAAAGGTGGACAAAATTAATTGAGGGGAAAGGTGGATAAAATGAATTGAGGGGAAAGGTGGAGGAAATGCATTGAGGGGAAAGGTGGACAAAATGAATTGAGGGGAGAGGTGCACAAAATAAATTGAGGGGAAAGTTAGAGGAAATGAAATGAGGGGAAAGGTGGATGAACTGAACAGAGGGGGATGTGGATGAAATGAATTGAGGGGAAGGTGGACAAAATTAATTGAGGGGAAAGGTGGACAAAATGAATTGAGGGGAAAGGTGGAGGAAATGAATTGAGGGGAAAGGTGGACAAAATGAATTGAGGGGAAAGATCGATGAAATGAATTGAGGGGAAAGGTGGAAGAAATGAACTGAGGGGTAGGTGGAGGAAATTAATTGAGGGGAAAGGAGGATGAAGTGAATTGAGGGGAAGGTGAGGTAATAAAATGAGGGGAAATGTGGATGAAATGAACTGAGTGGGAAGTTGGAAGAAATGAATTGAGGGGAAAGTTGGATGAAATGAATTGAGGGGAAATGTGGAGGAAATGAATTGAGTGGAAATGTGGATGAAGTGAATTGAGGGGAAAGGTGGTGGAAAGGTATTGGGTGGAAGGTGGATGAAATGGATTGAGGGGAATGGTGGAAGAAATGAACTGAGGGGAAGGTGGAGGAAATTAATTGAGGGGAAAGGTGGATAAAATGAATTGAGGGGAAAGGTCGATGAAATGAAATGAGGGGAAAGGGGGATGAAATGAATTGAGGGGGAAGGTGGACGAAATGAATTGAGGGGAAAGGTGGACAAAATGAATTGAGGGGAAAGGTGGAGGAAATGAATTGAGGGGAAATGTGGATGAAATGGATTGAGGGGAAAGTGCAAGATATTAATTGAGGGGAAAGGTGGTGGAAATAAAAAGGGGAAGGTGGAGGAAATGAATTGAGGGAAAATGTGGAGGAAATAAAAAGAGGGAAAAGGTTGAGGAAATGAATTGAGGGGAAAGGTGGAAGAAATGAACTGAGGGGAAACTAGAGGAAATTAATTGAGAGGAAAGGAGGATGAAGTGAATTGAGGGGAAGGTGGAGGAAATGAATTGAGGGGAAAGGTGAGGTAATAAAATGAGGGGAAATGTGGATTAAATGAACTGAGGGGAACGTGGACAAAATGAATTGAGGGGAAAGGTGGATGAAATGAATTGAGGGGAAATGTGGAGGAAATGAATTGAGTAGAAATGTGGATGAAGTGAATTGAGGGGAATGTTGGAGGAAAGGTATTGGGTGGAAGGTGGATGAAATGGATTGAGTGGAATGGTGGAAGAAATGAAGTGAAGAGCAGGTGGAGGAAATTAATTGAGGGGAAAGGAGGATGTAGTGAATTGAGGGGAAGGTGCAGGAAATTAATTGAGGGGAAAGGAGGATGAAGTGAATTGAGGGGAAGGTGGAGGAAATGAATTGAGGGGAAGGTGGACAAAATGAATTGAGGGGAGAGGTGCACAAAATAAATTGAGGGGAAAGTTAGAGGAAATGAAATGAGGGGAAAGGTGGATGAACTGAACAGAGGGGGATGTGGATGAAATGAATTGAGGGGAAGGTGGACAAAATTAATTGAGGGGAAAGGTGGACAAAATGAATTGAGGGGAAAGGTGGAGGAAATGAATTGAGGGGAAAGGTGGACAAAATGAATTGAGGGGAAAGATCGATGAAATGAATTGAGGGGAAAGGTGGAAGAAATGAACTGAGGGGTAGGTGGAGGAAATTAATTGAGGGGAAAGGAGGATGAAGTGAATTGAGGGGAAGGTGAGGTAATAAAATAAGGGGAAATGTGGATGAAATGAACTGAGGGGGAAGTTGGAAGTAATGAATTGAGGGGAAAGTTGGATGAAATGAATTGTGGGGAAATGTGGAGGAAATGAATTGAGTGGAAATGTGGATGAAGTGAATTGAGGGGAAAGGTGGTGGAAAGGTATTGGGTGGAAGGTGGATGAAATGGATTGAGGGGAATGGTGGAAGAAATGAACTGAGGGGAAGGTGGAGGAAATTAATTGAGGGGAAAGGTGGATAAAATGAATTGAGGGGAAAGGTCGATGAAATGAAATGAGGGGAAAGGGGGATGAAATGAATTGAGGGGGAAGGTGGACGAAATGAATTGAGGGGAAAGGTGGACAAAATGAATTGAGGGGAAAGGTGGATGAAATGAATTGAGGGGAAATGTGGATGAAATGGATTGAGGGGAAAGTGCAAGATATTAATTGAGGGGAAAGGTGGTGGAAATAAAAAGGGGAAGGTGGAGGAAATGAATTGAGGGAAAATGTGGAGGAAATAAAAAGAGGGAAAAGGTTGAGGAAATGAATTGAGGGGAAAGGTGGAAGAAATGAACTGAGGGGAAACTGGAGGAAATTAATTGAGAGGAAAGGAGGATGAAGTGAATTGAGGGGAAGGTGGAGGAAATGAATTGAGGGGAAAGGTGAGGTAATAAAATGAGGGGAAATGTGGATTAAATGAACTGAGGGGGAACGTGGACAAAATGAATTGAGGGGAAAGGTGGATGAAATGAATTGAGGGGAAATGTGGAGGAAATGAATTGAGTAGAAATGTGGATGAAGTGAATTGAGGGGAAAGTTGGATGAAAGGTATTGGGTGGAAGGTGGATGAAATGGATTGAGTGGAATGGTGGAAGAAATGAAGTGAAGAGCAGGTGGAGGAAATTAATTGAGGGGAAAGGAGGATGTAGTGAATTGAGGGGAAGGTGCAGGAAATTAATTGAGGGGAAAGGAGGATGAAGTGAATTGAGGGGAAGGTGGAGGAAATGAATTGAGGGGAAGGTGGACAAAATGAATTGAGGGGAGAGGTGCACAAAATAAATTGAGGGGAAAGTTAGAGGAAATGAAATGAGGGGAAAGGTGGATGAACTGAACAGAGGGGGATGTGGATGAAATGAATTGAGGGGAAGGTGGACAAAATTAATTGAGGGGAAAGGTGGACAAAATGAATTGAGGGGAAAGGTGGAGGAAATGAATTGAGGGGAAAGGTGGACAAAATGAATTGAGGGGAAAGATCGATGAAATGAATTGAGGGGAAAGGTGGAAGAAATGAACTGAGGGGTAGGTGGAGGAAATTAATTGAGGGGAAAGGAGGATGAAGTGAATTGAGGGGAAGGTGAGGTAATAAAATAAGGGGAAATGTGGATGAAATGAACTGAGGGGGAAGTTGGAAGTAATGAATTGAGGGGAAAGTTGGATGAAATGAATTGTGGGGAAATGTGGAGGAAATGAATTGAGTGGAAATGTGGATGAAGTGAATTGAGGGGAAAGGTGGTGGAAAGGTATTGGGTGGAAGGTGGATGAAATGGATTGAGGGGAATGGTGGAAGAAATGAACTGAGGGGAAGGTGGAGGAAATTAATTGAGGGGAAAGGTGGATAAAATGAATTGAGGGGAAAGGTCGATGAAATGAAATGAGGGGAAAGGGGGATGAAATGAATTGAGGGGGAAGGTGGACGAAATGAATTGAGGGGAAAGGTGGACAAAATGAATTGAGGGGAAAGGTGGATGAAATGAATTGAGGGGAAATGTGGATGAAATGGATTGAGGGGAAAGTGCAAGATATTAATTGAGGGGAAAGGTGGTGGAAATAAAAAGGGGAAGGTGGAGGAAATGAATTGAGGGAAAATGTGGAGGAAATAAAAAGAGGGAAAAGGTTGAGGAAATGAATTGAGGGGAAAGGTGGAAGAAATGAACTGAGGGGAAACTGGAGGAAATTAATTGAGAGGAAAGGAGGATGAAGTGAATTGAGGGGAAGGTGGAGGAAATGAATTGAGGGGAAAGGTGAGGTAATAAAATGAGGGGAAATGTGGATTAAATGAACTGAGGGGGAACGTGGACAAAATGAATTGAGGGGAAAGGTGGATGAAATGAATTGAGGGGAAATGTGGAGGAAATGAATTGAGTAGAAATGTGGATGAAGTGAATTGAGGGGAAAGGTGGAGGAAAGGTATTGGGTGGAAGGTGGATGAAATGGATTGAGTGGAATGGTGGAAGAAATGAAGTGAAGAGCAGGTGGAGGAAATTAATTGAGGGGAAAGGAGGATGAAGTGAATTGAGGGGAAGGTGCAGGAAATTAATTGAGGGGAAAGGAGGATGAAGTGAATTGAGGGGAAGGTGGAGGAAATGAATTGAGGGGAAAGGTGAGGTAATAAACGAGGGGAAATGTGGAGGAAATGAACTGAGGGGAAAGGTGGAGGAAATAAAAAGAGGGGGAAGGTGGAGGAAATGAATTGATGGGAAAGGTGGAAGGAATGAACTGAGGGGAAGGTGGAGGAAATTAATTGAGGGGAAAGGAGGATGAAGTGAATTGAGGGGAAGGTGGAGGAAATGAATTGAGGGGAAGGTGGACAAAATGAATTGAGGGGAGAGGTGCACAAAATAAATTGAGGGGAAAGTTAGAGGAAATGAAATGAGGGGAAAGGTGGATGAACTGAACAGAGGGGGATGTGGATGAAATGAATTGAGGGGAAGGTGGACAAAATTAATTGAGGGGAAAGGTGGACTAAATGAATTGAGGGGAAGGTGGAGGAAATGAATTGACGGGAAAGGTGGTCAAAATGAATTGAGGGGAAAGATCGATGAAATGAAATGAGGGGAAAGGTGGAATGAAATGAATTGAGGGGAAAGGTGGAAGAAATGAACTGAGGGGTAGGTGGAAGAAATTAATTGAGGTGAAAGGAGGATGAAGTGAATTGAGGGGAAGGTGGAGGAAATGAATTGAGGGGAAAGGTGAGGTAATAAAACGAGGGGAAAGGATGATGAAATGAACTGAGGGGAAAGGTGGATGAAATGAATTGAGGGAAAATGTGGAGGAAATAAAAAGATGGGAAAGGTGGAGGAAATGAATTGAGGGGAAATGTGGAGGAAATAAAAAGATGGGAAAGGTGGAAGAAATGAACTGAGGGGAAGGTGGAGGAAATGAATTGAGGGGAAAGGTGAGGTAATAAAATGAGGGGATATGTGGATGAAGTGAATTGAGGGGAAAGGTGGATGAAATGGATTGAGGGGAAGGTGCAGGATATTAATTGAGGGGAAGGTGGAGGAAATGAATTGAGGGGAAAGGTGGACAAAATTAATAGAGGGGAAAGGTCGATGAAATGAAATGAGGGGTAAGGTGGATGAAATGAACTGAGGGGGAAGGTGGAGGAAATGAATTGAGGGGAAATGTGGAAGAAAGGAATTGGATGGAAGGTAGATGAAATGGATTGAGGGGAAGGTCGAGGAAATAAAAAGGGGAAAGGTGGAGGAAATGAATTGAGGGGAGTGGTGGAGGAAATAAAAAGAGGGGAAGGTGGAGGAAATGAATTGAGGGGAAAGGTGGAGGAAATAAAAAGAGGGAAAAGGTGGAGGAAATGAATTGAGGGGAAAGGTGGAAGAAATGATCTGAGGGGAAGGTGGAGGAAATTAATTGAGGGGGATGAAGTGAATTGAGGGGAAGGTGCAGGAAATGAATTGAGGAGAAAGGTGAGGTAATAAAATGAGGGGAAAGGTGGATGACATGAATTGAGGGGAAAGGTGGACAAAGAAAACTGAGGGCAAAAGTGCAGGAAATGAATTGAGGGGAAATGTGGAAGAAAGGAATTGTGTGGAAGGTAGATGAAATGGAGTGAGGGGAAGGTGCAGGAAATTAATTGAGGGGAAAGGTCGATGAAATAAAAAGAGGGGACGGTGGAGGAAATGAATTGAGGGGAAAGGTGGAGGAAATAAAAAGAGGGGAAAGGTGGAGGAAATGAATTGAGGGGAAAGGTGGATGAAGTGAAATGAGGGGAAAGGTGGGTGAAGTGAATTGAGGGGAAAGGTGGAAGAAATGATCTGAGGGGAAGGTGGAGGAAATTAATTGAGGGGAAGGGAGGATGAAGTGAATTGAGGGGAAGGTAGATGAAATTAATTGAGGGGAAAGGTGGAGTAAATAAAAAGAGGGGAAAGGTGGAGGAAATGAATTGAGGGGAAAAGTGGAAGAAATGAATTCAGGGGAAGGTGGAGGAAATTAATTGAGGGGAAAGGAGGATGAAGTGAATTGAGGGGAAAGTGGAGGAAATGAATTGTGGGAAAAGTTGGATGAAATGAATTGAGGGGAAATGTGGGTGAAGTGAATTGAGGGGAAGATGGATGAAATGAATATAAGGGAAAGGTGGACAAAATGAATTGAGGGGAAAGGTCGATGAAATGAAATGAGGGGAAAGTTGGATGAAATGAATTGAGGGGAAGGTGGATGAAATGAATTGAGGGGGAAGGTGGACGAAATGAATTGAGGGGAAATGTGGATGAGATGAATTGAGGGGAAAGGTGGACAAAATGAATTGAGGGAAAAGGTGGAGGTAATGAATTGAGGGGAAAAGTGGATGAAATGAATTGAGGGGAAAGGTGGAGGAAATAAAAAGGGGAAAGGTGGACAAAATGAATTGAGAGGAAGGTGGAGGAAATGAATTGAGGTGAAAGGTCGAGGAAATAAAAAGGGGAAGGCGGAGGAAATAAATTGAGGGGAAAGGTGGACAAAATGAACTGAGGGCAAAGGTGGAGGAAATGAATTGAGGGGAAATGTGGAAGAAAGGAATTGGATGGAAGGTAGATGAAATGGATTGAGGGGAAGGTCGAGGAAATAAAAAGGGGAAAGGTGGAGGAAATGAATTGAGGGGAGTGGTGGAGGAAATAAAAAGAGGGGAAGGTGGAGGAAATGAATTGAGGGGAAAGGTGGAGGAAATAAAAAGAGGGAAAAGGTGGAGGAAATGAATTGAGGGGAAAGGTGGAAGAAATGATCTGAGGGGAAGGTGGAGGAAATTAATTGAGGGGGATGAAGTGAATTGAGGGGAAGGTGCAGGAAATGAATTGAGGAGAAAGGTGAGGTAATAAAATGAGGGGAAAGGTGGATGACATGAATTGAGGGGAAAGGTGGACAAAGAAAACTGAGGGCAAAAGTGCAGGAAATGAATTGAGGGGAAATGTGAGGTAATAAAATGAGGGGAAAGGTGGATGAAATGAATTGAGGGGAAAGGTGGACAAAGAGAACTGAGGGCAAAAGTGGAGGAAATGAATTGAGGGGAAATGTGGAAGAAAGGAATTGTGTGGAAGGTAGATGAAATGGATTGAGGGGAAGGTGCAGGAAATTAATTGAGGGGAAAGGTCGATGAAATAAAAAGAGGGGACGGTGGAGGAAATGAATTGAGGGGAAAGGTGGAGGAAATAAAAAGAGGGGAAAGGTGGAGGAAATGAATTGAGGGGAAAGGTGAGGTAATAAAATGAGGGGAAAGGTGGGTGAAGTGAATTGAGGGGAAAGGTGGAAGAAATGATCTGAGGGGAAGGTGGAGGAAATTAATTGAGGGGAAGGGAGGATGAAGTGAATTTAGGGGAAGGTGCAGGAAATGAATTGAGGAGAAAGGTGAGGTAATAAAATGAGGGGAAAGGTGGATGACATGAATTGAGGGGAAAGGTGGACAAAGAGAACTGAGGGCAAAAGTGGAGGAAATGAATTGAGGGGAAATGTGGAAGAAAGGAATTGTGTGGAAGGTAGATGAAATGGATTCAAGGGAAGGTGCAGGAAATTAATTGAGGGGAATGGAGGATGAAGTGAATTGAGGGGAAGGTGGAGGAAATGAATTGAGGGGAAAAGTGGAGGAAATAAAAAGAGGGGAAAGGTGGAGGAAATGAATTGAGGGGAAAGGTGGATGAAGTGAAATGAGGGGAAAGGTGGGTGAAGTGAATTGAGGGGAAGGTGGATGAAATGAATTGAGGGGAAAGGTGGACAAAATTAATTGAGGGGAAAGGTGGATAAAATGAATTGAGGGGAAAGGTGGAGGAAATGAATTGAGGGGAAAGGTGGACAAAATGAATTGAGGGGAGATGTGCACAAAATAAATTGAGGGGAAAGTTAGAGGAAATGAAATGAGGGGAAAGGTGGATGAACTGAACAGAGGGGGATGTGGATGAAATGAATTGAGGGGAAGGTGGACAAAATTAATTGAGGGGAAAGGTGGACAAAATGAATTGAGGGGAAAGGTGGAGGAAATGAATTGAGGGGAAAGGTGGACAAAATGAATTGAGGGGAAAGATCGATGAAATGAATTGAGGGGAAAGGTGGAAGAAATGAACTGAGGGGTAGGTGGAGGAAATTAATTGAGGGGAAAGGAGGATGAAGTGAATTGAGGGGAAGGTGAGGTAATAAAATGAGGGGAAATGTGGATGAAATGAACTGAGGGGGAAGTTGGAAGAAATGAATTGAGGGGAAAGTTGGATGAAATGAATTGAGGGGAAATGTGGAGGAAATGAATTGAGTGGAAATGTGGATGAAGTGAATTGAGGGGAAAGGTGGTGGAAAGGTATTGGGTGGAAGGTGGATGAAATGGATTGAGGGGAATGGTGGAAGAAATGAACTGAGGGGAAGGTGGAGGAAATTAATTGAGGGGAAAGGTGGATAAAATGAATTGAGGGGAAAGGTCGATGAAATGAAATGAGGGGAAAGGGGGATGAAATGAATTGAGGGGGAAGGTGGACGAAATGAATTGAGGGGAAAGGTGGACAAAATGAATTGAGGGGAAAGGTGGAGGAAATGAATTGAGGGGAAATGTGGATGAAATGGATTGAGGGGAAAGTGCAAGATATTAATTGAGGGGAAAGGTGGTGGAAATAAAAAGGGGAAGGTGGAGGAAATGAATTGAGGGAAAATGTGGAGGAAATAAAAAGAGGGAAAAGGTTGAGGAAATGAATTGAGGGGAAAGGTGGAAGAAATGAACTGAGGGGAAACTGGAGGAAATTAATTGAGAGGAAAGGAGGATGAAGTGAATTGAGGGGAAAGGTGGAGGAAAGGTATTGGGTGGAAGGTGGATGAAATGAATTGAGGGGAGAGGTGGAAGGAATGAACTGAGGGGAAGGTGGAGGAAATTAATTGAGGGGAAAGGAGGATGAAGTGAATTGAGGGGAAGGTGGAGGAAATGAATTGAGGGGAAGGTGGACAAAATGAATTGAGGGGAGAGGTGCACAAAATAAATTGAGGGGAAAGTTAGAGGAAATGAAATGAGGGGAAAGGTGGATGAACTGAACAGAGGGGGATGTGGATGAAATGAATTGAGGGGAAGGTGGACAAAATTAATTGAGGGGAAAGGTGGACAAAATGAATTGAGGGGAAAGGTGGAGGAAATGAATTGAGGGGAAAGGTGGACAAAATGAATTGAGGGGAAAGGTGGACAAAATGAATTGAGGGGAAAGATCGATGAAATGAATTGAGGGGAAAGGTGGAAGAAATGAACTGAGGGGTAGGTGGAGGAAATTAATTGAGGGGAAAGGAGGATGAAGTGAATTGAGGGGAAGGTGAGGTAATAAAATGAGGGGAAATGTGGATGAAATGAACTGAGGGGGAAGTTGGAAGAAATGAATTGAGGGGAAAGTTGGATGAAATGAATTGAGGGGAAATGTGGAGGAAATGAATTGAGTGGAAATGTGGATGAAGTGAATTGAGGGGAAAGGTGGTGGAAAGGTATTGGGTGGAAGGTGGATGAAATGGATTGAGGGGAATGGTGGAAGAAATGAACTGAGGGGAAGGTGGAGGAAATTAATTGAGGGGAAAGGTGGATAAAATGAATTGAGGGGAAAGGTCGATGAAATGAAATGAGGGGAAAGGGGGATGAAATGAATTGAGGGGGAAGGTGGACGAAATGAATTGAGGGGAAAGGTGGACAAAATGAATTGAGGGGAAAGGTGGAGGAAATGAATTGAGGGGAAATGTGGATGAAATGGATTGAGGGGAAAGTGCAAGATATTAATTGAGGGGAAAGGTGGTGGAAATAAAAAGGGGAAGGTGGAGGAAATGAATTGAGGGAAAATGTGGAGGAAATAAAAAGAGGGAAAAGGTTGAGGAAATGAATTGAGGGGAAAGGTGGAAGAAATGAACTGAGGGGAAACTGGAGGAAATTAATTGAGAGGAAAGGAGGATGAAGTGAATTGAGGGGAAGGTGGAGGAAATGAATTGAGGGGAAAGGTGAGGTAATAAAATGAGGGGAAATGTGGATTAAATGAACTGAGGGGGAACGTGGACAAAATGAATTGAGGGGAAAGGTGGATGAAATGAATTGAGGGGAAATGTGGAGGAAATGAATTGAGTAGAAATGTGGATGAAGTGAATTGAGGGGAAAGGTGGAGGAAAGGTATTGGGTGGAAGGTGGATGAAATGGATTGAGTGGAATGGTGGAAGAAATGAAGTGAAGAGCAGGTGGAGGAAATTAATTGAGGGGAAAGGAGGATGAAGTGAATTGAGGGGAAGGTGCAGGAAATTAATTGAGGGGAAAGGAGGATGAAGTGAATTGAGGGGAAGGTGGAGGAAATGAATTGAGGGGAAAGGTGAGGTAATAAACGAGGGGAAATGTGGAGGAAATGATCTGAGGGGAAAGGTGGAGGAAATAAAAAGAGGGGGAAGGTGGAGGAAATGAATTGATGGGAAAGGTGGAAGGAATGAACTGAGGGGAAGGTGGAGGAAATTAATTGAGGGGAAAGGAGGATGAAGTGAATTGAGGGGAAGGTGGAGGAAATGAATTGAGGGGAAGGTGGACAAAATGAATTGAGGGGAGAGGTGCACAAAATAAATTGAGGGGAAAGTTAGAGGAAATGAAATGAGGGGAAAGGTGGATGAACTGAACAGAGGGGGATTTGGATGAAGTGAATTGAGGGGAAGGTGGACAAAATTAATTGAGGGGAAAGGTGGACAAAATGAATTGAGGGGAAGGTGGAGGAAATGAATTGAGGGGAAAGATCGATGAAATGAAATGAGGGGAAAGGTGGAATGAAATGAATTGAGGGGAAAGGTGGAAGAAATGAACTGAGGGGTAGGTGGAAGAAATTAATTGAGGGGAAAGGAGGATGAAGTGAATTGAGGGGAAAGGAGGATGAAGTGAATTGAGGGGAAGGTGGAGGAAATGAATTGAGGGGAAAGGTGAGGTAATAAAATGAGGGGAAAGGATGATGAAATGAACTGAGGGGAAAGGTGGATGAAATGAATTGAGGGAAAATGTGGAGGAAATAAAAAGATGGGAAAGGTGGAGGAAATGAATTGAGGGGAAAGGTGGAAGAAATGAACTGAGGGGAAGGTGGAGGAAATGAATTGAGGGGAAAGGTGAGGTAATAAAATGAGGGGATATGTGGATGAAGTGAATTGAGGGGAAAGGTGGATGAAATGGATTGAGGGGAAGGTGCAGGATATTAATTGAGGGGAAGGTGGAGGAAATGAATTGAGGGGAAAGGTGGACAAAATTAATAGAGGGGAAAGGTCGATGAAATGAAATGAGGGGAAAGGTGGATGAAATGAACTGAGGGGGAAGGTGGACAAAATGAATTGAGGGGAAATGTGGATGAAATGGATTGAGGGGAAGCTGCAGGATATTAATTGAGGTGAAGGTGGAGGAAATAACTAGGGGAAAAGTAGAGGAAATGAATTGAGGGGAAAGGTGGAGGAAATAAAAAGGGGAAGGTGGAGGAAATGAATTGAGGGAAAATGTGGAGGAAATAAAAAGAGGGGAGAGGTGGAGGAAATGAATTGAGTGGAAAGGTGGAAGAAATGAACTGAGGGGAAGCTGGAGGAAATTAATTGAGGGGAAAGGAGGATGAAGTGAATTGAGGGGAAGGTGCAGGAAATTAATTGAGGGGAAAGGAGGATGAAGTGAATTGAGGGGAAGGTGGACAAAATGATTTGAGGGGAAAGGTGGATGAAATGAATTGAGGGGAAAGGTGGACAAAATGAATTGAGAGGAAATGTGGAGGAAATGAAATGAGGGGAAATGTGGATGAAATGGATTGAGGGGAAGGTGCAGGATATTAATTGAGGGGAAGGTGGAGTAAATAAAAAGCGGAAAGGTGGAGGAAATGAATTGAGGGGAAAGGTGGAGGAAATAAAAAGGGAAAGGTGGAGGAAATGAATTGAGGGAAAAGGTGGAGGAAATAAAAAGAGGGGAAAGGTGGAGGAAATGAATTGAGGGGAAATGTGGAAGAAATGAACTGAGGGGAAGTTGGATGAAGTGAATTGAGGGGAAAGGTGTATGAAATGGATTGAGTGGAAGGTGCAGGATATTAATTGAGGGGAAGGTGGTGGAAATGAATTGAGGGGAAAGGTGGACAAAATGAATTGAGGGGAAAGGCGGAAGAAATGGATTGAGGGGAAGGTGCAGGATATTAATTGAAGGAAAAGGTGGAGGAAATGAATTGAGCGGAAAGATGGAGAAAATGAATTGAGCGGAAATGTGGATGAAGTGAATTGAGGGGAAAGGTGGAGGAAAGGTATTGGGTGGAAGGTGGATGAAATGGATTGAGGGGAAACGTGGAAGAAATGAACTGAGGGGAAGGTGGAGGAAATTAATTGAGGGGAAAGGTGAGGTAATAAAATGAGGGGATATGTGGATGAAGTGAATTGAGGGGAAAGGTGGATGAAATGGATTGAGGGGAAAGGTGGACAAAATTAATAGAGGGGAAAGGTCGATGAAATGAAATGAGGGGTAAGGTGGATGATATGAATTGAGGGGAAAGGTGGACAAAATGAATTGAGGGGAAAGGCGGAAGAAATGGATTGAGGGGAAGGTGCAGGATATTAATTGAAGGAAAAGGTGGAGGAAATGAATTGAGCGGAAAGATGGAGGAAATGAATTGAGCGGAAATGTGGACAAAATGAATTGAGGGGAAAGGTGGAGGAAATGAATTGAGGGGAAATGTGGATGAAATGGATTGAGGGGAAAGTGCAAGATATTAATTGAGGGGAAAGGTGGTGGAAATAAAAAGGGGAAGGTGGAGGAAATGAATTGAGGGAAAATGTGGAGGAAATAAAAAGAGGGAAAAGGTTGAGGAAATGAATTGAGGGGAAAGGTGGAAGAAATGAACTGAGGGGAAACTGGAGGAAATTAATTGAGAGGAAAGGAGGATGAAGTGAATTGAGGGGAAAGGTGGAGGAAAGGTATTGGGTGGAAGGTGGATGAAATGAATTGAGGGGAGAGGTGGAAGGAATGAACTGAGGGGAAGGTGGAGGAAATTAATTGAGGGGAAAGGAGGATGAAGTGAATTGAGGGGAAGGTGGAGGAAATGAATTGAGGGGAAGGTGGACAAAATGAATTGAGGGGAGAGGTGCACAAAATAAATTGAGGGGAAAGTTAGAGGAAATGAAATGAGGGGAAAGGTGGATGAACTGAACAGAGGGGGATGTGGATGAAATGAATTGAGGGGAAGGTGGACAAAATTAATTGAGGGGAAAGGTGGACAAAATGAATTGAGGGGAAAGGTGGAGGAAATGAATTGAGGGGAAAGGTGGACAAAATGAATTGAGGGGAAAGATCGATGAAATGAATTGAGGTGAAAGGTGGAAGAAATGAACTGAGGGGTAGGTGGAGGAAATTAATTGAGGGGAAAGGAGGATGAAGTGAATTGAGGGGAAGGTGAGGTAATAAAATGAGGGGAAATGTGGATGAAATGAACTGAGGGGGAAGTTGGAAGAAATGAATTGAGGGGAAAGTTGGATGAAATGAATTGAGGGGAAATGTGGAGGAAATGAATTGAGTGGAAATGTGGATGAAGTGAATTGAGGGGAAAGGTGGTGGAAAGGTATTGGGTGGAAGGTGGATGAAATGGATTGAGGGGAATGGTGGAAGAAATGAACTGAGGGGAAGGTGGAGGAAATTAATTGAGGGGAAAGGTGGATAAAATGAATTGAGGGGAAAGGTCGATGAAATGAAATGAGGGGAAAGGGGGATGAAATGAATTGAGGGGGAAGGTGGACGAAATGAATTGAGGGGAAAGGTGGACAAAATGAATTGAGGGGAAAGGTGGAGGAAATGAATTGAGGGGAAATGTGGATGAAATGGATTGAGGGGAAAGTGCAAGATATTAATTGAGGGGAAAGGTGGTGGAAATAAAAAGGGGAAGGTGGAGGAAATGAATTGAGGGAAAATGTGGAGGAAATAAAAAGAGGGAAAAGGTTGAGGAAATGAATTGAGGGGAAAGGTGGAAGAAATGAACTGAGGGGAAACTGGAGGAAATTAATTGAGAGGAAAGGAGGATGAAGTGAATTGAGGGGAAGGTGGAGGAAATGAATTGAGGGGAAAGGTGAGGTAATAAAATGAGGGGAAATGTGGATTAAATGAACTGAGGGGGAACGTGGACAAAATGAATTGAGGGGAAAGGTGGATGAAATGAATTGAGGGGAAATGTGGAGGAAATGAATTGAGTAGAAATGTGGATGAAGTGAATTGAGGGGAAAGGTGGAGGAAAGGTATTGGGTGGAAGGTGGATGAAATGGATTGAGTGGAATGGTGGAAGAAATGAAGTGAAGAGCAGGTGGAGGATATTAATTGAGGGGAAAGGAGGATGAAGTGAATTGAGGGGAAGGTGCAGGAAATTAATTGAGGGGAAAGGAGGATGAAGTGAATTGAGGGGAAGGTGGAGGAAATGAATTGAGGGGAAAGGTGAGGTAATAAACGAGGGGAAATGTGGAGGAAATGAACTGAGGGGAAAGGTGGAGGAAATAAAAAGAGGGGGAAGGTGGAGGAAATGAATTGATGGGAAAGGTGGAAGGAATGAACTGAGGGGAAGGTGGAGGAAATTAATTGAGGGGAAAGGAGGATTAAGTGAATTGAGGGGAAGGTGGAGGAAATGAATTGAGGGGAAAGGTGGAGGAAATGAATTGACAGGAAAGGTGGTCAAAATGAATTGAGGGGAAAGATCGATGAAATGAAATGAGGGGAAAGGTGGAATGAAATGAATTGAGGGGAAAGGAGGAAGAAATGAACTGAGGGGTAGGTGGAAGAAATTAATTGAGGGGAAAGGAGGATGAAGTGAATTGAGGGGAAAGGAGGATGAAGTGAATTGAGGGGAAGGTGGAGGAAATGAATTGAGGGGAAAGGTGAGGTAATAAAATGAGGGGAAAGGATGATGAAATGAACTGAGGGGAAAGGTGGATGAAATGAATTGAGGGAAAATGTGGAGGAAATAAAAAGATGGGAAAGGTGGAGGAAATGAATTGAGGGGAAAGGTGGAAGAAATGAACTGAGGGGAAGGTGGAGGAAATGAATTGAGGGGAAAGGTGAGGTAATGAAATGAGGGGATATGTGGATGAAGTTAATTGAGGGGAAAGGTGGATGAAATGGATTGAGGGGAAGGTGCAGGATATTAATTGAGGGGAAGGTGGAGGAAATGAATTGAGGGGAAAGGTGGACAAAATTAATAGAGGGGAAAGGTCGATGAAATGAAATGAGGGGTAAGGTGGATGAAATGAACTGAGGGGGAAGGTGGACGAAATGAATTGAGGGGAAATGTGGATGAAATGGATTGAGGGGAAGCTGCAGGATATTAATTGAGGTGAAGGTGGAGGAAATAACTAGGGGAAAAGTAGAGGAAAAGAATTGAGGGGAAAGGTGGAGGAAATAAAAAGGGGAAGGTGGAGGAAATGAATTGAGGGAAAATGTGGAGGAAATAAAAAGAGGGGAGAGGTGGAGGAAATGAATTGAGTGGAAAGGTGGCAGAAATGAACTGAGGGGAAGCTGGAGGAAATTAATTGAGGGGAAAGGAGGATGAAGTGAATTGAGGGGAAGGTGCAGGAAATTAATTGAGGGGAAAGGAGGATGAAGTCAATTGAGGGGAAGGTGGACAAAATGATTTGAGGGGAAAGGTGGATGAAATGAATTGAGGGGAAAGGTGGACAAAATGAATTGAGAGGAAATGTGGAGGAAATGAAATGAGGGGAAATGTGGATGAAATGGATTGAGGGGAAGGTGCAGGATATTAATTGAGGGGAAGGTGGAGTAAATAAAAAGCGGAAAGGTGGAGGAAATGAATTGAGGGGAAAGGTGGAGGAAATAAAAAGGGAAAGGTGGAGGAAATGAATTGAGGGAAAAGGTGGAGGAAATAAAAAGAGGGGAAAGGTGGAGGAAATGAATTGAGGGGAAAGGTGGAAGAAATGAACTGAGGGGAAGTTGGATGAAGTGAATTGAGGGGAAAGGTGTATGAAATGGATTGAGTGGAAGGTGCAGGATATTAATTGAGGGGAAGGTGGAGGAAATGAATTGAGGGGAAAGGTGGACAAAATGAATTGAGGGGAAAGGCGGAAGAAATGGATTGAGGGGAAGGTGCAGGATATTAATTGAAGGAAAAGGTGGAGGAAATGAATTGAGCGGAAAGATGGAGGAAATGAATTGAGCGGAAATGTGGATGAAGTGAATTGAGGGGAAAGGTGGAGGAAAGGTATTGGGTGGAAGGTGGATGAAATGGATTGAGGGGAAACGTGGAAGAAATGAACTGAGGGGAAGGTGGAGGAAATTAATTGAGGGGAAAGGTGAGGTAATAAAATGAGGGGATATGTGGATGAAGTGAATTGAGGGGAAAGGTGGATGAAATGGATTGAGGGGAAGGTGCAGGATATTAATTGAGGGGAAGGTGGAGGAAATGAATTGAGGGGAAAGGTGGACAAAATTAATAGAGGGGAAAGGTCGATGAAATGAAATGAGGGGTAAGGTGGATGATATGAACTGAGGGGGAAGGTGGACGAAATGAATTGAGGGGAAAGGAGGATGAAATGAATTGAGGGGAAAGGTGGACAAAATGAATTGAGGGGAAAGGTGGAGGAAAGGAATTGAGGGGAAATGTGGATGAAATGGATTGAGGGGAAGCTGCAGGATATTAATTGAGGTGAAGGTGGAGGAAATAACTAGGGGAAAAGTAGAGGAAATGAATTGAGGGGAAAGGTGGAGGAAAGGTATTGGGTGGAAGGTGGATGAAATGGATTGAGGGGAAACGTGGAAGAAATGAACTGAGGGGAAGGTGGAGGAAATTAATTGAGGGGAAAGGAGGATGAAGTAAGTTGAGGGGAAGGTGCAGGAAATTAATTGAGGGGAAAGTTGAGGTAATAAAAAGAGGGGAAAGGCGGAGGAAATGAACTGAGGGGAAAGGTGGAGGAAATAAAAAGAGGTGAAAGGTGGAGTAAATGAAATGAGGGGAAAGGAGGAGGAAATAAAAAGAGGGGAAAGGTGGATGAAGTGAAATGAGGGGAAGGTGGATGAAATGAATTGAAGGGAAAGGTGGATGAAATGAATTGAGGGGAAAGGAGGGTGAAGTGAATTGAGGGGAAGATGGAGGAAATAAAAAGAGGGGAAAGGTGGAGGAAATGAATTGTGGGGAAAGGTGGAAGAAATGAACTGAGGGGAAGGTGGAGGAAATTAATTGAGGCGAAAGGATGATGAAGTGAATTGAGGGGAAGCTGGAGGAAATGAATTGAGGGAGAAAGGTGAGGTAATAAAATGAGGGGAAATGTGGACGAAATGAATTAAGGGGAAAGGTGGATGAAATGAATTGAGGGGAAAGGTGGAGAAAATGAATTGAGAGGAAATGTGGAGGAAATGAAATGAGGGGAAATGTTGATGAAATGGATTGAGGGGAAGGTGCAGGATATTAATTGAGGGGAAGGTGGAGTAAATAAAAAGGGGAAAGGTGGAGGAAATGAATTGAGGGGAAAGGTGGAGGAAATAAAAAGGGAAAGGTGGAGGAAATGAATTGAGGGAAAAGGTGGAGGAAATAAAAAGAGGGGAAAGGTGTATGAAATGGATTGAGGGGAAGGTGCAGGATATTAATTGAGGGGAAGGTGGAGGAAATGAACTGAGGGGAAAGGTGAGGTAATAAAATGAGGGGAAAGGTGGACAAAATGAATTGAGGGGAAAGGTGGAGGAAATGAATTGAGGGGAAATGTGGATGAAATGGATTGAGGGGAAGGTGCAGGACATTAATTGAGGGGACGGTGGAGGAAATAAAAAGGGGAAAAGTAGAGGAAATGAAATGAGGGGAAAGGTGGAGGAAATAAAAAGGGGAAGGTGGAGGAAATGAATTGAGGGAAATGGTGGAAGAAATAAAAAGAGGGGAGAGGTGGAGGAAATGAATTCAAGGGAAAGGTGGATGAAATGAATTGAGGGAAAAGGTGGAGGAAATAAAAAGATGGGAAAGGTGGAGGAAATGAATTGAGGGGAAAGGTGGAAGAAATGAACTGAGGGGAAGGTGGAGGAAATGAATTGAGGGGAAAGGTGAGGTAATAAAATGAGGGGATATGTGGATGAAGTGAATTGAGGGGTAAGGTGGATGAAATGGATTGAGGGGAAGGTGGAGGATATTAATTGAGGTGAAGGTGGAGGAAATGAATTGAGGGGAAAGGTGGACGAAATGAATTGAGGGGAAAGGTGGACGAAATGAATTGAGGGGAAAGGTGGACAAAATGAATTTAGGGGAAAGGTGGAGGAAATGAATTGAGGGGAAATGTGGATGAAATGGATTGAGGGGAAGGTGCAGGATATTAATTGAGGGGAAAGGTGAAGGAAATAAAAAGGGGAAGGTTGAGGAAATGAATTGAGGGAAAAGGTGGATGAAGTGAATTGAGGGGAAGGTGGAGGAAATGAATTGAGGGGAAAGGTGAGGTAATAACATGAGGGGAAATGTGGATGAAGTGAATAGAGGGGAAAGGTGGAGGAAAGGTATTGTGTGGAAGGTGGATGAAATGGATTGAGGGGAAAGGTGGAAGAAATGATCTGCGGGGAAGGTGGAGGAAATAAAAAGGGGAAGGTGGAGGAAATGAATTGAGGGAAAAGGTGCAGGAAATAAAAAGAGGGGAAAGGTGGAAGAAATGAATTGAGGGGAAAGGTGGAAGAAATGAACTGAGGGGAAGGTGGAGGAATTTAATTGAGGGGAAAGGAGGATGAAGTGAATTGAGGGGAAGGTGGAGGAAATGAATTGAGGGGAAAGGTGGACGAAATGAATTGAGGGGAAAGGTGGAGGAAATGAATTGAGTGGAAATGTGGATGAAGTGAATTGAGGGGAAACATGGAGGAAAGGTATTGTGTGGAAGGTGGATGAAATGGATTGAGGGGAAAGGTGGAAGAAATGATCTGCGGGGAAGGTGGAGGAAATGAATTGAGGGAAAAGGTGGAGGAAATAAAAAGAGGGGAAAGGTGTATGAAATGGATTGAGGGGAAGGTGCAGGATATTAATTGAGGGGAAGGTGGAGGAAATGAACTGAGGGGAAAGGTGAGGTAATAAAATGAGGGGAAAGGTGGACAAAATGAATTGAGGGGAAAGGTGGAGGAAATGAATTGAGGGGAAATGTGGATGAAATGGATTGAGGGGAAGGTGCAGGACATTAATTGAGGGGACGGTGGAGGAAATAAAAAGGGGAAAAGTAGAGGAAATGAAATGAGGGGAAAGGTGGAGGAAATAAAAAGGGGAAGGTGGAGGAAATGAATTGAGGGAAATGGTGGAAGAAATAAAAAGAGGGGAGAGGTGGAGGAAATGAATTCAAGGGAAAGGTGGATGAAATGAATTGAGGGAAAAGGTGGAGGAAATAAAAAGATGGGAAAGGTGGAGGAAATGAATTGAGGGGAAAGGTGGAAGAAATGAACTGAGGGGAAGGTGGAGGAAATGAATTGAGGGGAAAGGTGAGGTAATAAAATGAGGGGATATGTGGATGAAGTGAATTGAGGGGTAAGGTGGATGAAATGGATTGAGGGGAAGGTGGAGGATATTAATTGAGGTGAAGGTGGAGGAAATGAATTGAGGGGAAAGGTGGACGAAATGAATTGAGGGGAAAGGTGGACGAAATGAATTGAGGGGAAAGGTGGACAAAATGAATTTAGGGGAAAGGTGGAGGAAATGAATTGAGGGGAAATGTGGATGAAATGGATTGAGGGGAAGGTGCAGGATATTAATTGAGGGGAAAGGTGAAGGAAATAAAAAGGGGAAGGTTGAGGAAATGAATTGAGGGAAAAGGTGGATGAAGTGAATTGAGGGGAAGGTGGAGGAAATGAATTGAGGGGAAAGGTGAGGTAATAACATGAGGGGAAATGTGGATGAAGTGAATAGAGGGGAAAGGTGGAGGAAAGGTATTGTGTGGAAGGTGGATGAAATGGATTGAGGGGAAAGGTGGAAGAAATGATCTGCGGGGAAGGTGGAGGAAATAAAAAGGGGAAGGTGGAGGAAATGAATTGAGGGAAAAGGTGCAGGAAATAAAAAGAGGGGAAAGGTGGAAGAAATGAATTGAGGGGAAAGGTGGAAGAAATGAACTGAGGGGAAGGTGGAGGAATTTAATTGAGGGGAAAGGAGGATGAAGTGAATTGAGGGGAAGGTGGAGGAAATGAATTGAGGGGAAAGGTGGACGAAATGAATTGAGGGGAAAGGTGGAGGAAATGAATTGAGTGGAAATGTGGATGAAGTGAATTGAGGGGAAACATGGAGGAAAGGTATTGTGTGGAAGGTGGATGAAATGGATTGAGGGGAAAGGTGGAAGAAATGATCTGCGGGGAAGGTGGAGGAAATAAAAAGGGGAAGGTGGAGGAAATGAATTGAGGGGAAATGTGGACAAAATGAATTTAGGGGAAAGGTGGAGGAAATGAATTGAGGGGAAATGTGGATGAAATGGATTGAGGGGAAGGTGCAGGATATTAATTGAGGGGAAAGGTGAAGGAAATAAAAAGGGGAAGGTTGAGGAAATGAATTGAGGGAAAAGGTGGATGAAGTGAATTGAGGGGAAGGTGGAGGAAATGAATTGAGGGGAAAGGTGAGGTAATAACATGAGGGGAAATGTGGATGAAGTGAATAGAGGGGAAAGGTGGAGGAAAGGTATTGTGTGGAAGGTGGATGAAATGGATTGAGGGGAAAGGTGGAAGAAATGATCTGCGGGGAAGGTGGAGGAAATAAAAAGGGGAAGGTGGAGGAAATGAATTGAGGGAAAAGGTGCAGGAAATAAAAAGAGGGGAAAGGTGGAAGAAATGAATTGAGGGGAAAGGTGGAAGAAATGAACTGAGGGGAAGGTGGAGGAATTTAATTGAGGGGAAAGGAGGATGAAGTGAATTGAGGGGAAGGTGGAGGAAATGAATTGAGGGGAAAGGTGGACGAAATGAATTGAGTGGAAATGTGGATGAAGTGAATTGAGGGGAAACATGGAGGAAAGGTATTGTGTGGAAGGTGGATGAAATGGATTGAGGGGAAAGGTGGAAGAAATGAACTGAGAGGAAGGTGGAGGAAATTAATTGAGGGCAAAGGAGGAGGAAGTAAGTTGAGGGGAAGGTGCAGGAAATTAATTGAGGGGAAAGGTGGATGAAATTAACTGATGGCAAAGGTGGATGGAATTAATTGAGGAGAAAGGTGGATGAAATGAACTGATGGGAAAGGTGGAGGGAAAAAAGAGGGGAAGGTGGAGGAAATGAATTGAGGGGGAAGGTGGAAGAAATGAATTGAGGGGAAGGTGGAGGAAATTAATTGAGGGGAAAGGAGGATGAAGTGAATTGTGGGGAAGGTGGAGGAAATGTATTGAGGGGAAAGGTGAGGTAATAAAAAGAGGGGACAGGTGGAAGAAATGAATTGAGGGGAAGGTGGAGGAAATTAATTGAGGGGAAAGGAGGATGAAGTGAATTGAGGGGAATGTGGATGAAATGAATTGAGGGGAAAGGTGGACAAAATGAATTGAGGGGAAAGGTCGATGAAATGAAATGAGGGGAAAGGTGGATGCAATGAACTGAGAGGGAAGGTGGACTTAATGAATTGAGGGGAAAGGTGGACAAATAGAATTGAGGGGAAAGGTGGAGGAAATGAATTGAGGGGAAAGGTGGAGGAAATAAAAAGAGGGGAAAGTTGGAGGAAATGAATTGAGGGGAAAGGAGGATGAAGTGAATTGAGGGGAAGGTGGATGACATGAATTGAAGGGAAAGGTGGATGAAATGAATTGGGGAAAAGGTGGGTGATGTGAATTGAGGAGAAGGTGGATGAAATGAATTGAGGGGAAAGTTGGACAAAATTAATTGAGGGGAAAGGTGGACAAAATGAATTGAGGAGAAAGGTGGAGGAAATGAATTGAGCGAAAGGTGGATAAAATGAATTGAGGGGAGAGGTGCACAAAATGAATTGAGGGGTAAGGTAGAGGAAATGAAATGAGGGGAAAGGTGGAGGAAATGAATTGAGGGGAAAGGTCGATGAAATGAAATGAGGGGAAAGGTGGATGAAATGAACTGAGGGGGAAGGTGGACAAAATGAATTGAGGGGAAAGGTGGATGAAATGAATTCAGGGGAAAGGTGGACAAAATGAATTGAGGGGAAAGGTGGAGGAAATTAATTGAGGGGAAATGTGGATGAAATGGATTGAGGGGAAGGTGCAGGATATTAATTGAGTGGAAAGGTGGTGGAAATAAAAAGGGGAAGGTGGAGGAAATGAATTGAGGGAAAAGGTGGAAGAAATGAACTGAGGGGAAGATGGAGGAAATTAATTGAGGGGAAAGGAGGATGAAGTGAATTGAGGGGAAGGTGGAGGAAAGGTATTGTGTGGAAGGTGGATGAAATGGATTGAGGGGAAAGGTGGAAGAAATGAACTGCGGGGAAGGTGGAGGAAATGAATTGAGGGGAAAGGTGGAGGAAATAAAAAGGGGAAGGTGGAGGAAATGAATTGAGGGAAAAGGTGGAGGAAATAAAAAGAGCGGATAGGTGGAGGAAATGAATTGAGGGGAAAGGTGGAAGAAATGAACTGTGGAGAAGATGGAGGAATTTAATTGAGGGGAAAGGAGGATGAAGTGAATTGAGGGGAAGGTGGAGGAAATGAATTGAGGGGAAAGGTGAAGTAATAAAATGAGGGGAAAGGTGGATGAAATGAACTGAGGGGGAAGGTGGACAAAATGAATTGAGGGGAAAGGTGGATGAAATGAATTGAGTGGAAATGTGGATGAAGTGAATTGAGGGGAAAGGTGGAGGAAAGGTATTGCGTGGAAGGTGGATGAAATGGATTGAGGGGAAAGGTGGAAGAAATGAACTGAGAGGAAGGTGGAGGAAATTAATTGAGGGGAAAGGAGGATGAAGTAAGTTGAGGGGAAGGTGCAGGAAATTAATTGAGGGGAAAGGAGGATGAAGTAAGTTGAGGGGAATGTGCAGGAAATTAATTGAGGGGAAAGGTGGATGAAATTAACTGATGGCAAAGGTGGATGGAATTAATTGAGGAGAAAGGTGGATGAAATGAACTGATGGGGAAGGTGGACAAAATGAACTGAGGGGAAAGGTGGATGAAATTAAAAGAGGGGAAGGTGGAGGAAATGAATTGAGGGGGAAGGTGGACGAAATGAATTGAGGGGAAAGGTGGATGAAGTGAATTGAGGGGCAAGGTGGAGGAAAAGAATTGAGGGGAAATGTCGGTGAAATGAACTGAGTGGAAAATTGAGGAAATGAACTCAGGGGAAAGGTGGAGGAAATGATCTGAGGAGCAAGGTGGAGGAAAAGAATTGAGGGGCAAGGTGAATGAAATGAACTAAGTGGAATGGAGAATGAAATGAATTGAGGGGGAAGGTGGATGAAGTGAATTGAGGGGAAAGGTGGAGGAAATGAATTGAGGGGAAAGGCGAATGAATTGAATTGAGGGGAAAGGTGGTTGAAATGAATTGAGGGGGAAGGTGGATGAAGTGAATTGAGGGGAAAGGTGGATGAAATGAATTGAGGGGGAAGGTGGATGAAGTGAATTGAGGGGAAAGGTGGAGGAAATGAATTGAGGGGAAAGGCGGATGAAGTGAATTGAGCGGAAAGGTGGATGAAATGAATTGAGGGGAATGTGGGTGAAGTGAATTGAGGGGGAAGGTGGATTAATTGAATTGAGGGGAAAGGTGGATTAAATGAATTGAGGGGAATGGTGGATGAAATGAATTGAGGGGAATGGTGGGTGAAATGAATTGAGGGGGAAGGTGGATGAATTGAATTGAGGGGAAAGGTGGATTAAATGAATTGAGGGGAAAGATGGATGAAATGAATTGAAGGAAATGAATTGACTCCTCTCCAGAGTCACTCCGCGGGTATACTCTCTAATTAGGGACCTGCTGACCTACCAAGGTTCTCTGGACGCCCTCAAAAGACAGTACCTGCGGCCCGTGCACACCGTCTACGCAAGACATCGCTTAGCGACGCAGCAACAGCGGGCCGGAGAGTCGAGCGCGGAGTTTGTCCGAGCCCTACAGACAGTCGTGCGGGCCTGCGACTGCAGGCGACTGACGGCGGAACAACATGCGGAGCTCCTGGTACGAGATGCCTTCGTTACGGGGATCAGGTCAGTGTACGTGCGCGAGCGGCTGCTGGAAAATGTCGATCTTACCTTATGCTTGGCGATCGAGCTGGCCGACACGCTGGAGGCTGCTCTGCACAACGCTGATGCTGTCCAGCCGCGCGATCTCCCGCCGGTCCCATGGATGCTGCAGACTCCGCCACCCGCTGGCAAATCGACCACAGCTGCTGCCAGTCGCGAGTCCGGGAACTCCCCGCAACCCTCCGGCGAATCGACCTCAGCTGCTGCCAGTCGCAAGTCTGCGCAGTGTTACTTCTGCGGACTCGAAAAGCACCCCCGAAAATGCTGCCCGGCCCGAGAAGCGACCTGCACCAGCTGCGAAAAGAAGGGCCATTTCGCCAAGGTCTGTAAGTCTAAACCACGAGTGGGGTCAAGCAGCGCTGCGTGTGAGGCATGGGGGCCGCCATCTTGGTTGCCGCCATCTTGCCTGCCCGCCTCGTGCGAGGCATGGGGGCGGCCATCTTTGTCAGCACCACCTCGCCCCGCCTCCAACCCATGAGTGCTTACCGGGCACCATGACAGCGATTCAACCCTGGCCTCCGTAACCCTCGACCAAAGTGGTCCACACCAGCTTGCAAGGCCAATGATGGACATCCTGGTGGAGGGGCACAGGACTAGCTGCCTGTTTGACACGGGCAGCACTGAGAGTTTTATTCACCCAGACACGGTGCAACGCTGTGGACTCGTGACATGGCCGGTAAGCCAGAGGGTCACCATGGCTTCTGGATCGCATTCCACAGACATCCGGGTGGGTTGTGTAGCGACATTGGTGGTGCAGGGACAGAATATCGGGACTTTGCGTTACTGGTCATGCCTCAACTGTGCGCCCCTGTGCTATTGGGGCTGGACTTCCAGAGCCACCTCGAAAGTGTGACTATGGCATATGACGGGCCCCTCCCACCACTCACTGTCAGGAATCCTCAGTTTTGTGGGACTTCGTCATATACCCCACTACTGACCACACACACACACCGACCCACACATCCCACCCAGCACCATGCCGACAGCTGCGCTACTGACACCACTTGCAGCCTCTCCACCCTCAAGATCCCTCCTCCACCGCTGTTCGCCAACCTGACCCCCGACTGTAAACCTGTGGCAACTAAAAGCAGGAGGTACAGCGCGGGGGACAGGGCCTTCATTCAGTCAGAGGTGCAGCGGCTGCTCGGGGAGGGGATCATTGAGCCAAGTACAAGTCCTTGGAGGGCCCAGGTGGTCGTTGTTCAGACAGGGCAGAAAAATAGGATGGTCGTGGACTATAGTCAAACCATCAATAGGTTCACGCAGCTTGACGCGTACCCCCTACCCCGCATCGCGGATATGGTCAACCAGATAGCTCAGTACAAGGTGTACTCGACCATAGATCTGAAATCCACTTACCATCAGCTCCCCATCCGCCCAGAGGACCGCCCCTACACCGCCTTCGAGGCGGGCGGCAGGCTCTATCACTTCCTGCGCGTCCCCTTCAGTGTCACAAATGGTGTCTCTGTCTTCTAAAGGGAAATGGACCGGATGGTGGACCAGTGCCAACTGAAGGCCACGTTCCCATATCTGGATAACATCACCATCTGTGATCACGACACCAACCTCCAATGATTTTTCCAAGTGGCCAAAGCCCTGAACCCTACTTATAACAGGGACAAGTGTGTTTGGAACCACCCGACTCGCTATCCTTGGGTATGTCGTGGAGAACGGGGTCATTGGCCCTGATCCAGACCGTATGCGCCCCCTGTTAGAACTCCCTCTTCCCACTACCCTCAGAGCCCTCAGACGGTGCCTGGGCTTCTTTTCCTATTACGCCCAATGGGTCCCTCAGTACGCAGACAAGGCCCGCCCCCTGGTCAAGTCCACCACATTTCCCCTCTCTGCCGAGGCCCGCTCGGCCTTCAGCTGCATTAAAGGGGACATTGCCAAAGCAACAATGCATGCGGTGGACGAGACCATTCCCTTCCAAGTAGAGAGTGACACCTCCGACTTCGCGCTGGTTGCTACCCTCAATCAGGAAGGCAGACCAGTAGCATTCTTCTCTTGTACCCTTCAAGGCCCTGAAATTCGGCACTCTGCGGTGGAGAAAGAAGCCCAGGCCATAGTGGAAGCTATTAGGCACTGGAGGCACTATCTCGCCGGCAAAAGGTTCACCTTGCTGACCGACCAGCACTCAGTTGCATTCATGTTCAGCAACCAACAGCGGGGCAAAATCAAAAATGATAAAATTTTGCGGTGGAGAATGGAACTCTCCACCTACAACTATGACATCCTGTACCGGCCTGGAAGGCTCAATGAGCCCCCTGATGCCCTATCCCGGGGAGCGTGTGCCAGCACGCAGCTCAACCGGCTATACACCCTCCATGCAGATCTTTGCCACCCGGGGGTCACCCGGCTTTTCCACTTCGTGAAAGCCCGGAACCTGCCTTACTCCCTCGAGGAGATCAGGACGATGACCAGGGACTGCCAAGTCTGCGCTGAGTGCAAACCGCACTTCTACCGTCCTGAAAAGGCGCAACTTATCAAGGCCACCCACCCCTTTGAGCGACTGAGTGTCGACTTTAAGGGCCCCCTTCCCTCCACCGACCGCAATGTCTACTTTCTCAACATTATCGACGAGTACTCGCGGTTCCCCTTTGCCATCCCCTGCCCCGATACCACTGCCACGTCCGTCATAAAAGCCCTGCACCAGCTCTTCACTCTGTTCGGATATCCCTGCTATATCCACAGTGATAGAGGGTCCTCCTTTATGAGTGACGAGCTGCGCCAGTACCTGCTGGCTAGGGGCATTACTACTAGTAGGACCACAAGCTATAATCCCCGGGGAAATGGACAGGTGGAGAGGGACAATGCCACAGTGTGGAAGGCCACACTCTTAGCCCTTAAGTCAAAGGGGTTGCCGGTCTCTCGATGGCAGGAGGTCCTCCCCGAGGCACTCTACTCTATCCGCTCCCTGTTATGTACGTCCACCAATGCCACCCCTCATGAGCGACTCTTTTCTTTTCCCAGGAAGTCTGCCACTGGGACCACCCTACCGGCTTGGCTGATGTCCCCAGGGCCAGTACTGCTCCGGAAACATGCGAGGAGCAATAAATACTCCCCGATGGTCGAGAGGGTTCACCTACTTCATGCAAACCCCCAGTATGACTACGTGGTCTTACCTGATGGGCGGGAGGACACGGTCTCCGTCCGCGACTTGGTGCCCGCAGGAGCACCAGACCCCTACCCCGAACGCTCCACGGTGACTATGAACCCCGTACCCACCGATGTATATACCCACGAGTCACCGCGCACACCAACCCCTACACAGACTCCTCACGATACTCCCATACCTGGCGCCCGCAGGAGTAGCGGACCACTACCCCGAACGCTCCATGGTGACTATGAACCCTGTACCCGAGGAGACACCGTGCACACCAAGCTCTACACAGACTCCTCACGACAATCCTATACCGGGCGTCTCGCACACTCATATACCAGGCGCCTTGCACATGCATGAGGGATCACTGACGCCTAGTGGGCTGACACCTCCAGTCAGGCCGGAACCAGCACAACCACCGTCTCCGGTGCAATCACCACCGGCATCTGTGCAATCACAGCCGGTGCTACGTAGATCGCAGCGACAGATTCGACCACCTGATAGACTTAACCTGTAATATACTTGTAAGAAACTTCGCCCCATGGGGACTCTCTTTTAAAACAAAGGTGGGGTGAATGTGGTGAACTACATATACCTGTCTGGACACGCCCCCTGCTGACTGCTCCTGTGGCTCCTCCCACAGACCCCTGTATAAAGGCGATTGGAGGCACTGCTCCTCCCTCAGTCTCCAGGATGTTGTGTGGTGGTCTCCTGCTGCTAATAAAAGCCTATTGTTCGCCTCCCGTCTCCGAGAGTTATTGATGGTGCATCAGTTCTGTTTTTAGAATGTTTTGGTTTCAGCTAAAGGGCAAGGGGCTATGCCGTTCAACTTAGGAATGTCATGTCAGTAAATCAGGATGATGGAAATGGGAGAAGGTTCTAGAAGACTGGGCAGAGTGAGATTTGCAATGGATAGTGTGGTTTGGTGGGAGCTAAGGAGAGGACAGGAGGGAAGATGGCTGAGGATGCTGTGGGAAGGAGAGTCCCTGTTGCACAAAGAGCTTTGCGCAGATGAATGGCTCCAAGGGGGAAGGGGCAATACTCCAGAGAGAGCATCCGTTTATTTCAGATGGATTTTGAGCGGCTTTCGGAATGTGGTGTGTGCTTTCACGCAGCCCATGGGTCCAGTGTGTGGGGAGAAAAAGACAACTCCAGGATAAGCTGCGACTTCAGGTGTACATTCGGACTGGAAAGGGCCCTTTATTTTATTTTTTCTTTTCCTTTTTCCTACTAACTGTTCAATAAACCTGAAATTGGTAAGTACATTTTCTTTAGAATTCTATGTGGTGTACAATCTGTTAATCTCTTGCCGACCAATAATAGTGTATCGGCAGTATTTATGCAGCATTTGCTGAAATTGAGGTTCCTTTAACTGGAACGCCATGATGTTCCTGTTTGGTTGAACCCCAAATCATTCCAAACCTCGATACCTATTGTTTATGAAAGTTGCCTTCTCAACCCAAGTCCCATGGCTGTTGGCCAGGTTGGCTAACGAGATAAGTTGGCATATGAGCTAAGTGAGGGGGTTACATACACGTAATGAACCCTTGGTGATAATTTTTTTCCACTTTAGTCACCATGTACAACCACTTGATGTGTACCCTATATATTGCCAATATTTCCAAATGTTGAGAGCACTCATTTCCACCACCTCAGGCAATGCCAAAAGACTTGCACTTGGCATAGAAAAGTTTCTCCTTAATCCCTCTTCACTCTAAACCTTTCCCCTTTAATTCGAGCCACACACACAGAAGCTGGAGGAACTCAGCAGGGCAGACAGCAACTATGAAATAGAGTAAACAGTCAATGTGTCGGCCTGAGACCCTTCATCAGGACCCTCTACTTCTAGATACCTCTTAGTAACTTACAATCCTTACCCTTTTCAATAGCCACCTTAAAATGCTTCACAATTTGCAAAATTGTCTCAAAATGTCATTTAAATAACTTGCCTAATTAGATTAATTGTAGCAAACCGTAAGACATTGAAGTAGAATTGGGCCATTTAGCCCATCAATATATGCTCTGCGAGTCCATCTTTTATATTTGTTTTATTATCCCTCTCAAACCCATTCACCTGCCTTTTCACATAACATCCGATGGTCTTACTAATCAAGAAACTATCAATCTCCACTTTAAAGATACCCAGTGACTTGGCCCCCACAGATGTCTGCGGTAATCTGTGGTTTAGATTCACCATCATCTGGCTAAAGAAATTCCTTCTCATGTTTCAAAGGGACATCCCTCGATAGGGAACATCACTATCCAAGCTTTTCAATAACCACCCCCCCATTCTTCTTAACTCCAGCAAGTACCTCTGCCCAGAGACGTCAGACTATCCACAGATGACGTCTTTCATTCCCAGAGTCATTCTTGTGAACCTCCATTGAACCCTCTCCAATACAATGCCAGCATGTCTTTTCTTAGATAAAGGGCCCAAAACTGTTCACAACACTCCAAGTGCAGTCTGACCAATGCATTATAAATCCTCTGCATTACTTATAGTTGCAAGAAAAAGTTTGTGAACCAACCCTTTGCAATTATCTGGCTATTCATAAAATGTGGTCTGATCATTATCTAAGTCACAATAATAGACAAATAACAGAAACAATTGTACTTTTCATGTCTTTATTGAACACATTGTTTAATCATTCAGATCAGGCTGGAAAAAGTATGTGAACTTTTGTATTTAATAACTGGTAGAACTGTTTTCTCTATCTGTTAATCAGACTTGCACAATAGCAAGAAGTAACTTTAGACCATTTCTCCATATAACCGTATAACAATTACAGCACGGAAACAGGCCATCTCGGCCCTTTTAGCCCTTGCCACCCTAGTCCCACCGACGTGCACTCAAACCATAACTCTCCATTCCTTTCCTGTCCATATACCTATACAATTTTTTTTTTTACAAAGCTGTTTAATTTCATCAATATTTCTGGGATACCTTGCATGAAATAGGTCATGCCACAGCATCTCAACTAGGTTAAGACCACAAGATGTAGGAACAGAATTAGGCCATTTGGCCCATTGAATCTGCTCTGCCATTTCATCATGGCTGATCCAATTTTCCTCTCAGCCGCAATTTCCTGCTTTCTCCCTGTATCCCTTCATACCCTGACCAGTCAAGAACCTGTCAATCTCTGCCTTAAATATACATAAAGACTTGGCCTGCACAGCTGCTTGTGGCAAAGAATTCCACAGATTCACCACTCTCTGGCTAAAGAAATTTCTCCTTATCTCCATTCTAAAAGGATGCCCCTCTATTCTGATGTTCTGTCTTCTGGTCTTAGACTCTCTTACCACAGGAAATATTCTCTCCACACTCACTATCAAGGCCTTTCACCATTCGATAGGTTTCAATGAGGTCAACCCTCATCCTTCTGAATTCTAGTGAATACAGACTCAGAGACATCAGATGCTCCTCATATGACAAGCCATTCAATCCTGGAATCACTTTCATTAACCTCCTTTGAACTCTCTCCAGTTTCAGCACATCCTTTCTAAGATAAGGGGCCCAAAACTGCTCACAATACTCCAAGTGAGGCCTCACCAGTGCTTTATAAAGTCTCAGCATTACATCTTAGCTTTTATATTCTAGTCCTTTTGAAATGAGTGCTAACATCACATTTGCCTTCCTCACTACTGTTTCAACCTTTAGGGAATCCTGCACAGACTCCCAAGACCGCTTGTACCTAAGTTTTTTGTATTTTCTCTCCATTTTGAAAATAGGTACCCCATTCGTTTCATCTACCGAAGTGCATGACCATACACTTCCCAACATTGTATTCCATCTGCCAATTTTTTGCCCATTCTAATTTTTCCAAGTCGTTCTTTAGCCTCTCTAGATCTGTCAGGCAGGATATTCCCTTGAGGAATAACCATGCTGTCTTATCATGTGCCTCCAAGTACCCTGAGACGTCATCCTTAATAATCAACTCCAACATCTTCGCAACTGAGGTCAGACTAACTGGCCTATAATTTCCTTTCTTCTGCCTCTTTCCCTTCTTGAAGAGTGGAGTGACATTTGCAATTTTCCAGTCTTCCAGAACCATTCTGGTGATTCTTGAAAGATCATTATTAATGTCTCCACGATCTCTTCAGCTGCCTCTTTCAGAATTCTGGGGTGTACACCATCTGGTCCAGGTGACTTCAGACCTTTTAGTTTCCAAAGAATCTTCTCTCTAGCAATGGTAACTTCACACATTTTGTGAACCTTGACACCTGGGACTTTCACCACACTGCTAGTATCTTCCTCAGTGATTATTCAGTTCATCCACCATTTTCCTTATCCCACATTACTACCTCTCCAGCATCATTTCTAGCAGTCCGATATCCACTCTCACCTCTTTTACACTTTATATATATATATTTTTAAACTTCTGGTATCCTCTTTATTATTGGCTAGCTTACTTTTGTATTCCGTCTTTACCTTCTTAATGACTTTTTAGTCTTTTTCTGCTGGTTTTAAAAAGCTTCCAAACCCTTTAATTTTTGCTCTATTGTATGCCCACTCTTCTCATCTTGGAGAGACCTCTCCACTCTTCTCATCAGCCAGTTGTCATCCTGCCTTTGGAATACTTTTCCTTTTGGGATGAATACTGTACATCCTGAGCCTTCCCAACTGCTTTCAGAAATTTCAGCCATCATCCCTGCCAGTGTTCATTTCCAATCCATTTTGGCCAACTCCTTTCTCATGGCTCTGTAATTCCCTTTATTCCACTGTAATACTGATAAATCTGACTTCAGCTTCTCTTTCTTAAATTTCAGGGTGATTTTGATCATATTATGATCACATGACCCTTGGGGTTCTTTTACCTTGAACTCTCTAATCAATTCTGGTTTGTTGCACGACACCCAATCCAGAATAGCTGATCCCCAAGTGGGCTCAACCACAAGCTGCTATAAAAACTACACTGGTAGACACTCTAGAAATACCACCTCTGGAATCCAGCACCAGTCTGATTTCCCCAGTCTACCTGCATATTGAAATCCCCCATGACTATTGTGACATTGCCCTTCTGGCATCAATTTCCTACCTCCTGTTGTAACTTGTAGACCACATCCATACTGCTGTTTTGGGGGGGGGGGGGGGGAAGAGAAGAGATCTGCATGGTGTTGCATGTTCCTTCCAAACATAGCAGTGCACATTTCTGCCAAAACATTAAACTTTATCTGTCTACTGTTACGAATGTGCCACAGCTCTGAGGGGCCGAAGGGTGCGGGGTAGCCCCCTCCTTTGTGAGAATCGCAAGATCACTATTAAGTCAGTTCAGGGGACACAGGAAATGAGAGAGACATGCAGAATCCACAAAAGGGTTGGACTGTGTCCTGGCCTCCGGAAGGCGGACCCATTGATACCGGCTATTGTCTCTTGGAGACGGACTTGTGTATTGCATCCTGCACGATGCATCGAAACCTCCCCCAGGCAATGAACCGAGGGGGAGGTTGGTGGAGGGATTGCATCATCCCAACCTGATCGACATCTGTGACCCTGTGAGTCAGGATAAAAAGAGGGTCTGGGGGAACAGCCCCTCAGACGCACCAGAAGAAACGCTAGCGATCCCGTAATAGCGAAAGCCGGTGGAAGGCCACGTGCATCCGCTTCCATTTGCCCGGAATCGGTGGCCTTTGCCACGGAAAAACGGATTTTAGCTAACAACGGGGAACTCAACTCTCAACGACTCTCGAAGGATTGACATCATAAAAGGAACGGGCAAGTTTTAACCCGTCTCTCTCTCCAACCAAAGGCTGCAGCCTACAGCTTGACTGAACTAAAGTGACTTTTATATTTCCATCGGACAATACATTACCCCCTAAACGACGATATAGACCTATTTCTTATTATTATACCCGCGCTTTTAGATTTAGTATTGACGTCTATTATCTGTGTTTGCATTGATATGATTTGTGTATTTCTATCAATAAATACTGTTAAAAATAGTACCATCAGACTTCAACGGACCTCTCTATCTTTGTTGGTAAGTGACCCAGTTACGGGGTACGTAACACTACAGAACATTGTGGAAGATACAGGTGGTCTTTTAAAAATGTGAATCATTTTTGTTTTTGAGAGAGCAGTTGTTTCCTTTGATGAATACAATTCTTGTTCAGTGTTTTCCTTGTGGACACATGAACAGACCGTAGCAAATTCTAGAGATTGCTGCAGGTCTTTTGCTGTTACCCCTGGGTTCTCTATCACTTCCTTCAGCATTGCATGCTGTGCTCAGTGTGATCTTTGCAGGACACCCAGTGTTAGAGTAATGATAGTACTGAATTTCCTCTGTTTGTAGACTGATGAACTCAGATCTTTAGTAATGCTTTTGCAGCCTTTTCCAGCTTCATGCATCTCAACAATTGTTCCAAGGTCATCTAGTTGTTTTGAGCAAGGCACATAAACAGAAGAGCAGGCTGTCAGTAAGCTGACTTTGTCTTTCAGAGGGCAGGGCACCTTCTATCTCATCTCATTGATCAGAACACCTGACTCCAAGTAGCTTTTGTAGAAGGCATTACCCCAGAGATTCACTTATTTCTTGAACCTAGACTGCAATTGATTAAATTCAGTAGAAGTGGCAGAGGCAGGTTCGGTAGTCAATTAAAGTAAAATTGGATAGGTATATGGACAGGAAAGGAATGGAGGGTTATGGGCTGAGTGCAAGACAGTGGGACTAGGTGAAAGTGCTCGGCACGGACTAGAAGGGCTGAGATGGCCTGTTTCCGTGCTGTAATTGTTATATAAATGGTACACTCAGTATTGACAAGTAGTACATTTGTGTTATTTGTTTTGGCAGAATCTGTTTATCCATTATTATGACTTAGATGAAGATCAAACCACATTTCATGAGTAATTAATGCAGAAAACCTGGTACTGTAATTGCAAAGGGTTCACTAACTTTCTTATAACTGTACTTGGTGTAATATTCTAGTTCTCTTTAAATGAATGTAACATTGCATTTGTCTTCCTTACCACCAACACAACCTGCAGTAATTTTCATGGAATCCTGCAGGATTCCCAATTCCCCCCAATTTAGAAATTAGTTGTACTTACCCCAAATGTATGACCACACATTATATGTTCCATCTGCCACTTTGTCCATTCTCCTGATCTATTCAAGTCCTACTGCAGACTCCCTGCTTCCTTACCACTGTCTGTCCTTGGTGTTCTCAGCAAACTTGATCATCCAGCATCAATAACATACAACATGAAAAATGATCCTAACACCAAACCCTACTTAACAGCAGACAATCAGAAAAGGCCCCATTTTATTGCAACTGCCTCCAAGTCAGCCAATTTTCTATCCATGCTAGTGGCTTTCCTGGTAGACCATCATGTGCACCACCTTCTGAAAATCCAAGTATGTAAAATGCGCTGTCTGTCTATACATTGTCAGGCAAGGTTTCCCCTCCAGTAAACTTTACTGACTGGACTATATTATCATGTACCTGAAATCACATTCTTAACAAATGATTCCATCTTACCAACCCTTGAAGACAGACAACTGGCCTACAATCTGTTCTTGGAGTGGTGTGACATCAACAGTTTCCAAGTTCCTCCAGAACACAGCAATTCTTGAAAGATGCTTCAACTACCTTTCATAAACCTGGTTCATGTCACTACCTATATACAGAGTCAAACTGCTGAACTATTCCAGTTCTATACCATTCCCCATTCATGTTTGATTAAATATTGGAAAAGTTTAAATTTTAAAGTTTAAATTCTTATTCTTATACCCTATTATCCTTGTTTGCACATATTCCTTCCATCTTCTTCAGTCAGGCCTATAGTATAATCCCAGTAAACTGATCACTTGTATTTCTTTTAAGCTCTATATAAATGCCCTCATCCAAAGAAAAAAGATATTGTCCTTCATTATCACGAGTTCTTAAAGTGCCAGTCTGCCCTTGTGAACATGCAGCACTTCCTAGACCATGTCACTGAGCAAAATCCAGGTCAGCATTGATTGTTCTCGATAAAAACCACTTGTTTTCCTTGCACAGCCACAAACCAGTTCATCGTATGTATTTGCTCAGTCATTCTAATTTGAGTGATCAGTGAGTGGTATGAAATATTTAAAAGTGTGATATTGTGTGTAAAAGCAAACTGCAGTTATGGGAAATGAAAATGCAAGCCAGGCAGCATCTTTGCAGGGAGGAATGGTAGCATAGCGACTTAAAAACATTTGAATTTGCAGAGAATTGTGCATACAACTACATTTTTTTTTAACAGGAGCTGAAAGATTTATCACCATTATCAGAATGAGAACTTTTTCCCTCCTTAAAAGCCATACCAGAAAGAAAATTGTCTTCAAGCAGAAGTGGCTAGTTCTGAAGTTGAATAACCAGTCTGTCCAATCTGGCCAGCCATTGAGCTTCCCCTCCCCTCTGCATAGATGTTGCCTGACCCAAGTATGCCTTGCTTTGTTTCCAAGTCACCTAAAGGATTTCTTCCATGCATGTTACAATTCTGCAAGTCTTGCAACAGGATTTTAAAATGAAACTGATTCTTATACTTGTACTAAATGTTAATAATTGAAAATTTCCCTCATTTCCACAAATGTCACATGGTAGTGGATCCTTTAGTCAACATTTTGAACTATCCGCCAGAGCATTAAAATTACATGAAGACATTCCTAGAATACAAACAAACCCATTCAGAAGCTCCAAATTATATGGATACTTTCAAACACTGAATGGTTTCTCAGGCCTGAACTTTGAATTTGCAAATTTAATGTCAGGCACCTCAAAAAAAGCAGCAAGATTGAAGCACATGGCAAGTTACGATGTATTTAAGTAAGTAATTCTGGGCTGTTTTACAGTATCTTAGCAAAAATCTCATGGGATATCCTTGTCTCTAGCTTGAAATGCATCCTCTGGAGCTTCAGAAGCCTCAAGTTCTCAACGCCCAAATTGCTATTTCAGTGTGAGGAATAGGAACCCGATAGAGATCCCAAATTACAGACAACCCAACTAAGGAAGGGCATCCAAGTCAAGGCCTACAACCTTGCTCTACACTATTTGTCCCCACTCCCATATTGGCAATTTAACAGTGTTAGAAGCCTTTTGCATAAATTTCATCTGTCATCTCTTCATTGGGAACTTGTGATGTCTGGGCCACATTCTTGGTAATTATCCCACCCTCAGCCCAACTTGTAATTGCTACCATCAGACAACCCCTTCAGCTAGCTCAATTGTTGACAAAAAGTGAAAGCATTCTAGTCCAATGAGAATATTGGAAAAGAAATATTTATTGACATGAAACTGATGCATAAACAATATAAAACTTCACTCCAATGTCTGAAAACTACTTCCTATCGACAGTCTTCATTTCCCATCTACACTCTGCCTCCATCCCCAGAGTTCCTTGATGACCTAAAAAGACAGAAGAGGTTATATCAGACAATATCACAAGCAGGCCCATCCCATGAGTCAAAGCCTTATTGCATGCATTAACATACTTCAGAATACCCAGCAACCCTTAACACCTCTGCAATACACCAAATGCTGGAATTCAGGAAGTGGATTAGTCCCGTTGAATGGCTTCAACCCAAAGCAATGACTGCTCTCCATAAGACTGTTCAAGATTTCCAGAATTTCTTGTTAATGATTTACTACACCTTTGCAGCTTGTTTAGGATTTAGGGTAGAAATCTAACTTAATGTATCACAATTTTTAACCTTTTCTAGACCAAAGTCAATTGTTAAAAGTCCAAAATCATGCCCATTTAAGGCATCATTTTAAATCTGCTTTGTGCTGTCATTTGCACAACCAGCTTAAAGCAGGAATGGAGGAGGAAACCCAATTACAGGGAAAACATCCAAAACCCACCAAGAGTACACCAGGAATTTATAAAGGCACAACTAGCATAACCCCTGCAGTAATAGCTGCCTGGTAAATTCAGGTAGTGATAGTGGGAAGTTGCAAATGTCACCATGCTCTTAAGGGAGGGCAGATGGGAAATTACAGGTCAGTTAGCCTGATTTCAGTGGTTGGAAAGATGTCAGAGCCATTAAGCATGAGGTTTCAGAGTACCTGGAGGCACAAGTAAAAAGGCCAAAGTCAGCATAGTTTTCTCGAGGGGAAATCTTGCCTGGCAAATCTGATGGAATGTTCATGCTGTTTACTTGGATTTTCAGACCTTTGATAAGGTGCCACACAAGGCTGCTCATTAAGATAAAGAGTGCACAGCATTATATGAAATGGATAGAAGATCGGCTGACAGGCAAGAAAGAGGGCCTCTGGCTGTGGTGTTCCACAGGGTTCAGTGTTAGGACTGCTTTTCATATTGTATTTCAAGTATTTTGATGAAGGAATTGATGGCCAACTTGACAGACAGTACAAAGATGGGTGGAGTAAGTGTTGAGAAAGCAGGGTGTACACAGTATTCTGAGCAGCCTTGCCAAGATAGGATGCACTAACATTGGAGAGGGCTCAGAAGTGGTTCACAAGAATGTCTCTGGGAATGAAAGGGGAAATGTCTGAGGAGTGTCTATGGCTTTAGAACTTTACTCAGTGGGAATTTAGAAGACTAGGGAAGGTGGGGGCATGAAGCCTAAATGGAGTGGACGTGGAGGGAATGTTTCCTATAGTGGGGGAGTCAGAACCACGAGGACCTGCCTCAATAGAGTGACATCCATTTAGAACCGACCCAATATCCATTTTGTGTCTCAATGTACAGAGTATTAAGAAATATGATAATCTTGTTGCACTATTACGATTGTCAGGTATGATGTTGTGGCCATCACAGAATTGTGACTGAAGGATGGTTGAGGTTGGGAGCTGAACGTCCAAGGTTACACGTTGTATTTGAGGTATAGGAAGGTAGGCAGAGGATGTGGCATCAGTAAGATGTTACATAGGATCAGATGATGTGGAGTCCTTGTGGGTTAAGAACCTGCATATAGAGGATTGTCTTCAACTACATTATATTTATCAGCTGGAATTTGGAGGAAGTCAGAATCAGAACGGGAGTGCTGCGGGAGCCATTTTTATTTTTTCTTTTCATCGGGGTTAATAGAAGCAGAACTGCGCAGGTGTGTGACGCCAGGCAGTGAAGCGTGGAAGATTTAAAAGGAACACAGCCTTATACAGCGGGCAGCGGAGTGAGCCAGGAGCAGAGTGAAGGCTTACGGGCTTAGGCGGAAATGGGCGAGGCAAGGTAGGTTTAGTTTTCAATTAATCCTGTTATTTGAGGAAAGGCGGAATTTTGAGTGTGAGGGCAGCTTGTTGTTCTCGGTGTCGGATGTGGGAGGTCCTGGAGTCTCCTAGCCTCCCAGACATCCATATCTGTGTCAGGTGCGCTGAGGTGCAGCTCGATGATCTTTGGTCAGGGAGTGAGGAGTTACAGGTCACATCAGGGCCATGGGAGGCAGACAAGTGGGTCATGGTTAGGAGAGAGAAAGGCAAGAGTAAGGTACTAGAGAGTACCCCAGTGGCTGTACCCCTTGACAATAAGTACTCCTATTTGAGTACTGTTGAGGGTGGACAGCCTACCTGGGGGAAGCAACAGTGGCCGTGCTTCCGGCACAGAGTCAGCCCTATAGCTCAGAAGGGTAGGGAAAGGAAGAGGAAAGGCAGTAGTAATAGGAGACTCGATAGTTAGGGGGTCAGATAGGCGATTCTGTGGACTCAGTCAGGAGACCCGAATGATAGTTTGCCTCCCTGGTGCCAGGGTCCGGGATGTTTCTGATCATGTCCAAGATATCCTGAAGTGCGAGGGTGAGGAGCCAGAGGTCATGGTACATATAGGCACCAATGACATAGGTAGGATAAGGGAAGAGGTCCTGAAAGGAGAATATAGGGAGTCAGGAAGGGAGTTGAGAAGGACTGTAAAGGTAGTAATCTCAGGATTACTGCCTGTGCCACGTAACAGTGATATAGGAATGGAATGAGGTAGAGGATAAATGCATGGCTGAGGGATTGCAGCAAGGGGCAGGGATTCAAGTTTCTGGATCATTAGGACCTCTTTTGGGGCAGGTGTGACCTGTACAAAAAGGACGGGTTGCACTTGAATCCTAGGGGGCCCAATAGCCTGGCGGGGAGATTTGCTAAGGCTACTGGGGAGACTTTAAACTAGAATGGTTGGGGGGTGGGAATCAAAATGAAGAGACAAGGAGAGAGGAGGTTAGTTCACAAATAGAGAAAGCTTGTAGACAGTGTGAAGGAGGATACGCAGGTGATAGAGAAGGGAAGCGTTCAGACCGAAGATATGGGGAGAAGGAACAAAAAGAAGATAAAGTTGTTTGCACTGTTAGGGATAAACAGAGTAAGAGGTGGAGAATTTCTTTAATGCATTTATTTTAATGCTAGGAGCTTTGTAAGAAAGGTGGATGAGCTTAGAGCATGGATTGATACCTGGAAATATGATGTTGTAGCTATTAGTGAAACATGGTTGCAGGAGGGGTGTGATTGGCAACTAAATATTCCTGGATTTTGTTGCTTCAGGTTTGATAGAATCGGAGGGGCAAGAGGGGGAGGTGTTGCATTGTTTGTCAAAGAAAACATTTCAGCAGTTATTTGGCAAGATATAGAGGGCTCGTCTAGGGAGGCTATTTGGGTGGAATTGAGGAATGGGAAAGGTGTAGTAACACATTTATAGACCACCTAATGGAGAGTGAGAATTGGAGGAGGAAATCTGTAAGGAGATAGCAGATATTTGTAGTAAGCACAGGGTTGTGATTATGGGAAATTTTAATTTTCCACACATAGACTGGGAAGCACATTCTGTAAAAGGGCTGGATGGTTTGGAGTTTGTAAAATGTGTACAGGATAGTTTTTTGCAGCAATACATAGAGGTACCAACTAGAGAAGGGGCAGTGTTGGATCTCCTGTTAGGGAATGAGATAGGTCAGGTGACAGAGGTATGTGTTGAGGAGCACTTCAGGTCCAGTGATCACAATGCCATTAGTTTCAATATAATTATGGAGAAGGATAGGACTGGACCCAGGGTTGAGTTTTTTGATTGCAGAAAAGCTAACTTTGAGATAGGAAAGGATTTAGATGGAGTGGATTGGGACAATTTGTTTTATGGGAAGGATGTAATAAGAGATTGGAGCCCCATGTGGATTTAGCCCAACACTCCACTCCAAGGTTGTACAGCTTTGACCTTCTCAGACAATGCCCATAGCAGTAAAGAACCAAATAAATACATACTAATTAGGGTGATTATAGGAGCAACCAGTTCACAGCCAATCTAGTCCTCATTAACTTCTCACCTCTGGGTCTTCCATTCTGAAACTGTGTTTAATGTAGTTGGAGAATTTTGCTTCCCCTTTTGGCAGACCAACACCCTGGTGAGACAAATTAGAATTAGAATCATACAACATATATACAATACACAAAACCATTCATTCTGGTTAAGGGATTGCCATGATCTTAAACCTTTTTTAAAACAATTGTTTAAATGCCAAACAACAGTAAATACAGCAAACCTGCCCCAGCCCAGCAACTAAAAATACATAACCACATGCATGAACAATGCCAATAGCCTCTATTTTACAGTGAAAATCAAAGCAGAACCAATTTAATGATCAACAACCTTATAGGCTTTTATCAAACCTGATTTACCTCTTCCTGACTTATGCATGCAAATTAGCTAGCATATCAGAATTATTAGCTATCTGCTTATGATCAGTTTTTAATCCTGGCAAACATTCAAATGCTTAGTCTAGGGCTTCTATACCAATTCTAAATGTACCACCAGCATGTCTAATAACATTTTATAAAAACCAGCCGATGTTACCTGACCAGAAACAAATAACCGAGTTCTAATGGTTATTCCAAAGGCACTCACTTTTTCCACTGAAGCCTTCAACTTAGCCTTGATATCTTCAGCTGTCAATGAGGGTTTTGGCGTCTTGGGTGTCTGAGGCTTATTGCCTGATTTCTTTGATAATTCTGGTGTCTGCAAAGTAAAAAGGAACTAACTAATCTCACTTGTGTAGTACAATGTAAAGCATGTATACATTAAGCTGCAGCAATGATACACAATGGATTTTGATTCTGGAAACGTGTCCTGCAAGTTGATTACAGTTCAATACTGAAACAGTACAGGTAAAAACATTAACGCCAATAAGCAGTAAACTTGAGAAGAAAATCCCAATTTAATAATTATTTCTGATCTAGGTGATAAATCTATTTTAACTCTCAATCTACAAACATCCACTAGAATGCATATGCAAGCTAATAAAGAACCTTATTTTGATATCACTGACTCCCCACAAGCAGCTAACAGGAACCTGGTTTGTATTCAAGTTATTGTATAGGAACACTAACTTTTGATTGTGGTTTAGCTGGTGTGGCTTTGGTTGGTGTTTTGCCATTTTGGCTGGAAGCTCCCTTTGGTCCTGCCCCCTTCAATCCAGGAGTAACTTTCTGTGGAGTTTTCTGGATACAAACAAAGCACGATTGAAAATGACATTTACCCAGCATACAATTTAAAATGTCCACCTTTCAAACATTTACCAACCCAAAAGCTCATTCAGTGGCCCAACATCAGATTTTTGACCAGTTATGGATCTTTAATGCAGCTTGTAATGGTTTTCCTGCAGTACGTCCAGTATTAAATTGTTATGGAATGGAAGTCCAAAATAATACAGCAATTTCATTAAATTGTCATCTGCCATAGTAAAAGATGGCCACCTGCATTTTCTGCACATCAACACCTGGAGAAGGAAAACATTGATCCTCACAGTTAATCATTCAGTAAGAATCTAATGCTTTTGCTTTCCAAAATGAACACTGCAAAAAGGTGCTTGAGAAGATTTTATGAAAATGAAACAAAAGGTTTTCCCTTCTGAAACTTTACCCACCATCTCAATGGTCCTTTTTATTTGCATCTCTGCCTATTTCACTGGGGCTCAAAGGTACCTCTGGATCCACAATCTGCAACTTTTTTACCTTTTTAGCAGGGGTCACTACCGCAATCTCTTCCGTGTCATCATCCTCATCATCATCTTCTTCATCATCATCATCATCATCATCTCTAAACAAGAGCTTGTTTCAGTGAGTCAACCAGCCACATTTCTTCACAAGTAAAAAGATTTTCACATTTCAATATTGCCAAAACAGCCCAGTTGCTTAACTCAATTCTTTGCGTCTTTTATACTTTAAAGTTTAACCTTTATTCCACATTATGAATATCTCCCATCATATACTTACTCCAAAACAAATATGCAGAGAATGAAGGGATACAGATCACTAGCTTATTAGTGCAGTACCACACCATGGAGTGAAGGGTGTTGCACAGGTCATTGACAGAATTTCTTTTCATGTTAAATGTCATTGATTTGTATAATTGATGGATTTGTTGAAACAAGGGAGTCTGCAGAATGACCCAAGATTGGGAGAACAAAGTGGCAGATGAAATATAGTACAGGGAAGGGTATGGTCATTCAGTTTGGCTGAATTTAGAAAGACAAGACTACTTTTAGAGAGAAAATTCCAAAAGAGGTGCAAAACAGGAGCCCACATACAAGATTCTCTCAAGGGTAACATGCAGGTTGAGGAAGGAAGGCAAATTCATTTTGACAGGATTAAAATATACAAGTGAGAAGGCAATGTTGAAGTTTATAAGGCATTGGCCAAGCTGTACTTGGGAGAATGAGAGCAGTTTTTAGTTGACATTGGAGAGAGTCCAGAGGTTTACAAGAATGCCCCTGGAAATGAAGTGGTTAATGGAGCACTGAGGAATATCTCATGAAATACTAGAAGACCTACAGTTGAGAGTGGATGTTTCCAAAAGGGGGATGACCCTCTAGAATACAGAGGGAATGTGGAATGCATCACCAGTCTTCAATAAAGGCCATCATTAGATATAAAGAAGATAGAATTGGTTTCACAGGGATAATAAACCAGCTACTGATGAAATCAGCGATTCATTCCCAGAACCATCCTAGTAAACCTCTGAGCTCTCTCCAATGACAACACCTTTCTGAGCTAGGGGCCCAAAATTGTTGACAATACTCTAAGCACTTACTATCCTCTTGCTTTTAAATTCCATTCCCTTTGAAATAAATACCAAAGTTGCATTTACCTTCTTTACCAGATTCAAAATGGAGTAAATTAAGCTTCTGGGAGTCTTGCACAAGGACTCCGCACTTCTGGTGTTTGAGTCTTCTCCCCATTTAGACAGTCTATACTACTGTTCCCCTTACCAAAATGCATTATCATACATTTCCCAACACTCTATTCCACCTACCTTTTTTTGCCAATTCTTCCAATGTGTCCAAGTCCTATCACGATCTCCTCAGCACTACCTGCCCCTCCACCGAACTTTGTATCATCCACAAATCCATTACCAAATCAATGACAATCAATGTGAAAAGTAGCAGCCCCAGTACTGACCACCAAGGAACATCACTATTCACTGGCAGCCGACCAAAAAAGGCCCCTTTCACTCCCACTCACTGCCTCCTGCCTGTCAGCAATGGACTGAATCAGCTCAGTCTTCACCCCAAATTTCTTAATCCTACATTGCTAATGTTACTGACAAAACATGATTGATCAGCTATGACTTTCCAAACAATTCTCCATTGATGCGTTCTGAAAATACTCACTCAAAGTCATCTTCATCCTCCATTTTCATTTTTTTCTGTCAAGCAAAAAAAAGTTATACTGGGGATAGATTTAACTAGAGAAAAGCAAACAGAACTTTGAGCACCCACACCCCAACCTGTTTAAGAGTGACTATGCCACAGTGTCAATGAGTGAAATAAATCTAGTTAACAGCAGAAAATGAATTTCACAGAATTCAGCTTTGTCATTCTTACCTGTATTAATTTCGAATCTCCAGGAGCTGCTCGCTTAACTGCTTGTTTTGCTACAGCATTCTCCAACACACTGTCATCCTCTTCATCAGAATCCAAATCAGCTGAAAGATTAATCACCAAATGTGAAAGGGGAATCCTTGATACTTCTCAAAATTAGCATTCCCCCTCAATGTCAGTGAGAGCTAGCCACTGACTTCCGGGGGGGGGGGGGGGGGGAGACAATCAGCGATTAGCTCAATGACTGTCTCAGCTTTGATTTGCAAATTAAAGTTTAACCCTTCTTGAAGAATCTTTTGCGTCTCCTAGTCATTTGTGAGGCACGAGAAACCACGACATAAGTAAGTTACCATTCTGCTGTTATAGACAGTTCCATAGTTCACCTATCAATATACCCCCCATTATGGCCTTGCACTTCACTTTCTCTGCATTCACATGGCTATACTTTCCTTGTACTAGTTCAATCCATGAATAGGATAAAAATGGATGGCATGCAAGGTCTTTACCTTTGTACATGTAAGAATAACTTTCACATACCAAGTCAATAGAAAGCAAATAGTGAAAGTCCAAACAACACTATTCTCTTCAAATTTTTTAAACACAAACTTTTAAATTCCAGACCTGGTACCTCAGTTTTTTGGTACCCTAACCCAGTTGCTTCCACACCAGACAGACATGCACCAGTGCTAACCACCCTTAAACTACTGTTAAATCACTCACCTTCCCTCCACCCAGGTATTTCTCAAGCACTTACTCACCTATGAGATGTTGTCCACTGATGTACACAGGTCCTGTTCCAGATTTCAGTCTGAATGTCACTGGTGGCTCAATTTCAAATCCTCCCAAACTAACCTAGTTTCAAAACAATTAAAAATTCAATCTTTTCTAGGAAAAGTAGCGTCACTGAACTACTAAATGTTGTAAGCCAATGAAAGTATCCATGAATAATTTGCTTTTATGTTAACTGTCAGATGTTACCAAAAAAATGGGGCGCCCGTTCTGCACAGCTCCCCCACTCCTGCAATTGACAGGAGCAGCCCCAACCTCCTTAACCAGCAACTGCACTTGATTCTAACAAATAGAGTAAAATAAAAATGTGGGACAGCCCAGGAACAAGACTCCAGCTGTTCACAAATGGTAGTGATTTTAAAAATGACAATACCAAAAAAGGTGATTTGATTCTGAATGGTACTTTTGTCAGGGAGAAACTTAGCAGACAGGACCTAAGCTCAAGTAATCTGCAAGCTCATTAAAAACCTAGCTGAGACATGTTGGATTTGTGATATTTACATCCCCTGAAATAAGAGTTGTTATTTTTTAAAGACTGGTGAGAAATACCTTCAGAGGATAGTGAGCCTTTGGCACTCGGTACCCATGGGTTAACAGAATTCCAACTTGGTGCTCATTGAAAACAAGGACTACAGACATTAATCATGTTGTAATAGTGCAACATGAATTGTGGCACAAACTCAAGAGTTGGAAAGCCTACTTAGAGCACTGATTAAAAGTTACCTGCAGCCAACCAGAAAAGGACTTTTATTCACCCATTCATTTCCAAAAGCAGGATACTCAATAATTATGCAAAAAAGCTGTTATAGGACAAGTGCAACCCCCCCATGTATTATAAACAATTTGTTCCTGTGACCTGCAGGGTGCTCATATTGCATACTTACTGTAGGTTGTACAGATAACCTCAAAGCAGCCAATGTGATTTTTGTATTCTTGCCTTCAAAATTCAATCCTTCTGCTTCTACCAAGTGTACATCATCACTAGCATCAGCACCAAGACAAACCTGTAAAATCAAAGGGGGACAACGCTGAGAATACATTTGACGAAGAGTGAGACCATCCCCTCATCATACCATGCACAATTATATCAAGCTAATAGAAGAAACAATAGCCAGATGAGTCACACAATATAAACGAAGGTTAAGGATTTATATTTCCTTGAAAAGACAAGAGTTACAGAACAGGCCCTTCAGTCCATCTGGTGCATGCCAAACTATTACGCTGCCTAATCTCATCAATCTGCTCCTGGACCACAGCCCTCCATACCTTGTCCATCTACATACCTCTCCAAATTTCTCCTAAAAATGTTGAAATTGCACTGGAGTTCATTTCACTCTACCCACCCTGAGTGAAGCTGCCCTTAAATATTTCATCTTTCACCCTTAACCCATGACCTTTAGTTGTAATCACCACTCAAGCTCAGAAAAAAGCCTGTTTGCAGTTATCCTGTCTATGTTGTTCAGTCATTAAGTCAAGTGCGACTCATAGGGTTTTCATGGCAAGATAGGGAATGGTTAGGGTTAGATTGCCAGGCCTTTCTTCCATGCAAATACTGCTGCCCAGATTGTGACCTAGGTGGGTTTGAACCCTGCCTTGAAGTCCAGTGCTGATGCCACACCACCACCAGCTGGCCCATCCTATCTATCACTTCTCTCATTCTTCCAACACTCCAGGGAATAGTCTTAACCTATTCAACCTTTCCCTACAACTCAGTTTCTCAAGTCCCAGCAATATCCCCATAAGCTTTCTCTGCACTCTTACAACCTTATTTGCATTTTCCTGTAGGTACACAAAACTCCAAATTAGGCCTCACCAACATCTTATACAGCTTTCCTCAAACTGTAACGAAGCATAGTGATGAATTATATGGGGTAAATGCTGTCCACGTGGACAAGATCTGGCATGGAAGGCTCATTCAAATTGCGCACCACTGGGATCTAAGTCAACTGTAACAGGGAAAGGACAGATTGCTGTACCGATTGTAAAGACATTAACATTTATGTATTATACACCAATACAGGAGCCTCAGCACGAGTTATGCATAAGCATAACGGGTGAGACAAGGACCGAAGTTTCGGGTGGAGACCATCCACCTGACGCGAGGTGGGCCCAGGAGCCGATTATGTGGTGCCGGTCTCGGTGTGGTATCGCATGGAGTGGGGGAATACATACCACCCGAAGAGACAGCTGATGCTCGGAGTTATCGTCCGCCACTTCCATTTTGAATTCCTTTGCAGTAGCCTTTAGTTCGCAGCCTGGGAAAGGGACAGAGACGATGAGCAGTGGGCCAGATTGGGACCTCCCCTTACCTACTACGCGAGAGCGGCCCCATGAGGCAGCCAAGCTACACCCATTACGGGACCGAACCCCGTGCACCCACCGCCCGATCCAAACTTAGAGACCGAGGCCTCAGGCCCGCTACACGTGGGCTGGCATACGGGGCCGGGCCTGCAGAAGCGGACGCTCCCAAACTAGGCCGAGGGTTGAGCGTACGGCCCCTGCCGAGTCTTAGTCGGCTCTCACCGAACAGGAAAGTCCGCGACGGCAGCGAGGCGCTTTCCAACGCATTATCCAGCTCGTAGTCCTCCATCTTGCACGTCCCGGTGCTCCGGCAATAAGACCAGCGCAGCGCACGCTGCCGCCTTATATAGGCACGGCAGTCCCGCCTCCTGCGCAGATCTCGCGCGATCCAGCCAGCTGTCAATCAGCAGCCGACAGCCGCGAGTCATCAGCAATACCCCGCACACCTGCCCTCTCATCCTAAACCTACACCGTATAGTACTTGACATTTCGAGCCTTGAAATAAATCATCAGCTTTACAAACTGCGGTAAGCTCTCACTATGTTAATGCTATGTGGTAAATAGTATTTAATAGTATAAAATGTTATTACTGACAAATGCGAAATATATTGCTTTGCCGCAGCTGTACAGTGCAATACATAAAACAGTATAAGTTACAATAGGAAATATAGTTTAAAAAGAGCAAAATAGTGAGGTATTCATTGGTTTTTCTGATGGTAGAGAAGAAAAAATTGTTCCTGAAACATTGAATGTGTCTGTTCAGCTTCTTGTACTTGGCCCCTGACGGCAGCAATGTAAAGAGAGCATGTCCTGGGTGGTGGGATTCCTTAATGATGGATCCTACTCTTTTCACAAAACAACAAGAGAAAATCTGCAGATGCTGGAAATCGAAGCAACTCACACAAAATGCTGGAGGAACTCAGCAGGCCAGGCAGCGTCTATGGAAAAGAGTCCAGTCAACGTTCGGGCCGAGACTCTGCCGAACATCGACTGGCTTTTTCAATAGATGCTAGTGTTTAACTGTGTTGGCGTGTGGCCAAGTGGTTAAGGCGTTTGTCTGGTGATCTGAAGGTGGCTAGTTTGAGCCTTGGCTGACGCTGCGTGTGTGTCAATAGACAATAGGCGCAGGAGTAGGCCATTCGGCCCTTTGAGCCAGCACCACCATTCACTGTGATCATGGCTGATCATCCACAATCAGTACCCCGTTCCTGCCTTCTTCTCATATCCATTGACTCTGCTATCTCCGCTATCCTTGAGCAAGGCACTTACCACACATTGCTCTGCGATGACACCGGTGACAAGCTGTATGGGTCCTAATGCCCTTCTCTTGGACAACATCGGTGGCGTGGAGAGGGAAGACTTGCAGCTCGGGCAACTACTGGACTTCCATTAAAAAAAAACTGGAAACTTTCCAAGGCGCAAATCCATGGTCTATTGAGACTAACGGAGGCCTACAGTGTTTAACTCTGATATAAAAATGGGAAAACTTGAAATACTCAGCAAGATGTTCAGCATCTGGGGCATGTTGATATTTCAAGACCAGGAAAGGTTAGTGGAGCTGGGCAGGACAGGGTTCTAAGCAGATAGAATTACATATGTCTCACAGATCTTGCTAACAAACTGCTTAGAAAAATGAAATAGCAAAATATTGCAGCTAGTGGAGATTTGAACTAAAAGCTAAATGCTGGAAATACTCAGTAGGTTAGGCTGCACCTGTGGGAAGAGAAAGTAAAGTCCTGTATCTCCATCTCCTATATCTCCATCTCCTGTATCTCCATGAGGTGCTGCATCAAGAACGCAACACCTGTTGTTATCTGGGCTTTGCCATCTTCTTGAAAATTGGGGATAAGGCAAACCTTCACATATTTGCAGAAGAATAGTGATTTTTTTTGTTTTGACACTATTTTTAATCTAGCTATTTAATAGGCAGATATATAATTATTGTAATTGATTTACTTTTTTCTATATTATCATGTATTGCATTGTACTGCTGCTGCTAAGTCAACAAATTTCACGACATATGCCGGTGATATTAAATTCTGATTCTGATCTCATACCAGTGGTTTAATATCCTTTTAACTAGTTGAAACATGTATCAATTCCAGTGAAAGAACCGGCTTGAAGTATCTATCTCAGTCAGTATAAACTCTGAAGGGAAATGTAGGTAAATGGTAAATGACCACTGCTCTTTGTCTGAAAACCACTCAACTTCATTAGCAAGATTAATGTTCAATTTCACCAACACTGTTCAAAGGAGAAAAATTGATTTTCCCCTCAGTTACAAGCTTCCTAAAGACAAACTGAAGGCATTATTTTACTAAGCTCATTATAATCTCTTCTGTGGGGATAGAACATAGAAAATACAGGCCCTTCAACCAACAAAGCTGTGCTGAACATGTCCTTACCTTAGAAATTACCTAGGCTTACCCATAGCCCTCTATTTTTCTAAGCTCCATGTACCTATCCAGGAGCCTCTTAAAAGACCCTATCGTATCCCCCTCCACCACCGGCAGCCCATCCCATGCATTCACCATGCTCTGCATAAAAAAATTTACCCCTGATATCTCCTCTGTACCTGCTTTCAAGCACCTTAAAATTATGCCCCCTCGTGCTGGCCATTTCAACCCTGGGAAAAAGCCTCTGACTATCCACATGATCAATGCCTCTCATTATCTTGTACACCTCTATAAGGTCACCTCTCATCCTCCGTCGCTCCAAGGAGAAAAGGCCGAGTTCACGCAACCTATTCTCATAAGGCATGCTCCCCAACCCAGGCAACATCCTTGTCAATCTCCTCTGCACTCTTTCTATGGTTTCCACATCCTTCCTGTAGTGAGGAGACCAGAATTGAGCACGGTATTCCAAGTGGGGTCTGACTAGGGTCTTATATAGCTGCAACATTACCTCTCGGCTCTTAAACTCAATCCCACGATTGATGAAGGCCAATACACCGTACGCCTTCTTAACCACAGAGTCAACCTGCGCAGCAGCTTTGAGTGTCCTATGGACTCGGACTCCAAGATCCCTCTGATCCTCCACACTGCCAAGAATCTTACCATTCCACACTATGCACAACACCCCCAACCTTTGTGTCATCAGCAAATTTCCTAACCCATCCTTCCACTTCCTCATCCAGGTTGTTTGCATACATTGCATTATTTGAAGATGGAGGATTTATACCTATGCCACTGGTCACTGAATTCCTTCTCCAGCCACAGCCTCTGATAATACCCTGTCGTGTTTGAGCCATGTCTCTCTTGTTGGAACCAGGACAGGTGGAGGGGTTACTCACTCCTTCCATTGTCATGTCAGCATATGATGGTTGGTTAAGTGATTCTCAGGAAGTGTAAGTACAAACGTACATACGGCATGATCTCTATGAGTCTGAAGATGGCAAAGCCTTGAATTCTAATCCTGCTAAGAAACAGAAACTAGAGAAAGTACATCAATACATACCTGAAGTATGGTTTTTTTCTGTTCCCAGCAGATCAATGAAGCCACATGTATCTTTTTTGCAATACTGTACTGTCTAATGAAGCCATCGGGATTGCAGGAACACTTCCGTAAAAGACACCCTGAAAAGGCTACTTATAGTATTACTCAGTTCCAGAAGATGAAAGAAGCATTTAAAAAGCATTACACACTTGGATTATTTGCCAAGAAAGCTAAAAATGAACCTGGTAGTTTCTTATAACTTGTTATTGCTTCTCATAACATTTTTTAAATGATAGCAAAGTGTGGAAAATCTCATACACTTGGTGAAAGATTAATAATGCCTGCTGTATCAGAAGTGCTCACCAGTGTTCTCAAAATGGATACCAATATTTTAAAATCAATTATTCTGTATAAAAACTTTGTAGCTCCTTGAATTGACAAAATGAGTGAAGACATTGAGTATCAACTATGCAGAGAGCTGCAAAAAACAGAATTTAGGATATAACTACATGATTTACTGTGTGAGACAATGAGGCATTGCTAATGGCATATGTATGGTTTCTCTAAAGTGGAAAAGTTTATGAAGAGATGCCCTTTTGTAAAAAGTTAAAAAACAAATATCAATGGAGAATCAATCTATGACAAGCTCAAAATGTATATTGAAAGGACTCCAATTAGGAACATGATGGAACAGATGGAGCACCGTATATGACAGCTCACCATGCTGGTTTAGGGCCATTAATGTATATTGAAAGGACTCCAATTAATGTATATTGTTAATGTATATTGTTGTATATTGTTGTTATTAATGTATATTGAAAGGACTCCAATTAGGAACATGATGGAACAGATGGAGCACCGTATATGACAGCTCACCATGCTGGTTTAGGGCCATTTATGAGGAAATTCCAAGTCTGTTTGCAATCCATTGCGTAATTCAATGTGAACATCTTGCAGCCAAAAACCTCAGCCAAGACCTTTCTTGTAAACAAAATTTCAGTTCATCCATTAAACAGCAGAATATTTCACCAATTATGCCAAGATAATGAAGAAGAGTTTGAATGCTTGCTTCTTCACACTGAAGTGCGTTGGTTGTTAAAAGGCTGCTGCTTAAAATAATTCTTTGATCTTTTTGACACTGTGGTTCAATTTTTGCTCAAAGTCAACAAGAGCTTGGGAAACAAGTTTGAATTACATGGAGATATGGCATAGCTAATCTGTATGACAAAATGCACATTCTAAATATGAAGCTGCAGAGTGAGAATTTCAATTTGATCCAGGCAAAAAGTGCAGTGTTCACTTTTTTCGGGAAATTGGAAACATATAAGCAAAACATTGGGAGAAGAATGTTCCCACTGCATGGAAAGTATGGCACTCTCTTTCACAGACGTTGGTTTGCAAGAGTACTGATTACATCTGTAGTCCCAACTTGATGGCATGAACATCGATTTCTTGCATTTCTGGTAATGCCCCCAACCCACCTCTCCTTTACCATTTCCCATCCCCTTTTTTCTCTCTTACCTTATCTCCTTGCCCAGCCATCGCCTCTCTCTAGTGCTCCTCCCCCCTTTTTCTTCCAAGGCCTTCTGTCTCTTTTACCAATTTACTTTCCAGCATTTTACTTCATCCCCTCCCCTTCAGGTTTCCCCTATCACCTTGTGTTTCCCTCTCCTTCCCCCCCCCCCCACACCTTTTAAATCCACTCCTCAGCTTTTTTTCTCCAGTCCTGACGAAGGGTCTCGGCCCGAAATGTTGACTGTACTCTTTTCCTAGATGCTGCCTGGCCTGCTGAGTTCCTCCAGCATTTTGTGTGTGTTGCCTGGAATATCAGCATTGATTTAAGGATTTGAACAATCTGGAAATTCTGTACTGGGTAATTAACCCATTTTTTTGCAAGGCAGAAGAACAGGAAGAGAGCTTGCAAGAAGAAATTAACAAAATTCAAAATGATGAAGAAGCTCAAATACCATCTACAAATTTGCTGTTGATACAACCATTGTTGGTAGAATCTCAGATGGTGACGAGAGGGCATACAGGAGTGAGATATGCCAACTAGTGGAGTAGTGCCTTAGCAACAACCTGGCACTCAACGTTAGTAAGACGAAAGAGCTGATTGTGGACTTCAGGAAGGGTAAGATGAAGGATCACATACGAATCCTCATAGAGGGATCAGCAGTGGAGAGAGTGAGCAGTTTCAAGTTCCTGGGTGTTGGGATCTAGCCTGGTCGCAACATATCAATGCAGTTACAAAGAAGGCAAAACAGCGGCTATACTTCATTAGTAGTTTGAAGAGATTTGGCATGTCAACAAGTACGTTCAGAAACTTCTATGGATGAACTGTGGAGAGCATTCTGACAGGCTGCATCGCTGTCTGGTATGGAGGGGCTACTGCACAGGACCGAAAGAAGCTGCAGAGGGTTGTAAATCAAGTCAGCTCTATCTTGGGCACTAGCCTACAAAGTACCCCGGACATCTTTAGGGAGTGGTGTCTGAGAAAGGCAGGGTCCATTACTAAGGATCTCCAGCACCTGGGACATGCCCTTTACTCAGTTACCATCAGGTAGGGGGTACAGAAACCTGAAGGCACACACTCAGTGACTGAGGAACAGCTTCTTCCCCTTTGCCACCTGATTCCTAAATGGACATTGAAGCTTTGGGCACTACCTCACTTTTTTAATATACAGTATTTCTGTTTTTGCACATTCTTTTAAATCTATACAATACAGAATTGATTTACTTGTTTATTTATTATTGTTATTTTATAATTATTTTCTCTCCCTCTCCCTCCCTCTCCCTCCCTCTCCCTCTCTCTCTCTCTCCCTCCCTCCCTCCCTCCCTCTCTCTCTCTCACTCTCCCTCTCTCTCCCTCCTAGATTATGTGTTGCATTGAACTGTTGCTACTAAGTTAGCGAATTTCACCTCACATGTCGGTGATAAAAAATCCTGATTCTGATTCTGAAATGCAAGAGTATCGGCTTTTGTGGTATGTGGCTACACTATCATATGAATTTTCCTGTTCTTTGGAGAAGATTCAATCTGTTCTTCATTGCATTTCCATCCTCCTACCTTGCTGAAAGAAGCTTCAATGCAGTGAATCACCTACTCACAAGAAAAAGAAACCGCTTGGACATTGTTACACGTGGGGACTTGAGGCTTTTGCTGTCCCAACTTGAACCGGATATTTCAACTCTTGCTAAAAACCAGCAAGTTCAAGGATCATATTGCTATTGAAGCTGCTGTACAGTGCACAGGTGCTGTGTTAGCTAGGTTTAAAGACAAATAAAAATTTAAAGCTGAATCATTTTTCTCATGCGCAAACACGAGAAAATCTGCAGAAGCTGGAAATTCAAACAACACACACAAAATGCTGGTGGAACACAGCAGGCCAGGCAGCATCTATAGGGAGAAGCACTGTCGACGTTTCGGGCTGAGACCCTTCGTCTCGTTAGTCAGACCGTTAGTCCTGACGAAGGGTCTCGGCCCGAAACGTCGACAGTGCTTCTCCCTATAGATGCTGCCTGGCCTGCTGTGTTCCACCATCATTTTGTGTGTGTTGTTTCATTTTTTTCATGTTAGCATATGGTAGACATGTCTTTACACCATGGGAGTGCTGGAAAGTATATTGTGCCTAAGAGGGCTGTTGGCAAGTATGAAGGTGCTTTAGGGGAGTGTTGGGCTGAAAAAAGGTTGGGAAACACTGATCTACTCTCCTGAAGATACAGTGCTGGAAGCCAACTGGACCTGGATTTGTGGCACTAAATGCCATGATTTTCCTATTTGCTTAGCAAGTTCTTGTCCCTGGTAAAGTGTCGGTGCTCTTGGGTACTAGGGAATCATTCAGCATTTCACTCACACTACTTTCATTACTACTATTTGTAAGTGAGTTAAATTACTCCTTACACACTTTTTTCCTTGGTGTAAATAAAAAAATATATTTGTTGCCGACACTAATGCCTTTCAGAGAATGTTTCTGATATTTTATAGCACCTACTTTCATCTGGAAATTCTATCCTATTCAGTTGGATCAAGTGTTCTGTAAGTTGAGCCTTCTTCACTTTGGAATTTTACTTCCTCGGAATCATTGAAAGTGGAGTCGATCTCACAACAGTTGCTGTGGGAGTATTTCAGGATGCCAACCAGCAGTGAAATTTCAGCCAATCTGTTTGGTAGTTTTTTGGTGTTTCTTTGCATCTTTCTTCAACCCAGCTCTCTGTGCACACACAACTGTGTGGCCAGATTCTGCTCTCACTTCATCTGCAAGTTTGCAGATTATCCCAACCTAGTAGCCATTTCTTAAAAAATGAAGAGCCAGAGTATAGGAAGAATATAGGGAGCCTGGTGACATGGCATCATGACAATCTTTCCTTCAATGTCAGCAAAACAAATGAGCTGATCATTGAACACCAACAGTGGGGTTGGTGGGGTTACAGTACACATGCTGCTGTCTACAGTCTACATCAGTGGTTGAGGTAGTTGAGAGTTGAACATCACCAATAGACTGTCCTGGTGAAACCACATTCATGCCACGTCCGAAAAAGCTCACCGGTGCCTCTATTTCCACAAGAGGCTGAACTGTTTGGCATATCCCCTGTGACCCTCATCAATTTTTATCAATATACTATTGAAAGCATTTTATCTGTATGACAACCACTGCACATGACTGTAAGAAACTGCAGAGAGTTATGGATGCAGCTCAACACATCATGGAAACCAGCCTCTCCACTATCTGGACTCTTTGCTGCCTCAGAAAAGCAGCCAGAGTAATGAAAGATCCCACACATTCCAGACATTCTTCCTTCTTCCCCCCCGTCCTTCACTCCATTGGGCAGAAGATACAAAAGCCTGAAAGAACATACCACCAGGCCCAAGGATAGCTTCCACCCCGCTGTTATAAGACTATTGAATGGTCTGCTAGTATGTTAAGATAGACTCTTGACCTCACAATCTATCTCATTGTGACCTTGCACGTTATTATCTATCTGCACTGCACTTTCTCTGAACTGTAACACTATATTCTGCACTGTTATTGTTTTAACTTGTACTTCCTTGATGCACCATGTAATAAACTACTCTAAATGGATTTTATACAACAGGTTCTTCACTCTACCTCAGTAAAAGAATTTGCCAATTTAGACCATAAGACCATAAGACATAGGAGAAGAATTAGCCCATCGTGTCTGCTTTGCCATTCCATCATACTGATTTATTTACACCTCAACTCAATTTTCCTGCCTTCTCCCTGTAACATTTGATGCCATGAGTAATCAAGAATGTATAACTGCTGCTTTAAATATACTCAATGATCCGACCTCCACAGCCATCTGTGGCACAGATTTATCACCTTCTGACTCATCTCTACTCATCTCAAGAAATTCCTCCTCATCTCTATTCTAAAGGGATGTCCTTATATTCTGAAGCTGTGTCCTCTGGTCCTAGACTCTCCCACTATTGGAAACATCCTCTCCATGTCCACTCTACCTCGGCCTTTCAATATTCAATTGGTTTCATTGAGATAACCTACCCCACATCTTTCTTCTAAACTCTAGTAAGTACAGGCCCAGAGCAATCAAACGCTCCTCATAAGTTAACCCTTTTATTCCAGGATCATTCACATGAGCCTCCTGTGGATTCTCTCCAATGTCAGCACATTCTTTCTTAGATAAGGGAGCCCAAAACTGCTCCCAAAACTCCAAATGTGTTCTGACCAAAGGTCCAGCAATTTACCAAACTCCAGGGTGATCATAATTTTTGCATTTTCATTTGGCCTTTTTTCTTTTTTTAGTTTCATTTGAGGCCATTCTTTGAGGTGGGTAAACCTTGTGTCCTTCAGGGATGTAGACTGATTCCACATCACATCAATTCCCTTTCTTTTGGACCATTTTGCTGAACATAATATTTGATCATCTTTGCACAGCTTACCTCAACCAAGCTGTGGTTCATCCTAGTAAAGCCAGTTTTAATTGGAGTCTTTGCAGTTACTGCACGTTTCTCCCTTTCAAAGGCATCACTCAACCTGATCGTGTTATCATCACATACGCAAGTGTTCCATGTTAACTAAGCCAGGCTCAGTTTTCATCACTGACTCTCACATGGCCTTGATCTGGATCACATTTCACATCTTCAGTACATGCCAATGTTTTAATTGTAACTGGCTATGAAGTGTGGCACCTAATGTATTTCCAAAACACTATTGAGAAGAAGATCAGGTAAACTGTTGTAGTTGTGGATGAGAGATAAATATCTGGTTAGGAAATTAGGAAAGTTTTCAATTCATCTTTTTTAAAAAGATGTTTGAATTGCTGACAAAGCCAGCTTTATGAGCACGACACATTGGGATCACCATTGTAAAGGTGGTGCTGAGCCATCTTCTTCAACCATTCCATCCGTCCAATGCTGTTGGATAGGTTTTTGAGTACATAAACCCAGCAATGTGATTTATGTTCAAATTACAAAGGGAGGAGACTTGGCAGGAAAACTTCAGAAGGTGGTGTTCCATGTGCCTGCTTCCAGTGTCGCTCTGGAAGGGGGACACCATGCGTTTGGAAGGTGCTGTTATGTGTTATCAGAAATTCAGGTTTATTATCATTGTTTACAATGCAATGCAGATTTGTTGTTTTGTGTTCAGCAGAACAGTGAAAAGACACAGAAATTACAAAATTATAAAATAAGTAAAGGAATAATGAGATAGTGTTAGTAGTTTCATGGGCTATTTAGAAATCTGATGGCGGAGGTGAAGAAGCTGTTCCTGAAATCATTGTGTATCTGTCTTCAGCCTCCTGTACTTCCTCCTTGATGGTAGTAATGAGAAGAGAACATGATCCAGATAGGGAAGGGAAAGTCCTCAGTGATAGATGTCACATTCATGAGGAACTGTATCCAGGTCAACGATACTCCCTGTGTTCAATGTACATTGATGGAGAGTCAGTCAAATGCTTTGCCTTGTCCTCAATGGTGTTGAGCTCCTTGACGATTGTTAGGGCTGTATTTCTCTAGGAAAATGGAAGGAATTAAGCAGCTCTTATAGCCACAGTTTATATGCGGTTGATCCACATGTGTTTTCCAGTCAATGATGGTTGCTAGAATATTGATGGGAGGAGGCAGAGTGGAGAGTCACCTAGTGATTGTTCTGCAATTGAATGTCAAGCAAACATGTTCTCTCCTCGGAGATGATCATTGCCTGCTATTTGTATGGCACGAGTGCTGTTTGCCAGTTCTCAGCTCGTACCTCAGTGTTGCAGGCATGGGCACCTCACTGTTTGAGAGTAGTCATCACCAATTCTGACTTGGTACCATAGGTGAGAGATTATTGACATGTGTTCCAAAATGGTGCTAGTGAGACACAGTAACATTTTGCAGACAACTAACAAAACTACTAACAATTCTACTGTTACAAAGGTGAAACAACTCTGAGGGGCCGAAGGGTACAAAGTCGCCCCCTCCTTTTTGAGAATCGCAAGATCGCTATTATTTTGGGTCTGAGACCCAGGAAATGAGACAGAGACACCCAGAATACACAAGGTTTGGAATGTGTCCTGACATTAGCGGAACGGAACCACTGATAACTGCCATTGTCTCTTGGAGAAGGAATTGTGTATTGAGTACTGTACTATTCATTGAAACCCCTCAGGGGACAACCAGAGTGGTCTGGTTGAGGGATTGCATCATCCCAACCTGATTGACATCTGATACCCCGTGAGTAAGGATAAAAGAGGGGTCTGGGGTACACCCCTTTAGATGCACCAGGAGAAACGCTAGAGATCCAGGGACAGCGTTTTATAGCGAAAGCCAGTGGGGGCTCTTGTGCGTCCTCCCTCGCCTGGGTGGTGAGCTCACCACGGAAGAACGGTTTAGCTAAAGGAGAGGTGACAATTGAACGGCCACGACAACGAGACACCTGACGGATCAAAATCATAAAGGAAGGTTGGCAAAAACCCGTAGCGGTAACTGTTCCCATCCTATCTCGCTCTCTCTCTCCAACAATTGCAACACAGCGGTCCCCAATGGCTGCAGCCTGTATGAACTGAACGAACTATATATTTCCATCGGACAATTCATTATCCCGTAGACAACGATAGAGCTTATTTCTTATTGATTATTTTTATACACGCACTGTTAGGTTTAGTATTGACGACGTATATTATCTGTATATTTGCATTGATATTATTTTTGTGTATTTTTACTAATAAATACTGTTAAAAATAGTATCATCAGACTTCAACGGACCTCTCTATCTTTGCTGGTAAGTCACCCAGTTACGGGGTTCATAACACTACAAAATACTTTTGCTCCACCATGATCACTGCAACCTGCAGTCTGTATTTTCCCTTTGAAAGTTGTGTTTTTGAACCATCTGTATGACTTGGTGTTTTTGCGGTATCCTGAAGGTGTTGGTGAACTGGACTCTCGAAAATGCAGGTACAGCTGCAGTGGCCATTGCTGGTGCAGTCTTAGGGCTGGGTTGAAGTGGTGGGGCCCGGCCATGAGAGCGAGAAATGCATTGGTGTTGAGCCACTGAGACAGATTAAAACAATTAATGCGCTGAGCCTCAGGGCAAATAACGAACTGGTATTCAGCTTGCTACTCCATCAGACACAGGAGCAGAATGAGGCCATTCAGCCCATTGAGTCTGCTCCGCCATTCCATCATGGCTGATCCCAGATCCCATTCAATCCCATACATCTGCCCTCTCACCATATCCCTTGATGCCCCGACCAGTCAGGAATCTATTAACTTCCACTTTGAATATACCACGGACTTGACCTCCACTGCAGTCTGTAGCAGAGCATTTCACAGATTTACCACTCTTTGGCTAAAAAAATTCCTCCTTACTTCTGTTGTAAAAGGTCGCCCCTCAATCTTGAGGTTGTGCCCTCCAGTTGGATACCCCATTGGAGGAAGCATCCTCACCACATTCACCCTATCTAGTCCTTTCAACAGTCGGTAGATTTCAATTAGATCCACATGCATTCTAAATTCCAGTGAGTACAGGCCCAAAGCTGCCAAATGCTCCTCATATGTTAACCCCTTCATTTCCGGAACCATCCTCATGAACCTCTTCTAGACTTTCTCCAATGACATCCTTTGAGACAAGGGGCTGGACCTAGAACTGTTGACAATACTCCAAGTGTGGCCTGACCAGTGTCTTATAAAGCCTCAGCATTATCTCCTTGCTTTTATATTCTATCCCCTTAAAATAAATGCCAACATTGCATTTGCCTTCTTTACCACAGACTTAACCTATAAATTAACCTTCTGGGAGTCTTGCATGAGGACTCCTAAGTCCATTTGCACCACGGATGTTTAAATTTTCTCCCAGTTTAGATAATAATCTGCACTATTGTTCCTTTTACCAAAATGCATAGTCATACATTTCCCAACACTGTATTCCGTCTGCCACTTTTTTGCCCATTCTTCAAATTTGTCAGTTTTGCTGCAATCACATTGCTTCCTTGGCACTACGTACCCTTCCACCTATGTGTATCTTTGTGTCATCCACAAATTTTGTCACAAAGCCATCAATTTCACTAGCTAAATCATTGACAAACCCTGTGAAAAGTAGCAGCACAGATCCCTGAGGAACATCATTAGTCACTGGCAGCCAACTAGAAAAGGCCCCCTTTATTCCCACTCACTGCCTCCTGCCTGTCAGCCATTCCTCTGCCCATGCCAGTATATTTCCTGTAACACCATAGGATTTTATCTTGTTTAGCAGCTTCATGTGAGGCACCTTATCAAATGCCATTTGAAAAACTAAGTAATTGACATTCATTGTCTCTCCAAGAATTCTAACAGATTTGTCGGGAAAGACTTCCCTTCCCAGAAACTATGCTGATTTTGACTTATTTTATCATTAGTATCCATGTACATCAAAACCTTGTCCTTAATAATGGACTCCAACACTTTCCCAACCATTGGGGTTAGGCTAACTGATCTATAATGTCCTCTTTTTTCATCTTCCTCCCTTCTTGAAGAGTGGAGTGACATCTGCAATTTTCCAGTCCTCCAGGACCATGCCAGAATCAAGTGATTCTTGAAAGATCTTGCCTGATGCATCTGTAATCTCTTCAGCAACTTCTCCCAGGATTCTGGGATGTAGTCCATCTGGTCCAAGTGACTTATTTACCTTAAGACCTTTGAGTTTGCCTAGCACTTTTTCCTTTATAATAGCAATGGCATTCACTCACTCCTGCTCCCTGACACTCACAGACCTTTGGCATACAGCTAATGTCTTCCACAGTAAAGACTGAAATAAAGTACTTAGTAAGTTCATCTGCCATTTCTTTGTCCCCCATTATTACTTCACCAGCATTGAGTGGTCCAATATCAGGTCAAGTCACTTTTATTGTCATTTTGACCATAACTGCTGGTACAGTACACAGTAAAAATGAGACAACGTTTTTCAGGACCATGGTGTTACATGACACAATACAAAAACTAGACTGAACTACGTAAAAAAACAACAGAGAGAAAAAAAACCAACTACACTAGACTACAGACCTACCCAGGACTGCATAAAATGCACAAAACAGTGCAGGCATTACAATAAATAATAAACTGGACAATAGGGCAGTAAGATGTCAGTCCAGGCTCTGGGTATTGAGGAGTCTGATAGCTTGGGGGACAAAACTGTTACATAGTCTGGTCGTGAGAGCTCGAATGCTTCGGTGCCTTTTCCCAGACGGCAGGAGGGAGAAGAGATTGTATGAGGGGTGCATGGGGTTCTTCATAATGCTGTTTGCTTTGTGGATGCAGCGTGTAGTGTAAATGTCTGCGATGGCGGGAAGAAAGACCCCAATGATCTCAGCTGACCTCACTATCCGCTGCAGGGTCTTGCGATCTGAGATGGTGCAATTTCCGAACCAGGCAGTGATGCAGCTGCTTAGGATGCTCTCAATACAACCCCTGTAGAATGTGATGAGGATGGGGGGTGGGAGATGGACTTTCCTCAGCCTTCGCAGAAAGTAGAGACGCTGCTGGGCTTTCTTTGCTATGGAGCTGGTGTTGAGGGACCAGGTGAGATTCTCCGCCAGGTGAACACCAACTCTCACCTCCCTTTTACTGAACATATAACTGAAAAAACTTTTTGTATTCTGCTTTATATTATTGACTGCCCTTGTAATTAATCTTTTTTTTTCTTATTATTGCTTTTTAGTTGTCTTTTGTTGGACTTTGAAAGCTTCCCAATCATCCAACCTCCCACTCAGTTTAGATGCTTCAGCCACCTCTGTTCTGCCAGTATCCTCCAATCCACATGGGCAAGTTCTTCTCTCATGCCTCTGTAATTCTCTTTATTCCATTGCAATACTGTTACATGTGATTCATGCTTCTCCCTCTCAAATTGCAGTATGAATTCAATTATATGATGATCACAGGCTCCTAAGGGTTCCTTTATGTTAAGCTGACTCATAAAATCTGTGTTATTTCACAACACCCAGTCTAAGAAAGCCTATCCCTGAGTAGGCTCAAGCACAAACTGCTCTATAAAGCCATCTCGTAGGCATTCAACAAATTCCCTCTCTTATGATCCGACACCAACCTGATTTTCTCACAGCCCTTGCTTATTGAAGTCCCCTCATTACAATTGTGTCACTACCCTTATTACATGCCTCCAGCATTTTGTGTGTGTTCCTCTCTATACTTAGAGTTTTTAGAATCAGAATCTGATTCTATGTTTGTAAATAATAATCTGAATCTGATTATTAACCTGAAACATGTACATCCTATTGCCTCCACAGATGTTGTCTGACCCACTGACTTCCTCCAGCAGATTGTTTCTTGCTCCAATTACACATTCAATTCATAAGACTGATTCCATTGCAACAAAGCCTGTTCTCAGGTCCCTCCATCTTTGCGACTAACTTCTCTCTGCAGCTACATTTTTGTACCTCCTAGTGACCTTCTAGGCCCCTCCTGTAACAGGAACTTCCCATCACAGCATCACAATATCATCATAATTCCATACTTCCTTCACTGGCTGACCCAGAGTGAAATAACTTTCGGGAATCTCCCTGTTCGGCCATGTTTGTAAATGAATGCTTTTAATATTCACTTTAAAACTGCACACTTGGAGAATTGTGTGCAGTTTTGGGCTCCTCATTTTAGAAAGGATATACTGACGTTGGATCGGGTTCAGAGAATTCATGAGGATGATTCTAGGAATGAAAGGGTTACCATATGGGGAATGTCTGACAGCTCTTGGGCTGTATTCCCTGGAGTTCAGGAGAATGAGGGAGGATCTCATAGAAACATTCCAAATGTTAAAAGGCCTGAACAGATTAGGTATGGCAAAGTTATTTCCCAAGATAGGGGAGTCTAGGACAAGAGGGCACAACTTTAGGATTGAAGGATGTCCATTTAGTACAGAGAGGTGGTAAACTTTAGTCAGAGGATGGTAAACTTGTGGAATTTGTTGCCACGAGCGGCTGTGGAGGCCAAGTCATTGGGTGTATTAAAGGCAGAGATAGATAAGTTTTTGATTAGCCAGGGCCTCAAAGGGTATGGGGAGAAGACAGGGGAGTGGGGATGACTGGAAGAATTAGATCAGCCCATGATTGAATGGCAGAGCAGACTCAATTGGCCGAATGGCATACTTCTTATGGTCTTATGGGCTATATTTGGCCTTGGATCACTTGGGCAACAGCAAATAAACTGCTGTTTATTGATTACAGCTCAGCATTTGACAATATCATACCCTCAGTACTAATCAACAAACTTTAAAACCTGGGCCTCTGTCCTTCCCTCTGCACTGGATCCTTGACTTCCTCACCGGGAGAACAGTGTCACTGTAGATAGGAAATCACATCTCCTCATCAATGACAATCAACACTGGCGCACTCAGGGATGTGTGGTTAGCCCACTGTTCAACTCTCTGGCTAGACATAGCTCAAATGTGATCTATAAATTTGCCAATGACACAACTATTGTTGGCAGCATTTCAGATGGTGATAAGAAAGCATACAGGGTGAGATAGATCAGCTGGTTGAGTAACAACAACCTTGCACTCAACGTCAGTAGGACCAAGGAATTGATTGTGGACATTAGGAAGGGGAAGTTGAGGGAACACACCCTAGTCCTCATTGAGGGACCAACATCTTTTGAGATCTATTCTGGGTCCAACATCTTGACGTAATTATGAGGAAGACACAACAGCAGCTATATTTCATTAGGAGTTTGAGGAGACTTGATATGTCACCAAAGAGCCTCATAAATTTCTGTGCAGAGCATTCTAACTAGCTGCAACCACACCTAGTATGGAGGGGCCACTGAGCAGGATCTGTCTAAGCTGCAGAAAGTTGCAAGCTCAGACAGCTCCTTCATGGACACTAGCCTCCACAGCATAGAACCACCGCACATTACAGGCCCTTCGGCCCACAATGTTGTTCTGACCATGTAACCTACTCTAGAAACTGCCTAGAATTTCCCTAGCACATAGCCCTCTATTTTTAAGCTCCATGTACCTATCTTAAGCGGCTCTTAAAAGACCCTTTTTTATCTGCTTCCACCATCACAACTGGCAGTGCATTCCATGCACCCACTACTCTGTGTGAAAAACTTACCCCTGACATCCCCTCAGTACCAAGCACCTTAAAATGATGCCTCCTCGTGTTAGCCATTTCAGCCCTGGGAAAAAGCCTCTGGCTATCGACATGATCAATGCCCCTCATTATCTTATAGACCTCTATCATATCACCTCTCATCCTCCGTTGCTCCAAAGAGAAAAGGCCAAGTTCACTCAACCTATTCTCATAAGGTACGCCCTCCAATCCAGGCAACATCCTTGTAAATCTCCTCTGCACTCGCTCTATAGTGTCCACATCCTTCCTGTAGTGAGGCGACCAGAACTGAACACAGTACTCCTTGAATCCCATACTTTCTGAAGGAGCCTTACTTGGGGAATCTTATCAAATTACTTACTGAAATCCATATACACTACATCCACTGCATCAAGGACATCTTCAAAAGGCAATGCCTCAAAAAGACAGCATCCGCCATTAAGGGCCCCCATCATCCAAGACGTGCTCTCTTCTCATTACTACCCATCAAGGAAGAGCTACAAGAACCTGAAGACACATGCTTAATGTTTTAGGAACAGCTTTTTCCCCTCTGCCATCAGATTACTGATTGGACAATGAAATCACGTAAACATTTTTTTTGCTTTCTCTTTGTACCAATTTTTAATTTACTTGTTCTATAAATTTTGTAATACTGTATATATTTTGTATTGCAATTTATAATGTTTCATTATTATGTATTGCAATGTACTGCTGAACAACAAATTTCACAACATACAGTATGCCAGTGACTCACTTCATATCACCGATTCTTTACTGCTGTTGCTGACTTACATCACCAATCCATTCTGGTTTGATCCCAATGATGAAATGATATGGTTTGGTTTATTACCCGGCTGTTTTAGTACATCTCCAGGACCAGATCTCTCAAACTTTTCTTCTGGCTGCCCTCCCGGGAACATATAGCTCCCATTATAGCCCAGGCACCATACCCCACTTCAAAAAGTCTGTTATTCCAACTGTAGTGTTGCTCACTGCATCAGTTCTAGCAGAGAGAGCTGATGACCTAATTCTGGGCCATACCTCCTCCTACCTTTGAGCCATTCATCTCCCCTGTCCATTCAAGGTTGTTTAATGTCATTTCCTGTATGCAAGTGTAAACTAGACTAAATAATTGTTACTCCAGATGCAATGCAGCACAAAAAACCCCCCCACTAAAGGTAAAGAACATAATAATAATTGAAACACCCTGGTTTCCTCAGCTGTGTAAGTCCAGGGAAGACAATCTGAGGCCCCGCCAAACGTGTGAGATTGAGGCACAGGTCCACCCCAAACCCTCAGTTTGTGTGGATGCTGTGTGGTTCACTACCCTGTTACAAATTAACGCCATGAAATAACAGACAGTACTCTGCATACAATTAAAGGAATTATATTTATGAATCTTAACTAAAGGGTTATTAAAGAATAACAGAAAGAAAAGGGCCCGTTCTAATTAAACAGTGAAATGTGCACAAGTTGGAGCTCATCTTGAACTTCTCTGTCACTCATGCACTGGGCCCTCGGTCAGCACAAACACACACACTACCTTCTGAGCATCGCTCACAATCCACCTTGAACAGACGGATCTCCCACTGGTTGGTACGCTATGACCGGTTCTCCCCAGCATCTTCTCTCTTCATCTCCTCTGGAACAAAAAAAAACCAAAGCCCAACCTTAGTGTCTCTCACCACAGAAACCTCCCCTTAATCCAACCATCCTAATTGGATGGCACACATTTCTCCTCTCTCTTATCTTTAACAGTAACCCAAATATAAGCTGAAAACAAGTAGCTGGCAAAGACCAGCACAAACTGAAATACATACAACATGACAGTAAAAAATATGAACCAGGGAATTACATAATTAAATAACACAATAAATTGGATGAACATTTAAAAAGGAGTATTTGTGTGCTTTGGGCTTTTTCTGGTGGCCCATCTGGATCGAGAGAGGAGGCTACACACAGATCAGGGTGAGAGATTGGTATGAATGACGTTGTGGACATCATGAGTCATGTCTGAAAGAAGGTCATAGTTGGGAGGTTAACATCCGAGGATACACATTGTATTGAAAGGACAGGCAGGTAGGAAGAGGGTGTGGGTTGCTCTGATGATAAAAAGTTAGGTGAAATCCTTAGAAAGAGGTGACATAGAATTGTTGTGGATAGAGTTAAGGAAATGCATGGGTAAAAAAGGCCCTAATGGAAATTACACGCAGACCTCCAAGCAGTATTTGTGGGTTACAAATTACAACGGGAGATAGAAAATGCATATCAAAAAGGTAATGTTACAATAGTCATAGGGGATTTCAATGTGCAGGTAGATTGGGAAAATCAGGTTGGTACTGGATCCCAAAAGAGACAATTTGTAGAATGTCTATGAGATGGCTTCTTAGAGCAGCTTGTGGTAGAACCCACTAGGAGGAAGGCAGTTCTGAATTGGGTGTTGTGTAAGGATGATGGCTGAAAAACAATGGCTGGAGTTTCTGGGATAAATTCAGAAGGCGCAAGATAGATACATCCCAAAGATGGAGAAGTATTCAAAAGGCAGGATGATGCTGACAACTATGGCATAAACAACATTCCTCTGGACCAAGGTGCACAACACAGTACATACAACTCACACACTTAACGCATAAAGTAATGTTACCATGAGTACATTAATAAGTAATAATGAGCATTTATGAGACCAATTACAAAGTAAACTGTATAACGCTACTGGCACTTTATACATGATGAGACCTGGATGGAGGCAGGGAGTTCAGTCGTCTTACGACCTATGGAAAGAAACTGTTTCACATCCTAATAGTTCTTGTCCTAGTGCTATGGTACTTCCTGCCTAATAGTAGGGGTTCAGACAGATTATTGGATGGATGGAAGGGATCATTGACAATGCTAAGCACCCTGCATATGCAGAGGTCCTGATAAATATCTCTGATGGGTGCTAGATCTTCTCAGCAGTCGTCTGTAAGGATTTGTGGCCAGATATTTTGTAATTCCTGTGCTGGATGGTGATGTAGCTGGTCAGGACACTCTCGATGATGCTCCTGTAAAAATTGTTTAGAAGAGCCTCACTCACCTCAATCTTTTCAGGAAGTGGAGACGCCACTGTGCTTTCTTGACCAAAGAGGTGGTCTTGAGGGACCTGGTGAGATTACCCATTAGGTGCACTCCCAGAAACTTGGTGCTCCTAACTCTCTCCGTGGAGGAGCTGTGTATGTGCAAGTGAGGAGTGATGAGCCTGCGCCTTCCTGAAGTCCACATTCATATCTTTGATCTTGTCAACATTGAGATTCAAGTTGTGCTTGTACCGTTCTATACCTCCTCACTTTATGATGTCTTGTTGGCATTGTTGATGAGACCAGCCACTGTGGTATCTTCAGCAAACTTGCTGATCTGGTTTAAGCTGAATCTAACAGTGCAGTCATGTGTCAGCAGAGTGAACTGCAGTGGACTGAGCACGCAACCCTGGGGAGCCCCCGTGCTCAGTGCGGTGGAACTACAGATGTTTCTACCAACGTGGACTGACTGTGGCCTTTTTGTCAAGAAGTCCAGGATCCAGTTACAGAGAGAGGTGTTGAGACCCAATGAGGACAGTTTACCTACCAATGTCTAAGGATTGATCGTATTAAATGCCGATCTGGTTGATAAACAGCATTCTGACATATGAGGCATTTTCCAACTGGGACTGTACAGAGTGGAGCGCAGAGGCTGTAGCATGATCAGTGGAAGCATGAGGAAATCTGCAGATGCTGGAAATTCAAGCACCATCAAACCCTAGAAACTGGTGGGGAAATTGCCCTCACTGGGTTTCAACACCTCCCTCTGCAACTGGATACTGGACTTCTTAACAGTAAGGCCACAATCAGACCGTGTGGGCAGCAATGTCTCTCATCTCACTACACTGAGCACTGGTGCTCCCTGGGGCTGTGTGCTCAGTCTGCTGCTGATGCATGACTGTGTCACAGGATCCAGCTCAAACCGTGTCATCAAATTTGTGGATGACACAACAGTGGTTGGTCTTATCAAGAATGATGATGAGTCAGGGTGTAGCCTGACCTGGAGAAGACATTGTGAACTTCAGGACGTTGCAGACGAACCATCCCCCTCTGTGAATACATGGCTCTTCCATAGAGAGAATTAAGTGCACCAAGTTCCTAGGTATTCACATCACAAATGACCTCACCTGGTCCCTTAATATCATCTCCCCGAACAAGAAAGCACTGCAGCACCTCCACTTCCTAAGAAGATTGAGGCAAGCAAGGCTTCCCTCCCCATCACAAATGCATTTTACAGGAGCACCATTGAGAGTGTCTAGACAAGTTGCATCTCCATCTGGTATTGGAGAAGCTGAGCATTAGACTGGAAGTCCCTACAAAGGACTGTGAGAATGGCTGAGAGGATCATAGGCATCTCCCTACCATCTGTCGGGGACATTTATCAAGAGGGCTATGTACGCAGGGTCCTTAGTATTATCAGAGTTCCCACCTGTCCATCCAGCATCCTCTTTGACTTTCTACCATCAGGCAGGAGGCTCTGATGCATAGAAACAAGAACAGGCAGAATGGGAATGAATGGGCAGAGTGGGAATGTTACAAGAAACACAGCAGTTCGGGCAGTATCCGTTGAAATGAGCAGTCAACAGTCCTGACGAAGGGTCTCGGCCCGAAACGTTGACTGCTCCTTTCAACGGATGCTGCCCAACCTGCTGAGTTCATCCAGCTTGTTTGTACGTGTTGATTTGACCCCAGCATCTGCAGTGTACTTTGTGTTTACAAGAAACACCCCTTGTAATAATGATCAGTGAGGTACAGAGGTACAGGAAAGGAGTCTATGCTGATAAGGTGTTCCTTGTGGTCCTGATCTCCATGTGTCCGTGGGGTCCTCCTTATCCGTGAGGATTGGCCTCTGGCTGCTGGAGAGTTATCGCCCCTGCGTATTTGTAGCTCCCGAGTCTTATACTGTTCCTCATTAATCGAACCATTGGGTCTCCACCCCATTGGCTCAAGGTCACCTGACCTACCTGGGTCACCTTCTTACTGGTCATTGTACAGGTTTACAACCAAAATTGTTCTGTGGCTCTGCCCACCCCAGCCTTGTGTATTTGTGTCTTTACTGGTCCAAACCAGTTAAATGAGGCAGCCCAGACAGAGTCTAATGAGATTACCGATTGCAGATCTGGCATTTTACATAACAAGTAGCTACTCCTCTGAGAATGGTCTCAGGTATATTGCTCTGACTAGACTGTCCCAGAGTCAAGAATCAGCTCAGAGTCCACACCCTTTACATGTTTGTTTGAGAATGGTCTCAGGCTTAGCAGATCATTACCTGAAGCTTCCTGTGTCCACATTCAGGCTACATCCACACTATCCGTAACCGAAGCTTTTTCTCTTCGTTTTTACCCTCCGTCCACACTAAAATGGTGTTTTTGTCTCCTGAAACCAGAGCTTTTCAAAAATGCTTTCCAAGGTGGATATTTTTGAAAATGCTGCTTGGGCAGATCAGTGTGAACAGTGTAACCAGAGAAACCTGAAAACGCTGTCAGACGGCAGCGCACTATTTCATTGTTTTCTTGAATGCAACCTAACAATTTCAGAACAGACGGCAAAGAGACTGAAGCCAGAGTTAGAAGTGTACTCACCGAATACTTTGACCCATAACTTACTGAATAAATATGTATACTCACTTTGCCCTGTTTTCTGTCCTTGCTCGTATGAAGGTGGTTTACCTATTTATGCAAGTACTTCTCTGACAATAGATGTGTAACAGCCTAATGTAACATTATATGGAAATACAAGATAACACTGATGCAGACATGTTTTATACATTTAACAAGGTGCTTTATTAATGCAACAGAGTTAGTCAGTTTTTCAATGTTCGTCATCAGCCGGGTCAATCTGTCCGTGAACTCCCTGTCGGTTGCCGCCGTACGCTCCAATATTTGTTTTTTTTAGTTTTAAGTTCTCCTGCATAAGAGCCAACAGCTGTCCGTCGTTTTAAGTTTTTCTAGTCTGTAACTACGCAAATGTGCACTTTTATGGCGAGATTCGACACCAAACATGTCGCTTGTTTTCGGTAGATGTGTCCTGCGCATGCGCAGGAGGAGGAGATTCGCCGAAATCTCCGTTTCAGTGTGGATAGAGATATTTCCAAAAACGCATAGTGTGGATGCCTATCGTTTTTATTCAAAACCGGCGTTTTCAAAATTATCTGGTCTAGTGTGGATGTAGCCTCATGAACGTCACCATCTGTTCCGGCAAGTCATGACAGCGTTTTCAGAAGCTTCCGGTTACCCTGTCCACACTGCTCCGACCAATCCGGCATTTTCAAAATTACACACTCTGGAGAGCGTTTCTGAAATTCTCTCTTCTCGGTGGATTAAAACGCCATTTTAGTGTGGACGGAGGGTCAAAACGAAGAGAAAAGGCTTCGGTTACAGATTTATCTGGTGTAGTGTGGACATAGCCTCAGTTGCTCTGATTAGATTATCCAAGAACGAGAATCAGTTCAGAGTCCACAGAATGGGGGGAAACAAGAGAACTGGTTTGTCTGCTTCTCCTGTCCTGATTAGACTGTAGTTTCTTCTGGCCAACAGGAAACAGGCTCTGAACTCTCTGCTGCATTGTATCTGAAGTGTCATTTGTTAATCTGGTCTGAACCTTACAATGTTTAATTAAAGCTTTTTATTTATGTGTGATTCATCTGTAGATTTTATCCTTACCCTCATATGTTATGTTGTGTAATATGTGTTCTGTGTACTACAGTGCCGTACACCCTGATTCGGTGAAACTTCTTGTTTCTATATACATTATACAGTTATGTACATGTATATACTCAAGTGACAATTGATTTACTTTTATCTGTGACCTGAGATTCATCTGTGGAATCCACTAGAGGGCAATATTTAGCTAGATTCGGGAGTCTGCAAACTGAATTGTACCCGGTAATTTATGTGTGGAGCCAAATGAGATGGTGGAGATGTTAAATGAATTTTTTACTCAGGAGACGGATACTGAGTCAATAGAGTGAGGCAAAGCAGCAGTGTGATCATGGACCAAATACAGATTACAGAGGAGGAGGTGTTTACTGTCTTGAGGCAAATTAAGGTGAATAAATCCCCAGGGCCTGACAAGGTGTTCTCTCTGATCCTGTGGGACGCAAGTGCAGAAATTGCCCGGACCCCAGCAGAGATACTTAAATCATCCTTTGCGACAGGTGAGGTACTAAGGGATTGGAGGATAGCCAACATTGTTCTGCTGTTTAAGAAAGACTTTAAAAATAAACCAGGAAATCATAGGCCCATGAACCTGACATCAGTAGTGGGTAAGTTATTGGAAGATATTCTAAGGAGCAGGATAGACAGGGACTGATTAGGAATAGTCTGCATGGCTTTGTACATCGTAAGTCATGTCTAACCAATCTTTTTTTGAGTAAGTTACCAGGGAAAGTGATGAAGACAAGGCAGTGGATGTTGTCTACATGGAGTTTAACGAGGCATTTGACAAGGTCACATATGGGAGGTTGGATCTGGGAATACAGGTCCATAGTAAATTGCAAATGGTGCCCAGATGGATAGAGTTATAAATAAAACTTCTGGCACATTGGACTTCATAAATAAAAATATTGAGTACAGTAGATGGGCTGTTATGTTGAAGTTGTATAAGACATTGGCGAGGCCTAATTTGGAGTATTGTGTGCAGTTTTGGTCATCCACCTGCAGGAAAGATGTAAACAAGGTTGAAAGAGTACAGAGAGAATTTACAGGGATGTTGCCGGGTCTGGAGGACCTGAGTTATAAGGAAAGATTGAACAGGTAAGGATTTTATGTTTTGAAACGTAAAAGATTGAGAGGAGATTTGACAGAGGTATACAAACTTATAAGGGGTATAGTAAACACAAAGTACACTGCAGATGCTGGGGTCAAATCAACACGTACAACAAGCTGGAGGAACTCAGCAGATTGGGCAGCATCCTTTGAAATGAGCAGTCAACGTTTCGGGCCGAGACCCTTCATCAGGACTGAAAAGGGAGGGGGCAGGGGCCCTATAAAGAAGGTGGGGGGAGGGTGGGAAGGAGAAAGCTGGTAGGTGCCAGGTGAAAAACCAGTAAGGGGAAAGATCAAGGGTTGGGGCAGGGGAAGCAGGGAGGGGATAGGCAGGAGAGGTGAAGAAGGAACGTAAGGGGAAAGCTACTATGGGTAGTAGAAGAAGGCAGAATCATGAGGGAGGTGATAGGAGGAGGAGGCAGAGTGAAGGAGGATAGCTGGAGGAGGAGGCAGAGTGAAGGTGGGATGAGGGAAGGGAGAGGGAGGGAATTACTGGAAGTTGGAGAATTCGATGTTCATGCCAAGGGACTGGAGACTACCCAGATGGTATATGAGATGTTGTTCCTCCAACCAGGGTTTAGCCCCATCATGGCAGTAGAGGAGGTCAGGTATGGACATATCCAGATGGGAATGTGAAGGAGAGTTGAAGTGGGTGGCAACCGGGAGATCCTGTCTGTTGTGGCGGATGGAGCGGAGGTGCTCAATGAAGTGGTCCCCCAATCTGTGTCGGGTCTCACCGATGTAGAGGAGGCCGCACCGGGAGCACCGGGTGCAATAGATTACCCCAACAGACTCACAAGTGAAGTGTTGCCTCACCTGGAAGGACTGTTTGGGGCCCTGAATGGTGGTAAGAGAGGAGGTGTAGGCACAGGTGTAGCATTTGTGTTTGCAGGGATAAGTGCCGGGTGGGAGATCTGTGGGGAGGGACGTGTGGACCAGGCAGTCGCGGAGGGAACGATCCCTGCGAAAAGCAGAGAGGGGTAGAGAGGGAAAGATGTGCTTAGTGGTGGGGTCCTGTTGAAGGTGGCAGAAGTTACGGAGGATAATATGCTGGATCCGGAGGCTGGTGGGGTGATAGGTGAGGACAAGGGGGACACGGTCCCTGTTGTGGTGACGGGAGGATGGGGTGAGGGCCGAAGTGCGGGAAATGGAGGAGATGCGGGTGAGGGCATCATTGATGACGGCAGAAGGGAAACCACGATTCTTAAAGAGGACATTTGAGATGTCCTGGAACGGAAAGCCTCATTCTGGGAGCAGATGCGGCGGAGACGGAGGAACTGGGAATAGGGAATAGCATTTTTACATTTGGCAGGGTGGGAAGAGGTATAGTAGTCGCGGTAGTTATGAGAGTCAGTGGGTTTATAGAAGATGTCAGTGGACAGTCTGTCTCCAGAGATGGAAAATAGACCTCACCAGTTCCCCAACACCACCACACTCCTCCGGTTGGTGGAACTGGTACTCACACTTAATAACTTCTCTTTTGGCTCTTCCCACTTTCTTCAGACCAAGGATGTAGCTATGGGTACTCACATGGGACCCAGTTATGCCTGCCTCTTCGTGGGTTATGTGGAACAGTCTATGCTCCAAATCTATACTGGTACTGCTCCCCAACTTTTCCTTCGATACATTGACGACTACATTGGTGCTGCTTCCTGCACCCATGCTGAGCTCGCCAATTTCATCGACTTTGCCTCTAACTTTCACCCAGCCCTCAAATTCACTTGGTCCATCTCGAACAGTTCTCTCCCCTTTCTCGATCTCTGGGTCTCCATCTCTGGAGACAGACTGTCCACTGACATCTTCTATAAACCCACTGACTCCTATAACTACCTTGATTATACCTCTTCTCACCCTGCCAAATGTAAAAATGCTATTCCCTATTCCCAGTTCCTCTGTCTCCGCCGCATCTGCTCCCAGGATAGATAGATAGATAGATAGATACTTTATTCATCCCCATGGGGAAATTCAACTTTTTTTTCCAATGTCCCATACACTTGTTGTAGCAAAACTAATTACATACAATACTTAACTCAGTAAAAAAAATATGATATGCATCTAAATCACTATCTCAAAAAGCATTAATAATAGCTTTTAAAAAGTTCTTAAGTCCTGGTGGTTGAATTGTAAAGCCTAATGGCATTGGGGAGTATTGATCTCTTCATCCTGTCTGAGGAGCATTGCATCGATAGTAACCTGTCGCTGAAACTGCTTCTCTATCTCTGGATGGTGCTATGTAGAGGATGTTCAGAGTTATCCATAATTGACCGTAGCCTACTCAGCGCCCTTCGCTCAGCTACCGATGTTAAACTCTCCAGCACTTTGCCCACGACAGAGCCCGCCTTCCTTACCAGCTTATTAAGACGTGAGGCGTCCCTCTTCTTAATGCTTCCTCCCCAACACGCCACCACAGAGGCTTTCTGTTCCAGGACATCTCAAATGTCCTCTTTCTTTAAGATTTGTGGTTTCCCTTCTCCCTCCCACCACCTTCTTTATAGGGCCCCTGCCCCCTCCTTTTTCAGTCCTGATGAAGGGTCTCGGCCCGAAACGTCGACTGCTCATTTCAACAGATGCTGCCCGACCTGCTGAGTTCCTCCAGCGTGTTGTACGTGTTATATAAGGGGTATAGACAGGGTAAATGTAAGCAGGCTTTTTCCACTGAGGTTGGGTGAGAGTATGACTAGAGGTTGAGGGTTAAGGGTGAAAGCTGAAATGATTAAGGGGAAAATGAGGGGAAACCTCTTCACTCAGAGGGTCATGAGAGTGCCGGTGTAAGTGGTGCATGTGAGCTCAATTTCAACATTTAAGAGAAGTTTGGATAGGTACATGGATGGAGGGGTATGGGGGGCTGTGGTTCTGGTGCAGGCCGATGGGACTTGGTAGTTTAAATTGGCTGAAGGGCCAGTTTCTAAGCTGTACTTTTGTATGACTTCTGTGATTTCTCTGACATCTTTGAAATATTAGGGAATTGTGGGCTGTGGGAAACTGATAGGGAAAGGAGTTGAGATCTGCGGTAGAACAATCCTGATCATATTGAACAGTGACCTACACCTGAGTGCATTTCCTTCTGTTCATGTGTAGTTCTGATGCAGAGGCAGGCAGAGTGGAGATTTAATCTCAGAAAAGGTGACCTCGACCTCCAGGACCCAGAGTAGAGCCAAAAATTAGATATCTGGATGGTGAGAACCTTGAAAACCCTGAGCCTGAGAGGTATAAACTCAGGAACGGGAAAAGTAGAGGGTATGTAACAAAAATTAGGAGGACAAAGAGGGGGGCATGAAATAGCCTGGATTAAGGAAAATTCCAGGGCTTTGAATGTTCAGTGCACGAGGGTTATCAGTAAGAGCCCTTCATGGATCAGAATCCATTCCGGACCTGCAACCAAGGGATCTGGGTGAATTATTACATTAATATTTCTCATCTCTACTCATGAAGGAGAAAGACATTGAGCTGGAGAATTTATGGAGGGCTCACTGAAATTGTCCAATAAGTGGAAGAGGTATTTGGTGTCTCAGAAGACACCAAGGTGAATAAATCCCCAAGGCCTGATGAGTTCTATCTCATGCTGCTGCAGGAGAAAAGTGTCATGGTCCCGACTGGCAATTCTCCAGACAGCCTGGACTCTCTGATCTCTGATCTCTCTAGCCACCAGGCTAGATAATCGACTTTGAGAGCATCTGAGAGAAAAGACCAGTCACCCTCGGGTCACCCCACGGCCCGTTTTACCATCTTTAACCAGCCCTATCCTCTCTTTCCCTTCCGCTCCTAGCATAGCTCCCACTCCGACTGTTCTGGTGAGTCAGACGACACTCCCTTCAGTCCCCCCCCCCCCCCCCCCCAAACCCGGATGCAGATCCAGGCTACTGTGAATTACCACCAACAGTCCGTGCCTCTCTCTGCCATGGTGGATTCCGGTGCCGATGGAAATCTGCTGGACGAGGACGTAGCCTCCCAGGCCAGAATACCTCGGGAACCATTAAGTACCCCTCTGGAGGCCTGGGTGTTGGACAGAAAACTTCTGGCTCGGGTCACCCACTGTACGCCACCCCTGACCTTGATTCTGTCCAGAAATCATCGAAAGAAGGTATGATTTAATCTCATCCATTCACCTCAAGCCCCTATAGTTCTAGGATACCCCTGGTTGAACCACCACAATCCCCACGTCGACTGGTCTACCGAGAGGGTAGCCAGCTGGAGACCATTTTGCCATGCCACCGGTCTGAGGTTGGCTCCATCCCCTAGGGAGGCTACTGCGACCCTGCCTGTCTTGGAACCCCTCAACTTGTCCAGAGTGCCCGCAGAATACCATAACCTGGGGCAGGTACTCTGCAAACAACGGGCTCTTTCCCTGCCTCTGCACCGCCCGTACGACTGCGCTATCGACCTTCTCTCTGGGGCCTCGCTACCCACCAGTCACCTATATAACATGTCCCAACCTGAGAGAGAGGCCATGGAGAAATACATTAGTGACTCTTTCATGGCAGGCATTATTCGATCCTCATCTTCCCCGGTGGGCGCCAGTTTCTTCTTTGTAGAGAAAAAGGATGGGTCGCTTCGTCCCTGTATCGATTACCGAGGCCTAAACAACATAACTGTCAAAAACAAGTACCCCCTGCCCCATATTAACTCGGCATTTGAACCACTTTACGGAGTCACCATCTTCTCAAAGTTGGATCTTCGTAGCGCCTACCATCTAGTCAGGATAAGAGAGGGAGGCGAGTGGAAGACAGCATTTAATACACCATTGGGCCACTTCGAATACTTGGTCATGCCATTTGGCCTCACCAATGCCCCCGCCGTTTTTCAAGCCCTAATCAATGATGTGCTGAGGGATTTTATTAACCCCTTTGTGTTTGTCTACCCAGGTGACATCTTGATATTCTCCACCAGCTTCCAGAAACACATTCAGCATGTCCGTAAAGTCCTGCAGAGACTGTGGGAGAACAAGTTATTTGCAAAGGCGGAGAGATGTGAATTCCACGTCCCCTCGCTCAGCTTCCTGGGCTACATTATCAAGAGTGGGCAAGTGAAAGCTGACCCCGAGAAGATTTGGGCGGTGGAAGAATGGCCTAGGCCCACGACCCGCAAGCAACTTCAGCGGTTCCTGGGGTTTGCTGACTTCTATCGCTGATTTATCAGGGACTACAGTCAGGTGGTGGTGCCTCTTACCCGACTTACCTCGCCTACAACCCCTTTTTGTTGGGACTCCGAGGGTGATTCAGCATTCACTGACCCGAAGAGGCATTTCCTGACCGCTCCCGTCTTGGTCCAACCAGACTCCTCCCGTCAGTTCATTGTAGAGGTTGACGCCTCTGACTCTGAGGTGGGAGCAGTTCTGTCCCAACAATCAAGTCCAGACCAGAAGCTTCAATCCTGTCCCTTCTTTTCTCGCCGGCTGTTCCCTACCGAATGGAATTACGACGTGGGGAACCGGGAACTCCTGGCGGTCAAGCTGGCGTTGGAGGAATGGAGGTACTGGCTGGAGGGGGCGGAGCACCCGTTTATCGTTTGGACAGATCATAAGAACCTTGGACTCTTGAATGCCTGAACTCGCGCCAAGCCCACTGGGCATTGTTTTTTTGGAAGGTTCAAGTTTACCCTCACCTACCGTCTGGGGTCCTAGAACGGGAAACCTGACGCACTCTCCCGCCAGTACATTTCCAGCCCAGAGACCATCCTCCCACCATCCTGTGTGATGGCAGCTCTCACTTGGGAAATCGAATCTATTGTAAATGAGGCCCAATGGGATGACCCTGACCCTGGCAACAGACCCACCAATCACCTTTTTGTGCCCAATTCCGTTAGGTCTCGGGTTCTCCAGTGGGGGCACACGTCTCGGTTTGCCTGCCTCCTTGGGAGTGATCGGACACTGTCTCTCCTGAAAAGACATTGGTGGTGACCATCCATGGAAGCAAATACCCGTTCCTATGTCCATCTGTACCCGCGGAAAAGCCTCCCACCAGCCACCTGCTGGATTACTTCATCCCCTACCTGTCCTGGGTCGTCCTTGGTCGCACATCGCCCTAGATTTTGTAACCGGTCTACCCCCTTCACACAGAAACACCACCGTATTGCACCATCTTGGATCGCAAGACCCTGCAGTGGATAGTGAGGTCAGCTGAGAAGATTATCGGGGTCTCTCTTCCCACCATCACGGACATTTACACTACATGCTGCATCTGCAAAGCAAACAGCATTATGAAGGACCCCACACACCCCTCATACAATCTCTTCTCCCTCCTGCCATCTGGGAAAAGGCACCGAAGCATTCGGGCTCTCACGACCAGACTATGTGACAGTTTCTTCCCCCAAGCTATCAGACTCCTCAATACCCAGAGCCTGGACTGACACCTTACTGCCCTGTTGTCTTGTTTATTATTTATTGTAATGCCTGCACTGTTTTGTGCACTTTATGCAGTCCTGGGTAGGTCTGTAGTCTAGTGTAGTTGTTGTATGTTTTTTTTCTCTCTGTGTTGTTTTTTTACGTAGTTCAGTCTAGTTTTTGTACTGTGTCACATAACACCATGGTCCTGAAAAACGTTGTCTCATTTTTACTATGTACTGTACCAGCAGTTATGGTCGAAATGACAATAAAAGTGACTTGACTTGTATTCACCGTGGTAGACCGCTTCTCCAAGACAGTGCATCTTGTAGCACTCCCTAAACTCCCTTTGGCACAAGAGACGCCACGTCGACTGCCTCCACAGAATTCCTGCAGATATCGTCTCCGATCAGGGTCCCCAATTTGTCTCACAGGTATGGAAGCCCTGGCTGTTTCCATCAGCCTGTCATCTGGCTTCCACCCACAGATGAACGGGCAAACGGAATGGGTCAACCAGGACTTGGAGGTGACGCTACGTTGTATAACAAGCAACAACCCGTCTACCTGCAGTGACCACCTCGTGTGGCCAGAGTACGTCCACAACTCTCTGGTTAGTACTGCCTCCCAAAGATCGCCTTTTGAATGCTCCCTTGGGTACCAACCCCCGCTGTTTCCTGTTCAAGAAGAGGAGATTGTGGTGCCATCGGTTCAGGCGCATATCGATCGGTGCGGCAAGATCTGGGACGACACACGTATGGTCCTGCTCCGGGATTGCCGATCACCATTGGATTCCGGCACTTGAGTATCGACCTGGGTAGAAGGTGTGGCCATCATCCAAAGACACTCCTCTCAAAAACGAGCCTAAGAAACTTTCCCCTCGCTCCCTGGGACCTTTCAAGGTGGAAAGTATCATCAACCACACAGCAGTCCGACTTAAACTGCCCAAGTCTATGCACATCCACCCTACATTTCACGTTTCCCAAATAAAATCCATTTCCGTCAGCCCCTTGTGTCCTCCGACCGAAACCCCTCCACCCGTCAGAGTCATCGACGACCATCCGGCGTACACCGTCTGGCGGCTACTGGATGTGCGCCATCGGGGCAGGGGCCTTCAATACCGGGAAGGATACGGCCCAGAAGAGCGTTCCTGGGTTCCCCGCTCCTTCATCCTGGACCCTTCCCTCATCCAGGACTTTCATCGGGACCATCCGGACAGGCCTGGAGGATCGCCGGGAGACTCCCGTTGAGGGGGGAGGTACTGTCATGGTCCCGTCGGGCAAATCCCCATCTTACCATTATCTCATTGATTGTGCCTTAACTCCTGTCGGTTGATTCCCGATGATTGCTAGTCCCATTAATTACCACGCACCTGGTTCCCATTAGCGAACATAGGATAAAAAAACTTGGGCGTCACAGCCATGCTTTGCCAGTTCATTGGTCGACTCTAGCGTGAGTAAACCTCGTTTCCTCATTCCTTAGGACTGTCAGTTCTAAGCTCTGCATAATTTCCTGGTTGCTCTACGTAAACCTTGTCTCCGTGTTTCCTGGATATAGTTCCCCGCTCTCGACGCCTCAAGACTCTGCCTCCACACTTGTGTCCTGGGTTCGTCCACAGCCTCGTCCTTGCAGCAGAAAGAGAGGAAGTTGTTGGGACCTTGACAGAGGAGTTTAACTTTTCGTTGACCACAGGCGAGGTGCCAAATGACTGAAGGACAGCAATTGCGGTACTTTTACTCAAGCAGAGAAGCAGAGGCAACCTTGTTAGTTACAAACTTGTGATACATAAACCCATTAGTGGTGCATAGAATGTAATTGAAATTACATTACTTTCTCTCTTTTCCCCCCCCTCACTATAATCTCCCCCCAGCCCTACCTTTCTTTCTCTTTTATTTCCCATAATTCTCCACCTTCCCCCTAGCCCATTTCCCTCCAGCCTATCACTTCCTAGCTCTCTACTTTATCCCTCCCCCCACTTCTTATCCCCCCTCGACCATCCCATGTTACTTCACTCCTGATGAAGGGTTTCAGCCCGAAACGTCGTCACTACCTCCTCTCATAGATGCTGTTTGGCCTGCTGAGTTCTGCCAGCATTTTGTGTTTTTATCTACTATTTGGATTACTTGCTTTAGCTTAACTGCTGAAGGAGTGTATAGTTGCAAATTGTCCATTGAAGGTGTGCCAAGGTATAAATTGTTTAATTGTTTCTAATTTGATACTCTATTTTCACACAATTCAGTAAATTAGAGAGTGTGTTTAAAGCTATAGTGGGCTTACTGGGCTGGAAAATGGCTCGGTTTATTTTGATAATAGTGGTTCTTTTTCAGTTGTTAATTGATGGGATGATTATAGTGTGCTAATGCTTCATCAGATGTTGTTAGCATTTCATGGGTGTAGTTTATATATATATATATTAAGAACTTAAATAAATCTCGAGTGTGGGACAAACTCAAATGCTTTTTGGTAGTCGATATAACAACATGACAGGTTTCTGCTGTTCCACCAACCTTGATTTAGAATTGCAGAATCTATTAACTTTGGCATCTCTTACAACATCCTGTCTGTTCTTCTGTAAATATATTGTGGTTACCTAAGTGAGTGGTGATTAGTTGTGAGATACATGATGTTACAACTTTATATATAGTTTGTAAACAAGTAATAGGATGATATTTTGAGGGATCATTTGTGATTTCCTTTTTAGGGAAGAGATATGTTTTTCCTTCTGTCAAGAATTCGGACACTTTTTTAAGAAAATTGCTGATACGTATTTATAGCTATGGATGAAGGCAAGTAAATTTTTATTCCAATAATTATCAATATTATCACTCTCAGTACTTTTCTAGTTCTGAGTATTTTTATAACCTCTTTCAGCATATCCATTGTAACTTCAGGGATTTGTATTTCTTCAATTTTGTGCGTGTGCGTGTGCGTGCGTGCGTGCGTGTGTATTCTTTTCCCTCCCTAAACCAGCTTGCTTGCTTGATTGTGCATCACCCTGTTTGACCAGATATTAGAGTAAATGTTCATTATCTCTGTGTTTATTGGTAATTCTGTGTTATGGTTGGTGACATTTTGGCACATTGAATCTAGTTTCAATGGCTTGTATAAATCTTTTTCATTGTTCTGAACTGATAATTGTATTTTCTTTGTCTGACACATTTTGTGTGACAATTTAGGGGAAAAACAGTCAACGTTTTGGGCCAAGAGAATATGTCATGTTGCAGTTGGAGTATTGTGTCTGGTCACCATACTACAGGTAGGATTTATTTTGTTTTATTTAGTAACAGGCCCTTCTGGTCCTGTGAGCCTGTGCTACCCAATTACACCTATATGATCAATTAATCTACCAACCCATGCACATTTGGAATGTGGGCAGAAACTGAAGCATCGGTGGAAAACTCGGGTCGTCATTGAGAAAACATACAAATTCCTTCCAGAATGTGGCGGAATTGAACCCTGGTTACTGGCACTGTAATAGTTAAACACTACGCTACTTGCCACCCTTTGGCAGATTTGAATGAGTGAATAATAGGTTTGTCAAGATGTTCAAGCAATCTGCTGTAGGAACTCAATGGGTTGAACAGCTTCTGTGGGAGGAAATGACAATGTCCTTTCCCTCACAGATGCTGCCCGACCTGTAGGTCCCTCCAGCAGACTGTATGTTGCTCCAGATTCCAGAACCTGCAACCTCTTGCGTGTTTATCAAGTTAATGAGATGACAACAACAGATCAGGATGATATAATGGACATTAAACAGTAGAACAGCCCAAGAATTCATGTATTTTATCAGATTAGTGACTAGTGGGGTACTGCAAGGCTCAGTGCTGGTACCCCAGTTGTTTACAATATATATTAATGATTTAGACGAGGGAATTAAATGAAGCATCTCCAAGTTTGCGGATGACACGAAGCTGGGCGGCAGTGTTAGCTGTGAGGAGGATGCTAAGAGGATGCAGGGTGACTTGGATAGGTTAGGTGAGTGGGCAAATTCATGGCAGATGCAATTTAATGTGGATAAATGTGAGGTTATCCAATTTGGTTGCAAGAACAGGAAAACAGATTATTATCTGAATGGTGGCTGATTAGGAAAAGGGGAGATGCAACGAGACCTGGGTGTCATTGTACACCAGTCATTGAAGGTGGGCATGCAGGTACAGCAGGCGGTGAAAAAGGCAAATGGTATGTTGGCATTCATAGCAAGAGGATTCGAGTACAGGAGCAGGGAGGTTCTACTGCAGTTGTACAAGGCTTTGGTGAGACCGCACCTAGAGTATTGTGTGCAGTTTTGGTCCCCTAATCTGAGGAAAGACATTCTTGCCATAGAGGGAGTACAGAGAAGGTTCACCAGATTGATTCCTGGGATGGCAGGACTTTCATATGAAGAAAGACTGGATCGACTAGGCTTATACTCACTAGAATTTAGAAGATTGAGGGGGATCTTATTGAAACATATAAAATTCTAAAGGGATTGGACAGGCTAGATGCAGGAAGATTGGTTCCGATGTTGGGGGAGTCCAGAACGAGGGGTCACAGTTTAAGGATAAAGGGGAAGCCTTTTAGAACCGAGATGAGGAAAGACTTCTTCACACAGAGAGTGGTGAATCTGTGGAATTCTCTGCCACAGGAAACAGTTGAGGCCGGTTCATTGGCTATATTTAAGAGGAAGTTAGATATGGCCCTTGTGGCTAAAGGGATCAGAGGGTATGGAGAGAAAGCAGGTACATGGTTATGAGTTGGATGATCAGCCACGATCATACTGAATGATGGTGCAGGCTTGAAGGGCTGAATGGCCTACTCCTGCACCTATTTTCTATGTTTCTATTAAATATAAAATTAAGGCATATATGGGAAAAATGAGAACAAGTGCATAAGAGCTTATCCAAAGGTTCAAAATGAGAATAAGAAGGCTTGTGATTATTGCTGGTTACACCTCTACCTGTTGAGACCTGGGCAGTGTGCAGACATAACATGAGCTCTGACGGTAAGCAAGCATTGACTTCATACTAAACTGAATAGATTCCACTAGTATGTGTACAGAGGAAAATCCAATTATAGTCAAGCTGAAGTGTTTCAAATCTAGCAGAGATGATCGAGGCTCCAGTGGATAGATATGTTTCAGTCCTCAAGTGGGACATTGACCATGCTCACTAGATCCAAGGGTCAAGGTCACTACATATCTTGCACACTCACCAAACCAAGTGCAGGCATTCACCCATCAGCTGACTCCACACTACACCGACCCATTACTGAACAAATTCATTTCACACACTTGACCTGCCCCATTTACTCATGTCATAGGGAGCACAGTGAGTTTTATCCATATTTCTACACTTGATTACAGTGAGCCTTATCCACATTTCCATATGCTCTATTCCAGGGAGCACAGTGAGCCTTATCCTTGTACCACTTCACAAAAGCTTGTGAGGGTCATTGCAGGCTTCAGTATGTTGCAATGCTGAAGGCACTTGTTTTCCCCTTCACAAAGGAAATGTAAGTGCTGCAGAGCTTGAGTGAATTTTCTGATATGTTTGTAAACAGAGCAGTTTTGTGGAGCTTCACTCCCATCAATACTTGTGTCTTCCTATTCTCTAAGTCAATAGTGCCTGCATTTGGCCCAGATTGTACACTGACAGTGGTTGTTGGCATTTACCAGTGTTGCATGTGGGCATATTTGTATCTCAGTGGAGACATACATATCCACCAAACTATTAACCTTCTGAATTGCTATAGAGCTTTCAATTGGATTTTCAGTTTCCAAAGGTGCGACGGGCTCTTGTTACTTTTCTGCAACTCAGGAACTGCAGACTATAAGATGGGAAGTATATGGATTGTCTCGCCCACTACCCATCAGTTGCTCATGGGACTACTAGTCTGCCTCAGTAGTTTGTTTCACTGTAGTACATTGCTGAACTCCTATACTCTGCGATATCTTTGACTTTTCAGAAAATATGACCACAGCAATCTGTGCATCTCCTTTGTGTATCTCCATATTCACACGTACCGTGGGTTACTAATAAAGAACCATCTTCTGGAAGAAATAGAACTTTTATTTAACAACAATCACAGATGCCATGTTTTCTCAATCTTTCTATCATTCCTGCGCATGCTCAGAACTCTCTCCAATCACATTCTTACATGTCATATCACTATATCTCCCTTTCCTTAAAAAGAAAAACAATTAGCAACATTGACCAGAGCAAATGCATAATTTAACATGCCTCTATTCGTTTCTCTGGGGGTTTATAAACACGAGTAGACCTTCTAAGTGTTTCACACAGTTCTTCTGTTTCTTTATTATTTCCATGTTTTGTCTGGTCTACATCAGTTAATGGAAATTCTGAAGTTGGCTCTTTCTTGAGGGCTTTGCGATTTCTTCTTAACACTGTTCCTTCTACTGTGTGGACCATGTATGATCTGGGTTGTACTTCAAGTACTGTAGCTTTCAGTGTCCATGTGTTCATTTTGTCTTGTGTCCTCACTTCATCTCCTTGGTGCAGTTCAGGTATTGGACGAGAACATCCGTCAAAGTATGTTTTCTGCTTTGCTTTGTGTTCATCTTTCCATCTTTTCACCTGTTCTCCTCCCTCTGTACTCAGAAGGCTCTCATCTATTGGCAGATTGGATCTCAAACAGCGTCCCATCAAGAGCTGAGCAGGTGAAAATCCACATTCAACTGGAGTACTGCGATAGGCTAACAAAGCTTTATAAAAATCACCTCCTCTATCTTTTGCTTTGTGCATCAATTTCTTGATAATTCCTACCGATTTCTCAACTAATCCATTGGACTGAGGGAACAATGGACTAGATGTTGTATGAACAAAGCCCCATTCCTGAGCAAAATGTCTCATGCATTCACCATTATACTGTGGACCATTGTCTGTGAAAACTTCATCAGGTACACCATGTCTGGAAAAAACTGATTTCATGCAGGTAATTACATTCTCTGCCGTTGTTCTGCTCAGACCACACACTTCAGGATATAATGAGTAGTAATCTGTTATTAATAGATAATCTTTGTTGTCAGTTACAAAAAGATCAATGCCTATCTTCTGATAAGGTCTCTGAGGACTAGGATGTGGATGCAGTGGCTCCTTAGGATTGCTAGGTTAGTATTTAAGGCATATTTGACAAAAAGACACCAATTCTGCAATTATTTGATTCATCCTGGGCTAATCACTTCCCGCGCCCTTCTCTTACACTTTTCAATACCTGGGTGGCCTTCATGAATTTTCCCAAGCATTTCTTTTTGGAGACTTTAAGGAATCACAATTCTGCTGCCTTTGTACAATATCCCATCCACAACAGACAGTTCTGATCTGTGGTTCCAATATTCTTGTACTTCTGAGGTACAGTCATGCCTATTATCTGGCCATCCAGCCATCACCACTTGTATTACCTGACTGAGAATTTTGTCCTTCTCTGTCTCAAGACGCAGCAGTTCCAACTTTTCAAGAGTAACAGGTACAGTCTCTGTGATCATATCAACAAATGCCTGAAAATCAGCAGCGTTCCTGTGACTGTCCTTTGTTGTTGGATCCACAGCTCTGGAAAGTGTGTCAGCCATGTATGTGAATTTCCCAGGTGTGTATGACACATTCAATGCATATCTTTGCAATTCGATCATCAATCACTGAATTTGCAAAGGACAGTCACTTAAAGGTTTGTGAAATGATGCAATCAGAGGCTTATGATCAGTTTCAACATTACCCTCAATAGATTACCCTGACACAAACTGATGAAATCTCTTGCAAGCAAACATAATGCTGAGCAATTCTTTTTCAATCTGGGCATACCTTGTTTCTGGATCAGATAATGCACGAGATGCGTATGCCACTGGTAGCCATTCCTGAACATGTTTCTGGAGTAATGCTGCCACTAAGCCTGACTGAGATGCATCACATGAGGTTTTGATGGGACTCTCAGCATCACAGAATTTCAACACAGGTTCTTCAGTGAGCACTTTCCTGAGATTTTGCCATGCCTTCTCCTGTTCATGATTCCAGCTCCATTCGTTTTTCTTTTCCGTTAGCCACCTCAATGGAGCAAGCGGCTTCGAAAGATTGGGTATGTACTTTCCTATGTAGTTGACCATTCCCATGAACCTTTGAACATCCTTTTTTTGTTGCGGTCTTGGCATGTTCTCAATAGCAGAAAGCTTCAATGGATCAGAACGCACACCCTCACTGCTGATGATATCACCCACAAAGGTAAGTTCAGTCACTCCTAGCTGATATCTGTCTTTATTCAACTGCAGGTTTGCCTTGCGTGTTGCCTCTAAGACTTGTTTAGATGATTCCCAAACAATAATATCGTCCATGGAAGTATCCATGCCCTCAATGTGCTCATATAGCATGTGAATGGTTTTATGGTACACTTCAGGAGCTGATGCAATTCCAAATGGAAGCCGAAGAAAACAATATCTGGCAAAAGGAGTGTTAAAGTTACACAACTTTGAACTCGGTTCATCTGGTTTAAGTTGCCAGATCCAGAGGATGCATCCAATTAACGAAAGTACTTTGCATTAACAAACTGTGACATAATTTCTTCATAAGTAGGCAATTTGAAATGCTCCCTTTTAATGGCTTGATTCAAGTCTCTTGGATCTAAGCAAATCCTCAGTTTTCCATTTTTCTTATCAACAATGTCAAGTGAATTGACCCATTCAGTCAGTTCATCAGTTTTTTTAAATACTCCTAGCCATTCTGTTCTGTCAAGCTCTATTTTCAGTTGATGACCTAATGCAAAAGGCACTTTTCTACATGGATGTACTGTGGGTGGCACTGTGTTGTCATTTTTAATCGTGTGCTCTCCTGGAAGACAACCAAGCCCTTTGAACAAGTCCTCATACTCTTTCATCAAGCCACTGTATTCTGTCTCTGTGTCAATGTCCAGGACTAAGACTCTTTTCACCAAATTCAGTCTCTCACCGCAGACTGTGTATTGACTGTACATTCCTTGGCACCACCACAAATAAAAGCGTGTGCACAATATTTTTGTGTGATACTTTTGCCACATATGTTCCTTTAACTGGAATGTCTGCACCTGAATACCCAGTCACTTTTATATTTGTCTGATGTAACTTTGCTCTCGGCTTTAATGCATTAAACTCAGATTCTGCAAGAACATTTACTTGTGCTCCAGTATCAAGTTTAAACAGAATATTGTTTTGGTTCATTTGCAATGGAATAGTCCAGTCATTCTTACTTTGCTTGTTTTCACAAAGCATATCTATATAATTCATTTTCAAGCACTGCATCTACTTGTTTTATTTTCTTTCTACTTCTGCAACAGCGTGAAACATGATGACTCTTACCGCAGTCATTGCACATTTTCCCATACACTGGACACTGTTTTGGCCAATGCTGCTGCCCACAATATTAACAAAGCTTTTTTCTCTCAGATGACATCTTGTTCTCTGTCATTTTTGTTATCGTTTTATTACTTTTTCTAATATGTTTGCACTTCACAGTGTCTACGTTGCAGTCCTCAATGAAAAGTCCTTTAGCCTGTGACGTCACGGTTTCCGAAGCTTTGCAGAACATCAAAGCTTTTTCCAAGTCTAAGTCTTGTTCTTTTAACAGTCTTTCTCTCAGATCATTATCCAGAATGCCACAAACAATTCTGTCTTTAATGAGAGTTCTCCAAACTCACAGCTTTTACTCCGGTGTCTCAACTCAGTAACATATTGATCAATAGTTTCACCAGCTCTCTGCTTACATGTAAAAAATGTATGCCGCTTGTATGTCACATTATGCTTTAGTATACAAAATGCTTCGAATTTGTCCATTATCGATTTTAACTTTAAATGATCTCATTTTCAAAAATAAACTGATTATATACCTCAGTTGCGTCCTCACCTATTACATGGAGTAGAAGCCCAGCTTTCATTTTTTTCTGGTTTTTGATCTGCATCGATGGCTGATAAATACATTTCAAAATGTTGCTTAAATTTTCTCCAGTTCTCAGCTACGTTCCCAGACAATTGAAGTGTTGGTGGAGGCTGCAAACCTTCCATTTGTAAAAGTGTTAGCAACACCAAAATAGTTAGAACTCCTTTTTTTTCCTGAAAGTTACCCTAATTCTCCCATGTTAGGAAACGTATTATTCTTCCAGACCGACTTCTGATACCATGTTGTGTTCTTTATATTCATGCGTACCGTGGGTTACTAATAAAGAAACATCTTCTGGAAGAAATAGAACTTTTATTTAACAACAACCACAACGTGTTTACAACGCCATGCTTTCTTGATCTTTCTTTCATTCCTGTGCATGCTCAGAACTTTCCCCAATCACATTCTTACATGTCATATCACCACATCTTCCTTTGTGCATCTCCTTTGTACATGACCACAGCAATTTGTGCATCTCCTTTGTACATGACCACAGCAATTTGTGCATCTCCTTTGTACATGACCACAGCAATTTGTGCATCTCCTTTGTATTGCTTCATATAACAGGTAAAGCTGAGCTCAGTTAAGCAGCACTTGATTCTGGCAGTCTGTGAACTTGAAATGTTGAATTTCCATTTACTGTGTTAAATTTTGGTTTGACAGTGGTAGGTGCATGTGGCCAGGTGATCTGCAGAAGGTATCCTGATGTGTGTCTTTGGTGCAGTTTCACTGTGTACCTGTTAGCCTTTATTGGTGGAAAAGCAAAGAATTTACCTATTACATATTTTTGCTGGTAACCAACTGGAAGCAGAGTGAGGCTGATAAGGGTCTGGGGTCTTGTCCCACATGTCCCAAAGCTCAGTGTGTGACCCTGCCCCATGTGTTGCAGGAACAGCTTTGTCCATTACATCTGAGGCATGCTAAGTCCAAAATCTGCTCGAGATCTGAAACCACTTCAGAGGAAACCTAGGTGCACACTGAGCTACAGCCCCTGGCAGTAATGGCAGGTGTTGCATCTCCCTGTGTGCTTGGCCTGCACTATTTGAGGGAGGAGAATTTCCCTAGGAAGAGAAGGGCACCTTATTGCCCTTCCCTAGATGTGGTTGTGGTTTTTGGTAGGCCCCACAGGAACCGAAGTCTCTGGGTGAATACTTGAACTTCATTATGTGACAGTTGTCCCAGTCAGTGAGCACAATGCACATCAGTACTGGCTGTTTTCTCAGTGCTCTCCAGTGAAGTGACAAATGGAACGCTGTGCCCAAGGCTGCAATCAAAAGGGATGGATTCTGATGTTGTGGGCTGAACCACTCAGGCACCTTTGTAGGTGAGATGCATTGTTTTCACTTGTGCAGTCCAAAACTTTGTGATCCATGTAGGGCTGACCGGAGAAGATTCATGAGGATGTTCCCAGGACTGAAATGCTTGTGCTGTAAGGAGAGACTGGATAGGCTGGAGCTGTTTACAAAAGGAAGACTGAAGGTTGACTTCTAGAGATATATAAAATCAGAGAGGCAGAAATAAGATTAGTGTCTTTCCCTGTAGAGTTGGGGGGTCAAAACAAGAAGGCATAGATTTAAGGTGAGTGGGGGAAAATCTTGAAGTAACCTCTCCAGACAGAGGACGGTGGTAGTTGGAATGAGCTGCTAGAGGTGGGTACAATTATAGCATTTAAAGAAACACTTAGACAAGTAAAGTCAAAGTTGAGTTTACTGTCAGATGCAATGAAAAACCTGCCTTCAGCAACATCACTGTTACATGGCATTATAGACACAACAGTCACAGAAATGTATAAATAAAACAAACTATATTAAAAAAAAGAATAATTAGAACCAAAAAATGTCCATTGTAGTACAAATTGGTCAAAATTATGCTATACGAAGGCAGCGATTAAGGTTGTGCCAATTAGTCCGAGAAGTAAATAGCGAACTGTTCTTGAACATGTTGGAGTGGGACTTCAGGCTTCTATACTTCCTCCCAGAGCTATCAAGCTCTTTTCATATGTTAACCCTTTCATTCCCAGGCTCATAGTTGTGAACCTCCTCTGGACCTGCCCTCATGCCACCACTTTTACTCTTAAAGATTTTCCTCTTCTCAATTTGAGTTGTTTTCCACCCTGAACCATCATTAATTTGTACTCAATCTTGAAGGACAAGGAGCTAATTGGGTAGCACAGGAACTGGGTTATCCAGTGCTGGGATCCATTATTGAGTTACTGATCATCCAGGGTGGTCCTGGAAGCTTCAGTCATTGGATGTTTTCTTGCATTCATTCTGGAATTACTGGTCAGTTGGCCAAAGCACTTGCTTCCATGTTGTATGAGTCTATGACATGACGACAGCAATTGTCATGGTCCGGATTGGGTTCCCTTTAGATTTACCTAGTTGGTTACGATCTGGACTGTTGACTCCTTGTTTCCCTTCAATTCCCTGTTTTCCCATGTCCCTCGGGCTTAGTGATTAAAGGCAATTTACTCTCGACTGAACCGGCCGTTTATAAGTCTCCGGCTTCAGCCGTTTGGGGCGAAAGCGTTATGGAGCGTTACCGAAGTCACCGCAAGGCAAAGTCATCCAGCCGGAGCCAACTAAGTTTCTTGCCGGAGTCTCCTCCCGAAGCAAGTGCCAGCAAGCCGCCTTCCCTTGTCAGAGTGGGTCCAGGCAAGGTTAACCCGCCAGGGTGAGTCCAGAGCTCCCGCTGCTTGGAGCTAACTTGGGCCCAGTACCCTCCATTCTTGTTTTGTCGTCTCGTATCCTGCTCAGTAGGCAGGCCATTTGCCGCTACTCGAATGGACTGTCGTTGTTTTGTCATCTCGTATCCTGCTCAGTAGGCAGGCCGTTTGCTGCTACTTGAGTGGACTATCGTTTGTGTTCCATGTATGAGTCCCGGCCCTATGTCCTGTCCCCAAGGAAGGGTCCTGACTCTGTGTAAAGCCCCAGCCTTACGTCCTGTTCCCAAGGAGGGGTCCCGGCTCTGTGTTTGGTGTTCCAAGTATCAAGTCCTGGCTCTGGTGTTCCAAGCATCAAGTCGAAGGTCTGTGTTCCGAGTCCTGGCTCTGATCCCCGAGCTCCAAGTCCTAGCCCCCAGACCTTGAGTCCCAGCCTAGTCCCAGGCCTGAGTTCTCGTTCATTACACCCATTTGCATTTCCTCTTTGCTCTCCTTGATTTCTCTCTGTTCTATCCTTGCGTCACGGCTCTCCTTGTAACTAGTAATAAACTCTATTTAGTTAACCTTACAAAACGTGCTTGTGTCCTGCATTTGGGTCCTCCAGCACCCTAGCCCCTCTACACTGTGACAGCGATATATAGTGGGGCACAAACTTGATTCCCTGAAGGGATTTTGATTCAGTGAGTCGATATAGGGACAGGCCCTTTGGGCCACAATATCTGTGTTGAACATGATGCTGATTTGAATTAATCCCTTGTATCTGCATGTGATTCATTTCCTTTCATTCTCTTTGTGTGATTGCCTCGCAGCTTCTTAAAACTCCATTTTCATATCAGCATCCAGCTCTAACTCTTCCCTCCCATATAGCCTTCCATTTTACTTTCATGCAGGCAAGTGGTATTAGCTTAAGGAACATTGTTTCCTTGCTGTCCGGCCTGTGAGCTGGACGGCAGTGATGCAGCAGCTACTGCTATTCCTTCACACTGCCAACAGCCCAGCTTTAGTTCTGACTTCCAGTGCTCCTTGACCTTGTGGGTTTCCCCTGGGCACCCTGATTTCCCCCTCCACCCCAAAAAACATGCAGATTGAGAGGTCAGTTGCTGTTTTAAATGGCCTGCAGTGTGTAGACAGATGGCAGAAGAATCGGGGAAGGATAATAGGTCACAGTGAGGTGAGGCAATAGAATTGATGAGGTTGCTTGGTGATCAGGGAAAGACTCAAGTAACTCCCTTTCTTGTCATGAAATATATGATGAGAAATCTGCATTGAGACAGCCATTGTGTAGGATGGTGGTGATGCCTTTTCCAAAGCAATCCCTGAGAAGGCAGAAGGATGCTACACACATCTGGGGTAAATAAAGAGCAACTGGTACATAGTTGTTGGGAGGCTAACAAAGCTGCTCCTGGGCACTGGAGAAACCTAACTGGCAAATCCTGAACACAAGCATATTGTTAGACATAACAGCATCAGTCTCCCCTCCATGGACCCTGACTATACTTCTTGCTTGAGTACTGTTCGGGGTTGGGGGGCGGGGGGCAGGGGGCAGCCTACCTGGGGGAAGCAACAGTGGTCGCGCCTCTGGCACAGAGTCTGGCCCTGTGGCTCAGAAGGGTAGGGAAAGGAAGAGGAAGGCAGTATTGACAGGGGACTCTATAGTTAGGGGGTCAGACAGGTGATCCTGTGGACGCAGGAAAGATACGTGGATGGTAGTTTGCCTCCCAGGTGCCAGGGTCTGGAGTGTTTCAGATCGCGTCCACGATATTGAAGTGGGAAGGAGAACAGCCAGAGGTCATGGTACATGTTGGTACCAATGACAGAGGTAGGAAAAGGGTGGAGGTCCTGAAAACAGACTGCAAGGAGTTAGGAAGGCAGTTGAGAAGCAGGTCTGCAAAGGTAGTAATCTCTGGATTACTGCCTGTGCCACATGACAGTGAACATAGGAATAGAATGTGGTGGAAGATAAATGCGTGGCTGAGGGATTGGAGCAGGGGGCAGGGATTCAAATTTCTGGATCATTGGGACCTCTTCTAGGGCAGGTGTGACCTGTACAAAAAGGACTGGTTGCTCTTGAATCCCAAGGGGAGCAATATCCTGGGAGGGAGGTTTGCAAAGGCTGTTGGGGAGAGTTTAAATTAGAATTGCTGGGGGGTGGGAACTGAACTGAAGTGACAGGAAAGGGAGGTTGGCTCACAAATAGAGAAAACTTATAGACAGTGCGAAAGGGAGGATAGGCAGGTGATAGAGAAGGGATGCCCTCAGACCGATGGTTTGAGATGTGTCTATTTTAATGCAAGGAGTATCATGAATAAAGTGGATGAGCTTAGAGCGTGGATCAGCATTTGGAACTGTGATGTGGCCAATACAGAGACTTGGTGCAGGGGCAGGGATGGTGACTTTGAGTGCCAGGCTTTAGATGTTTCAGAAAGGACAGGGAGGGAGGCAAAAGAGGTGGGGGAGTGGCACTGTTGATCAGAGATAGTGTCACGGCTGCAGTAAAGGAGGAAGTCATGGAGGGGTTGTCTACGGAATCTCTGTGGGTGGAAGTTAGGAATAGGGTGTTTTTTTTATATACACCACCCAATAGTAACAGGGACATGGAGGAGCAGATAGGGAGACAGATTCTGGAAAGGAATAATAACAACAGGATTGTTGTGGTGAGAGATTTTAATTTCCCAAATATTGATTGGCATCTCCCTAGAGCGAGGGATTTAGATGGGGTGGAGTTTGTTAGGTGTGTTCAGGAAGGTTTCTTGACACAATATGTAGATAAGCCTACAAGAGGAGAGGCTGTACTTGATCTGGTATTGGGAAATGAACCTGGTCAGGTGTCAGGTCTCTCAGTGGGAGATCATTTTGGAGATAGTGATCACAATTCTATCTCCTTTACCATAGCATTGGAGAAGGATGGGAACAGACAAGTTAGGGAAACGTTTAATTGGAGTAATGGGAACTATGAGGCTAAAAGGCAGGAACGTGTAAACATAAATTGGAAACAGATGTTGTCAGGGAAACATACGGAAGAAATGCAGCAAATGTTCAGCAAACATTTGCATGGAGTTCTGAGTGGGTACGATCCAATGAGACATGGAAAGGATGGTAGGGTACAAGATCCGTAGTGCACAAAAGACTGTTGTAAATCTAGTCAAGAAGAAAAGAGTGTATGAAAGGTTCAAAAAACTAGGTAATGATATGAATCTAGAAGATTATAAGGCTAGCAGGAAGGAGCTTAAGGATGAAATTAGGAGAGCCAGAAGGGGCCATGAGAAGGCCTTGGCTGACAGGATTAAAGAAAACCCCAAGGTCTTCACAAGTATGTGAAGAGCAAGAGGATAAGATGTGAGAGAACAGGATCAATGAAGTGTGACGATGGAAAAGTGTGTATGGAACTGGAGGAAATAGTGGAGGTACTTTGCTTCAGTATTCCCTAAGGAAAAGGATATTGTCGATTGTAGGGATGACTTGCAGTGGACGGAAAAGCTTGAGAATGTAGATATTGAGAAAGAGAGTGTGCTGGAGCTTTTGGTAAGGATCAAGTTGGATAAGTCACCGGGACCGGAGGGGATGTACCCCAGGCTACTGTGGGAAGCAAGGGAGGAGATTGCTGAGCCTCTGGAAATGATCTTTGCATCATCAATGAGGACAGGAGAGGTTCTGGAGGATTGGAGGGTTGTGGATGTTGTTCCCTTATTCAAGAAAGGGAGTAGGGATAGTCCAGTAAATTATAAGCCAGTGAGTCTTACTTCAGTGGTTGGTAAGTTGATGGAGAAGATCCTGAGAGGCAGGATCTATGAACATTTGGAGAGTCATAATATGATTAGGAACTGTCAGCATGGCTTTGTCAAGGGCAGGTCGTGCCTTGCGAGCCTGATTGATTTTTTTGAGGATGTGACTAAACACATTGATGAAGGTAGAGCAGTAGATGTAGTGTATATGGATTTCAGCAAGGCATTTGACAAGGTACCCCATGCAAGGCTTATTGAGAAAGCAAGGAGGCATGGGATCCAAGGGGACATTGCTTTGTGGATCCACAACTGGCTTGCTCACAGAAGGCAAAGAGTGGTTGTAGATGGGTCATATTCTGCATGGAGGACGGTGACCAGTGGTGTGCCTCAGGGATCTGTTCTGGGACCTCTACTCTTTGTGATTTTCATAAATGACCTGGATGAGGAAGTGGAGGGATGGGTTAGTAAATTTGCTGATGACACAAAGGTTGGGTGTGTTGTGGATAGTGTGGAGAGCTGTCAGAGGTTACAACAGGACATTGATAGGATGCAAAACCTGACTGAGAAGTGGCAGATGGAGTTCATTTGTGAAGCGGTTCATTTTGGTAGGTCAAATAGGAAGCCAGCATATAGTATTAATGGTAAGACTCTTGGCAGTGTTGAGGACCAGAGGGATCTTGGGTTCTGAGTCCATAAGACACTCAAAGCTGTTACGCAGGTTGACTCTGTGATTAAGAAGGGATATGGTGCATTGGCCTTTATCAATCGTGGGATTGAGTTTAAGAGCCGAGAGGTAATGTTGCAGCTATATAGGACCCTGGTCAGACCTCACTTGGAGTACTGTGCTCAATTCTGGTCACCTAACTATAGGAAGGACATGGAAACCATAGAAAGGGTGCAGAGGAGATTTACAAGGATGTTGCCTAGATTGGGAAGCATGTCCTATCAGAATAGGTTGAGTGAATTCGGCCTTTTCTCCTTGGAGCGACAGAGGATGAGAGGTGACCTGATGGAGGTGTACAAGAGGCATTGATCGTGTGGATAGTCAGAGGCATTTTCCCAGGGCTGAAATGGTTGCCACAAGAGGGCACAGTTTTAAGGTGCTTGGAAGTAGGTACGGAGGAGATGTCAGGGGTAAGTTTTTTACCCAGAGAGTGGTGAGTGGGTTGCCAGCGGCAATTTTAAGAGACTCCTGGATGGCTACATAGAGCTTAGAAGAATAGAGGACTATGGGTAAAGCCTTGGTAGTTCTAAGGTAGGGACATGTTCGTTACAGCTTTGTGGGCTGAAGGGCCTGTATTGTGCTGTAGGTTTTCTGCGTTTCTAAGACAGCATAATCAAAGACCCTAATCTCCTCAGATATTCTCTTTTCTCTATTCCTCCATTTGGCAGAAGTTGCAAAACCTTAAAAGCATGTGCCAGCAGGCTCAAGAACAGCTTGTTATCCTGCTATAATAAGACTACTAATGGTTCTGTAGTTTGATAAGATGAACTCTTGACCTCACAATATATCTGATTATGATTTTACATGTCATTGTTTACCCACTCTGCATTTTTTGGTAGGTTTTCCACTTTGTGTTTTACTTTGTTCTATTTCAATGCACTGTGTAATAATTTAAAATGTATGAACAAATTGTAAGACAAGCTTTTCACTGTATCTTGCTACATGTGACCATAATGAACTGATTCCAATTCCATAGTTCCACTGTCACTAGGCTGGAGAGAATTCTAAAATTAAAAACCTAAACTCTGTCCCAAGTTTAACAAACTGAACACAGTGCCAATATCAGTCAATGCAATAAAGACTCAATCAACTGGACAGCAACCCAGCACTAACCAACCAAATGCATCTCGCTCGTTAATCAACTGAATGTAAGTTGAATATCAGCTGACAGCATCCCAATTTGAAATCCATTGAACACGAAGTCTGAATCACGGAGTCATAGAGTTGTACAGGAGAAACAAGCCCTTCATCCTACTGCATCCATGTTCATCTTTTTATCCTTTTCCCGTTTACTTGCATTAGGACTGTATTCTTCCAAATCTTGTCTTTTAAGTTTCATTTCTCAAATGTAGTGATTGTATCTGACTTCCCCACCACCTGTGGCAGTGAGCTCCAGGTATCCACCACTCTCTATGTAATAAACTTCAGTTGTGGAGGCATGTGACATATTGGTACTGACAACATACAACGCATAGGAAAAGGGAAGAGATCCTGAAGTAGGAATATAATCAGCTAGGTAGGAAGCTGTAAAGTCGGACATCAAGGGTATTAATCTCTAGAATGTTGCCTGTACCACATACCAGTGAGGACAAGAATAGGATTAATTGATGGATGAATGTGTTGCTGCAGAACTGGTGCAGGGGCAGGGTTTCAGATTTGTGGATAATTGGAATTCAGTTCTTGGGAAGTTTAAGACCTGTACAAAAAGGATAGGTTACACTTGAACTCGAAGGGACCTTTTTTCTTCTTCTGGTTTTATACATGTAGAGAGGATCGGAGTTGATGACACTTATGGTTCTTTTTCTTTCTTTTCAGATATTATGAACAGCCCAAGTTTAACCATAGAACACTGCGGCACAGTACAGGCCCTTCAGCCCTCCATGTTGTGCTAACCCATATAATCCTTAAAAAAAAGTACTAAACCCACACTACCCCCCATAACCCTTTATTTTTCTTTCATCCATGTGCCTGTCCAAGAGGCTGTTAAATACCCCTAATGTTTTAGCCTCCACCACCATCCCTGGCAAGTCATTCCAGGCACCCACAACCCTCTGTGTAAAAAAAAAAAAAAAAACTTACCCCTGATGTCTCCCCTAAACTTCCCTCCCTTAATTTTGTACATATGCCCTCTGATGTTTGCTATTGGTGCCCTGGGAAACAGGTACTGACTATCCACCCTATCTATGCCTCTCATAATCTTGTAGACCTCTATCAAGTCCCCTCTCATTCTTCTACGCTCCAAAGAGAAAAGTCCCAGCTTTGCTAACCTTGCTCCATATGACTTGTTCTCCAATCCAGGCAACATCCTGGTAAATCTCCTCTGCACCCCCTCCATAGCTTCCACATCCTTCCTATAATGAGGTGACTAGAATTGAACACAATACTGTAAGTGCGGTCTCACCAGAGATTTGTAGAGTTGCAACGTGACCTCTCTACTCTTGAACTCAATCCCCCTGTTAATGAAGCCTAGCAACCCATAGGCCTTCTTAACTACCCTATCAACCTGTGCCGCGACCTTGAGGGATGTATGGATTTGAACCCCAAGGTCCCTTTGTTCATCCACACTCTTAAGTAACTAACCATTAATCCTGTACTCAGTCTTCTGGTTTGTCCTTCCAAAATGCATCACCTCACACTTGTCCGGATTGAACTCCATCTGCCATTTTTCTGCCCAACTCTGCAGCCTGTCTATATCCTCTTGTAACCTTCGACCACCTACGGCTCCATCCACAACTCCTGCAATCTTTGTGTCATCTGCAAACTTACTCACCCATCCTTCCGCCTCTATATCCAGGTCATTTATAAAAATCACAAATAGCAGGGGTCCCAGGACAGATCCCTGCGGCACTCCACTAGTCACCGACCTCCAGGCAGAATACTTTCCTTCCACAACTACCCTCTGCTTTCTTCCTTTAAGCCAATTTTTTATCCTAACAGCCAAGGTTCCACTTATCCCATGCCTCATGACTTTCTGGATGAGTCTCTCATGAGGACCTTGTCAAATGCTTTGCTAAAGTCCATGTAGACCACATCCACTGCCCTACCCTCATCAATTTCTTTTGTTACCTCTTCAAAAAACTCAATCAGGCTCCTGAGGCATGATCTTCCCTTCTCAAAGCCATGTTGACTATCCATGAGTAGACTGTTCTTCTCCAAATGCTCATAGATCCTATCCTTAAGAATCCTTTCCAGTAGTTTTCAGACCACCGACGTAAGATTCACTGGCCTATAGTTCCCAGGTTTCTCCCGATTACCTTTTTTAAACAAGGGAACTACATTTGCCATTCTCCAGTCCTCCGGCACTTACCCTGCAGCCAAAGAGGATTCAAAGATCATAGCTAATGCTCCTGTGATCTCTTCTCTCAATTCCCACAACAACCAGGGGTATATCATATCCAGCCCTGGGGATTTATCAATCTTGATGTTTTTAAGAAGATCCAGCACTTCTTCCTTAATCTCCACATTGTCCAGCACACAGGCCCGCTCTACTTCAACCTCATCCTGATCAAGATCCTTTTCACCTGTGAATACTGAAGCAAAGTATTCATTTAGAACCTCCCCAACCTCCTCTGCCTTCAGGCACATGTTGTCCTCTTTACCCTTTAGCGGTCCCACCTTTGTCCTCGTCATGTCCTATTCTTTACACACGCATAGTACGCCCTGGGGTTCTCCTTAATCCTACATGCCAAGGCCTTCTCATGCCCCCTTCGAGCTCTCCTAAGTCCTTTCTTTAGCTCCTTCCTGGCTACCCTATATTTCTCATAAGCCTCTCCTACTTCCTTCTTCTTATATCTAACATATGCTTCCTTTTTCCTCTTGATGAGTTGCCTCACATGTTTCGTCAGCCACAATTCCCTTTTCCTACCATTTTCTCCTTGCCTCAGTGGGACAAACTTATCCTGAACCCAGCTCAAGTGGTCCCTAAACTTCTCCCACATTACTTCTGTGCTTTCCCCTTTGAACATCTGTTTCCAATTTACTCTCGCTACTTCCTGCCTCATCCCTTCAAAGTTAGCCCTTCCCCAGTTAAGCACTTTACCATTTCCTCTGATTTTATCCCTTTCCATAGCTATGCTGAAGCTAAGGGAGTTGTGGTCACTCTCACCAAAATGCTCCCCCACCAAGAGGTCTGTCACCTGACCAGGTTCATTACCCAGAACTAGATCCAGTATAGCCTCTCCTCTCATCAGCTGGTCCACATACTGTGTCAGGAATCCTTCTTGAACACACCTGACAAATTCAGCCCCATCTATCCCCCTTGCACTCAGGAGGTGCCAGTCAATATAAGGGAAGTTGAAATCACCCGTAACAACTACCCTGTATTTCCTGCACCATTCTAAAATCTGCCTGCTTATCTGCTCCTCAGTGTCCCGAGGGCTACTTGGGGACCTATAGACTACTCTCAGCACAGTGATTGAACCCTTCCTATTTCTGACTTCTACCCAGACTGACTCAGTGGACACTCCTTCTGCAGCGTCCTCCCTTTCTATAGCCATGATACTATCCCTGACCAGCAATGCCTCTCCCCCCTCCTTTTCTACCCCCTATCCCATTCCTTTTAAAACACCAGAAGCCCGGGACCGGCATCATCCAATCCTGCCCTTCGTCCAACCATGTTTCAGTAACGGCCATAACATCGTAATTCCACGTACTAGTCCATGCTCTAAGTTCATCTTCCCTGTTCCTAATACTCCTAGCATTGAAATAGACACATTTCAACCCCTTTAACTGGCTACAATTATTTTCTGTCCCCTGCCTGTCCTTCCTCATCAACTCAGAACTCTTAGCATCATGCCCTTGTCCTTCTACCTTAATCCCTGCACTCACATTCTGATTCCCAACCCCCAGCCAAACTAGTTTAAACCCTCCCCAACAGCTCTATCAAACCTGCCCGCCAGAATATTGGTCCCCCTGGGATTCAAGTGCAACCCGTCCTTTTTGTACAGTCACACCCGCCCCAAAAGAGGTCCCAATGATCCAGAAATCTGAATCCCTGCCCCCTGCTCTAATCCCTCAGCCAAGCACTTATCCTCCACCTCATTCTATTCCTATTCTCACTGTCATGTGACACGGGCAGTAATCCTGAGATTACTAGCTTTGAGGACCTGCTTTTCAACTTCCTTCCTAACTCCCTGTAGTTTTCTTTCAGGACCTCTTCCCTCTTCCCTTTTCCCTTTCCAGCAGGAAGACATTTTGAGTTCTCGGTGGAAGAGAGAGAGGCCAGACTGCGCAGGCGTGTGACGTCAGCCAGTTGAGCGTGAACGGTTTAAAAAGAAGGCAACCATATCCAGCGGGCAGCGTTGGGAGTGGGCAGTGGAGTGAAAGAGCTTTGGCTCCACAGGCTTCGGCGGTAACGGGAAGAGGTGAGACAGTTGTTGATTGCAAAAGGAGGTAGTATGTGTGTGAGGCCAGTTTTCTGTGGTCGGTGTCAGATGTGGGAGGTCCTGGAGTCTCCCGGCATTCCGGACGGCGACATCTGCACCCAGTGCATCGAGATGCAACTCCTCAGGGATCGTGTTAGGGAACTGGAGCTGCAGCTCGATGACCTTCGTCTGGTCAGGGAGAGTGAGGAGGTGATGGAGAGGAGTTACAGGCAGGTGGTCACACCGGGGCCACGGGAGACAGATAAGTGGGTCACAGTCAGGAGAGGGAAGGGGAAGAGTAAGGTACTAGAGAGTACCCCTGTGGCTGTACTCCTTGACAATAAGTACTCCTGTTTGAGTACTGTTGGGGGGGAACAGCCTACCTGGGGGAAGTGACAGTGGCCGTGCCTCTGGCACAGAGTCTGGCCCTGTGGCTCAGAAGGGTAGAGAAAGGAAGAGGAAGGCAGCAGTGATAGGGGACTCTATAGTCAGGGGTTCTGACAGGCAATTCTGTGGACGCAGGAAAGAAACTCGGATGGTAGTTTGCCTTGCAGGTGCCAGGGTCCGGAATGTTCCTGATCACGTCCAAGATATCCTGTGGTGGGAGGGAGAACAGCCAGAGATCGTGGTACATATTGGTACCAATGACATAGGTAAGTTTCTTCTTTTTCTTTAGTTAGTGGTTAGCCTTGGATAGTTTAGTGTTTTTTGGGGTGTATATATAATTTTTTTTTCTTATTATTATTCCAATTTTCTTTGCTTTGTGCACATCATATTTGTACTATGTAAGATTTTGGGAGACTTAATTCCCTTGTACCAATTGAGTAGATATTCATGTATGTTAACTATTAGCAATGTAATCCCAATAATTCTGTATCATTTTCTGTTATTTTTTATTATGTTGAAATTAATAAAAAGATTGAAAAAGAAAGAAGGGACCAATATCCTTGTGGACAAGTTTGCTAGAGCTGCTGGGGAGGGTTTAAGTTAGTTTGGCAGGAGGATAGGTCAGAGGATGGGGCAGTTGGTATACAGGTAGATGCAGCGTGTGGAGCGAGGGATCCCAACCTGGAGTCCATGGACTGATTGCTTAATCGTATTGGTCCCTAGCATAAAAAGGGTTGGGAACCCCTGGTGTAGAGAGACTGAGGAAGGATAGGTAGTTGAAGGACCAAGATTTCAGTCAGTGGGATGTGTCTGTTTTAAGGCAAGAAGTATCAAGAACAATCATGAACTTAGAGCATAGATCAATACATAATATATGATGTTGTGACCATTACAGAGAGTTGGCTGCCACAAAGGCAGGAATGGCTGCTGGATGTTCTAGAGCTTAGATGCTTTAAAAGGGACAGGGAGGGAGGTAAAAGAGGTGGGGGAATGGCATTGTTAATTAAGGATTGTATCACAACTGCAAAAAGGGAGCATACTGTGGAAGGTTTGCCTACGGAGTCTGTATGGATGGAAGTTAGAAACAGGAAAGGAGCAATCACTCTTCATGGAGCCTGTACAGATTACAGAGGAGGAGGTGTTTGCTGTGTTGAGGCAAATCAGGGTGGATAAAGACACAGGGCCTGACAATGTTTTCCCTTGGACCCTGAGGGAGTCAAGTGCAGAAATTGCCAGGCCCTAGCAGAGATAATTAAATCATCCTTAGCAACAGGTAAGGTTCCAGAGGATTGGAGGATAGCCAATGTTGTTCCAATGTTTAAGAAAGGTTCTAAAAATAAACCAGGAAATTATAGCCTGACATCAGTAATGGGAAAGTAATTGCAAGGTATTCTAAGGGACCAGATACGAGTATTTGGAAAGACATGGACTGATTAGGAATTGTCAGCATGGCTTCATGTGTGCTAGGTCTTGCCTAATCAATCTTAAGAGTTTTTTGAGGAAGTTACCATTAAAGTTGATGAAGGTAAGTAGATGTTGTCTACATGGACTTTAGCAAGGCCTCGCATGGAAGGTTTATTCAGAAAGTTCTGTCAAGATGAGGTAGTACATTGGCTTTGTGGGACAAGCCAGAGAGTAGTGGTAGATGGTTGCCCCTCTGACTGGAGGCCTGTGACTATTGGTGTGCCACAGGGATCAGTGCTGGGTCCATTGTTGTTTGTAATCTATATCAATAATCTGGATCATAATGTGGTTAACTGGATCAGCAAATTTGCAGATGACACAAAGATTGGGGGTGTAATTACTATTATGGCTTGAAGTGGGATTGGGACCAGTTGGAAAAATGGGCTGAAAAATGTGGTCATTGATTAAGGGTCACAGAAAAGTGCAGAACAGAAATATGCCCTTTGACCCTTTTAGTCTGTGCCAAACCATTTAAGTTGTCCACTCCCATGTACCTACACCAGGATCATAACCCTCCATACACCTACCATCCATGTACCTACACCAGGATCATAACCCTCCATACACCTACCATTCATGTACCTACACCAGGATCATAACCCTCCATACACCTACCATCCATGTACCTACACCAGGATCATAACCCTCCATACACCTACCATCCATGTACCTACACCAGGATCATAACCCTCCATACACCTACCATCCATGTACCTACACCAGGATCATAACCCTCCATACACCTACCATCCATGTACCTACACCAGGATCATAACCCTCCATACACCTACCATCCATGTACCTACACCAGGATCATAACCCTCCATACACCTACCATCCATGTACCTACACCAGGATCATAACCCTCCATACACCTACCATCCATGTACCTACACCAGGATCATAACCCTCCATACACCTACCATCCATGTACCTACACCAGGATCATAACCCTCCATACACCTACCATCCATGTACCTACACCAGGATCATAACCCTCCATACACCTACCATCCATGTACCTACACCAGGATCATAACCCTCCATACACCTACCATCCATGTACCTACACCAGGATCATAACCCTCCATACACCTACCATCCATGTACCTACACCAGGATCATAACCCTCCATACACCTACCATCCATGTACCTACACCAGGATCATAACCCTCCATACACCTACCATCCATGTACCTACACCAGGATCATAACCCTCCATACACCTACCATCCATGTACCTACACCAGGATCATAACCCTCCATACACCTACCATCCATGTACCTATCCAAACTTCTCTTAAACTTTGATATTGAGCTTGCATGCACCACTTGTGCTGGTAGCTCATTACACATTCTCACAGCCCACTGACTAAAGAACTTTTCCCTCATGTTCCCCTTAAACATTTCACCATTCACTCTTAACCCATGACCTTTAGTTGTAGTCTTACCCTACTTCAGTGGAAAACACCTGCTTGTATTTCCCCTTTCTATACCCCTCATAATTTTGTACACCTCTATAAAACCTCCTCTCAATTTTCTACATTTCATGGAATACAGTCCTAACCTATTCAATCATTCCTTATAACTCTGGTCTTCCAGATCCAACAACATCCTTGTAAATTTTCTCTGTACTGTTTCAAACTTATTTGCATATTTCCTGTATGTAGGTGACCAAAACTGCACACATTAGTACTCCAAACTAGGCCTCACCAATGTCTTATACAACTTCAAGATCCCATCACATCTCCTATACACAATACGTTGATTTATTAAGGCCAATGTGCCAGAAGCTTTCTTAATGACCCTATCTACCTGTGACACCATATTCAATGAATTATAGACCTGTATTTCCAGATCCCTTTGTTCAACCGCACTCCTCAGTGCCCTACCCAAAATTGGTCCAACCGAGATGCAACGCCTCACACTTGTCTGCATTAAATTCCATCTGCTATTTTTCAGCCCATTTTTCCAGCTGGTCTGGATCCCGCTGTAAGCCACGATAGCCTTCCTCTCTGTCCACTACACCCCCAGTCTTGGTGCCATCAGCAAACTTTTTGATCCAGTTAACCGCATTATCATCCAGATTGTTGCTATAGATGATAAAAGTAAAAAGTTTAAAGGGAACATGAGGGGAAACTTTTTCACTCAGAGGGATGAGAGCTGACAGCACAAGTGGTGTATGTGAACTTGATTTCAATGTTAAAGAGAAGTTTAGACAGATACTTGGATGGTAGGGGTATGGATGGTTATGGTCCTAGTGCAGGTCGAAGGGAGTAGGCAGTTTAAATGGTTCAGCATGGACTAGACGGTCTGTTTTGTACTTTCTATGGCTCTATGACTCTATTGGGAATTCCATAGCCACCCCCACCACCCCAAAAACAATAGAGATATCAAGGAACAGAATGGGAGGCAGATTTTGGAAAGGTGCAAAAATAACAGGGTTGTTAACATGTGTGATTTGAACTTCCCCAATGTTGATTAACACCTCCTTAATGTAAAAGGTTTAGAAAGGGGTGAATTTGTTACATATGTCCAGGAAGGGATCATAACAGAATATGTAGACAGGCAGACTAGAGGAGAAGCCATGCTGGATTTGGTGCTAGGCAATAAACCAGGTTAAGTTTCAGATCTGAGTAGGTGAGCATTTCAGAGACAGTGGCCATAACTCCCTGACCTTTACCATGGGACAGGGACAGGAACACACCAGATGGGGGAAATATTTAATTAGGAGGGGGAAGTTATGTTGCAATTATTCTGGGCCAAAGGAGCAAAATTAGGAACTGATATACTCGATGTCTTGTACTTAAGAATGAAATAAATATACTCAAGAAATACTTAAGAATGAAATTAGGAGAGCCAGAAGGGGCCATGAGAAGGCCATGGCGAGCAGGATTAAGGAAAACCCCAAGGCATTCTACAAGTATGTGAAGAGCAAGAGGATAAAACGTGAGAGAATAGGACCAATCAAGTGTGACAATGGAAAAGTGTGTATGGAACCGGAGGAGAGAGCAGAGGTACTTAATGAATACTCTGCTTCAGTATTCACTGCAGAAAAGGATGTTGGTGACTGTAGGGATGACTTACAGTGGACTGAAAAGCTTCAGCATGTAGATATTAAGAAAGAGGTTGTTCTGAAGCTTTTGGAAAGCATCAAGTTGGATGTCGTCGCAACCAGATGAGATGTACCCCAGGCTACTGTGGGAGGATTGGAGGGTTGCAGATGTTGTTCCCTGACTCAAGAAAGGGAGTAGAGATATCCCAGAAAATTATAGACCAGTGATTCTTACTTCTGTGGTTGGTAAGTTGATGGAAAAGATCTTGAGAGGCAGGATTTATGAAGGTTTGGAAAGGCATAATATGAATAGAAATAGTCAGTATGGCTTTGTCAAAGGCAGGTTGTGCCTTACGAGCCTGATTAAACTTTTTGAGGATGTGGCTAAACACGTTGATGAAAGTAGAGCTGTAGATGTAGTTTATATAGATTTCAACAAAGCATTTAATAAGGTACCCCATGCAAGGATTATTGAGAAAGTAAGGAGGCATGGGATCCAAGGGGACCCTACTTTGTGGATCCAGAATTGGCTTGCTCACAGAAGGCAAAGAGTGGTTGTAGATGGGTCATATTCTGTGGTGGAGACAGGTGACCAGTGGTGTGCCTCAGGATCTGTTCTGAGAACCCTTCACTTCGTGGTTTTTATAAATGACCTGGATGAGGAAGTGGAGGGATGGGTTAGTAAATTTGCTGATGACACAAAGGTTGGGGGTGTTGTGGGTAATGTGGAGGGCTGTCAGAGGTTACAGCAGGACATCAATAGGATGCAAAACCTGACTGAGAAGTGGCAGATGGAGTTCAATCCAGATGAATGTGAGGTGGTTCATTTTGGTAGGTCAAATATGATGGCAGAATATAGTATTAATGGTAAAACTTGGCAGTGTGGAGGGTCAGAGGGATCTTGAGGTCCAAGTCCATAGGATACTCTGTGCAGGTTGACTGTGTGATTAAGAAGACATATGGTGCATTGGCATTCATCACCCATGGGATTGAGTTTGAGCTGAGAAGTAATGTTACAGCTATATTGGACACTGGTCAGACCCCACCTGGAATACTGTGCTCACTTCTGGACGCCTCACTACAGGAAGGATGTGAAAACCATAGAAAGGGTGCAGAGGAGATTGACAAGGATGTTGCCAGGATTGGGGAGCATGCTTTATGAGAATAGGTTGAGTGAACTTGGCCTTTTCTCCTTGGAGTGGTGGAGGATGAGAGGTGACCTAATAGAGGTATATAAAATGATGAGAGGCATTGATTTTGTGAATAGTCAGAGGCTTTTTCCCAGGGCAGAAATGGCTACCACGAGAGGACACATTTTTAATGTGCTTGGAAGTAGGTACAGAGGGGATGTCAGGGGTAAGTTTTTTTTTAATCAGATATGATGGGGTTTTTTAAGAGACTCCTGGATAGGAACATGGAACTTAGAAAAATAGAGGGCTATGGGTAACCCTAGGTAATTTTCGGCACAGCATTGTGGGCCGAAGGGTCTGTATTGTGCTGTAGGGTTTGTATGTCAAACATCTAGTTAAAAGGAAGAAAGAAGCTTACTTAAGGTTTCGGAAGCTTAGGCCAGGCAGGGTTTTAGAGAGTCACAAGTTAACCAGGAAAAAGCTGAAGAATGGACTTAAAGCTAGAAAGGGCATGAGAAGGCCTTAAAATTCAGACTAAGGAAAACCCCAAATGTACTTTGAATCTTTGAAGGCATTCTACACTTATGTATAGAATAGAAGGATGACTCAAGTGAGTGTAGGACCAATCAGGGACAGGAGACAGAGGAGGTAGTGGAGCTCTTTAATGGATACTTTGCTTCAGTGTTAACCATTTGGATGTTGATGTTTATGAGGACTGTGTAAAACAGGCTGATCTGCTTGAGCATGTTGACTTTAAGAAAGAGGATATGCTGGAACTTTTGAAAAATATTGGATGGATACTGAAAGAGCCTGAGACCAGTCAAGATATACCCCAGTATACTATGGAAAGTGAAGGAAGATATTGCTGTGTCCCTGACAGTGATCTTTACATCTGCAATGGCCACAGGAGCATCACCAGATGGTAAGAAGATGGCAAATTTTATTCCTTTGTTCAATGAATGGTGTAGGGAACCGATGACCAGTGAGTCTTACCTCAGTGCTGGGCAAATGATTGGAAAGGATTCAAAGAGAGAGCATTTAAGAACATTTAGGGAAGCATAGTCTGATTAGGCATTGCGATCAGGCTCTGTCATGTCTCAGAGGCCTGACTGATGATGTGACAAAACACATTGAAGGTAGAGCAGTGGATGTGCTGTATGTAGTAAGGGATTTGATTAGTTCCCTTTGGTGGGCTCATTCAGAATGTCAAGAGGCATGGGATCCAGGAAACTGGGCTGTGTGGATTCAGAATTAGCTTTTCGATAGAAGGCATAAGGTAGTTGTAGAGGGAAAATATTCTGCCTGGTTATTGGTGACTGGCAATATTCTGCAGGGATCTGTTCTGGGAACCCAGCTGTTCCTTATTTTAAAAAAATGAGTTGGGTGAGCAAGTGGAAGAGTTTGCTGAGGACATCATGGTTGCTAGAGTTGTAAAAGGTTGTAGGTTACAATGGGGCATTGACAGGATGCAGAGCTGGACTGAGAAGTGATGGATGGCGTTCTACTCAAAAAAAGCATTTTGGAAGTTTGAATTTGAAGGCAAAATACAGGGTTAATAACAGGTTTCTTAGCAGTGTGGAGGAACAGGGGGATTTGGGGTTCATGAACTGTGCTGTTATGTTCAATGCTCTATGTAAAACTCATTCCTTTCATCTTGATCATATACCTTTTTTATTTGAGGCCGAACCATGGGGAAAGAAGATATTATTTATCCTATCTATTCTTTTATAATTTTATACCAGTTTATTATCAACATCTTTCTTTCCAGGGAAAAGTTGCAACACAAAATCCCAAACAAGAGGAAAATCTGCAGATGCTGGAAACCTGATCAACAGGGGAAGTGAAGGAAGACATTGCTGTGTCCTTGACAATGATCTTTGCATCCTCACTGGCCACAGGAACATCACCAGATGATAAGAAGGAGGAACTCAGCAGAAAGTAGTCTTTTTTTTTTCTCCGAAACGTCAACTGTACTTGTTTCCACAGTTGCTGCCTGGCCTGCTGAGTCCTTCCAGCATTTTGTTTGTTAACACTAACTCCGAATTTATATTCTATTCCCCAACCTAGGAAAGCAACATTTCACCACTCCATTACCCTGTATTGCCACTTTTAGGCAATCATTGACTTGAATCCCAATTTCACTCTGCAAATCAACATTCCTCAGTGCCCTACAATTTGACTGTGTACATCCTACTCAGAATTGACTCCCCAAATTGCATCATCTAGCACATTGGGATTAAATGCTATCTGCTACCATTTTACCAAACTTTCCATCTTATCTATAATCCTTAGATTACTACCTCACTTTACACATCATAACCAACTTCCATGCCATCTGTAGACTTACTAATCATACCTCCTACAAACTCGGCACCAATCCCAGTCGTACACCTCTGGTCACAGCTTTCCTATAAGAAAAATACTCATCCACCACTATCCTCTCTCTTATCTCAAAGCTAATTAGCCAGCTCACATTAGACTTAAATTCTGGAACACACTCCCCAGAACGCGATGGGCACACCTTCACCAGAAGTACACAATGGCTTAAGAAGGTAGCTCACCAAACATCCCATTACAGGCTCAATCTCAATTAAATCAACACAAACATAAGCAAATGACAGTATCCTAATATCACAAACACAATTCTGCCCAGACTATGTAACTGACCATACATCAATAATCAATCAATGGTATGCAGATGTATTATCAATCAATAAATCAGAGCTCAAAATCAATCTTTTGAACCAGTTGCCATGTCAACCAAGTGATACAGTATCAGGAAGTGTATGGTGATGCACTTTGGTAGAAGGAATAAAGGTGTAGACTATTTTCTAAATGGGGAGAAAATTTTAAAAAATCAGAGATGCAAAGAGACCTGGGAGTTCTTATTTGGGATTCCCTGAAATTTAACTTGCAGGTCGAGTTGGTGCTGAGGAAGGCTGTTAGCATCTATTTCAAGAGGACTAAAGTATAAAAGCAAAGATGTAATACTGAGTCTTTATAAGGCTTTAGTCAGACCACACTTGGTCCCTTTATTTAAGAAAAGATATGCTGGCATTGGATAGGGTCCAGAGTAGGTTCACGAGAATGAGTCCAAGAATGAAAGGGTTAATGTATGGTGACAGTTTGATGGCTCTGGACCTGTACTTTCTGGTGTTTAGAAGAATAAGGGGGAAATCTAATTGAAATGTCAAATACAAAAAGGCCTAGATAGTGGATATGTAGAAGATATTCCCAATAGCTGGTGAGTCTAGGACTACAGGACACATCTTCAGAATAGAACAGAAACGAGGAGAAATGTCATTAGCTAGAGGGTGGTGAGTCTGTAGAAATAACTGTCACAGGTAGCTGTGAAGGCCTGATCACTGCGTGTATTCACAGTGAAGTTGACAGGTTCTTGATTAGTCAGGGCATCAAACATTATGGGGAAAAGGCAGGGAAAAAGGCAACAGAAAGGTGTTGAGAGGGATAATAAACCAGCCATAACAGAATGGGGAGATGATGGGCTGAATGGCCTAACTCTGCTCCTATGTTTTGTCTTAAATTAATAAACTGCAAACAGTTACAATCAATCAATTCAACATAGGGAAGACTTCTTTCTATTGAGCACAACCCCAGTAGTAGTCAACTCAACAGGACTCCAATATCAGTCAACTATGTGTTACGCCAGTGTCCAGACACAACCACATCAGCCTCAATGAACAGAATCCCAATTTCAAAACTTCGAATGCAACCATACCATCATTTAGCTCAACTGTGTCCAACTATCAGTCAAATTAGTTCACTCCTAATATTGCTCAATTAGCCCAAGCGCCAATTTAAATGAATTGAACATGACTCCATTCACTTTCAAATCAATCCATTGAACACTGATGGAACACTGATCAACTGGCCATAGCTACGATGTTAATCAATTTAACTCCACCCCAGTATCAGTGCAGTGAACACAACCCAATTTGAATCAATTGAACACGGTGCTGTTCCCAATCAAATGAATATAAATGCAATGTCAAACAACTGAACAAATCAATCAACTAAAAAACAGGGGTTCCCAACCTTTATATGGTATGGACCAGTACCATTATACAAGGGGCTCATGGACCCAAAGTTGGGAACCCCTGACTGATAGAAGAAGGGGTTATCTGACCATGAAAATTTTTAGTAAGTTCCCCTTTATTTGATGTGTTCTGTCCTTTCTTAGTCTGTACACTGTTGATATATCCACCACTTTACACCAGAGAATAACTGCCTCTTAGAGTTTTCTTACTCTGGCTTGTAAACTGGAAATTCAAATATTTAATCATTTTACCCCTCACTTTACCATTTGTCCTGTGATTAACAATGCTAACAATTATTCTAATAGCATGAATATTTATGCTACATACCTATATAATAATTGAAGTTACCATCCTATTATGAAAACAGTTGTAATAACTTAAACTAAAATATGGTCTTAGCATTATTAAAAGCTTGTCAATTTTGGGCATTATTTCATTGCTGTATTAGGAGCTTATTTTTGAGGTTCCTACAATTAGAAATGCTCTTCAAATATACAGTACCTAAAACATTGTAAAGCACTTGAACATCTGGCAGTAACAAGAAATCTAATATAAATGCACATATTAATTCCATTTTATCTTTGCAATTGAATACAATTTCCCAAAGTAAATGAGGAATCTTTGTCCAGAACTCATTCTGATTGAGGTGGTATTGCTGGCTATCAGGGCTTGGAAGTTGAGAATGGCCATTTTCAGGCTGATCGAGGTGAAGCAAAATAGTTGCAGAGGTGTTGAAGACCAAGTTGGCTGGTGTTTTCCTCATGGGACAGCTCCTAGTCTTTGACAAGGTTGTCCAGGCAGTGAGCTCTTTGAAGTTCCATTGGAGTGAACAGGATACAACAGTATGCGGTTGTCCCAGGAGAGAGAGTGCATGGTGTCCATTGGCTCTCTTGTAGCTTTCAGTGACAGATGGGCAAAGAAGGGGCTGTGGTGGGTCATGAACAAAGATGGTTATTTTAATTTAAATTTTGTAAATATACTGAAGGAAAGGATGTACATCTTTTGATACATTATTACATCTACACTTTAAAAAGATATGTCAATCCTTACTGTAGCTGTCAGGACTGTGTGAAAAGGCTTGGCTGTCACACTCTAACCACCTCTTTGGTGTAGTTTTGATCTCTGCTTTTCTCAGAGATCAACACTACATTCACCTAAAAAAGCATGAAGGCATAGCTCAGGAATAAATGCAATTGCTCCACACTGGTAGCTTACCATGACACCTAGTTCACCGTGGGTTAACCCACTCCCATGGGTTAACTCCTCCCCTGATATAACCCCTCCTTGGTGTAAACCCTCCATAGATAACCATTCTCTGATGTAATCCCTTCATCATGTAACCTCTCACTAGGTTAAACCCTCCCTTGGGTTAACCACCCACTTACTAATTGAATTGTTGGATTATTTCTCATTGGCTCTCACTTTCCAGGTGGGTACCTGGTTGATTGCTGGTGAGGGAACAGCCAGTTTAGGTTTGGACACCCCTACCCTACAGCCTGGTTTCAGGATTAGAATCCCAAGACATGCGAGCATGGATGCTGGAATCTGGAGCAAAAAACAAACAAACTAACGACTGCAGAAAATCAACGGGCCAGACAACATTTGTGGAGAAAATGTACAGTCATCATTTCAGGCTGAGACTTCCATCTGGACTGAAATATAATTGGGAGAAGGCAAGGAATTGAGGAAGAGGTGGGGAGGCGAGATGTGAAAAGCAGGGGAAGGAGACCCAGTGGAAGAAATGTGTGGGTGATGGGGAAGGGAAGTAGGTAGAAGAGAGGATAAGAACTGGATGATGGGGTTGACGTGGGGTGAGTGCAGGAGAAACTTAGTAGATCAGAAAGAGACAGAAAAGGACAGAGGTCAAGCAGATTCCTAAACTTTGGAGAATTCAATTGTCATACCACCAGGCTGTAGACTATCCAGGGAGAATATGAGACATTGCTACTCTAGTTTGCGTTTAGCCTCACCCTGGCGGTGGTGGAGGATGAGGGGTTTGCGTTTAGCCTCACCCTGGCGGTGGTGGAGGATGAGGGGTTTGCGTTTAGCCTCACCCTGGCGCTGGTGGAGGATGAGGGGTTTGCGTTTAGCCTCACCCTGGCGCTGGTGGAGGATGAAGGATTTGCGTTTAGCCTCACCCTGGCGCTGGTGGAGGATGAGGGGTTTGCGTTTAGCCTCACCCTGGCGCTGGTGGAGGATGAGGGGTTTGCGTTTAGCCTCACCCTGGCGCTGGTGGAGGATGAGGGGTTTGCGTTTAGCCTCACCCTGGCGCTGGTGGAGGATGAGGGGTTTGCGTTTAGCCTCACCCTGGCGGTGGTGGAGGATGAGGGGTTTGCGTTTAGCCTCACCCTGGCGCTGGTGGAGGATGAGGGGTTTGCGTTTAGCCTCACCCTGGCGGTGGTGGAGGATGAGGGGTTTGCGTTTAGCCTCACCCTGGCGCTGGTGGAGGATGAGGGATTTGCGTTTAGCCTCACCCTGGCAGTGGTGGAGGATGAGGGGTTTGCGTTTAGCCTCACCCTGGCAGTGGTGGAGGATGAGGGGTTTGCGTTTAGCCTCACCCTGGCGCTGGTGGAGGATGAGGGCAAACCTGCCACTGACATCCATGGTGGAAAGAACACAGGTGCCATGTAAAAACGTCACCCAGTCTGCGTTTCGTCTCACCGTTAAGGAGGCCACGTTCAGGGCACTTGGGAGGTGTGGACAATATGTAGGTCTGCTTTACGGAAAGGGTGTTCAGAGCCCTGGATAGTGCTAGTAGAGGAGATGCAGAGACAATTGTTACACCAATTATGGTTACAGTGGAAAGTGCCTTGGGGGAGGAGGGTGGATGAGGAGGGATGAGCGACCCAGGGAGTCACAAGAAGGGTGGAGAGGGTAGGATCACATTGTTGCTGCTGGTTGGTGTGAAGAAGAATGCATTAGGTGCATAGGCTGGTGGGGCGGTAGGTGAGAGCCAAGGGAACCCTATCGCGTTCTGTTTGGGAGGGATGAGTTGAGGGCAGAAGAGCAGGAAATAGAAGACAGTCATGGGAAGGATAGTTAGATTGTTTAGCAGCTGAAGCTCCGAACGGCCATGATGCAGGTGCTCGGCGAAGCCGTCGTTCAGTTTGCGCCTGGTGTCACGGAGGATTCAGAACCCGGTGTTGGGGCTTCAGTCCAGAGGAGACGGTGCAGAAGGAGCTGGTCCGAATGAAATCCAGGCAGCGAGAAAATTGAGCAGAGGGGTTTGCTCTGGTGAGACCAGCGCAGACCGGGCGCGCGCCCATTCCCACACTCTATATCCCACCAATTTCACCCCCTCCACATCTAACGTTCACAATCGATTCTCATTGCACCATAGCTGAGGTTTCTGACCAGATCAACTCCCCCACCTTCCCTGAGTTTGTCTTCCGCAGACACTTGCCACCTTGTATTTGACCGCTTCATTCACCGTGACAGTGAGGACATCACTGCAGGAACACGGCAGGACTCCTATTGAGAGCACCCGGTATTAGTACTGGCCGGACTGTCACGGAACCCTCACCTCTCACAAGAACCCTGACCTGGGTTCAGGCTGTGTTCCCTGTTGTCTATTTGAGAAGGGTCCATATCACGGGGCATCGGTGTTGTCAATAGAACTGCTGATCGGGTTTGGCTAAAATGGAATTGGTAAAACTGTGCAAAATGGAAGAAGAGAGGCGCCAGTGTCCTCGCCTCGGGATCAGAGCACCAGCTCTCTTCACCGGTTTCAAGGCGCTAACACATCTGGGGTGTTCCGTTATTTGGCTTTCGGCTGAGACCGTTTAGCGATGCAACTTCAGAGAGCGTCTGTACAGCGGATGATTTATTTGTGGGATCTTGCTGTGCAAAATTAGCCCCCACGGCCAAGGGTATTTATTGTCCTTTGGGCTATGCAATGCCGTAAATCTTTTATTTCAGATTTCAGTAGGTTGCAGTTATTTGGGGATAATATTCACTTGCATGTTCAGAGAAATCAGAGCATTTTAATGGGGGTGGGGGGTGGGGGAGAGGGGTTCTATTCCGGGAGTTAGACATAGCCGCGAAGCCATGTTGTGAATCGGTGGTGTGCATTCTGTAAATTAAGGGCCAAGATATTTTTAATGAAAACAGACTTTTATTTACATATTTCATAAGTACAAAGTAATAGTGTACAGTGCTTGTTATATACATTATATTACCGTTACTTAAACCTATAGTCGATGGCGTTATACGGACTCATACATTAAAAAAAATGCTCTGGCGCATGCTTTGTTACACAAAGGTAAGATGACGGCGCCCTGCCGCCTGTGCTGTTGAAGCCGGATTACTGTGAACAAAAGGGCGTCCAAAGAAGGGCGATTATTTTAGTCATAAACGAAACTGGAGATAGCTGTTGTTTTGCTCGCGGACTGATAATGTCCGTTGAATTCTCACAATGATATCTAGTTCAGGATTCTTTCTCAATTTGCTTCAGGGTCTGATAGAGATTTTGCAGTTCTGCGGGAACCCGAAAGGGAAACTGCCGGTAACCGGGATGAAAAGTTCGATCCTTTGAGAGCAGCTGTGTGCGGCGGGTTCCTCCAGTCAGGGAAGTTTCCATCATCCGAACGTTTACAAAGGTAGACTTACAGCAGATCAAAAATGTTTGAATGAGGGGTTCTTTTTAAAACTTTAACGAAAGAACCTATTAAAATTCCACGAAATGCGAGGAGTTTGGGAAGAAACTCTTAAAGGAAGTGGTGACTGCGCCGCCGCACTCTGCGGTTCCTGGGACGCCCGCGTTAAAGGAGCGTGTCGGAAAGTTTGTATTTTAATGTCTCCAGGGTACGCCCGCTGGCAGTACTCAGTGCCCTAGTCCCTTTAATAAGAGACCACGACCCTCACCCGTCACTCATCCATGGTCATATTCTCTCTCTAATTTATCACGGAAAGAAAAACAACACAAATGAACGCCCGGAGAATCCCGCTCTGTCCGCCTCACACTAAAGACGTGACCACGGGAATCTTGGTGTTCTCCTCGGCCCAGGGCTGTAGGTTCTGCAGCGCGTACAGTGAGGAGTTGTGCAGGCACAGAGGGTCGGGTTGAATGGAGTCGTTGAGGGACTTCTGGAAGGCGTCGTGTTGGAGCTGTAACATCAGTCTGTTCGCCTGCTGTCTCTCGGCCTCTCTCTCCTCCGCCGTCTGCCGTCTGCGTGGGATAGACACACAAAAAGATGGTTAGATCGGAAGCCTTGGACCCAGTAAGGGCGAGGGAAATGATTGATATGCCCCTGACGCCCCTCGCTGCCTCCTTCAATTTACTTCACATTACTGTGTACAACTTCGCTCATCCTTTCACCACAAGGACCTGGAGACTTTGGAAAGGATACAGAAAAGGTTTCCCAGGATACTACCTGAATTAGAGGGGATGAGTTGAAAGGTAATGTTGAACAAACTTGGTATGCTTTCTCTGGGGCGTCGGAGGCTGAGGGGGGAACCTGGCCGCAGTTTATAACATTATGGGAGGCAGAGATAGGGTAAACAGTCAGTATCATTTCTGAGGGTAGAACTGACACGTATTATAGAAAGTAGACAATAGGCAGTAGGTGCAGGAGTAGACCATTCAGCCCTTCTAGCCAGCACCGCCATTCACTATGATCATGGCTAATCATACACAATTAGTACCCCGTTCCTGCCCTCTCGCCATATCCCTTGACCCCACTATCTATAAGAGCTCTATCTAACTCTCTCTTGAAAGCATCCAGAGACTTGGCCTCCACTGCCTTCTGGGGCAGAGCATTCCACATATCCACCACTCTCTGGGTGAAAAAGTTTTTCCTCAACTCTGTTCTAAATGGCCTACCCCTTATTCTTAAACTGTGGCCTCTAGTTCTGGACTCACCCATCAGCGGGAACATGCTTCCTGCCTCCAGCGTGTCCAATCCCTTAATAATCTTATATGTTTCAGTCAGATCCCCTCTCATACTTCTAAATTCCAGTGTATACAAGCCCAGTCGCTCCAATCTTTCAACATGTGACAGTCCCACCATTCCGGAAATTAACCTTGTGAACCTACGCTGCACTCCCTCAATAGCAAGAATATCCTTCCTCAAATTTGGAGACCAAAACTGCACACAATACTCCAAGTGGGGTCTCACCAGGGCCCTGTACAGCTGCAGAAGGACCTCTTTACTCCTATACTCAATTCCTCTTGTTATAAAGGCCAGCATGCCATTAGCTTTCTTCACTACCTGCTGTACCTGCATGCTTGCTTTCATTGACTGATGTACAAGAACACCTAGATCTCGTTGTACTTCCCCTTTTCCTAACTTGACTCCATTTAGATAGTAATCTGCCTTCCTGTTCTTGCCACCAAAGTGGATAACCTCACATTTATGCACATTAAACTGCATCTGCCATACATTCGCCCACTCACCTAGCCTGTCCAAGTCACCCTGCATTCTCATAACATCCTCCTGACATTTCACACTGCCACCCAGCTTTGTGTTATCAGCAAATTTGCTAATGTTACTTTTAATCCCTTCATCTAAATCATTAATGTATATTGTAAACAGCTGCGGTCCCAGCACCGAACCATGCGGTACCCCACTGGTCACGGCCTGCCATTCCAAAAGGGACCCGTTAATCACTACTCTTTGTTTCCTGTCAGCCAGCCAATTTTCAATCCATGTCAGTACTCTGCCCCCAATACCATGTGCCCTAATTTTGCCCACTCATCTCCTATGTGGGAAATTATCAAAAGCTTTCTGAAAGTCCAGGTACACTACATCCACTGGCTCTCCCTTGTCCGTTTTCATAGTTACATCCTCAAAAAACTCCAGAAGATTAGTCAAGCATGATTTTCCCTTCGTAAATCCATGCTGACTCAGACTGATCCTTCTACTGCTATCCAAATGTGTCGTAATTTCCTCTTTTATAATTGGCTCCAGCATCTTTCCCACTACTGATGTCAGGCTAACTAGTCTATAATTCCCTGTTTTCTCTCTCCCTCCTTTCTTGAAAAGTGGGACAACATTAGCCACCCTCCAATCCGCAGGAACTGATCCTGAATCTATAGAACATTGGAAAATGATTACCAATGCGTCCACGATTTCTAGAGCCACCTCCTTAACTACCCTGAGATGCAGACCATCAGGTCCCGGGGACTCATCAGCCTTCAGACTCAACAGTCTATCCAACACTGTTTCTTGCGTAATATAAATTTCCTTCAGTTCATCCATTACCTTAGTTCTTTTAGCCACTATTACATCTGGGAGATTGTTTGTGTCTTTACTAGTGAAGACAGATCCAAAGTACCTGTTCAACTCATCTGCCATTTCCTTGTTCCCCATAATAAATTCACCCGTTTCTGTCTTCAATGGCTCAATTTTGGTCTTAACTATTTTTTTTTGCTTTTCACATACCTAAAGAAGCTTTTACTATCCTCCTTTATATTCTTAGCTAGTTTACCTTCATACCTCATTTTTTCTCCACGTATTGCCTTTTTTGTTATCTTCTGTTGCTCTTTAAAAGCTTCCCAGTCCTCTGGCTTCCCGCTCATCTTTGCTATGTTATACTTCTTCTCTTTTATTTTTATACTGTCCTTTACTTCCCTCATCAGCCACGGCCGCCCCTTACTCCCCTTAGGATCTTTCTTCCTCTTTGGAATGAACCGATCCTGCACCTTCTTCATTATTCCCAGAAATACCTGCCATTGTTGATCCACTGTCTTCCCTGCTAGGGTATTGTTCCATTGAACTTTGGCCAGCTCCTCCCTCATAGCTCCATAGTTCCCTTTGTTCAACTGTAATACTGACACATCCGATTTTCCCTTCTTCTTCTCAAATTGTAGGTTAAAACATATCATATTATGGTCACTATCTCCTAATGGTTCCTTTACCTCGAGGTCCCTGATCAAATCCGGTTCATTGCATAACACTAAATCTAGAATTGCCTTCTCCCTGGTAGGCTCCAGTACAAGCTGTTCTAAGAATCCATCTCGGAGGCACTCCACAAACTCCCTTTCTTGGGGTCCAGTACCATTCTGATTCTCCCAGTCTACCTGCATGTTGAAATCCCCCATGACAACTGTATCATTACCTTTGCGACATGCCAATTTTAACTCTTCATTCAACTTGCACCCTACATCCAGACTGCTGTTTGGGGGCCTGTAGATAACTCCCATTAGGGTCTTTCTACCCTTAGAATTTCTCAGTTCTATGCATACTGACTCTACATCCCCTGATTCTATGTCCCCCCTCGCAAGGGACTGAATATCATTCCTCACCAACAGAGCCACCCCACCCCCTCTGTCAGTCAGTTTGTCCTTTCGATAAGACAAGGGGAGCGGGGGTGGAGGATGTGGGAGTTTAGAGGAGTTATGCCGTTTAAGACTTTTGCATAGAGAGTGGGGGGTGCCAGGGATTGCAGTGAAAGTATATGCATAGTGACATATAAGAGTTTTTAGAGAGACGCACGAGTATCTGGGGAATGGAGGGGTATGAATCATGGAAGTCACAGTGATTTGCTTCAATCTGACTATTCCTGTACTGTAGTGCTCTAAATTTAAGGGTCCCAATGTCGCGGTTCAAAGCCCGGGCAATGGGCTTTTCAATATCTTAAACAGACAGTCAACCGTAACAGGCCTACGTGTGATTATAACTGTGAGAGAATGGGATGTCTCTCAATATCTATCCACGTGGATTCAATCTGCTTTGCTCTTTCCCCCTGCGTGAAAACCATGCCTCGAGATCAGTTAACGGGTCGCAGTCCATCCATAATCCCTTCACTATCGCTTATTGGTATCATCATTGGCAACAGTCATTGCAAAGCAATTCCAGCTTGCGTCTTTTCCATCTACAATTCTGATAGGGCTAGTACCTCCATGAGTGCTCAGGATGTGCCTGAGTCGGAGGGCGACTGGTGCGATCTGGGCAGCGTCTTAGGCTGCGGAAGGCTTTCACAGTCCCCGTTCCTGATTTGAATCTCATACTGCCAGAGCAAAAGGTGAATGACAACTTGGCAGCATTTATTTCTTAGATAAATGAGGTCAATTAAAAAAACACTCCTTTCCCCTGCTAGAGATTTGGTGGACGATATCCGCGCCCACAGTGAAACGGCGAATGTTTTGCACAGATAGCCAGGACCCGCGTGTGAAGATGGAAAGTGCAAACGACGGTACGGATAAGTCGGGTAATACCCAGCTCAGTACTCAATTATATTTTAAACATACAGTTCGCAGTGTTTTTCTAATAATTCGGAGATAGCCACTCCTCGTGGAGCTATATATTATAAACTCACGCAATGGCAATGTAGAATATGCCTGTCTTGTTAAGTAACTGCTCACCATTTTTTTTTAGCTTTGCATAATCTTTTTTTTTCTGTCTTGGATTCAAGTTTTTTTTTCTCTCCGTTTTCCCTCAGAAATTATTGGTCTTTGTCACAGTCTCACAGCCGAAAGAAGAACCATTGGCATTTGACTTTCAACGTGCATCTTAAACTTCCTTTATCCTCATGGTGAACATTTAGCAGAATGCCTCCGCTCTCCCTGTAGACTCTCAGCAACCTCAGACAATTATAAATTCACTGAATTTCTAACCAGAAAAAATATTCCATTCAATTCATCCCCGTGTCTTCAAATAAGATGTAAAAACACTCGCGGATGTGAGTGTTACATTTACCTCGTACCGATTCACATTCACATTCCTAAAGCAAGCGCCAACGCTTTCCTAAAGAAGACGACAGAAGTGTGAAGATACCAGAAATGTACACCCTGTTGTTCACCAATAGCGCGTGGAGCAGATTGACAGAGCCAAGGAGGAGTTCGCCATCTCCCGCGAAAGCACCACACCCACCGGGAATATGACAGGGACGCTGCTGGGGGGTCTCCATAGAAGGTCCAGACTCGAGCCTTAAACCGCCTGCCTTTCGCTGCTTTGTGGGGAATGGATTTAGAAACCGGACTCTTTTCGTTCCCAAAATGTTTTCACTGTGTTTTAGTTTATTTGTTGATTCTCGTTCAATATCCATATTTAGAACTGCGTTTACGGTTGCTATTAGTGTGGGATCATGCTGATAAGCCAAAGGGAAAGGAGCCGGGGTAGCGTTGTATATTAAGGAATGTATCAGAGAATGTTGTGATATAGATCAGTGATTCTCAACCGATTTTTGGCCACGGCCCCCTTAGGTGCTCTTCGCAGGTTCCAGGGCGTCCCTTTCAAACAGGGGTACAACACGAACAGATAGACAGAAAATCATTTATTATTGAACACCAAGAAAACTTGAACATTCCGACATTCTGGACAAAACTTAAAAAACGACTGTATGAAATTAAACATCTATCAGGCCTAATGCGATCCTTGAGCTTGGTGCTTTTCTGCGAGTTTCATGATTTCGGGCTCCAAGTTAGACAATGAGAGTCGGAGGTTGCCCCTTGTTGCGGTATCATTTCTGTTCCTGGATTTTGTCAAGGAAACCACCCTGCAGAATCTGCTCTCTTGAGGGAAAGGCAATAAAAATATTTGGGTTTTTCTCACAGTGTTCTAAATTTATTCGGCAGATCACTCTTGATCCAAAGCTCTTTTTGAAACGGACTGAACTGACGACATGCAGGTATATCACTCTGAAGATGCATCAAACTTCTGCCTCTGCTTTCGCCTTCAGGTTTGGAAATTGTAAAAATTCCCGAGGTCCCATATTGTGGCAATAAACACTTGGGGCTCCCCTTCTCACAGTTTTCAGTCGGTGGCCCCTTTCAAATGTGCCAGGGCCCCCAAGGTGGGGGGTCATATGGCCCCCGTTGAGAATGGCTGATATAGATGATATCTATATCGGTTTGCGTTGAAATTGCGAAAAGAAGGAAATAGAAAACAGAAGTAGGAATAATCCATAGAATCCCAAAATGTGACCTCCCAGTAACACAAAGCACATATGGGAAAATATCTAGGACATTTTTGAAGGGCGCTCAAAAAATCATTGGAGATGTTAATCTACGTATCGATTAGGGGATCTAAACTGGTAAAGGTATCTTAAAAGAAGATTTGCGGAGTGTGTCATCTGTTACTTGGAATACTAAGTTCCAGAACCTGACTGGGAATGGATTATTTTAGTTTTGATCATAAAAATGAGGAAGGATTAATAAAATATCTTATTCAGGACCCCCTTTAGAGGAGTGAGGTAATTCCAAATGCAGTTGGAGGGCAAACACCGTTGTCTTCAACGTAGAGCAGTATGAGGGTGAAGCAGGGAAGTAAATGAACAAAGGCATGTCTTCAACAGCTTGTCAAGAACACCTGGAAAGTGTGATTTCATGAAAAATGACACTTCTATGGTTGGGAGGGGGGAGATGTGAAATTAAAAAGACACACGAAGTGGTACTGATGGTGGGTCAGAGGGGAGGGATTTTTTAGGATCCCGCAGCAAAATATTCAACGGAGAATATTAGTCTTGAGAGAAAATCCTAAAATCAAAGAAGCAGGAAGAGTTTCTACAGATACATAAATAGGAAGAAGGTGGCTAATGAAATTGTGGGACCTCTAGAGAATGACGATGTTGAATTAGCAACAGAGCACAAACAAATGGCAGGCATATTATATCAGTTTTTACATTTGTTTTTCCTATGGAGTCCATTGTAAATTTTCCTCAAATAAGAGATGGGCTACTTTCAAATAACAGAAAAGAACTTGTAAAAAATCCCAGTGTGAGGGATTGAGCATTAGAGGAGGTTAAGGGCAGACAAATTACGGGGACCTGGTGACCTGCATCCAAGGTTTTTAAAGCAATTAGCTGATTCATTGGTTGAAACCTTTAAAAACTCTCTGAATTCTGGGAAAGTACTAGGAGACTGGAAATCAGCTAATCTTACTCCCTTGTTAAAAACAAAGTGAGAAGGCAGAGAACTACAGACCAGCTAGTTTAACAACTAATTTTGGTAAGATACCAGGGGTCAATAATTAGAGGGCACTAACTAGTCATTTAGTTGAATAACACTGAATCTAATCAAATCTAATCAACGTGGCTTTATGAAAAATAATTCATGTTTGATAAATTTGTTCAAGATTTTGGAAGATGTTTCAATGAGTGTTAATAGAGGGAAACCTGCAGATATGGTGCATTTAGAGATCCTAAGCGAATAGGCAGGTGCATGAATTAAGAACCTAAAGTATTGCAGGAAGTATGTTAGCATAGATTGAAAACTGGCTGTCACATAGAAAACAGAGAGTTGGAATAATTGAGTCATTTTGATATTGGAGAGGCATAGCTAATAAAGTACTCAGGAATTGATTCTTGTCCCACAATTGGCCACTATATGCCTTAATGTTTCAGAGGAGAGAACAAAATGTGAGGCTTCCAAGTTTGCTGATAATGTGAAAACAAGGTGGGAGGGCACGTTGTGATTCTGCAACAGATAGATTGTGAGATTAGTAGGAATGCCGATGAATGGAATTTGATATGGGAAAGTGTGAGGTCACTCATATCAGTATGAGAATCAGAAGGCAAAATATCATCTAAATGCAGAGACTACAAAGGAGTGCAGTTCAGGGAGTCTGATGTTCTAGTGCATGAATGACTAAAGGTTAACAGGCGGGTCCAACTAGTAGTTCAAAGAGCAAACTGCATGTTGGTTTTTATTGCAAAGGAGTTGGAGTTTAAGATTTGTTTTAAGGTGTTAGTGAGGTCACACCTGGAAAATTGCACAGGATTGGTCCCTAATGCACCCCCCCCCCCATCCTATAGTTTAACATTGGAGGCAGTCCAGAGGATATTTATCAGAGTAATTCCCGAGATGAGAAATTTCTCTATCAAGAGAGGCTAGACAATTTGCGTTTATATTCCATGGAGTTTAGAAGAATGAGGAATGACCTTATTCAAACACATAAAATCCTAAGGGGGCTTAGCAGGGTAGATATTGGTATTTTTTCACTCATAGAAGAGTCTATAAAGAGGGGACACCACTGCAAAATAAGGGGACGGCCATTTAAAACTGAGATGGATACAATTTTTTTCTCACATAGAGTGGTGAATATCTGGAATTATCTGCCGGGTGGCAGAAGTTGGATCATTAATACTTCTATATTTAAAGTGGAGGTTCATAAATATTGGATAGATTGAAGAACAGAGGGGTATGGATATATGCCACAGAAGAGGCCAGAATAGATCAGTTATGATCATAATACATGGTGAAAAAAGCTTGAGGGGCCGATTGGCCTACTGCTGTTCCAACTTTATTGTGTCCTTGTATTAGTGGGCTTCCAGAGGGTTAAGAATTAGAATTGAGGACAGTGTTTGCCCTTTCTAAATTATTTTGTGAACTGCAGAAGCATGGATCAGGAGTTTCCAAAAATTCAAAGTTCAAAGTAACATTATTATCAAGTACATATACGTCACCATTACATTCCTGAGATATGTATTCTTGTGGGAGTACTCAAAAACCCATAAATAACAGATTCAGTGAAAGACTGCATCAACTTGGGTGTGCAACCAGTCTGCAAAAGACAACAAACTGTGCAAATACAAAAAGAAAGAAATAATAATAAATAATTAAGCAATAAATATCCAAAATATAAGATGAAGAGTCCTTGAAAGTGAGTCCATTGGGTATGGGAACATTTCAATGATGGGACAAATGAAGTTGAGTGAAGTTATCCCCTATCCACTTTGGTTTAAGAGCCTGATATTGGCAGTATGGAGTAAGTGAGGTGCTCGAGGAATATAAAGAATGTAAAAACAATCTTAAGAAAGAAATTAGGAAAGCTAAAAGAAGATATGAGGTTGCTTTTGCAAGTAAGGTGAAAATAAATCCAAATGGTTTCTACAGTTATATTAATAGCAAAAGGATAGTGAAGGATAAAATTGGTCCCTTAGAGAATCAGAGTGGATAGCTATGTGTGGAGCCAAAAGAGATGGGGGAGATTTTGAACAATTTCTTCGGTATTCACTAAGGAGAAGGATATTGAATTGTGTAAGGTAAGGGAAACAAGTAGGGTAGTTATGGAAACTATGATGATTAAAGAAGAGGAAGTACTGGCGCTTTTAAGGAATATAAAAGTGGATAAGTCTCCGGGTCCTGACAGGATTATCCCTAGGACCTTCAGGGAAGTTAGTGTAGAAATAGGGGCTTTGACAGAAATATTTCAAATGTCATTAGAAAGGGGGATGGTGCCAGAGGATTGGCCTATTGCTCATGCGGTTCCATTGTTTAAAAAGGGTTCTAAGAATAAACCTAGCAATTATCGGCCTGTAAGTTTGACGTCAGTGGTGGGTAAATTAATGGAAAGTATTCTTAGAGATGGTATATATAATTATCTGGATAGTCAGGGTCTGATTAGGAACAGTCAACATGGATTTGTGTGTGGAAGGTCATGTTTGACAAATCATTGAATTTTTTGAAGAGATTACTAGGAAAGTTGATGAGGGTAAAGCAGTGGATGTTGTCTATATGGACTTCAGTAAGGCCTTTGACAAGGTTCCACACAGAAGGTTAGTTAGGAAGGTCCAATCGTTAGGTATTAATATTGAAGTAGTGAAATGGATTCAAGAGTGGCTAGATGGAAGATGCCAGAGAGTAGTGGTGGATAACTGTTTGTCAGGTTGGAGGCCGGTGACTAGTGGTGTGCCTCAGAGATCTGTACTGGGTCCAATGTTGTTTGTCATTTACATTAGTGATCTGGATGATGGGGTGATAAATTGGATTAGTAAGTATGCAGATGATACTAAGATAGGTGGTTTTGTGGATAATGAAGTAGGTTTTCAAAGCTTGCAGAGAAATTTAGGCCAGTTAGAAGAGTGGGCTGAAAGATGGCAGATGGTGTTTAATACTGATAAGTGTGAAGTGCTACATTTTGGTAGGACTAATCAAAATAGGACATAGATGGTAAATGGTAGGACATTAAGGAATGCAGTAGAACAGAGTGATCTAGGAATAATGGTGCATAGTTCCCTGAAGGTGGAATCTCATGTGGATAGGGTGGTGAAGAAAGCTTTTGGTATGCTGGCCTTTATAAATCAGAGCATTGAATATAGGAGTTGGGATGTAATGTTAAAATTGTGCAAGGCATTGGTGAGGCCAAATTTGGAGTATTGTGTACAGTTCTGGTCACCGAATTATAGGAAAGATGTCAACAAAATAGAGAGAGTACAGAGGAGATTTACTAGAATGTTACCTGGGTTTCAGCACCCAAGTTACAGAGAAAGGTTGAACAAGTTAGGTCTTTATTCTTTGGGGCGTAGAAGATTGAGGGGGGACTTGATAGAGGTATTTAAAATTATGAGGGGGATGGATAGAGTTGACGTGGATAGGCTTTTTCCATTGAGAGTAGGGGAGATTCAAACAAGAGGACATGAGTTGAGAGTTAAGGGGCAAAAGTTTAAGGGTAACATGAGAGAGTGGTAACTATGTGTAACGAGCTTCCAGTAGAAGTGGTAGAGGCAGGTTCATTTTTGTCATTAAAAAAAATTGGATTGGTATATGGACAGGAAAGGAATGGAGGGTTATGGGCTGAGTGCAGGTTGATGGGACTAGGTGAGAGTAAACATTCGGCATGGACTAGAAGGGCCAAGATGGCCTGTTACTGTGCTAATTGTTATATGGTTATATGATGATTGAGGGGTAGTAATTGTTATTGACCCTAGTGGTGTGAGTCCTGGGTCTCCTGAACCACCTTCTTGATGACAGGAGCGTGAAGAGAGCTTGTCCTGGGAGGTGGTGGTGGGTGTCAGGGTCCCTGATGATGGATGCTGTTTTCCTGCAATAGTGTTTCATGCAAATGTGCTCAATGGTGGGGAGTGCTTTACCCGTGATGGACTGGACCTTGTCCACCACTTTTGTTTTATGATTTTCTGTTCAAGGGCATTGATGTTTCCATGTGATGCAGCCATACTCTCCACCACATATCTAAAGAAGTTTGTCAAAGTTTTAGATGTCATGCCAAATCTTCACAACGTCCCAGGGAAGCAGAGGTGCTGTCATGATGTGCTGGACATGCCCTCTGAAATGATGGCATTAGGGAATGTAAAGGTGCTGACCTTTGATCTCCTGATGAGGAATGGTTTATGAATCTCTGGTTTCCTTCTCCTGAGGTCAGCTGCTTGGTCTTGCCGACATTAAGATGCACCACTCAGCCGGGTTTTCAGTCTCCCTCCTGAATGCTGATTCATCACCACCTTTGATTCAGCCTACAACAGTAGTGTCATCAACAAATTTGAATGTGGCATTGGAGCTGAGCTCAGCAACAGTTATAAATGCAAAGTGAGTAGGGCAGGGGGCTAAGCACCCAGCCTTGTGGTGCTACTGTGCTGATGGAGGTTGTGAAGGAGATGTTGTCACCAATCTGAACTGAGGAAATCCAGGATCCAATTACACAAGGAGGTATTGAGGCCAAGGTCTTGAAGCTTTTTGATTAGTTTTGAGGGGACGATGGTAATGACTGCTGAGCTGTCGTTGAAAAGCAGCATCACGATATATGCATCTTTGCTGTGCAGATAGAAACATAGAACATAGAAAACCTACAGCACAATATAGGCCCTTCAGCCCACAATGCTGTGCCAAATATGTACTTACTTCAGAAATCACCTAGGGTTACCCATAGCCCTCTATTTTTCTAAGCTTTGTGTACCTATCCAGTAGTCTCTTAAAAGACCCTGTCATTTTCACCTCCACCACCATTGCTGGCAGCCCATTCCACGCACTCACCATTCTCTGAGTAAAAAAACTTACCCCTGACTTCTCCTCTGTACCTACTCCCCAGTACCTTAAACCTGTGTCCTCTTGTGGCAACCATTTCAGCCCTGGGGAAAAGCCTCTGACTATCCACAAGATCAATGCCTCTCATCATCTTATACACCTCTATCAGGTCACCTCTCATCCTCCATTGCTCCAAGGAGAAAAGGCCGAGTTCACTCAACCTATTCTCATTAGGCATGCTCCCCAATCCTGTCAACATCCTTGTAAATCTCCTGTGCACCTTTTCTATGGTTTCCACATCCTTCCTGTAGTGAGGCGACTAGAGCTGAGCACAGTACTTCAGATAGCGTCTGACCAGGGTCCTATATATCTGCAACATTACCTCTCAGCTCTTAAACTCAAAATCCCACAGTTGATGAAGGCCAATGCACCGTCTGCCTTCTTAACCACAGAGTCAACCTGCGTAGCAGCTTTGAATGTCCTATGGAATCAGACCCCAAGATCCCTCTGATCCTCCACACTGCCAACAGTCTTACCATTAATACTATAATCTGTCATCATACTTGACCTGCTAAAATGAACCACCTCACACTTAAATGTGTTGAACTCCATCTGCCACTTCTCAGCCCAGTTTTGCATCCTGTCGATGTCCCACTGTAACTTCTGACAGCCCTCCACACCCCCAACACCCTTAACACCCCCAACCTTTATGCCATCAGCAAATTTTCTAGCCCATCCCTCCACTTCCTTATCCAGGTCATTTATAAAAATCACAAAGAGTAGGGGTCCCAGAACAGATTCCTGAGGCACACCACTGGTCACCGGCCTCCATGCAGAATATGACCCATCTACAACCAATTTTTGCCTTCTGTGGACAAGCAAATTCTGGATCCACAAAGCAATGTCCCATTGGATCTCATGCCTCCTTACTTTCTCAATAAGCCTTGCATGGGGTACCTTATCAAATGCCTTACGGAAATCCATATACACTACATCTAGAGCTCTACCAGTGTTGAGTGAGGTGGCATCTACTGCAGGCCTATTGCTGCTGTAGGCAAATTGGAGCAGATCTAAGTCAGATCTCAGACAGGAGATGACATGTTTCATCACCAACCTCTCAAACACTTCATCACTGTGCTTGTAAATGCTACTGGACGACAGTCATTGAGGGAGGCCACCATGTTCTTCTGGAGCATCGGAATAATTGAAGCTCGTTTGAAGCAGGTGAGTTCAGCCAGTTGATCAGGTAAGTCTTCAGTACCTGGCCAGGTACCCCGCCTGGGCCGGATATTTTTCGTGGGTACACCCCCCCCCCCAACGTAGGCTTCTCGCTTGTCACCCTCAGACTGAAATCACAGATCTTCGGGGGCAGTGGGAGTTCTTGATGGTTCCTTCATATTTTTACTGTCAAAACCGGCATAGAGGGAATTGAGCTAATCTGGAAGCGACGCCCTTTTTGATTTAATTTTATAAGAGGAAGACTCTGAATGATTTTGTGGGGACACACTAATTTACAACTGTTATAAGTCAGTGACAGCCATGGCGCATTCATTCAGATCACACAGACTGGTCCTTGAGTCCATTGACTGGAAGCAATCCCATAGCCGTTCCTCTTCCTCCCACCACCACCTTTTTGTTGTCGTAATCGCCGGCGCTTTGATCTTTAGCATTTGCCTGTATGCAGGTAGGAGAAGGACAGTCAAGTGATCCGAATTACGGAAATATGGTCTGGGTTGGAACGGGGAACAGTAGGCGTTCCTTATCGTTATGAGTCCTGACGAAGGGTCTCGGCCCGCTTCTTCCTATAGATGCTGCCTGGCCTGCTGTGTTCCACCAGCATTTTGTGTGCCTTATCGTTAACAGTGGTTTAATGTGTTGGGACCTCTGGCCTTACAAGTCCTATGCTGATGGTAACTGGGCAGGGTTTTTTTTTTCAAACGAGCCTGGTTGAAGCCCCCGACTATGATTTCAAATGCATTGGGGTGGACTGTTTCTTGTTTGGTGATGGTATCATGCAGCATCTCAAGCGCTTTATTGGAGTCGGCAGCTAGTGGTATATAAACTGTGGTCAGGTTTAGGGAGATGACATCCCTTGGCAAATAGAACGGACGGCATTTGATGATTAGGTCTTCAAGGTAGGGGGAAAACAAGTTGACCAAACCGCCACATCGGAGCACCACCGAGAAACACATACTTCCAGCGTTTTCCTTTTCCGCATGCGCAGTTCCGTTCTATGAAAGTCGAGAAGCTTTCCGTTTTGATCGTTGTATCTGGCGAGCTGGCTGAGCTTAGTCTCGGTCAGAAGACGAATGCTTTGGGTGTGTTAACTGCTGTTTGAATTACCTGGTAACTGCGACCGGCGGCCGAAGTTTGTCCTCACCCCTCATCCTGTTCGGTTCAGAGAAAGCATGCAGCTGCACATTTCTGGGGTACATAATGTATTATTTATACGTATCTTTCTATTTTCTGTGGGGTCCTCCAGCCTTCTTTTACTCCATTTTCATCGACTTACAGAGAAGGCAGCAGTTTCGCTCTGTGCAGGGTCTGCTTTTCCCTTGTTACGAAAATCCTGCCTTGACAATACCATTCGAAGTCCCTTACCCGATCAATGCAGATTTATTGCCAGAGTGAAAATGTGCAGATGTATTTCTGCTCTGGTTCGGAGACTTCCTATCCTCTTGTAGGACTTCAGAAACAACTTTATTCGCTGTTGAGCATGTTGGGACCTCACTGGGATATAGAAGGTTTCTCACAAACCGCAGGTTAACTGATATTTGTATAGAAAAGGGACAACTTTTGATCTATCTTCCGGCGTAAGATAGTAAGAGACGGGTGGGGTTGGTGAAGTTTCACAGAGCAGAGAAGACGCACTTATACTGATCCATTTGACCCTACACCTCCGGTCTCTCTTCCGCAGCCCTGGGATATACTACTCCTTCAAGATTAGCCAATTCACTTTGAAATGGTACCAATGAATCTGATGTTCAAGTCAATGAAGTACTGATCATAATGACAATGGTCGCAATAGTGGAAGTTCCAATAATAATTCCAAGAACACTATTGATTAATTTCGTCTGAAAACACTGCTCATAGATAATCTCTGCTTTGACCATTTTAGGGATGCTACCACTGTGTCATTGCTCCATTAATTTTGCTGACAAATCGGCTGTATTTGCATTATCAAATTATTTTTGAAAATCATATTCGTAACATTAACTGCAGCCTTAACCAACCCTGCCCAAAACCTAAACGGTTCAAAACGGCTGTACACAAAAAGAGACCAAGGTACATTTTATTTCAGACTTCCATTTATTGATCCAGCTTTTCCTGGGAGGTTTTGTTGCTTGACTGACATTGGGACGGGAGTTGCTCCAGTTTTGATCAGAATACAAAATACAAACATCCTACCCCCTGGCACAGGTCCCATTCCCAAAGAAAGGTGGAGGAGAAAAACTCTTGTTTCCCACTCTTCTCACTCATTACACGAGAAAACAGTCGGCTGAACTTGTGTCTCCTGTACTTGTTATCTTTACTTTCTATAATTATAATGTACTTCTGATCTCCTTCTTTGCACTGGCACAATTTCCTCTCTAGTGTAAAACCGAGATTCTAAAAGCACTCCTGCCTCCACACGAATATTTCAATTGGCTTCCTCTAACTACACTTGTAGATTGGCCACTAATCTATTGTCTTTCTCTTTGCAGAGGCCACCCCTTCCAACTCACTTCGCCCTATTCTCCATTTTGGAGCTATATTCCACCTTCCACATCCAAATTATGTTTTTTTACTGTAATTATGATCTCTATAATTTCTACATTTTTAGTCCAATTTTGACATCTGCAAATGGTTAGGTTTGGGTGCCCTTCCTTTCCAACTCCACGGGCATATATTTAAACCAGTTACACAAGAACAAAGTAGGAGCAGGAACAAGCTATCAGACCCCTCAATTTAATATGATCATGGTTTACCCACACCGGCTTCAATTCCCCTTCTGTGTCATTTCTCCATATTGTTCTACTCCTCAGTCTATTCATACACTTTAATACTTCTAATGATCCGATTTTCAGTACTGATTGTGGCAGACAATTCCTGAGAGAAGCAATTTCAACCCCCCACCCACCCATTTTGCAGTTGTGTCCCCTTTATTACTCTGCCACTGGTGGAAACATCCAATCTCTAACCTGTCAAACCCCCTGAGCATCTTATATGTCTGAATAAGACCACATTTGATTATTCTAAACTCCAAGGAAATTGAGATCAAACTATTTAGTCTCTCTTGAAAGGATCTCATCTCATCCCATGAATTAACTTGGTAAATCTCATTTAGATTGTACCCAGTACTAACTTTATTTTAGGTAATTTTATTTCATTTTATTTTAGGTAATGGGACCAAAACTGTACACAGTATTCAGGGTGTGACCTCGCCAACAAACTATGCAGTTACAAATCCTCCCTATTCTTAAATGTCAGTTCCCTTCGTAAGGGTACTTGTTGGACCTGCCTGCTCACTTTTTTGTGATCCATGCATTGAAACATATAGATCCATCTGTACGTCACTCACTTGCAGTTTCTGTCCATTTAGATAATGATCTTCCTTTTGATTTTTCTTAGCAAATGCATTACAGTTCTCCACATTAAATTATACTTGCTGATCCTTTGCTCACTTGCAGAACTACAGTATCCTTAGCACACCATATTCTTCCATCTTTGCAGCATTGACAAGACATACATTTCCTTCCTCTGGATCATTATAAAAATCAGTAAACAATTGAGGACAAAGAATCGATCCCTGGAGAACTCCACTAGTTAAATTTCCCCAGTCTGAAGAGGTCACATTGATTTCAACTCTCTGTTTTCTATGAGGCAACCATTTTTACAATCCAGCGCCTATTTAAAGGTATAATTTCACACTTAGTTGTATTGTTTCATGGTTTAAATTTGCCAGGAACGTTTTAATTCCATTCCACTCAGACCATTTCCCTGCTCTCCTCTAGTTAATTTCTTCGTAGCCATAGCTATTCTAAACCCAGTGGTATTATGGCCACTGTCTTCCAAATATTCACCCATTCAAGTGCTCTCCAATTCCTCCTCTTCGTTCTCATGAACCAGATCCGGCATCTTATCCTGCCATAATTAGAAGGTAAACACATTGATCATTTTCAGTAGATTCAAGAATTGCTCCTTCTTCTTTCCATTACTATTGATATCATAACCTATGCCTGGATTACTGAAGTCATGTACTATTGAAGTTCTGTAGTTTGTATTTTTTGTTGCAACTCCTCTCTAGCTTGACCAATGATCTACAGAATCGAACCAGCTGTGCAATGACATCTCTATGGTTTTGTCAATGTCACCATGTACTCTGCCTCTGAGCTTTCAATAACAAAGAAACATAGAAAACCTACAGCACAATACAGGCCCTTTGGCCCACAATGCTGTGCAGAACATGTACTTACTTTAGAAATTACCTCTGGTTACCCAGAGCCCTCTACTTTTCCTAAGCTCCATGTACCTATCCAGTGCTATAATTATTGACATGATTGTAAGATCATAATATTTTGTACCAGAACATTAATGTTCTTAGTTCTCCCCTTTCTTGAGCTATATCTTAGGTGTAGGTTGTGCCCTGTGCTTGCAATATATTCACCTTATTAACCATGCTTGTTGATTTGCCCGAATCCCAAGCCCATCTTGGACTACATTCCCTTTCTCCAGCCTGACGCTACCGTTTCTGAACTAATCCAGTTCATTTGCCACTTCTTCTTCTCTCATCTGGGAGCTTTGTACTCCCTCTCTAAAACAGTGTTTCTGCTTTGCATCCTTTTGGGAACTAACTGGAAATCGTTCCTCACTGAAACCAGCATGGAATGCAATAATCCCCTCTCTTCTAACCTAAGTCACCATGGCTGCAGAATCTGAATCTGCCTCATTTCTCCAGCCAAACAAGAACTTGCTTCATTCAAGCAACACATCCAAAATGATGGAGGAATGCAGGCCAGATAGCATCCATGGAAAAATTACAGTCGACGTTTGGGTTGCTCAGATTTCCAGCATCTGCCGATTTTCGCTTGCTTGCTTCATTCAAACTATCCACCTAATCATTACCTCATGCTCTTAAGATTAATCCTGATTGCAGAGTCTTAACCCATTTATATCCCTTGTGCCTACATGGCCCGGATCTTCTGCCGGTTCTCTTCCTCTTCCGGTATTGTACTGTATTTTTAATTGTGAATCATACGTTCCTTTATTCAAAATAGAGGCCCACCCCCGAAGAAGTTGTGAAGCATGAAAAACAAAAGTTCAAGAGCTGAAATGTCAGAAGTATTCATCACCTTTGCCCACCTCTCGCAGCTATTACGGCCAGTAGTTTTCTTCGATAAGTTTCTATTATCTTTACACAACGTGATGGAGCAAGATTTGCTTATTTCTCTTTGTAAAATTTGCTCAAGATGTTTCAGGTTATCTGGGAAGTGGCGGTTTACCGCTAAAAAAGCATTTCCTTGTCCGTAAGCACTTTGCAAAACGTCGCTTAGAAGATACTGTAAAGACGTGGGTGAAGTTTTTATGGTCAGGCAAGACAAAAGTGGAACTTTTCGGCCTCAATGCTAAGCGGTATATGTGTGGCTTAAACCGAATACTTCGCTTCAGCCAGTTAACGCCATTCCTGCTGGAAAGTATGGTGGAGATAGCATAATGCTATGTGGGTGCTTTTTAGCAGCTGGAACTGGAAGTCTGGTCAGGATTGATGGGAAGATGAATTCTGCTAAATACAGATATAAACCTGGATAAAAACCTGCTAGGAAAGTTTAAACTGGGGAGGAAAGTTCCCCTTTCAGCAGGACATTGACCCAAAGCACACTGCCACTGCAACCATGGAGTGGCTTCAAAGGAATAAAATTGATGCCCTTGCGTGGCCCAGTCAGAGTCTAACTGGGACATCTCCGCAAAGACTGTTGTTCACCCCCGCTCCCCAACTAACTGGCATAGCTGGAGGAGAGATGGGAAAAATCTTGCCTCATTACTAACAGAGACCTATCCAAAAGACTACTTACTGGCTGTAATATCTGCGAAAGTGAATTCAACGAAGTTCCGAGCAAAGAGGGATAAATAGATTTGAACAGCTGACATTTCAGTTCATGATTTTTTAGTTTTTTCATGCTTTACAATTTCCCCCTGTTTTTGAATTCTTTTGTGGAAAAAGGAGCATGTGATTCACAAATAAAAACTCTAAGTTGATAAAATTCCCTGGTTGCATTACTCATTTATGTGAACAAAGGGTTTACAAGGCATGGTATGGTGATGCAGAGCGAACAAACTGCGAATGAGTACCACGGTAACGCAGGGGTTTGCGCGATGCTCGGGAGTTCAATTCCGACGCCGTTCTGTACGTCATCCCCGTGCAATGCATGGACGGGGTTTCCCCGCGTGCTCAAGTTTTCTTCCACAGAAGGGCCTTCTCCGCGCCGTATTGCTAAATAAATTAATCAGGCCTTCCAGCATATTATAACTGAGCCAGTAACATACTGTTCCCTGCAAAGAACCCCAACTCTGAATTTCCCTCTTGCAGACTCACAAATGGTTGAAGGCAGGTGAACCGTTACAGAATAGAAACTGTGGGATTCAGAAAAGAAATAGAGCAGGCCCGTTAGTTAATTGGGAGGTGGGGAGAGATGTGGGATCGGGTTGGGTCCTGTTCCTCGAAATATATGGATAATAGCGTATCGGTTAGCGTTCAATTTACAGCCCCAGCGATTACCGATCGGGGTTTAATTAGCCCCACTGGCTGTAAGGGATTTGAAAATGATCTCCGTGACTGCGTGGCTTTCCTCCGGGGCTCCAGATTCCACATTGCAAAGTCGTACGGTTAGTGAGCTGTGGCCATTCTCCGTTAGCGCCTGAAGCATGGCGGCGCTTGTGAGGCCGACCAGCAGAATCCTCGCGGATTATTGGATTCAACGCAAAACGTCGCATTTCACTGTGTGAACGTGTGACAAATGAAGTAAATTGTTATCTTCATGGTTGTATTTAATCTATATTTTTAAATTTTCTTGGATCTGATTTTCTAATTTTATTAACTACCTCCTTTACCTAATAAAGTGTCTAGTGTGTATATATTTGCGGTCTTCCGCTGCTGTAGTCCATCCTCTTCAATGTATTCAGAGATGTTCTTCCGCACACCACTGCTGTAACTTCTCGTTATTTGTGTTACAGTCGCCTTCCTGTCTGCTTGACCCAGCCTGGCCTTTCTCCTCTCATCTCTCACATTATCAAGGCGTCTTCGCCCACAGAACTGGATTTTTTTGTTTGTTTTTCGCACCATACTCTGTAAATTTTAGAGATATGCGTAAAAATCCCAGGAGATCAGCAGTTTCTGAGATACTCAAACCACCCCCGTCTGGCACCAACAAGCATTCCACGGTCAAAGCCACTGAGATCACATTCCTCCGCATGCTGATGTTGGGTCAACTGAACCTCCTGATCATCTCTGCATTGATTCGGCTGATTAGGCATCGGCATTAATGAGCAGCTGTACAGATGTACTTAAAATCATCACTGAGTGTATAAATAACTAGTTCAGATGTAATCTGTTCAAATATCGCTTTTTTAAAGTTAATTTGTTCAGCATCAAAATTACTGATGACTCCCTGCCAAAACAGGCGCGCGCACACATCATTCAGTCGCACGTACGCACACGGAGATAGATACGAAAGAAATAGGCGAACTCTAGATACACACAGAAAAAACAGTCACACAGATGCAGACAAATAAACGTACTAACAAATATGCCAATGCATACACTCAAATACACCGGAATTAACCACATTCTTTCACTCACTACCTTAAATACTGTAACTCTACAGCGCATGCATTGCGCCCCCTGCCCAGTTCGCCCAGCCAACAAACATTCGCTCACAGACCTACACATCCCACAACAGAAACAGATTTGTCTTCACATCTATGCTAATCCCAATATTTTCTTGCACTTTCTCTGGTGCACATTCCCCACCCTCCAAACACAAGCAGACAAGCAAAGATACTAACACACTTTCGCACGCAGTTTTTCGCAAAGATAATATGGCAGAAGTCACACAAGAACTCACTGGTGTACACACACACGCGCGCGCGCGCGAATTCCCTCTGATCTCATCTCACTCTAACACTCACGCTGACACGTGCTCAAACACATTTCACCGAAGATCTTACTGTGCCCAGTTTTTAATAATAAATCGCGGATGTAATCAATTTGCGGAGCGGGTTCAAATATTTAGCTCTGATTTAGTGCCCTGCTCTATAATTTCTATCATTCATTTCACCGGAGGCGACTGTGTCAGAGAGAAAGAAAAGCCAAACATGCACTTTCTTGCCCTTCAGATTTTATAACTGTGGAGCACAAGAAGAAATAAACACAATCCTTTTTATCACCGTTCAGTGTGGCGGCAAGAATAGCAGTCAGTGTCGATAACAGATTGTCCAATAACACTGTTGCTGCTGTTTACTGGTGTTATTACAAATGCTATCATCTTGTCTAGAATCTATTATGTTGGGACACAGTGTTGTAAACAGTTCAGTTCCTTCCAATGCCAATCTCTTTTTTTTTATATTTAAGTACGTTCCTTTTTCTGAATAGACAAAATCACGAAAAAATTCAGTGTGCGGATCTCAGTTAGGGTCGTTTCAAACGTTGATGGTAACAGAACCTTCCCGTCTTGATATTGTCTGCCTTCAATATCCGAATGAATTGCTTAGTTGTACTATCTAATCAATAGCATATTCACAGCAAACACAGAGACAAAAGATTTCGGATTTTTTGTAGGCATTGTCAAGACTTTTGTCAATTGAATGGAGTTTAAAGATACCTTCAAAACAGAGCTGAGGGCGAGGTTATAGTTTTTAAAAATACAAATTTCCTTAAATTGTTTGATTTATTTAACCCTTAATGGTAATGCCTCTTCCTTCTCGGGGCTTTTTTTTTAGACATTTGCATTATTATTCAGCCGATTTTTTTCCATTCCTATTCCAACTCTCGGAAAGTAATTGTTTCCCCAGAGGCGTTATTACTGGTGGGAAAGTTAATTAAAACAGCTTTGCGGTACAAAGCCAGATATTACAGACAGTCATGTCTTAGTTAATTATTAAATAAAATGAAAATTACATACATAAAAGCACAGTACAAAAATGCCAAGACACATCTGCGGTTCTCTTTTTTCACCGAATGGGGAGCCTATATCGCACTGCGCGCAGGTTCATTTCTTTCCCCACATTTCTCAACATGGGGCAGGCAGAAAAGTTCCCTTTGCTTCAGTTTGGAAGTTCCGTTCTGGACAGCAATCTATGCTTGCTGTCCAGAACATAGATTATTCGTGTACAACATTATAGAATAGTCGTTCCAGTTGAATTCTTTGGATTGTAATTCAAAAAAATGTATTGATCTCTCTCTCTCTCTCTCTCTCTCTCTCTCTCTCTCTCTCTCTCTCTCTCTCTCTCTCTCTCTCTCTCTCTCTCTCTCCCCTCCCTCCCTCCCCTCTCTCCCTCTCTCTCTCTCTCTCTCTCTCTCTCTCTCTCTCTCTCTCTCTCTCTCTCTCTCTCTCTC